>NW_027362764.1:167848501-168480168 GCF_046119375.1 Phyllobates terribilis
CAGACCTGGTTCATTATTTACCCGTAATGACCATCAAGCTCCAGTCAAAGTCAGATCACAACAACTGTCAGCAGCCCTTTTAATTAGCCTTGTTTGAATTCAGATAAATATCACAATAGCCGAGCTTCTGCTGAAAAAGCAACAGAATGCAGCAAGGGCTGGATTTATCTGCCACTGGAGCGCAAAGCATTGTGAAAACATTCACAGACAAGATGGATTGCTGAGACACAGAACATGCCACTTAACCAGGCTCTGAATGTGAAGGCACAGGCACAGGCTGTGGCACCGAGACGCTCCTCCGACTAGTGGGAGAATTTCAACCATGGTGTGAAAAAGAGGCGACAGCTTAGACATAATGCATTGTAAATTTCAACTGGCCATATGTATAATGAAGCAAGCGCTATCATCTATGGCCTGTAATGCAGCATAGTGGTTTATCAAAGGGATGTTATGAGTGTGCACAAAATTTTCGACATGTCTTGTGAGGCAAAATTATATAATCTGTATTCTGCTCTAACGAATGGATCATTAAAGTGGGTGATCTAAAACTAACACTGACTCAATCCTAAATGCATATTAAATATAATAATCTAATTATTTTCAAATATACTTACATTAAAAATTCCCTTCATTTCCCTTTCTACTCTAACAGCGTTTTTTGTTTTTTTTTAACCAACTTCCTGTTTGAGGACACTTCATTTCAGAATCTCCAATGCATCCAGGGATATGCAAACAAGATGTCATCAGTGGCAGTGGCTGTGGTCACTGCCGCAGTCCCTGTTCCCACCCTGAAACAAAGCATCATCAGTGAAATCCATTTCAGGGGCTTGGGTTGTGCCTGCTCTACTAAGCATGCTTAGGTTGTCAATTCCGACAAATGCTTAGTAGGATCTGGTCACCGTGCAATATTCTTTTTAAATGCACAGTGACAGTGTGTTCCCTCGTAGGCTGTGACGAGCCAGCAAGAGAGTGCACTGTCAGTGTGCATTGTAAGGAGATAAACCTGTGAGCAGGAGAAGCAGAAACCAGCCAAGCCTCTGAATAGGCACTTGGTGCCACTGCATGGTAACCCTGATGCAATGTATTTCTCCCAGGAGCAATCCTGGTGGTAGTGGTAGTAGTAAATCATTTTTCTACTATACATTCTATATAACAGTATGTTCACACAGGGCAGCTACACAGTGGACTTGTCTGCACATTGGCCACTGCGTATGTGCACCTACACTTCAATTTAATACTATAGGTGTGCTGGTATTGTCCATGTATTTTCTGCATTGAGTGGTGTGGCTGCCCCCTTGGCTGTGTACTATCCGCCTATCTTACCCACACAGTTTTTAATTAGAGCTAAACTGGATCCCATCTCTTCCCTGTTTCATGTGAGGTCTTGTGTGGCACAAAGAGAAGCAAGTCAAAAAGAGTTAGAATCCATCCAATGAGGTCACATTGTCGCTGTTGGACGGCTTTTACATTTGTTTTTTTAAATAACCAAGTTCTTCATGTTTTTCATGTCTACAGCAAGTGGAATTCATGTGTTCATTAATTAAGGGGGGTGTTGCATAGTGCTAGTATATAGTTCAGTTGCCTTGTCACTACATAAATCTCACTATATAGAAGCAATCCTATGAAGAATACGTTTACAATTCATGCCACAATTTTTCTTTTACATACTGCATATAAGAGTATGTTCACACAGGGAAGCTATGCAGTAGAATTTCCACTCCGATAATATGGGTGGGATATTTTTGTACGCTTCATATTTGCACAATAAAATATTACTTTTTATAGTTTTATGCTGCTTACAGTACTTTTTAAAAAGTGGATGGGGAAGTAGAGGTGGTTAAAAGGAATCTGTCACCATGGTTTTTTTTACTGGCAGATACAGACTGAAAAAGGCCCCAGTGCAAGAACAATATATGTGTCCTTTGGAATCCAATAACTCATCATAATGCGCAATTTCACCTGCTTTGGAGGTGGAACTGGACCCCTTTATCTCCTGGACCCCTGTGCAGCTGCACAGGTTGCACCAATGATATGTTCACCACTGGGTTTTTTCTACTTCATCTGAGAAAAAGCTGTTGATTTAATAAAATCCCTGTTTTAGTTGCTACAGATCCAGCAGTTCTCTTTGCTGAGCTTTATGTAATCCTACCCACAGCACTAAATGGCAGAGGCAGATTTCTGTGAACACTGTGCATAAGCAGAAAGCTGCCAATGAGTGGTGGGGGTGGGGCGCCCAATCAGCGCTGGCGTTACAGTCTTCACTTTCGGACAAACTGAACATTAAGAGGAAGACCAGGATCAGCTGGAGCCTGGGCTTCCCTCTTCATGTTCTGTTTGTCCGAAGGTGGAGACGATAACGCCAGCGCTGATTGGAACCAGTCATCACGTGTGATTCCACCACATCACAGTCGCAGGACCTTAAGTGCTGACACGGCTGGAAGAGACCCGGCATGGGAGGAGAGTATAGTTGTTTTTTTTATTTTATTGGGGCCAAACATTTACTTTAAGAAGGGGTTGTCCTAGTAGTGGACAACCCCTTTAAAGAGATGGTTTACGTCAGATTCTCACTTCAAGTAAATTGGGGTTAAAATTGGAAAAACATCTTAAGTTAGAAACACTAAATTACTTACCGGTAATGTGATTTTCCTGAGCCCATGACAGCACCACAATGAGAGAGGGGATCCGCCCTTCCAGGACAGGAAACCTACAGAATAAAAGAGCGGAGCCTCTCCCCCACCTCAGTTGTTTACAGAGCATGAGAGGACACTACTTAATAGTTATATATCCCATGATTTTTCCTTCTGTGTGAATCAAACACCACAAAGGAAATTAAGTGATCAACTTCTACCAGTAACGGGAGTGAATATAAGGGTGCTATCATGGGCTCAGGAAAATCACATTACCGGTAAGTAATTCAGTGTTTTCCTATCACCCATGACAGCACCACAACGAGAAATTTACAGAGAAAAAAATTTAAACTTAGGGTGGGACCACAGCCTGTAGAACAGTTTTCCTAAAGGAAAGGACAGCAGAAGATCCCAGATAAAGCCTATAGTGTCTATAGAAGGTGCAAGGTGAAGACTGAATCGCAACCTTCCAAAATGCTTGATGGGGACATCCGCTTTCTTATTGTCCTGCCATGGATTCCCCGGATTAGCACAGAAAGTGGAAGCAATCTTCGGAAGATAGGGTAGCTCCGGAACAGGCCCATCTTCTAGGATCTGTATAAACAAAGGATTAACCGACAAAGCTTGAATGTCACTAGCTTGCCATGCTGAAGTCAGGGCCACCGGGATAATAGTCTTTAATGTGAAGACCCTGAATCCATGGGTTCAAGTGAAGGCTTGTTAGAGACGTAAGCACTGGATTCAGATCCCAGGGTGCCATCTTTGGACTGAAAATGGGCCTAGATACAAAATTCACTTTCACATTCCTTGCTTATTCAATGCAGGTTGGACACTTCCAATTCTCTTCCTCTTTATATGAGGTGCTGTTAAAGATAAAAGGTGAGACTTCGCCATCTGAACTGATTAGACATAAGTGTCATTAGGGATCTTGGCAGTGTTCCTCCATAATGGTTTACGTAAGATAAAGCTACTCTGTTGTATGACAAGACCTTTACATGGTGACCATGCATAGATGAATGGAGCTTTCTTATATACTGCCTAAAGCTTCTTTAGGCTAGAGGAACCGGGTCTTTAGAGGCAGCCCATGGGTGTGTACCCGTGACAATGCTACTACTGGAATGTAGGAGATTAGAGTTGGTAACAGCAATATTGCATTGTTCAGAGTTGTGGTCAGACTGCTTATTAATTTTGACATATAGCAGGACTCCTTATTCTACCTTGTGAGACCACAACTCTTACTCACTGCCCAGTGAGTTCTGCAGCGCTCTATGGATCTGCCCATAATCCCGAAATAGTTGAGGTAAACTATTGTCAATGCCTCTTCCTTCGATATGAGAGTTGTTCTTTCTACTATAATTCTCCATAAAGCCTTAAGGCTCAATAACATCTGAATGGAAGGACACAAACTGAAAGCCTTCATCCACATTTTATGCCAAGAACTATTCTCAGGAAATTTGATGTTTCATGTGAATTGGAACCTGATTGTATACCTCCTTAAACACATATACTACCATATAGCAATCTGGAACTGCAGATTTACTAGCAGATCTTATAGAGTCCATTTCCAATGATATCTCAGGAATCTGTACAACCCATTCGGGTTGTAGCAAACCCAGGTATGCCCGAGTTAAATAATAGCTTTACAGGTCTTTATTAGGGCACCTGGAGAGCTTAGCACCAGAGCAGGCTAGGCATTCACCTTAGTCAGACTGCTGGAAAGCAGAGCAGACGGTATGCGTCTTGGAGCTAATCAGAGACACAGGCCAGACTCCACAAGTATCAGTGGTTGCCCTGGTAAATATTGTTTTGTTTGATCAAGCTGGGTTAGCTGAGCTGTATATGAGTAGTCAGGGTCTGTCAGAGCTTCAACAAGACCAGAAATATTAATGTTTATGACTTCTGTGCAACCTGTAAAAAGTAATAAAACTGCGCTAGATTGGACCAAACCCACAGTGGCAGTATGAGAACTACATGATGCCTCCTACCTTTAAGAGTGAAACCCTAAAAGGTTTATTATTAACCTGCAAAACTAAGAAAGAGCTTTTATGGTCACCTGCCTCCAATCGGCATTCCACCGAGCCAGCTGAGCACAAGCCAGGAATAAAGCCACCCTCTGTCTCAAAATAGAGGCTAGGATATTTTTCCCCCTGAATTCGGTAAGCTTGTCATGCACAATTTAAAGTCGCTGAACTTGGTTTTGTCAGACAAAAACTTAGTTGTGCAACCAGTACCTTTACAAAGAGGGACTATGAGGCACATTGGCGCTACAAGGCACAGACACCCTATAAAGCACTACAAGGCACAGGGGCACCCTGAAGCACCGAGAGACACTATGAGGCCCCATGAGGTACTAAAAGGCACTGTGAAGCGCTATGAGGCACTAACAGGCGCTATAAGGCACTATGAATGCATCATAAGGCACTATATGTTATGCCATGAGGCGCTATGAAGTGCTATGAGGCACTTTGCCATGAGGCACTGTGATGCGCTATGCTGTGCTGTGCCATGAGGCGCTATGCTGTGCCATGAGGCGCTATGCTGTGCTGTGCCATGAGGCACTATGCTGTGCCATGAGACAATATGCTGTGCCATGAGACAATATGCTGTGCCATGAGGCGCTATGCCGTGCTGTGCCACAAGGCGCTATGCCGTGTTGTGCCACGAGGTGCTATGCTGTGCCATGAGGTGCTATGCTGTGCTGTGCAATGAGGCGCTATGCTGTGCTGTGCCACGAGGCACTATGCTGGGATGTGTCACGAGTAGTGTTGAGCGAGCACTAAAATGCTCGGGTGCTCGAAGCTCGGGCCAAGCTCACCGTGATACTCGGGTGCTCGACCCGAGCAACGAGCCCAATGGGAGACCCGAGCATTTTTGCGGCGGCACCCTCGGCAGTCTGTAGAAAGCCTAAAAAGTGCCCAAAACGATAGTGATAGTGCTCAAAAGACATGGGGATCGCCCAAGCATTTCTGACCCCCAGGTCACTGCTGTCAACAACGTGGTCAGAGGTATTAAGCCACTTTTACGGGCTCACAATAAAACGTTCAAAAACGAAACTGAAACTGCTTTCCTGTGAAATATGTTAAGGAACATCCTTTCCAGGGTAAAGACTTGTGTATAAGGTAAAATAAATAACCAAAAGCAAAAATACTCCTCCACACCTTGGGCTATGTTCACAAGTAGCATTTTTTATGCATTTTTGCACTTTTGTATTGCTTTCAACCGTGACAAATGCATTCACCGGGAAATGTCATTTTAACATTTTACAATCTTATCTGGCCATGTGCTGTGTGACCCATGCATACAGTGCTGAAAAGACATGGGAACAGCATGGGGAAGACCCCTGGAAGCATCTCTGACACCCAGGTCACTGCCTAAAAGTGTGCCCATTAGAAGTGATCCTTGCCGCATCAGAAGATGCAGACTTGCAACTATCCCCGTGCAAGTCCTTGTCCCAGGGCAGTGTTCAATTGTACCTCCCCCATTCCTTGCAATGCAAGCGCAAGTATGCAGCCTGCCACCCACCCTCCCCCAGGCTGCAATACCATACTGCTAGCTTGCTTGCACTTGAAATTGGGCCTTTTAGGCATGTGGAGGCAGACGCCGGCCACCATGTCATGGCTGCGTCGGCGGCCTGGTATCAATACTCAGTCCCCAGCCGTCCGGCGGCCGGGTGCCCACACACGGTCTCCAGCCGCCTGGGGGCGGCCGGGTGTCCATAAATGGTCCCCAGCCGCCCTTATTTCTCCTGGGAACTTCCCCCACACTTTTCTTAGCCTGGCCTGCTTTAGGGCAGCATTGGACGAGCCCACCAGAGAACCAGACTCCTCCGGTGGGCCCTGGCTTCTCCATCAGGGGAGTTGAGAGTGCCAAGGTGAGGAGCACGATGATGATGACAGAAGTTAGCATCTGCTTTGTTTTCTTGGAATGCAAGCGTAAGTGTGCAACCTGCCACCTACCCACCCCCAGGCTGCAATACCATACTGCTAGCTTGCTTGCACTTGAAATTGGGCCTTTTAGGCATGTGGAGGCAGACGCCGGCCACCATGTCATTGCTGCGTTGGCGGCCTGGTATCCATACTCAGTCCCCAGCCGCCAGGGGGCGGCCGGGTGTCCACGCTCGGTCCCCAGCCGCCAGGGGGCGGCCGGGTGTTCACGCTCGGTCCCCAGCCGCCAGGGGGCGGCCGGGTGTCCACGCTCGGTCCCCAGCCGCCAGGGGGCGGCCGGGTGTCCACGCTCGGTCCCCAGCCGCCAGGGGGCGGCCGGGTGTCCACGCTCGGTCCCCAGCCGCCAGGGGGCGGCCGGGTGTCCACGCTCGGTCCCCAGCCGCCAGGGGGCGGCCGGGTGTCCACGCTCGGTCCCCAGACGCCAGGGGGCGGCCGGGTGTCCACGCTCGGTCCCCAGACGCCAGGGGGCGGCCGGGTGTCCACGCTCGGTCCCCAGACGCCAGGGGGCGGCCGGGTGTCCACGCTCGGTCCCCAGACGCCCCGTGGGCGGGTGCCCACACTCGCTCCCCAGCCGCCTGGGGGAAGCCGGGTGTCCATAAACGGTCCCCAGCCACCCCTATTTGAAGGACAGCCTAACCACAAACACGTGGACAAGTCAATGTGGCCAGGGATGGTCCCTCTGACTGACGCCTTCACACTGGGTTAATATTGTGGAAGCCGGGACACAGTTGGACACTGGGATGCAACACGTCCTCCAGACATAGAGGATTGCGGGTCCTGGGTCAATCAGGCTTCAACACAAAGTTCAGAAGGTAGACAGCAGCAGTGGTCGGCCACCTACACAACGAGTAAATTATTCATGATCATGAGGCAATCCATCTCCTTAGCTTTCTGTTCCTTGGAATGCAAGCGCATGTATGTAGTAGCAGCTAGGCCTGAGGTGGTCAGCGTTTTGGCGCATATCCTACCTCCTCTGAGGATTGCTGGATGTTTTCCAGCTACTATCCCAGTTCTATGACTCCCGTTAAAACAAAGCTTCAGGTGATGAATGATGGATGAGGTGGTGACAAAGGAGAAAGCAGGAGGAACAGGGACCATTCACATCAATATCAGGCCAGTCAACCACACATGTCTTGTAGGATATAGGTTTCTGTACCAAAAGGAGCGGTTCGGCTACACAGTTATAGGACATACAGTGTGTGCAATGCCTACCAAAAATTTCGAGGCACTCCAATGCCCTTTGGAAGTGACATGGAGGTCAGAGGGCCTTAAATAAACCGTTTTTTCCATTTATAGCAACTGGGTCTCCTGTACACTGTTGGCCTAAGCAGTGAATGGAAGGCTTTTCAAAAATTATGAGGAACTGCAATGCCCCTTCAAACAGACGTGGATTACAGCATACTAAAAACCTTCTACCCATTATTGGGGAGTGGGTCTCCCTTAGTATTTGCCTATGCATTGAAAAGCAAAAGCTAACTAAAATTAGGAGGAAATGCAATGCCCGTTGGAAGAGTCGTGGAGGTTAGAGGTAATTAAAAACAACATTTCAATGCCCCTTGGAAGAGCTGTGGAGTTCAGAGTGGTTTAACAAGATGGTTTTAATGCCCCTTGGAAGAGACGTGAAAAAAGTGGTGGAGATTACATTGGAATAAAAAGACAATATCAATGTCCCGTGGAAGAGACGTGGAGGTCGCAGTAGCTTAACAAGACGGTTTTAATGCCCCTTGGAAGAGACCTGGAGGTTGCAGTAGCTTAACAAGAAGGTTTTAATGCCCCTTGGAAGAGTGGTGGAGGTCACAGTAGCTTAACAAGACGGTTTAAATGCCCCTCGGAAGAGTGGTGGATGTCGCAGTGGAATAAAAAGACAATATTAATGCCCCCTTGGAAGAGACGTGGGGGTCAGAGTGGTTTAACAAGACTGTTATAATGTCCCTTGGAAGAGTGGTGGAGGTCACAGTAGCTTAACAACTGTTTAAAATGCCCCTTGGAAGAGACGTGAAGGTTACAGTGGAATAAAAAGACAATATCAATGCCCCTTGGAAGCGTGGTGGTGGTCGCAGTGGAATAAAAAGACAATATCAATGCCCCTTGGAAGAGTGGTGGAGGTCGCAGTAGCTTAACAAGACTGTTTTAATGCCCATTGGAGAAGTGGTGGAGGTCGCAGTAGCTTAACAAGACGGTTTTAATGTCCCTTACAAGAGCCATGCAGTACAGCATATTAAAAACATTATTCCCATTATTGGGGAGTGGGTCTCCCATAGTCTTTGCCTATGCATTCCAAGCAAAAGCTGCCAAAAATTAGGACGGAGGAACTTGCAATGCTGGCAACACGGACCACGGTCACCCAGGTGGTATAGTGGTGGTGGAGGCTGAGGATAAGGAGAAGAGCACAAAACAGCCGAAATGAGAAAGCATGTGTGGGTGTGAAGCGGTGCATGGGAATACACCTCCCAAAATAACACAGTGGATTTAACTTTCGGTTACTCTGCTGTCATTTGGTGGTGATGAGAAGTCTGGCCCAATCCAGCCCTTGTTCATTTTGATAAGGGTCAGCTTGTCAGCATTGTCAGGTGACAGGCGAGTGCGCTTATCAGTTATAATTCCGCCAGCGGCACTAAAAACACGCTCCGATAACACGCTAGCGGGAGGGAAGGCCAGGACCTCCAAGGCGTACAGAGCAAGTTCATTCCAAGTGTCCAGCTTGGATACTCAATAATTAAAAGGCACAGAGGAATCACGGAGGACGCTGGTACGGTCAGCAAGGTACTCCCTCACCATCTTTTGAAACTTTCCACTCCTTGTGAGAGTACCCCGCGCCTCAGGGCCTGTAAGCTGGGCGGGTCTCAGAAAACTGTTCCAGAATGTTGACAGTGTTCCCCTGCCTCTGCTGGATTGGAGTTGCGTCTCTCTCGCCTGTACGCCTTGGTTGGTCAACGAACTGTGACCTCTGCCGCTAGCGTGTTCAGATGGGAATTATTTTTAAGAGTTCTGCAGCAAGGGCCTTCTGGTACTGCCACATTTTTGTAGAACACTCCACCTCAGGAATAAGAGAGTGAAAGTTCTCCTTGTAGCGGGGGTCTAAAAGTGTCACCAACAAGTAATGACTGTCACCCAACATTTTGACAACGCGAGGGTCACGGTTAAGGCAGAGTAACATAGTCAGCCATGGGTGCCAGACTGGTAACCGGCAAGAATTCCGTGTGCTCACCAAGATGACGACTGACCATGCTCTCCTCCTCCCTCCCCCCCCCCCCCGTCCCTGTCCTCAGGCCACCCACGCTGAACAGACAGCTGTACAGGTACTACCGTCTACAGCGCATGATACCAGCTCCTGTTCTTCCTCCTCCTCCTCCCCTCCCTCATTGTCCCGCAATGCTGGTTGGGATGAGATGAGGCTGGGCTGTGTGTAATCGACTGCTATGGCTTCTTGATCCATCTCATCATACTCTGGCTGCAATGCCTCCTCTTTAATTCTCTGCAGAGAGCGTTGCAAAAGACAGACAAGTGGGATGCTGACGCTAATGATGGCGTCATCGCCACTCACCATCTTGGTGGACTCCTCAAAGTTTGTCAAGATGGTACATATGTCAGACATCCAGGTCCACTCCTGAGGTCTTATGTGTGGAGTCTGACCTGAATATCGACGGCCTTGTTGCAGCTGGTACTCCACAACTGCTCTCTTCTGCTCACAAATCCTTTGCAACATGTGGAGGGTAGAGTTCCAACGTGTGGGGACATTACACACCAGTCAGTGTGCCGGAAGCAGCAAACACAGCAAGGGCGGCGGAAGCTGTAGCCGACTTGCGAAAACGAGCTGACAGGCGGCGTACTTTGACGAGCAGATCTGGCAACTCGGGGTACGATTTAAGAAACCGCTGAACCACGAGGTTAAGCACATGAGCCAGGCATGGTACGTGTGTGATCTCGCCTCGCCTCAGAGCCGCCACCAGGTTACGGCCATTGTCACGCACGACCATGCCTGGATGTAGGTTCAGCGGTCTCAGCCACAGATCTGCCTGCTCATTTACAGCTGTCCACAACTCACAAGCAGTGTGAGGATTTTCACCTAAGCTTATGAGTTTCAGCACAGCCTGTTGCCGCTTGGCTGAGGCAGTACTGCAGTGCTTACAGCTTGTAACTGATGAGGTGATATCTGAGATGGAGGCTAAACATGAGGAGGAGGAGGAGGAGGATGTGCAGGAGCTGTACACTGTGGGGGCAACTCTGACTGACATAGGGCCCTCAATCCTCGGTGTGGGGAAGATGTGTTCCGTCCCAAGGTCCGACTGGGTTCCGGCTTCCACTATGTTAACCAGTGTGCCGTCAGGGAGATGTACCGTCCCTGGCCACAAGCACTTGTCCACGTGTCCGTTGTCAGGTGGACTCTCCCGGTAACTGCGTTGTTGAGGGCACGGCAGATGTTTTGGGACATGTGCTTGTGTAGTGTGGGGATGGCACACAGGGCAAAATAGTGTTGGCTGGGGACCGAGTACCAAGGGACGGCCACCGCCATAAGGTTCCAGAAGGATTCCGTCTCCACCAGCCTAAAAGGCAGCATTTCCAACGCAAGCAGTCGTGAAATGGGCGAATTTAGGACTGTGGCCTGTGGGGCGTTGGCTGCGAATTTGCGCTTTCGTTTAAAGTTCTGGGATATGGACAATTGAACGCTGCGGTGGGACGTGGACGTTGATGCTGTTTCTTAAGAAACTGCCATAACAAGTGAAGACTGAGAGGAGGGGGCATCTTTGCATGCAGAATGGACAGGGGATTGCCTTGCACGCACAACAGGGGGTTCTATTACACGCACAACAGCGGAAGAAGCAGTGGTGACACCCGCCGACACTGGTCGTGGACCCTGGGGTTCGCCCCACAAAGTCGAGTGCTTTGCTGACATGTGCCTGATGATGCTGGTGGTGGTCAGGCTGGTAGTTTTGTCACCCCTGCTGATGCTGACATGGCAGGTGGTACAAATGGCCTTTTTGGGGTTATCAGCAGAGTCTTTAAAAAATTCCAGACTCTGGAAGACCTACCGGTTGTACTGGCAACGTCCCTCGTGTTGGTGTTACGGGGAACTGTTGCCCGCCTTCTGTGTGCGGCCACCACACTGCTTCTTCCTGCCTGTTGGGGTACTCTGCCTCCCTCCCCCTGCGTGCTGCTGGCCTCGCTCTGCGTGTCCTCCTGCCACGTTGCGTCAGTTACTAGATCATCCACCACCTCCTCCTCTTCCACTTGCGCACCATGATCCTCCTCCTCACTTCGCGGCAATTGGGTCTCGTCATCGTCTACTTCCTCTGGCCGTGGCTGTTCAAATATTTGGCCATCGCTACATGGGATCCTCTCTTCCACCACTTCAAGCGGAGCAGGCGAGGGGCACAAATATGGAAATGGACCAGTGACCAGCTCTTCAGAGTGTCCAAGTGTGGGTTCAGTTGCTGTCTGACGACACTCGGCATGGTGGGAGGAAGGAGCATCAGGGTGAGGAGGAGTATGCGGTCGAGACTCACGGCTACTAAAATTTGACCATGTGGAAGACAGACTGGAGGTAGTGGTGCCCAGGGAACTGGAAGTATTATCTGCTATCCAATTAATAACCTGTTCACACTGATCAGTTCGCAATACTGGTGTTGTAGTGTGCTTCCCTAGTAATTCGGTCAAGAAGTGGGAGCGAGAAGATGTGGCTGTTGGTTGTGGCACATTTTCACCTTGGCCACGGCCCCGTCCTCTACACGCACCATCACCAGAACGTTCAGTTCCACGTCCCTTGCCACGCGCCTTGCCCATTGTAAATTTAGTACAATAGCTTACACTCGCACTATCAACCGTGGAAGAGGAAAACCACAGTTCTATTTCTCTGGCCTACACCAGAATGTTTTAAACAGATATATTTGTGTCTGAACACTGAGCGAGACACTAATTTTTTTTATTTTTTATGTAAAAAAGGCAAAAAGGTGGATAATACAGAGATTTGAACAGTGGAACTGCAAAACCACAGTTCTAGTTATCTGGCCTACACTAGAATCTTTTAAACAGATATATTGGTGTCTGAACAGTCACAGTCACACAATTTTTTTTTTTTTTGGGGGGGGGGGGGGGGGGGGGCCAAAAGGTTAATAAGACGCGTATTTGTACAGTCTGACTGAGGGAAAAAAAAATAATACTGGATTTTTATGAAAAAAAAAGGATTTTGCCTGGCCCCTGAGACCGGGGGATAAGTCTAGCAATTTGACCAACAGGAGCACACAGGACTGTAATGCAGCGTTTGCTGGTATAACCACTGCGTCTCCTATACAGCCTGCCTGCCTGATATCTGGGATGGATATTAGTCCTGAGAAGGACTGTTTGTTTGATTTGGCAGGCTTTAGAGACCCTACACTAACTATTTTGCAGTATAAATTTCTCCCTAGCTCTGCAGCACTGACCCTACACTGTCTGATCCGGAGCGACTGTGTCCAAGATGGCGGCGCCCGATTTTAAATACTCGAGGTGACGCTGTGCGGCCAGCCAATCACTGTAATGCCCACAAACAACATGGCTGCGGCATTACAGTGACTAGCTGGCAATCCCTGCATGTTCATTGGCTCTGTAAAGGGAGCCAAACGTGAGGGCGGAGGCCCGAGCTCCCGCCCGAGTAACATGGAAATGCTCGGTGCTTGCCGAACATCCCGAGTAGTGAGATGCTCGGGCGAGTACCGAGCAGTGTCGAGCATGCTCGCTCAACACTAGCCACGAGGCGCTATGCTGTGATGTGCCATGAAGCTCTATGCTATGAGGTACTAAGATGTGCTATGAAGCGCTAGGATGTGCCATGAGGCTCTGTGAGGCACTATGATGTGCTATGAAGTGCTATGCTATGAGGCACTATGACGTGATATAAAGCGCTATGATATGCTCTTTTTTAAGCTCTGCGCTCAGATTTTTATTTAAAAGAGTAATCCATCTGAATGAAGGATAAACCTTTCCTTTGGGTGGTAAATCTCAATTGTCAAACTAGCCCCACCTGAAGGAGCCAACTAATGAGACGCAGCTGGACAGCAGACCTCCACAGAGACTATGTGCTGTATTAACAGCATGTGCTGTCCTATGGATGGAGTAAACAGACTGGAGGGCAACAGTAAAAACCTCGGAGTGTTACTTTAACATTTACTGAGCAGATTGAGGCTCATTTTTGTGGTAAATTCTTAAGCCCAATCATGAGGCTCTGTGCGGCCCAGACATGTGGCTAACTTTAGCCTAGAGGTCTAAGGTCCAGCTTCCGTCCTGAAGCCAAATTTAAAGCACAAGGCCCTTGGCCCAGATGGGGTCTTACAGACTGCGCACACACATTTTTGAGCTTTGCGCTAATTTCCTTCAGCCTTTCCTAGTAACCATAACAAGGAAAGGGATCCATAAACAAGGTAAACATTCACCAAGATCACTCACCACCAGCTGCACGGATTCGGAGGCTGGACCAAGTCACAGGCCTGTTCCTCTCCATCCGGCCGTGCCCGAGCAATACTGGGGTGGCCAATCCCAGGCAGGGGCGCCTCCAATAGTGCGCTGATCAAAGCTGGAGCTGCTGACCCCAGACAGGGGCGCAGTTCCACAGCAGCTTCTCCACTAATGCACGGAGCTGGAGCTGCCGACCCCAGACAGGGGGGCAGTTCCACCGCTGCTCTTTCACTGACGTGTAGAGCTGGAGCTGCCGACCCCAGGCAGGGGCGCCGCTCAGTCGTATCCGGATCTTCAACAGGTAAGCCTGTCTAAGGTTCTCACATCAAGGACCCTTCGGTACGCTCGTCATCTGGGCCGCAGGCTGGTACAAAACAGTAGCCGGAAACATGTTAGAAGACATGGGTCTCCGCTACTTCTTTTTTCACCGGCGTGCGTCTTAGGGTGCGATTTCCTGGATAGAGGCCTGCGCAACCGGGATGCGCGGCTGCCAGGCCACCATAAGGTAATGGTGCGGCAGCTGCTCGCGCCCGTCCGACGGAAAAGGCCCCCTTGGACCCACCATGGCGCTTCCAGGTCCTGGCACCAGCCGCAGCAGAGACTGTGCCTTGTTGGAAACCGACCGGCCCAGGTCTGGGAATAATCTTCTCATTTCTTCTGCCGCAGTTTTAACAAAGTTCCCCCTCAAGGACAGGAAACCAACTGAGGTGGTGGAGAGGTGCCACCCTTTTATTCTGTAGGTTTCCTGTCCTGGAAGGGTGGATCCCCTCTCTCGTTGTGGTGCTGTCATGGGTGATAGGAAAATATTGTATTTAAAGTGAACTTGCCACCAGCAAAAACTATATTAACCTGCAGATATGGGGTTAATATGGGGTTAGTGGCACCTGCACTTAGCTGAACACTGCGGAAAGAAAATTAACTTTATTCTCCCTGGCAGTATTTGGTTTCAGTAACCAAAATTATCATTGAAACATCTTTAAAGGGAACCTGCCACAGCAAAAACACTATTAACCTGCAGATATGGAGTTACTGTGTATGATAATAGCGTTATTATCCTGCCCGGCACCTGCACTTAGCCGATTGCTGCAGGGAGAAAATTAACTTTATTCCTCCCAGCTGTTTTCCTTTTTCAGTCATGGGGGCGGCGCTGGTTCAGTCACAGCTCCGAGTATACAGAGTGGAGGCTGTACCAAGCCCCTGGCCCAGACTAACAGCTGACCCCAATGCAGAGCGAGTGTCAGTCAGGGCCGGATGCGTGGTTACAGCCGCCGTTCTGAGAAAGGTGACTAAAACCGCACCGGCGCTGCTCCAGTGACTGAAACCGGAATACTGCCGGGAGGAATACAGTTAATTTTCTCCCCGCATCATTCGACTACGTGCAGGTTAGTAATGCTATTGACCTGCAGATTAAGCCTAGAAACTTATTCTTGAAAAACCTCTTTAAAGTAAAAATATATAAATAACACTACATCCGACCATTGGTATATACTAGAGAGTGATTCTTTTGAAATTCGAACTAGACCTATTTTACCAAATTTTTCCAGGAAATTTGATTTGTTGCAAATCCAAATTACTCTACAGCCTCAAATTGTCCATAAAATTGTCATATATGACACAGTGACTCTGCCATTCCACTCGCTCTATTAAATCTATATTATTTTCTTTTCCTCTCATACTAATCTTTTTAACTGCAGTATAACTGTGTACACACACACACACTCTATATTCACAGTTTTTTCAATGTTTTATGGCTTTCATTCCCTATTTCTATGGGTAAGCTGTGATGCCCTCTTACTATCCAGATTCTCCACAAAATGACTGCTGAATTTGCGACTTGTGCTTTTATACAGGCTAGGACAGTCCCTCCTAATTTTAGCTATGCTTTACCATGTTATGTGATAACTGCAAGGCATTGTGCGGAAGTCCAGACATTTCATCACATTAACCACACCCTATGCCATCAGCTGGATTGTGATTTCCAAAAACAGGAGAAAGACTTGCTCACAAAATACGCTGGGTTGCTGGTCCTAAGTCAGATAGCTAGAAATGGCTTTACACATACCATTTTATTTGTGCAAACTGGAGATTTTTTTTGCACAGTACGGATTACACTAGCAGTGTTAGTTTATGTTTTTTATTATTTGCCTTCCCTTTATTGGCATTGAGAAATTGAATATTTTATTTATTTGTTGTCATTATTGTCATCCATGAGGGCCTGTGGCAGTTTTATTAAAATTGTCTATTCCTTTTCATAAGTATTTCGCCATTTGTATTGCCATTTTTTCTGTGTATATTAAAGCCACTTTAGGTGGCTTTACATGTGCCAGTCTTTTTTTTTTACTTTACTTATTATGTGAAAGCTCACCTTGCCACGCTCATGGTCATGTGAGCCATCCCTGCCCGATCCAATCTTCAGTAATGTGTGTGACAGCCATTTTAGGCAATTAATGCAAATTCCTAAAAATTTGACAGAAACCCCATTTACATTAATTTTCTCATCTACGGTGGCATGTAAAGGTTTGGGCACCCCTAGTCAAAATTTCTGTTATTGTTAACAGGTAAGCAAGTTGAAGATGAAATGATCTCTAAAAGGCCTAAAGTTAAAGATGACATTTCTTTTGTATTTTAGGCAAAAAAAATATATACCTTACATATTTTCATCTTTTACATTTTAAACATGACAAAAAGGAAAATGGGCCAATGCCAAAGTTTTGGCATCCTTGGAGATATGTGTGCTCAGATAAATTTGACCAAGGTTGCACACCTTAATTAGCCTGTTAGGGTTATGGCTTGTTCACCATCATCGTTAGGAAAGGCCAGGTAATGCAAATTTCCCAGTTTCGAAAAACCCAGCCTCCTCTAACCTTGTGCCAAAAAAACAGCAGCCATGGGTTCTTCTAACCAGCTGCCTAGCACTCTGAAAATGAAAATGGTGGAGGCCCACAAAGCAGGAGAAGGCTATAAGAAGATAGCAAAGCATTTTCAAGTTGCCCTTTCCTCAGTTTGAAATGAAATTAAGAAATGGCATTAAAAAGGAACAGTGGAGGTCAAGATAAGGTCTGGAAAACCAAGCAAAATTTCAGTGAGCTGTTCGTAGGATTGCTAGAGAGGCAAATCAGAACCGCTGATTGACTGAAAAAGACCTCCAGAAAGATTTAGCAGACTCTGGAGTTGTGGTACATTGTTCTACTGGTCAGAGACAACTGTACAAATATTGTCTCCATGGAATAGTCATCAGAAGAAACCTCTCCTGTATCCTAACCAAAAAATTCAGCATCATTAGTATGCAAAAGAATATCTAAACAAGCCTGTTTGTTTTTTTTTTGGAAACAAGCCCTGTGGACCGATGAGGTTAAAATAGAACTCTTTGGCCACAATGATCAAAGGTATGTGTGGAGAAAAAAGGGAACAGAATTTCAGGAAAAGAACATCTTGCCAACCATTAAGCATGGGGGTGGATCAATCATGCTTTGGGGTTGTGTTACAGCCAATGGCACGGGGAACATTTCACCGGTAGAGGGAAGTATGGATTCAATGAAATTTCAACAAATTCTTGATGCAAACATAACACCATCTGTAAATAATCTGAAGTTGAAAAGAGGATGGCTTCTACAAATGGCTAATGATCCTAAAGACACATCAAAATCCACAATAGACCACCTCAAAGTAGAATTTCACAGAATTTTCCAAGGAAAAATGGATGAAAATCCCTCAAACAAGAATTGAAAGACTCTTGGCTGGCTACAAAAAGCGTTTACAAGCGGTGATTCTTTCAAAAAGGGGTGCTACTGGACACAAACTATGCAGGGTGCCCAAACTTTTGCAACGGCCCACTTTCCTGTTTGTAATTTTTAAAATGCAAAAGATGACTACCATTATAAATATATTACAATCTATATTATATTATAATATATATATATTATATGTAAATCTTTAACTTTAGGCTTTTTAGAGATCAATTCATCTTTAACTTGCTTAACTGTTTTCAACAACAGTAATTTTGACCAGGGGTGCCCAAACTTTTCATTACCACTCTTGTTACTAGTTTGCATGGTCAGTTAACAGTATAACCTCATATACATATAAATAAGCCAGGCACTAGGCACTGATCTTCACCCCTTAAAAGGGAACCTGTGAGCCAATTCATGCTGCCCAAACCACGGGCAGCATGAATCAGAGCCTGGCTACATGATTGCAGCCAGGTATGTTTTTCTCTGAAATGCTCTGGAGTTCCAGAGAAAATACAGTTAGAACATCTGGTCAGGGACCATAGGGAGAGACTAGATTAGTCCGGTGCCGCCCCCAGCAGGCTTTTCCCTGCACCGCTGGAGGCAATTGAGGCAAATCTCTCCCATATCAAAGAACTGTCAATCACCCTTAGCAGCACTGGGAAAAGCTGTCCAGGGACAGCGCCGGTCTCATCTCCAGATATGGTTCCGGGCCAGAACTTTTAACTATATTTTACTTACCATATAATATACCTGGCTGTAATTGTGCGGGATGTGATTCGTGCTACCCGTGGTCTGTGCAGCATGAATCAGCTGGCAGGTTCCCCTTAAAACAGGCATAAAGATAATAGACCAGACTGCTTCAGGTCACTGCCACTTCAAGGGCCTTTGTCCAACATACTTTCAGGAATTACTATCCCTAAAGACCTGTCACAAGATCCTCTGTCTACATTGTAAGGACCAAATATAAACCAGTCAGTGCATCACTGAAGACTCTGCAGCATGTCAGCTCATACAAAGTCTTGTGACAGACAAGTGAATACAACCAAAGGACATGGCATGTCTAATACACTGCTGTCTACAACCACGAACATCTGTGCCTTCAGAAAGTCTTTGCTTGTAGACAACACTATTTTCTGCAATATTACTGGAGCATGTCCATGTAGATTACATCATTCCAGAGAATATCATCTACATCTACAGTGATGTGGGCATAGTTATGAAGACTTGCATAAAAATAACCCTAAAATACTAAGATAAAAGTCATTGGATTGGTTGTATTCATTCTCAGAGTGTACTCCACATGTCTACAAGTCTGATCTGATGCTTGTAGCCATAAGGACTCTGTTTTATGGACATGGCCATGTGGTTGGCACAATATAAGTCCCATTCTCTGCATTCAGCACAATGATCTGGGCAATTCTATGTTCAGGTTATTACTGTCCGGACACGAATATTTGGCCTACATGCGATGAAAGCCCAAAAATGGGAGATGGTTGCAAGGCAACTCTAAAGTGCAGTAATATGTGATCCTAATGTGGGGACTATGTTGACGGCCTACTCTTTGGAACAAATCCGGGCTACTTGTGATATTTCCTCTGAGCAGAGACTAGGAACAGAGGATTGTCTACAGATTATAACCTGGATTCTGAGGCAGCAGTCCCACTAGGGCCTTGGTGGCGGAAAAGGCCAAAATTATCCTGTTAAAAGGGCTATTCTCATATTTGCCTTTAATGGCCATGACAAGAATATCGGATTTTATGTCCCACCAGGTTTAACAAAAACACCAGATCATAGCTGCACTACCGTGCTTGCAGAATTGCTATAGAAATGAATGAGATTTATGTAGAATAGTGAGCTACGCTGTTCCACAATACTGGAGTTGAGCCAACAGCGCACTTCACTTTACAGTACAGTTTCGGATTGCTTTCTATAGGAGTTGTGCAGACACTGCAGGGCACTTACGTTTTAACTGTTTTCACAATCTTGCCATTTGTGGCTTGGACCTAAAAGTAGATATTTCCAGGTCTGACACAAAATTCTGAGATGGGAAGAAGGGCTCTTTAACACATTTATAGACAGATAACGGACCAATTACAATGAATGTGCCTTTTCATGTGTCCTTTTTTTCCTGCAGAACGCATAAAAAGAGAAAAAAAGAAAACATTTTACTATGATCAACGTTGCAGGTAAAACCTGCCAAAGCAAGTCAATGGACCCATGGAGAAAAAAAAAAAACAGCACACTGATGCCATCCATGTGCTGTTCATATTTTACCATTTAATGGGTAGGAGAATCTAAGAATTTTTTCCCTAGAATTTTTTTTTTTTTTACGCCTCAAAAAACTAAGTTGTTTTTTTTTTTTAAGTGAAACTGCTTCAGGAGTACTCTTTTCCTAGGGTTTGTGCACATGACCTCATTTCCAGGCAGAGGGAAATGACCCGCCTGAAAAACTACTAAAGATCTACAAAGAATGAACATAATATACAGTAATGTAAAAATGACTTGCTGTGCACATGGTTCAGTCTTTTCCAGCTTCTTTTAATAGCTTTAGGCTTCAAAAGACAGAGTCTAAAAAGAATTAAAGGGAACCTGTAATGTCCTATCTACTATGTAAACTGCCCTCATTGCGTTGCTAGTGCGCAAAATTGGCGCGACATTTTATATACTTATAATCAAAAAGACTCCCTGTGCACAAAGCCCAAAACTTGTTCAATATAGCTTGAGGAAACTCTTCAGGAAAATAAAAACTCCTCCAAAAACTTCCCAAGGGTATGTGCATATGATATCTTCAAGACACCAGTGGATCTAACTAGTTTTTCAAGCAAGACGATCAGGAAAAAGCCAATGTGTAGTTCCCAGCTTCACTGCGCATGCGCTGTGGCAAGCGGCTCCGGCAGCACACAGTGACGCTGGGAACAGCGCTGCGCGCTGCACGCTGCACGCTTTACTGCCTGGCCATGTCATACTGAACAAGAGCCCCATACTTACTTCAGTGCTCGCTGAGAGCAATATTCAAATACGTGGGCAGCGCCAGCCCTGACTGAATACGAGGATCACACCCTTATGACTAAAGGAGCAAGTATGATATAAACATAGAAAATGTTATATACTTATTATATTGGTGCCAATTTTAATGAAAAAAGCGTGTTAGTGATGCACATTACATCACTAACAATGCAATGGGGGCAGTTTACATAGTAGATAAGACATGACAGGTTCCCTTTAAACATTTCATTCTTCAAGTGGCTTCGGAAGCCACTCATTATATATAGTGTAAACTATCAAAAAAAAAAAAAAAAAGAGGTTGGCGTGCCACAAACGGCTGGGAAGACGACAGAGGAGACACTTTATAAAAAAGATCATTGGCTTTTTCCTGATAGTCTTCCTTGAAAAACTGGATAGGTCCACTGGCGTCTTGGGGAGTTTTTGGAGGAGTTTTTCTTTTCCTGAAGAGTTTCCTCAAGCTATATTGAAGAAGTTTGGGGCTTTGTGCACAAGGAGTCTTTTTGCTGAGTTTTCAGAACTGAAACAAGGTTTTTGAGGAGTTTTTTAAATTTGGAGGATGATTTTGAAAGTTTCTGCTCAGTTTCCACTCAATTTATAAACAACGACCAATATATCGCATGTCAAAGAACTAGGTTTAAATCCCGGATAACCGGTGCTAACCCAGAAAGCCTACTCTAGTCATATTAGAAACAAAAGAAACTAGGAGTACAACTGGTTTACAAATAATTTATTAATCAATGTGTATACAGTACCAAATTTTAAATATCATAAGCATAGAAAAAGGGACAAAAAAGTGCAAAGTGCCAATCCAAAGCCCCCAAGGTGTAATGCGTCCCCTTCATGTACAATAGAGTCACTATGGCCGCTAAAAAAAAAACCACATAGCTAGTCAGGGATAAATGTACAGAGTGCTCCTACCATAATCAGATTGCAAATCACCACTAAAGTAGTGACCTGAATAGATAAGAAAAGGCTCAACTTGCCGTGTGGCAAAAAAGTATACTTACCACACAGACAGGCCAAGACTGAATGGGAACGCCAAGGGGGGGGGGGGGCACAGGGTAGCTTTTTCTATGCTTATGATATTTAAAATTTGTTACCGTATACACATTGATTAATAAATAAATTCTCTTTGTAAGCCAGTTGTACTCATAGTTTCTTCAGTTTCCTCTCAGTGGGTATGTGCATATGGTGTCTTTTTGATTACTTTCTGGAGTAGAAAGTGAGCTTAACCTCAATTTTTTTTTTTTTAAGGAGTTTAGCGTTTTTTTTTTAGGAGAATTTGGAGAGTTTCTGCTCAGTTTCTTCTCTAAAATCTTCAAAAAAAATTCAGCTTGCACATAGCCTTGATGAGTTTTTTTTTCCTGAAGTATTTTTTTTGTTGCAGCCTTTGGAATCTGCTTCAAGGCGTTATGCATGGTTTTTTTCCCCACAAGGCATTTTTAAAAAAATCTTCAGAAAAAAAACAAAACAGCAAGCTCAATCTTCTCATGTGAAGAGCAAAACGGATTTCCCATAGAAATGCATAGGGAGCATATGCCAACTTTTTTTGAAGCGATTTTTCATGAGACGGTTGGAGTAAATCCACAAAACCATATCCTATATCTCTACATGTTGTGTTTACACTAAAAGGCCATAATTAATAAAAACTGCACCAAAAAACTATAAGGAGTGGGGATAGAGTGGTATATATTTGAAATGTTTGCTGTGCATCTATGTGTCTATGAGTAGAACATATCAATGGAGGCTACCATTACTGTACCCCATTCTCTCCCTAAGGCCACGGCTCCACTATCAGTATTTGGTCAGTATTCGGTCAGTATTTTTTCACAGGAGTGGGAGCCAAAACCAGGAGTGGGTGATAAATGCAGAATTGGTGACTTGTTTCTATTATATCTTTTCTCTGATTGTCCCTCACCTGGTTTTGTCTCCCACTCCTGAGAAAAAATACTGACCGAATACTGACCAGATACGGATAGTAAGGCTGTGGCCTAAGGCTGGTGCCCATGATGAGCTTTTGACACCAGCAAAGTGGATGGTATTTATAGAAGTCTCCTGCCCACTGAGCATTTTTTTATACTCAGCATAAGCTGACCTGTGGTGCATTTTCAAATCTACAACATGTCAACTACTCTTGTGATTACACGGCGTTTTAGTATCAAATGAGTAAAATTCGCAGGTAAAAAATTCACACGCGTTTTTAGTGCATTTCCGAGGTGGAAATGCATCAAAAACTCACGTAATCTTCACATAACCGTATCAATAAATTTTTGCTATGCCGAATACAAGGAAGTATCCAAAATTAAACAGCTTTATTTATAATGTAACAAACCAAAAAAGGCCAAAAGAAGCTGAGTCAAAATACACAATAAAAACGCACATTAAAATCGAAATAAAAAAAAAAAAAAACAAGTAAAAATTTACTTAATAAGAAATGGTGCAGGGAATCCGCAACATCAAAAACTCAGCAAAAGGCTAAGGGTGCGTCCCGAAGAAAAACTTGCAGCAGTAAAATATGCACCAAATTGTGAAGGTTTTTTTTGCGGCCATTTACCACCAATGTCATCTTCTGCTTTGCAAGCAGTAAAATAGGCAGTGAAAATCGGCATTCTGAAGATGTCAAATCTGTAGCACCGGTTAGCATTAGCTGTGGATATATTAAAGTGAATCTGTCACCATTTTGGAGTTATCAGACCTCTACTATGGCCATACAGGGTATAGAAAAGTAAATCTGTACATACCAGTGTGGCCCATAGTAGAAGTCGGATTGCAGAGAAATTTGTTTTCCACAGGCTTGGCATCCAGATTGACGCCAAGAAATCCCCGCCTATATGCTTATTATTCCCCCAAATCCCCGCCTATATGCTTAATTATCATATTCCACCCTCCCCTGCACGTCATATGGCCCTGTGACTTGCACTGTGCTCCCTGACTTCCCGGGCATGCGCAAAGCGCCACTCACATAGAGCGCACTTTGCTTCATCCCAGCCCCGTCTGTCTGTGCTCTGCGCCGCAGGTTTCTATTGCGCAGGAGCCGGGGAGTCACTCACTTCCCCGCACCTGCGCAATAGAACCCTGCAGAGCAGCAGACGGGGCCGGGAAGAACCATGTGAGCGGCGCTTTGCACATGCCCGGCACAAGAGGGAGCATGATAGTTAAGCATATAGGTGGGGATTTGGGGGAATAGTAAGCAGATAGGCGGGGATTTCTTGGCGTCCCGGACGCCATGCCTGTGGAAAACGGATTTTATAAAAACAGATTTCTCTGAAATCAGACCTCTACTATGGGCCACACAGGTATGTATAGATTTACTTTTCTATACCCTGTATGCCCATAGTAGAGGTCTGATAACTCCAAAGTGGTGACAGATTCCCTTTATGCAGCTTATAGATAATATACGGTCAATCTCATGGACAATGTTGGTACTGCAGTACTGAGTATCCGCAAAGTATCCTAAGGCGGCTAGAATGTAACAGAGGTGGTTGGCGATCTACTTTTTGCTTTGTCAGCAATGACTAAACGCTCGTTAACATTTCAAGTAAACAGATTAGAAAAAATTCCATGGCAAATATATAAAACTAGGTTTTCTTCCTTCTGTTTAATGAGAGGAGAAACTACCCAATTAATACTAGCCATCTTCTGAGCACGTCATAAACACAGGTGTACTGCCCTCGCCACAGAAATCTGCAACCTAATCACTCTGGAATGACAATTACAGCATTACCTATCAGATAAATAACTTTAGGGGAGAAACTACCAAGATGTCTGGAGGATGAGACCTCCCCAGAGTGCAAGTGAACGGAGATCATCTGCATTCCAGATTACAGCAAGAATGAATGAGCAGCACAGATTGCTACAAAGCCGGGGATTGCACAATTACACCTCTCTGATGAGCACTGCTGTGCCTGCAAGGTCACCCATTCTTCTTATGTTAGAACCATATTTAACTAAATGCAGATGTGGAAGAACAGAAATTCGAATTACAGCAAAACCAATTATCGGCTGCACATTCTTCAGGTCCTAAAGTCATTCTTCAGCAACCATTCTGTACTTTCTAGAATATAAAGACAACACTCACATCCTTTTTGTCTTTTTTACTGTATATAAGAAAAGGACTGAGGGTAAGGAAGTTAATTATTCCTCATCATCAGTAATTATGATTAGATGAACACAGTTTTCGATAATAAATGGCTATAATGATGGAGGGGCCCCATCCCAACAAATGCAGTGGTACATTAGCATAACTGTGCATGCAACCTCCAGAATCCTGCTGCCGCTGCAAGCTTGTCATTGAGTGATTATTTAGGAATTCATAATTACCGAAAAGCACACTGTAATTTATTAGTCTGCGTGACAGTTCTAGTTCATTAAAAGTTGATTACCAAATAGTGCCCTCTAGTGGTCCTCCCCCAGGCTTTCCCGACATCTTGGCTCTTGTTAAAAAGGAACAGCAGGATGTGTAACAATTAAAGAAAGCATATGCTGCCTGTTCATATCTCAGGCTCCTAATAAGAGGTATTAAACCTGGGACAATTACTGTTAGACAACACAGACTAGGTTTTAAGCTCGTAAAAGGTTTCAGTTAAAAAAAATAAATGCTAAAACAAAAGTATAATGTATGAAAAATAATGTAGAATTCTGCAAAACACGAAATGTCTCAAAATGAAATAATTAAAAATAAATTAAAAATGTTTATAATAAAAAAAATAAATAAAAATAAAATCATAAAAAAAAAATTATATATATACAAATATTACACAGTGATGACCTAGGAATACTATGCAATGGCACCATTTCCTCAAGTTAAAGCTTGTTTTAACCCTTTAATGACCAGGCCTGAAAGGGCCTTTAAGGACAACCATTTTTTATTTATTTTTCCCCATTATTTTTATTTTTGCCTCTCTACATTTCAGTAGCCATTACTTTTATTTAATTTTCTACTGACATGGCAGTATGAGGTTTTGTTTTATGCAGGCAAAATTATGTTTTTGGGGGGTTGCTTTTTGGGTACATAAAAATAATTACTGGGCAATTTATATATTTTTTTCCATATTGTACAACAAATAACCTATTGAATTAATTATTTGTGTGGATGTCAAATTTGTTAATTTTTTTTTTGTCATTTTCGCCCTCCCACCCCCCAATGTTTTTTGTTTTTTTTTACATAATTTGTCCCTATGAAATCATAAAAGATCTTTGAGGAAACATACTTTCATCTTTTATTGTGTAGTTTTTCCACTGTAACTGAGGCATCTATAAGAACTGCAGTGGCAGGGGAAAACCAGAGTTGATCTAGGAGACAGCTGCTATGGTGGTTAGTCACTCTGCCATTGAGTGATCACTGGGCCCAACAGATCTGAGTACATAGCGCTCCTGCTAGATTGCAGGAGCTTTAATCACCGTAAATTCACAATGAAAAACGACCAAGCACCGTAAATTTACAGTGCTTGACCATTATCGTCTTAGAGAGGTTTGATATTTTGTATTGATTCAATAATAGGAAACAATAGGAAAACTATATATAGGAGTACAGAGATCCTGAAGTGCTGCAAGTCTACATTAAAGCGGATAGCAGAGTTATTTGTTATAGTCATTACATTATATCAGTTTTTAAAAAAAAAAAAAAAATACCAAATCCTTAATTTAAGCTTCTAGTTAACCAGGTATAAATATCTTATGTAAAATAGGTTTTCATTTTTTTATTCAATTTGACCCTGAAGTGCAATGTTTCTAAAATAAAAAAATAAAAATCAATGAATATATATCCATTGTTTTATTTCCACGTAATTTATATTATAATTATATGTGATCCATGTCATTTTTTATATATTTATATTAGATACTGATTTTTTATTCTACAAATACACCCCAGGCTTCTTTTCACAACGCAGTACATTTTCTTTTTTAGGGCACTAATTCATGACATAATCTGTAACCTAAATGATGCCCATAAATATTGCCTGTGCCGGTTTTCGTCTCTGCCATATGAGTAGTTGGGAAGTGTTAGCAGTGATGATTTAATAGTGGCTACCTAATGAGTTGTGCTTCCTGCTGCAACTGAATCACTGTTTAATGCCATTATCAACAGATCATGACCTATCAGCATGAAATGTCAACCTGATGAATCTAAAAACTACTGACCTGCTAGAAAGAAATTTACCCTATCGGGAAAGGGGGGTGTTTAGTGGCTATTGCTCTGACAAGGACCACAGAGCGTGAGCAGCACACAATCACTTCAATTGTACTATGGCAACAAAAAATAGTCATCAGGTGACATGGAACTGGAATTCTAGAATTTTTCCTTTTTATTTTAGCTTGTATGCAGTTTGTTTGTGCTGTGTTAGAGTAATGTCTTCCTGTTAACAAGAAGTACACAACATTGGATTTGCTGCTGGGTAGACATTTTCACATTCCATATACTTTTATGCTTAGTTAATTACAGTAGATAACATCTGAAAAAAAAATAAAAAATTATATATATATATATATATATATATATATATATATATATATATATATATATATATATATATATATATATATATATATATATATATATATATATATATATGGGAATTGTATTCAAGAGAAAATAATAAAATATTTCCAATAGACATAATTGAGATACTCCTTGGCCGGAGTGGTCACCGAGCCATTAACATAATCCTAGCGAGATGTTGATTCACAGAATACAGGCTGCAGTACACATAGAATGAATTCTGGTTTTGGCTGTTTTTTTTTTTTTTTTTTTTTTATATAAGCAGGGAAATTTTTTTTTATACATATTTAATATAGTTCGGCATGTTCTCTATAGAGATCCTGCGGGGTCTACAGAAAAAATAAAATAACTGCAGCCATATTGTAAACAATTACTGTAGTTCAATAGGGAGACCATAATAGAATGTAATAATTATTATACTTGACTGTCTCCTCCTTTGGCTTTCAACATAGTAGTTCGGCTTAATTTAAAAACCCACTTTTATTGTCCATGCGCTTATCCTGACTATTCATGCGATTTATGTGTAAACATACTCGCACATTATATTTACCATTCATGAGTAAGACCTATTATAATAGAGGCCTGAAGTCCCATATAAATAGCATCTTATGCACTGAGGTTGATGGGATACACAATTAACATTTAATCAAGTGACAATTTCATTGCACTTTTAAAAAAATGTTTGGCACTGCACAAGAATTTTAACGGCCTTAGGAATTTTTTTCTTTAAGCCAAAGCTTTTTTTGTAAAAAAGTGAAATTATAATGGAAAACTAATGAGGATTTGGAATATCAAGTTTTTAAAACCATAACAAAACTTATTTATTTGTTTATTACTTTTTATGTAGTCAAGAAAAACAAAACAAAAAGTCAAGGGAAGAAAGGCATTCAAAAGTAATGGAGAGTAGAATAGTAAAAGTATTGAATGCAAGAGAAGTTTTCAGGGAATGGCACGGTAGATGAGGACACAGAAGTAGTGGTATGCTATATGCATGTGTGTAATATCCCTTAAATAAATATATACATACACACACACACATACACACATATATATATGTACACACACATCTCGTTTGACATGACAAAATACAAAAATGCAAACTGATAAATTAAAGGAATATTCCTTTCTTTAAAGATGGGTAAAATTGAAAACTGCGTGTAAAAACAAGCAATGTTACAATCTGTCATTTATTAAAACTTGACACTGTTTTCCTGATGATCACACTCTTCTCTCTTTCTGGCTATAGCTAGTTGACTAGGATACTTTGCCTTCAATGCAAAACCGAAGATAAAAACAAAATGAGCAAATATCCCGTAATAAGTAAATAAATAGCAATAGGGCACTTTGTTAACATTGTTTTGATAAAAAAAACGTAAAAGCCATCCCACCACGACAAGGTGTACCCAATTGGGACAGTACCTCACTATGGTGAGCGTTAGGTACCGTTCTGATTGGGTACACCTTGTGGTGCTGGGATTGCTTTTACTTTTTTTGATCAAAACAATGTTAACAACTGTACTCCATGTTATTTACATGTACTATTAATTGATTTACTACAGGATATTTGCTCATTTGTTGCTATGTTAGGTTTTGTCTGTTAAATGGCCACAGTGTGAATGCACACATATGCATCGCTTTTGTACCAACATATGAATGAACCATTTCTTTTGGTTTTGGCCTTCAATGTAGTCTAGCAGTGGTTGCTGAACATGTGCAGTGCTTACAAGCTCTTTGCTACTGAAGCTGTTCAGGACAGCTGGAGCGCACTGTTAGACCCCCATCCTGAACAGCTTCACTGCTACTGATGCTCCAGAGGCAAAGCTGCCAGAGCCGCACAGTCAGGAGCACTCACCCCTCAACAGTGACCAAGTCTGCCTAGGAAACTGTGCACTCCCTGAAATAAGAAGATAGGAGAAATTATTTAAGATACCAAATTTCTCCACCAACTTCAATTTTAATCCCTAAATATCCATTTTGTAAAGGTGAGAGAAATGACCATCTGCTTGACTTTTGTGGTACCATTTATCTCAATGAAATCAGTATAATGGGAGATATTAAAAAACAGAAAAAAAAAAAAACAGATTAGACTTTAGAATATATAAGGCATCAGTTACTCTACAAAACAGTAAAATTGGTTACTAAAATTAAAAAGAAAGCATCCACAGCAGGAACGTATGTGCAGTTCTATTTAGAAATATGGGGTTGTAGCCGGCCCCATATTATTCTTTGAGGTTTGGCAATTTTCACTAATTTACTTACTTTATGTTAAAATAATGGCAGTTGCCAATATAAGTCAGAGCTGGAAAAAATGGAAGAAATGAAGTTGTACTTTTGCGTGCAAATAAAACCCCTCAAAATAATTGGCAATAACACTAATGCTCAGAATTACAGCTTAGCATAGAAAAAAAAACTGAAGGAAAAAATGGCTTCAGAATTTGTTGCTCATGTTAACACTGCATTTATGATTTACATTTGTCACGATATACGGTGTACATACAACGACGAGAGAACTCGGAAGTTCAATGCAGCCGTTTCAGTAAAATGCAGTCTACTCCTTAGGAGATTCTCGTTTCACACAAAGATGACGATAATAATGAAAAGGGCTTTCAAGGAGTTAAAATAAAAGTCCTTTTCTTTTGGAAAGGGTCAGTTTGGATACGGGGAAAATATGCCCCACGTTTTATCCTACATGAGAAACGTCCACTGGAAGGGAAAGGGAGAAACAAGGCAGAAAAGAACAAAGCGTGTAAACTAGGAGTTTAGAGTTTACAAGAGAAATAGTCTGAAACAATTGGGGAGGCTACTTGCTGAGAGAGCCTGAGAAAGCAGACATTTTATGGGAATCTAGCGCATAATTAACAGACCAGAAACAGAATGCGTGAGAGTAGAGAAAGTTATGCCATGGCAATACAAGGGGGGCAGAGAAAAAAAATTACAGACTACTGTGTAAAGATGGAGCCAGACAGTCAATGCTCCAAAGCAGACACGATGCTTAAAACTGGAGACTACGGACCTCACCCAACAGGTCCTGATGTCAATACAGAGTTTATCCTCAGCCTTAAATAGATAAATATCTGTAAGTATCTGTTGATTAATTTCAGGAACATTTTCCTAGCCCTATAAGGGATCTTACAAAAAAGGGAAACCTCGGCTCGGGATTCAAAGTAGACAGCAGTTAAAAAGAGGCCCTCTCCTGTCCTGTGTTACACAGACAACCCATTTCATTTGGGTGAATTCCCGATTTACACCGGCCAATGAGCAAGGATGGAGACAGAACGGTTGCTAGTACGATTGTTCTATCCCCATACAGTATTGTGTTATCGGCAGAAGATCCCCTACTTACACTGGGTGATGGGATGTTAATAACAATGATTAAAAAGAATTCTTAAAAATTCAATCACCCCCAACAACTAGCGTGTTATTCGTTCATTGGGTGACCGTTAGCATTTATTCACTGGCCAAAAATCGGGAAGGAGCATTCCTAGAAACTCATGTAAAAAGGACTACACTGCCAGGATTCCCCATAGAATACAGCGAACCCTTGGACTTAGTAGGGGGGACACACATCAGTTTAGCGTCAATAAGAAGAGGAAATGGTCCAAAAAGAACAGTGTGACCCAACATAAAGGTGGCAAGACAATGGCGCAACCTGAAGCTCATGGGCCCTAATGCAAAATCTCCAACAGGGCCTCCAACTATTGAAGGTTTTCAATAATAAGTCTTTTCATGTAGGCCAAAGTGACCTTTGAACCAGTGGTAGACACAGAGTTCAGCGCTTCCTAGCTGACCCAGGGGATAAAACACAATTTTATATCTTTTCAATTGGACAATAGGCACACTGAGGAAGGTCTAATGTAGATCGAAACATTTGTGAACCTTTATTGTTGCATTGCATATTAAATCATTTATTTCATTTCATCTACTCAGAGTACCAAGTTTTCTTACGTAAAGTAATCTTTTGGGCCCCCCAGGCTCCGATGCAGTTGCAACCCGTGCACCTATTATAGTTACACCTCTGTGCTAAGATACCAATGAAATTACTGTTCTGGTGCTAGGATTAGGCAAGTTACAACAACTGATAAAAGTTATCAGAGTAATGACAAGCAACTTAATGCCTAATTCCTGGGTTTCTTTTCTCTTCCAACCCCCCAACAAATGTCTGTTTATCTTACTGAAAAAAAATAAAAGTTTAAAAACTTTTTTCCAACATCCTCAATAATTAATCGTTTTCAAATCCATAACAATAAACAAAAGTTGCATAAGTAGAAGTATTTTCCAACTCATTTGTAATTTTGTTATATCAGTAATATTTAGTGATGAGCGAGCATGTTCGCTACTGCTCGGTGCTCGCCCGAGCATCTCACTGCGAGTATTTTCGGGTTGCTCGGGCGGGAACTCGGGTCCCCTCCCTGCATGTTTAGCGCTCTTTAGAGAGCCAATGAACATGCAGGGATTGCCTGCCATGCACTGTAATGCCGTAGCCAAGTTGGTTGTGGGCATTACAGTGATTGGCTGGCCGCACAGCGTCATCAGGTCTATATCAGACCTGGCGCCGCCATGCTCGTCACAGTCACTCCGGATCAGACAGTGTAGGGAGAGCTGCTGCGTCAGGGAGAGATTTGATTGTGTATTAGGTAGTGCAAGGAGAAAAACAGTACACTACACATATCCATCTTAACAAACAGTCCTTCGGAGGACTAATCCATCTGCAGAGATATCAGGCAGGCAGTGTATATAGGCAGGCAGGCAGTGTATATAGCAGACTGCAGTGCATATAGCACAAGAGGCTCCATTCCAATTCTGCCTTATGCTGCTGTTAGATATTTCTGTACAAAGGCCCAGGTCTCAGGGGCCAGGAATACTTTTCCTTGGATCTTAATCCTCACTATTTGCTTAAAAAGCAATTCACCATTTTTTCTGCGCCATTTGCTTGTTGGCACTGCAGAATACAGCCAGGTCCTTTCCATATTAGAGCTCTAGAAATCCAGCTATTTAAAACGGTGTTTTCTCCATCACACGGATCACATATAAGTTCGCTCCAAACTCAGTCATTTGTAGTGAGCGTGGAAAATACTGTCCTCCATTAAAAATAGGAAAGGCAAGTGGCAACGGATGGGGAACTAGACGTGATGGTAATGGTGCATGCAGAGGCCGAGGACAAGGCAGTGGGCAAGCCGAAATTGTGCTACAACAAACACCCACATCTTCTCGCCTGACCCTCCTGTCCCAATTTCTAGGGGACTGCAGCACACCACTATTGAACCCAGAGCAGTGTCAAAAGGTTGTTGGTTGGATAGCGGATAATGCTTCCAGTCACTTAGCCACCGCCACCACCACCACCACCACCACCCTGTCTTCCACACGGTCAAGTCTCAGTAGCCGTGAGTCTGGACCGCATATTCCTCACCCTGATCCTCCTTCCTCCCACCATGCAGAGTACCCAGAGACAACTGATCCCACACTTGGACACTCTGAAGAGCTGTTCACTTTTCCATTTATAGATTCGGGACTCTCGTCCGGTCCACTTGAAGCGGGACAAGAAGAGATCGCGTGTAGTCATGCCCAAATATTTGAGCAGCCACGGTCACACGAAGGAGATGGTGGGAAAGTGTCACAAGAGGTGGACGATGATGAGACACAAGTGCCAGAAAGTCAGGAGGAGGACCAGAGTTCGGAAGTGGAAGACGAGGTGGTGGATGATATAGTAACTGACCCACCCTGGCAGGAGGACATGCAGAGCGAGGACAGCAGCACACAGGGGGAGGGAGGCAGAGCACCCCAACAGGCAGGAAAAAGCAGTGTGGTGGCCGCAGACAGAAGGCAGGCAACCGTTCCCCGTAACACCAACACGAAGGAAGTTGCCAGTACAACTGTTAGGTCTTCCCGAGTCTGGTTGTTTTTTAAAGACTCTGCCGATAACCCCAAAAAGGCCATTAGCAACACCTGCCAGGCCAGCATCAGCAGGGGTTGCAATACGACAAGCCTGACCACCACCAGCACAATCAGGCACATGGCAGCAAAGCACCCGACTTTGTGGGCCGAACCCCAGGGTCCAGGAATAGTGTCTGCGGGTGGCACCATTGCTTCTTCAGCTGTTGTGCATGCAAGCCTATCCCCTTGTCCATGGTGCATGTGAAGACGCCTCCTGCCCTGCACCTGTCGCTGCACACTCTCAAGCAGCAACATCAGGAAGCACGTCCATGTCCTTGTCCCACCGCAGCGTTCAGTTGTCCATACCCCAGTCCTTGGAACGCAAGCGCAAATACGCAGCCAACGCCCCACAGGCCACACTACTAAATTCTCATATTTCACGACTGCTTGCGCTCGAAATGTTGCCTTTTAGGCTCGTGGAGACGGAAGCATTCCGCAACCTGATGGCAACCATCCCTCGGTACTCGGTCCCCAACCGCCACCATTTCTCCCGGTGTGCCGTCCCCGCATTACACAAGCAAGTGTCCCAAAACATTAGCCGTGCTCTCAACAACGCAGTTACCAGTAAAGTCCACCTAACCACGGACACGGGGACAAGTGCTTGTGGGCAGGGACGGTACATCTTGCTCACGGCACACTGGGTTAACATAGTGGAAGCCGGGACCCAGTCGGACCTTGGGGCGGAACACGTCCTCCCGATGCCAAGGATTGCGGGCCGTAGGTCAATCAGGGTTGCCCCCATGGTCTACAGCTCCTGCACCTCATCCTCCTCAGCCTCCTCCTCCTCCTCTTCAGCCTCCATCTCCGAAATGACCACATCAGTCACAAGCTGGAAGCACTGCAGCACTGCCTCGGCCAAGTGGCAACAGGCTGTGCTGAAGCTAATAAGCTTAGGTGAAAAACCGCACAATGCTGAAGAGTTGTGGACAGCTCTGAAAGAGCAGGCAGATCTGTGGCTCACACCGCTGAACCTACAGCCAGGCATGGTCATGTGTGACAATGGCCGGAACCTGGTGGCGGCTCTGAGGCGAGGCGAGCTCCTCAAATCCTACCCGGAGCTGCCGGATCTGCTAGTTAAAGTACGCCGCCTGTGTGTCCATTTTAGAAAGTCAGCTACAGCTTCCGCTGCCCTTGCAGTGTTTCAGCAGCGTTTGCAGCTTCCGGCTCACAGACTGGTGCGTGATGTCCCCACACGTTGGAACTCTACACTGCAGATGTTGGTAAGGATTTGTGAGCAGAAGAGGGTAGTTGTTGAGCACCAGCATCAACAAGGGCATCAGTATTCAGTTCAGACTCCACACAAGACTATAGACGGTACTACCTGCACAGCTGTCATACCGTCTGTTCAGCGTGGATGGCCAGAGGACAGAGAGGAGGAGGAGCATGGTCAGTCATCCTCTTGGTGAGGACACAGAAGTCTTGCCTGTAAGTAGTCTGGCACGTATGGCTGAGTTTATGTTACGCTGCTTTTCCCATGACCCTCGCGTTCTTAAAATTTTGGGTGACGGTCATTACTGGTTGGTGACATTTCTAGACCCACGCTACAGGGAGAACTTTATATCTCTTATTCCTGAGGCGGACAGGTCTGCAAAAATGGGGCAGTACCAGAAGGCCCTTATTGCGGAACTACTAAAAAAATTCCATCTGAAAACGCTGGCGGCAGAGGGCACACTTCGTTGGACAACCAAGGAGTACAGGCGAGAGAGACACAACTTCAATCCAGCAGAGGCAGGGGAACACTGTCAAAGTTCTGGGAGAGTTTTCTCAGACCTTCCCATCGCACAGGCCCTGAGGCGCGGGGTAGTCTCACAAGGAGTGCAAAGTTTGGGAAGATGCTGAGGGAGTACCTTGCCGACCATACCAACATCCTCCATGATTCCTCTGTGCCTTATAATTATTGGGTATCCAAGCTGGATACGTGGAATGAACTGGCTCTCTATGCCTTGGAGGTCCTGGCCTGCCCTGCCACCAGCGTTTTATCAGAGCAGGTTTTTAGTGCCGCTGGTGGAATTATAACTGATTAGCGCATGCGCCTGTCAACTGAAAATGCTGACAGGCTGACTCTTATAAAAATGAACAAAGGCTGGATTGGGCCAGACTTCTCCACACCACCGAATGATAGTAGCGTAACAAACTCAAATCCAGTGTCTTTTCTTGGGAGGTGTATTCCCATGCACCTTTTCACACCCACACATGGGTATACGCTTCCTGATTTTGGCTATTTGCTCTTGTCCTCCTCCACCACCATATCACCAGGGTGACCGTGGTCCGTGATGCAACACCCACATAATTTTTTTAAAGGGTGTTTATGATGCCTGTGAAAAAATTTTTTTTATACAGTATGTTCATGTATACCCCCCAGGGGTAAATGTTTGGCAGCCCATACACTTAGTGCATGGGCATTACAAGTATAGGAGGCCCGCTCCTTTCTAATGTGAACATTTTTTTATGAGGCCCTCCTCCACATCTCTTCCAAGGGGCATTGAAGTGCCTCCAAATTTTTGGCAGCCCTTGTATTCACTGCATAGGCCAACACTATGGGAGACTCTCTTTTCTAATGGGAATTTGTCGTTACTGAGGCCCTGCTATATGTGTCATTAAATTCTTAGTGGGGTTTTTCCTAAAATTGGTCAGCCGTTGGACTCACTGCATACCCTATAACTGTATAGCAGACCCACTCCTTTCTAATGGGAACATGTCGTACTTGTTACTGTGGCCCTGCTCTGTGTGTCTTTAAATTCTTAGTGGGGTTTTTCCCAAATTTTGGCAGCCCTTGCAGTCACAACATGGGCATTACCACTATAGGAGACCTGCTCCTTTATAATGGGAACATTTTTTTTTACGGAGACCCTCCTCTATGTCTCTTCAAAGGGGTATTGGGTTGCGTCCAAATTTTTGGCAGCCCTTTCAGTCATTGGATACGCAATAACAGTATAGGAGACCCACTTGTTCATAATGGGAACAACAAAGCATAGCCGGCTGATGGCTCTCTAACAATAGCTGGGGCCAACTGCTGGCATTTTAAGAATAGTAAGGGCCGTCTGATGTCCCTATAAAAATAGGCTTTATGACTTTCAGAGTCCCTCCATCATAAATAAAACAGGATGTGTCTGATGATGTGTCATACACCACATTTCCAGATAAGGTTGTAAAATGTTAAAATGACATTTCCCGGTGAATGCATTTGTCTTAAAAAAATAATGTAAAAAACCAAAACAATAGGATCTTTCTTTAGTATAAAAAACAGCGTCACCAATTTAACCTCAATGTAATCACATTGTTCAGCTCATGCACCTCCTCCTCCATCTCCAAAATGACCACATCAGTCACAAGCTGACAGCACTGTAGCACTGCCTTGGCCAAGCGGCAACAGGCTGTGCTAAAGATAACATGCTGAATGCTTAATTGACAAACCGCCCAGCTCTGTAGAGTTGTTGAAAGCTGTAACACAGCAGCCTGATCTGTTGCTCTCAACACTGAACATACAGCCAGGCATGGTCGTGTGTGACAATGGGTGGAACCTGGTGACTGAGAATTGACAGCCGGGGTAGATACAGTTTCCTTCTATGACAGTCCTTTCACCGAGCTAAAGAAAATGGCTGTGGTGAAATACAAGTCCCACTGAGAAGCGGTTTCAGATTGAAAAACATTGTGCCCACCAGAGGATTTGATTCTGAGGGCTAACCTTTCGCACCCGCTCAAGAGTCCCATAGCAGCTGCAAAGTTAGCGCTATCATGCACTCTCCTGAGGAAGAAGCCAAGGCACACCAGAGGATTCTCTGGTGGGACCATCCAACCCTGCCGAGAAGCAGTCATGGCTAAGAAAAGTGTGTGGGAAGGTTCCCAGACACACTATGGCTGCTTTTTTATTGAGGAGGAAACACACGCTAACAAGGGGAGAACATAAAAAGTCCTTTCAGATGTTGTCCTTGCTGGGATTTGAACCCAGGATCCCAGCGCTGCAAGTCTTCAGTGCTAACCACTGATCCAATGTGCTGCCGTTCACCCTCAAATATCTAACAGGCTGGAGAAACTTGCACCTACTGCCACTCTGTCTTCAGCTCCTTTGTGAGAAAATGTATTTGGGCAGCCACTTAGTCTACCAAATAAAATTCCTCAGAAGGAAATTGGGGATGGCTTCGCTACTGGTACTGGGGGCAGTGCTAATACCATGGCGTCGTACCATAGTTTGCTGGAAATATTCCAGGCTGGTAGGAGGCAAGCAAATTCCCACAGAAAAGTACCAGCAGTAATGTTCAGGCCACATTTCAAGCGCAAGCAGCTTTAGAGGACTTCCTGGGAGAAATGACACGCAGGGTAGATAAGGTTTCCCTCTATGCCAGTCCTTTCACCGAGTTAAATACAACTCTTAGCAATAAAAGTTGTGGACTGGCTCCGTAGCGTCCCTGGCCACATTCACCTGTCTACGTGTTTGTGGTTAGGCGGTCCTTTCCAGTAAGTGCACTGGGGAGGGCATGGGTAATGTTGTGGGACCCGTGCTTGTGGAAGGCGGAGGCGATACCGGGAAATATAGTGGCGGCTGGGGACAGAGTATGGACACCCGGTCGCCGCCGGCATGAGGTTGTGAAAAGCTTCCGCCTCCACGAGCTTAAAATGCCATATTTCAAGAGCAAAGAGCTGCCCAGAAATCTAGCTGCATAGTATTGCAGCCTGTGGGTGGCTGCCTGCATACTTGCGCTTGCATTCCACGGAATGGGGTAGGGACAACTGAAGACTGCAGTGGGACAAGGACGTGAATGGTGATTGTTGCAAGTCTGCAGACAGGTGCATGGCGGGAGGCATCTTTGCATGCGCAAAGGATCACTTATGATGGGCACACTTTTAGGCAGTGAACCTGGGAGTCAGAGATGCTTCCAGAGGTCTTCCCCATGCTGTTCCCATGTCTTTTCAGCACTGTATGCTTGTGTCTGATGATGGGTCACACACCACATGGCCAGATAAGGTTGTAAAATGTTAAAATGACATTTCCTGGTGAATGCATTTGTCTTGGTTGAAAGCAATTCAAAAGTGCAAAAACGCATCAAAAACGCTATGTGTGAACATAGCCCAAGTTGTGGAGGAGTATTTTTGTTTTTGGTTATTTATTTTGCCTTATATACAAGTCATTACACTGGAAAGGATGTTCCTTAACATATTTCCCAGGAAAATAAATTTTGGTTTCGTTTTTGTATGTTTTATTGTGAGTCCGTAAAAGTGGCGTAATACTCTGACCACGTTGCTGACAGCAGTGATCTGGGAGTCAGAGATGCTTCCAGGGTCTTCCCCATGCTGTTCCCATGTCATTTGAGCACTGTTCCCATCAATTTGGGCAATTTTTAGGCCCTCTGCAGATCGCCGGGGGGAGCCGCCAGAAAAATGCTTTTGTTTCCCATAAACTTGCATTGGGCTCGTTGCTCGGGTCGAGCACCCGAGTATTCCAATTTGCTCGACACAAGCAACGAGTACCCGAGCATTTTAGTGCTCACTCATCACTAGTAATATTTTTCTTTTATTAAAAGTATGTTTTATGCAGGAAGAGACTCTAAAGAGAGGTGTCCATACACATTCAATAGAGGTTGGCTGAAAGATTTTCCTCTGGACTTCCCTAGATGCATGTACAGGTGCATCTCACTTTATTAGAACATCAAAAAGTAAATTTCAGTTCTTCAATACAAAAAGTGAAACTCTTATATTATATAGAGTCATTACAAACAGAGTGATCTATTTCAAGTGTTTATTTCTGTTAATGTTGATGATTCTGGCTTACAGCCAATGAAAACACAAAAGTCATTATCTCAGTAAATCAGAATAATTAACAAAAACACCTGCAAAGGCTTCCTAAGCGTTTAAAAGATCCCTTAGTCTGTTTCAGTAGGCTCCACAATCCTGGGGAAGACTGCTGACTTGACAGATGTCCAGAAGGCAGTCATTGACACACTCCACAAGGTCCCAGAGTTCCAAATTTCATTGGGAAATCAACATCCTAGAGTCTGGAGGAAGAGTGGAGAGGCCACAATCCAAGCTGCTTGAGGTCTAGTGTGAAGTTTCCACAATCAGTGATGGTTTGGGGAGCCATGTCATCTGCTGGTGCAGGTCCACTGTGTTTTATCAAGATCAAAGTCAGCACAGCCGTCTACCAGGAAATTTTAGAGCACTTCATGCTTCCCTCTGCCGACAAGCTTTTTGGAGATGGAAATGTCATTCTCCAGCAGGACTTGGCACCTGTCCACACTGCCAAAAGTACCAATAGCTGGTGTAAAAACAACAGTATCACTGTGCTTGATTAGCCAGCAAACTCTCTCGACCTTAACCCCATAGATAACCTGTGGGATTTTGTCAAAAGGAAGAAGAGAGACACCAGACCCAACAATGCAGACGAACTGAAAGCTGCTATCAAAGCAACCTGGGCTTCCATAACACCTCAGCAGTGCCACAGGCTGATCGCCTCAATGCCACGCTGCATTGATGCAGTAATTTATGCAAAAGGAGCCCCAACCAAGTATTGAGTGTATTTACTGAACATACATTTCAGTAGGCCAATATTTCGATTTTAAAAACATTTTTTCCCACTGTTATAAAGTATTCTAATTTACTGAGATAATGACTTGTGTTTTCATTGGCTGTAAGCCATAATCATCAACATTAACAGAAATAAACCCTTGAAATAGATCACTCTGTTTGTAATGATTCAATATAATATGGGAGTTTCACTTTTTGTATTGAGGAGCTGAAATAAATTAACTTTTTGATGATATTCTACTTTAGTGAGATGCACATGTATGTTCAGTTTCCAATGAGAGGGGACTAAGCATCTGCCAAATTCAGCTGGCAGCAGCTTATCTTAGTTATAAGATCAGACATCGGAAAATAAACCTCTCTGAGTTTTCTTTCCACCGTTATCATCTGTCATGTGAGTCAGGAGGTGCCATACACATAGTACCATTGACCAGTTCTAGCAAAGTGTATAGGCACCCTACGGCCTCTTTCATAAACATATCCGTGATTTTTCTGGGAGGCAAAAAATATGAGTTTAATTAGGGTTTTGATCCAATTTTCATTAGTGTTTGGTCAGTGTGTCAGATTTTACCATCAGAGATTTTTTTATTTTTTTTTTTTTTAAAGAAAAAAAATAAATTGCAAAGCTTCTCCTATCCAACACAATGTTAAATTATGGACAACACACAGATTGTACACTGCTCAAAAAAATAAAGGGAACACTTAAACAACAGAGTATAACTCCAAGTAAATCAAACTTCTGTGAAATCAAACTGTCCACTTAGGAAGCAACACTGATTGACAATCAATTTCACATGCTGTTGTGCAAATGGAATAGACAATAGATGGAAATTATTGGCAATTATCAAGACACCCTCAATAAAGGAGTGGTTCTGCAGGTGGGGACCACAGACGACATCTCCGTACCAATGCTTTCTGGCTGATGTTTTGGTCACTTTTGAATGTTGGTTGTGCTTTCACACTCGTGGTAGCATGAGACGGACTCTACAACCCACAGAAGTTCATCAGGTAGTGCAGCTCATCCAGGATGGCACATCAATGCGAGCTGTAGCAAGAAGGTTTGCTGTTTCTGTCAGTGTAGTGTCCAGAGGCTGGAGGCGCTACCAGGAGACAGGCCAGTACACCAGGAGACATGGAGGGGGCCGTAGGAGGGCAACAACCCAGCAGCAGGACCGCTATCTCCGCCTTTGTGCAAGGAGGAACAGGAGGAGCACTGCCAGAGCCCTGCAAAATAACCTCCAGCAGGCCACAAATGTGCATGTGTCTGCACAAATGGTTAGAAACCATGAGGGTGGTATGAGGGCCCAACGTCCACAGATGGGGGTTGTGCTCACAGCTCAACACCGTGCAGGACGCTGGGCATTTGCCACAGAACACCAGGATTGGCAAAGTCGCCACTGGCGTCCTGTGCTCTTCACAGATGAAAGCAGGTTCATACTGAGCACGTGACAGAGTCTGGAGATACCGTAGAGAGCTTTCTGCTGCCTGCAACATCCTTCAGCATGACCGGTTTGGCAGTGGGACAGTAATGGTGTGGGGTGGCATTTCTTTGGAGGGCAGCACAGCCCTCCATGTGCTCGCCAGAGGTAGCCTGAATGCCATTAGGTACCGAGATGAGATCCTCAGACCCCTTGTGAGACCATATGCTGGTGAGGTTGGTCCTGGGTTCCTCCTAATGCAGGACAATGCCAGACCTCATGTGGCTGGAGTGTGTCAGCAGTTCCTGCAAGATGAAGGCGTTGAAGCTATGGACTGGCCCGTCAGTTCCCCAGACCGGAATCTGATTGAGAACATCTGGGACATCATGTCTCGCTCCATCCACCAACGTCACGTCGCACCACAGACTGTCCAGGAGTTGACGGATGCCTTAGTCCAGGTCTGGGAGGAGACCCCACAGGAGAACATCCGCAACCTCATCATCAGGAGCATGCCCAGGCATTGTAGGGAGGTCATACAGGCACGTGGAGGCCACACACAATACTGAGCCTCATTTTGACTTGTTTTAAGTACATTACATCAAAGTTGGATCAGCCTGTAGTGTGTTTTTCCATTTTAATTTTGGGGATGACTCCAAATCCAGGCCTCCATTGGTTAATAAATTTGATTTCCATTGATTATTTGTGTGTGATTTTGTTGTCAACACATTCAACTTTGTACAGAACAAAGTATTCAATGAGAATATTTCATTCATTCAGATCTAGGATGTGTTATTTGAGTGTTCCCTTTATTTTTTTTTGAGCAGTGCATATTGATGGCATACAAATGCTTCTGGTGATTTTCCTGGACCCATAGAGTTGTATGGGTAATTTTAATACAAAACCGGATATCTGTGTGATTTTTTTTTGCTGGGGATAAGTGAGCAGCTACATAGAGTATAATGGGCTTGTGGTCTATCCCTCACAAACAAGGATAGAACACGAACGTGAAAAACGGATGACTGAATGAGGCCTAAAAGTCATTGAGGCTTTTTAGTTTGGTAAAATATGTTGGGGCATACTTACTGAGAGAGAACAAAGATAGAAATAAGAAGCACATAGGGAGCACAAAGATTTGTCTTCCAGTATGACACTGACCCGAAAAGCAGCCAGGGCAACTAAGATCCATAAGAAGCAGTTCAACGTCCTGGAGTGGCCTAGCCAGTCTCCAGATCTGACCCACATAGAAAATCTTTGGAGGGATCTGAAACTCAATGTTGCCCAGCGACAACCCCGAAAGAGCTGGAGAAGATCTGTATGGAGGAGTGGGCCAAAATCCCTGCTGCAGTGTGTGCAAACTTGGTCAAGAACTACAGGAAACGTCTGACCTCTGTAATTGCAAACAAAGGTTTCTGTACCAAATACTAAGTTCTGTTTTTCTATTGTATCAAATTGTTCTTTAATGCAATAAAATGCAAACTAATTATGTAAAAATCATGCAATGTGATTATCTGTTTTTTTTTTTGTTTTTTTTTTAGATTCGGTCTCTCACAGTTGAAGTGTACCTACAATAAAAATTACAGATCTCTCCATTCTTTGTAGGTGGGAAAAAGTGCAAAATCGGCAGTGTATCAAATACTTATTTTTCCCACTGAATATAACTATTAAAATATTTGCTATTAGGGAATGCCTCAATAAAGGAGACAGTAAAGTAACCTAACCATAAAGGAAAATTAGAAGGGGGAATAGAACAAACAAAGTACACAGTGACACAACTTGTAGTTCCCTTGCAAGTAGTAATATCCTATACAATCAATCATCGGTTACCTGATGAGAATGTGATAGCCAAGGTGTAGAGAAAGTTAGGTGTAGCATCAGCTCACCCCGACGCGCGTTTCGATTAGCTTATTCCGGGGGGTGACAGACTATAGATAGACGCATGAAAAAAAAAAAGCATGCAAGTAACCAAACTTAGTGAATAGGTGCATAAATGCTACAAAGAATCTGGAACATCAAAAACTCACCAAATACTTATGGGAATGTAACCTCAACCAGCCATTGCCTCACAAATCTGCTCTATTTATGGCAAAACTAAAAGGTTCGCCACTGCTATTTAACAAAACCTGTCACTCAGAGCAGTTCTCTTTAAACAGTGCAGACTGCTGTTTGGCAGGAGAAGGATGAAAAGACTAGAAAAAGATCATCTGGAAGCAGGGAGAATTTTTTTTCCAGCAATCTGTGCTCCTATAGATTCCAATTCAAATGAAAAAAAAGTTTCTTTTTTTCCTTCAAGGGATGTAATATGCAACAGATATATTTTCATTTATGCTTTCCCCTGAATAAAATTCTGGAAAAAACACGATTATTTAGTATAAAACACATTTTATTCTCAAAAAATACCTAGTTAAGTGTCCACACAATTTTAATAACCTGAATATATAAATTAAGTTGAAACAAGGACAGTATAAAAAAAAAACTATAACAGAACAAGAGACACTCTTTAGGTTTCCATAAAAGATACACAGAAATTTACTTGAACTCTCAAAAATATAGTGATTTCTCATGCATAAAAGAAAGCCTCACCACACAGCCATGTTTGTGTGGGGAAAAAAAGTTATGACTGCTTATAAATGTAAAGGCAATAGTGAAATATAGATAGATCTATCTATCATATATAGATATAACGGGAGATGCGTGTCTCTGTGTGAAGCCTTTTTAGACTGCGCAAGCGCGACACGCCTGCGCAGTCTGGCTCCAGACAGAAGCATGCATGGAGCCGTTACAGGTAAGAGGAATGTATGGCGCCGGAGATCGCAGTATGCGTAGACACTGAACGCATAACGCGATCTCCGGCGCCATACTTACTTGACCGGGAGGAGCGTTGCCGTGGCGCCTCTCTTCGGGGGCAGGAGTGAGGCGTCGGAATTGACCGGCACATGCGCGTAGCACTATCCGGCGCCATTTTACTGAAGACACATTTGCAGGGTGTCTTCACCAAAATGGCGCCGGACAGCGCAGTATGGGCACGCGTGTACTCCGGCACCACACTCCTCCCAGGCCTCCGGCAGAACAGGACTCCGCATCGCTGGAGCACAGGAAAGAAAGGCGAGTTTAAGTGTTTATTTTTTTGTATGTGTGCAGCATGAAAGGGATGAGGGGTGCCATACATACAAGGATTGGGGGGTGAGGGGTGCCATACATACCAGGATTGAGGGATGAGGGGTGCCATGCATACCAGGATAAGGGGAGCCTTGCATACCAGGATGAGGGGTACCACACATACCAGGATTGGGGGGGGGTGAGGGGACCATGCATACCAGGATTGGGGGTGTGGGGTACCACACATACCAGGATTGTGGAGGTGAGGGGACCATGCATACCAGGATTGGGGGGTGAGGGGTACCATGCATACCAGGATACCAGGATTGGGGGGGAGGGGTACCATACATACCAGGATATGAATGCGGGGTGCCATGCATACCAGGATGAGGGGCACCACACATACCAGGATTGGGGGGGGTGAGTGGACCATGCATACCAGGATTGGGGGTGGGGGGTGCCATGCATACAAGGATTGGGGGTGAGGGGTGCCATGAATGCCAGGATCGGGGGTGAGGGGTGCTATGCATACCAGGATTGGGGATGAGGGGCCAAGCATACCAGGATAGGGATGAAGGGTACCCTGTATAATAGGATAGGGATGAGTGGTACCATGTATACCAGGATAGGATGGTGGGGACAGGATGGGGGCAGCAGAAATACCAGGATGGGGGCAGCACATACCAGCATGGGAGACCATATACCAATAAAAATGCTCGCCCCCCAGGCGTAGAATGGGTGCAAGCAATAGCTAAATAAATATATATAAAAAAAATGTAAACAAGGGTTGTTTATTAACATTTTTTCATGTCTCTTCTTAAATGGAACCAGAAATTTGCATATTTAACTCACCCCAGTGTTGTGTTATCAATGTAAAGGTCTGCACTATAGTTTTTTTTTAGTATAAGTTCAGATGTTGTGCATATATATGTGTTTACTTGTACAAAATTTGTTGCCCTGAGTTTTAATCGGGCCCTGAGTTTTACAGGGGCCCTAGAGAATCCCTTGCGAGTCCCAGAGTCGTTCTATTGAACCCGCCCATGTATTTGAAATGATCGGTCTAGTGGCCTGTGATGGCAGAGGTGACATCCTTGAAATCCCACACATGTTGATGGATGCAGTCAGAATACCTCTGCCATGCGCAGTAAGCGTCTGGAGGCTGAAGTTTTGCAGCTGACGTCAGGTTCCCTTTTAGGAATTAACAAAATCAGATTTTCACTTCCATCACATATGGTACATATGGCTCTTTCCTCTGGAGGACCACTCCTGTAGTCAAGAGCAGTGAGTTTCAACCTTTTTTGAGCCGCGGCACACTTTTTATACTTAGAAAATCCTGGGGCACACCACCAACCAAAATAGCACAAAATGACACTAAAACAGTCATATTATACATATAGTTAATATAGATTCTAAATTTATTTTACTCACTCAGTGTGAAACCTGGGCCTGTTTCGATAAACACAAAAGGGATATCCTGGCAGGAATGGTGGAAAGACACACACGAAGCTCTTCCTCAACAGTTCTCAGTTTCTCCCTGTTTTTAGTTTTTATCGCAGTCAAGCTTGAGAAGCCCAGCTCACATAGATATGTGGTTGAAAATGGGAGCAATGTCAAAATAGCTTTGTTGGCCAGAATGGGGAACTCCTTGGCAACAGATAACCAAAAACTGTCCAAAGGAAGATCAGCAAACTTTAGCTTTAAACCGCGATCTTGCTTCAGTTCAACGAGTTCCTCTTGCTCCTTTAAAGTCATGTCCTTTCCAGCAACGGATAATGAGCTGTATGGGTCCCTAACCCAGTCAAGGCATTCTGTGAAGGCTGAAGAGAAATAGAACGATAACTTCTCCTCAAGAGTTTTCAAATGTCTGCCAATCGCTTCGCACATTGCAGCAGTATTGTCATCATGCAGTTTCTCGGTGAGTGGGAACATCTGAAGGTTGCCACCCTGCACATGTTGTTGCCAGAGCTGTACCTTTAAACGGAATCCGTTCATTTTATCAGTGCTTGTAAGCAGGTTTTCATTTCGACCTTGCATCCGTGTGTTTAGTTCATTCAGATATTGAAATATATCAGCCAGGTATGCCAGCTTTGCACACCACTCATCACTTGCAAGCAGCTTTGAATAATCGGACCTCTCGTTTGTAAGAAATATTTTAAGTTCCTCTCGCAATTCATACACACGGGCCAGCACTTTGCCATGTGACAGCCACCTGACCTCCGTGTGGAGCAATAAGATTTTATGTTCCGCTCCCATTTCTGTACACAAAGACGCAAATAAGCGACATCTCAAAGGTCGCGTCTTCACAAAGTTCACTATGCGCACAACATCATCCAACACAGGAGCTAGATCTGCTGGTAAGGTCTTTGCAACGAGGGCCTCACGGTGCAAGAAACAGTGGGTAGCAAGAACATCTGGGTTTCTTTCTTTAACCCTACTTACAAAGCCTTTGATGCGCCCGACCATGGCTGCGGCTCCATCAGTGCAGACACCTGTGCAGTTTTCCCATGTAAGTGCACTTTTATCAAGATATTCCGATGTGACTTGGAATATTGCCTCTCCTGTTGATTTTTCTCTCAGTGCCTTGCAAAATAGGAAGTTTTCTCTAATGGCTTCACCATCCACAAAACGCACATTGGCCAACAACTGACAATGTCCACTGATATCCGTCGACTCATCAAGTTGCAAGGCAAATTTCTTACTGATGCGCACCTTTTCCAAAACAACTGTTTCAATGTCCGCAGACAAGTCATCAATCCGTCTGGCAATTGTGTTATCAGAGAGAGGCACTTTAGCTATCTCTTTAGCTGCTTCAGGGCCAAGCATCTCATTTACAATAGCTTTACAAGCTGGTAGTATTAATGTTTCTGCCACAGTGTGGGACTTTTTTGATTTAGCTATGAGTTCAGCAACAAGGTAGCTAGCTTTGAGGGCTCTCTCATTTACCTTTGTGCTTTTTATCAAAAAAGTTGCCCCTTTCTCATTGTTTGTACGTAAGCGTACAAAATACTCCATCGGTTTATTTTGAACGGAAGGGTGTTTCGTTTGGAGATGGCGTTTAAGTTTGCTTGGCACCATAGCGCTATTGGAAAGCTTCTCACCACATACCAAGCACAGTGGTGTTGGTGCTGTCGCATCCCCAGTGGAAGTAAATCCAAATGAAAGATAGCTTTCACTGTATTGCCTTGAGCTCACCGTCTTGTCTTTTTCTTTTGTCGAACTCTCATACTAGGGCCTTCATTTGGGTTAGAATTGTGTCCAGGGTCCTGTTCGGCATTTGCCTTTTCCATTCTCAAATACTTCTCCATCACTGCTGAGATAGTGTGCGCAGCCACACACTAAAATAGAAGAGTATTACATTATCTGCCACACTTAAAGGACCTCTGCTAGGCATATTTCATTCCTGAGGGCTTAAAAAGCAGCTCTCGTGGTGACAAGAAGCTGATTTAAACCCCCCAAGAGTGAACTTCGCGAGAGCTGTATGTGTGTGATAATAACTTATATTACTACGGTCTGCATTTCCTGCTTGAATTGACACTAGTGACGTAGCACTCAGCTTTCTCTATAAGTAGAATAGAGCCGGCTGCCAAGTGCTACGCCACTAGAGTCAATTCAAGCAGGACATGACTGCTGAAGAACAGTACTAATATCATTTATTATTCCATACATACAACTCTCACGGAGTTCACTCTTGGGGGTTTTAAATCAGCTTCTTACCACCACAAGAGCTACTTTTTTAGCCCTCAAGAGTGAAATATGCCTGGCAGAGGTCCTTTCAATAAATTATTTATTTTAAAAAAGTGAAATAAAAAAGGATAACCCCCTCATATATTCAATCCCATGTAACCTCATAAATACAGTCCCACGTATATGAGCACATGATTATCAGCATCATATACTGTGGTGATGTGCACTGTACAGCGCCACAGTATATGGTGCTGATTATTATGTGACTCATATACTGCAATATAAAGGGGTACAATGAGAAGTACTATGGCCATGAGGCCAGAGTACAAGTGCCAGCTCATATACTCAGCATATGAGCTGGTACTTGTAGTACTCCAGCCTCATGACTATAGTATTTCTCATTTTATATTTCTCATTGTTATATGCAGTATACTGCTGGAGTACTAAAAGTACCAGCTCATATGCTGAGTATTCTGCCAACAGTTCATATACTCAGGCAAAAGCTCATATAGTCAGCATTATTGGCGGGCATTACCTTGGCGGTGGGCAAATGCGAGAGTCTCTCCGCTCTCAGGATGACGCGCCGGCCTTGGTGACGTCATTAAGTCGCGCGAGGTTCAAAGCTTGCGCATGTGTTATTGTACACGTATCCTACATTGTAAGAAGGCGTGACTGCGCATCGAGCGTATTGCCGGGAAACAAAACACAGGGGGCACCATAGTTTGGGGAACTTTCCCCGCAGAACACCCGACCGTGCCGCGGAACACTGGTTGAAAATCACTGGTCTAGAGGACCAATTGTCAATGCACTTCTGGATGTTCATCTCACAGAGGATTCACTGTATTTGTGTGTGGGGCTTTCCACTTCACACCCCTGGAAATGAACATGTTGATCAGTGACAAACTACAAGGACTGATGTTCAGCGGTTCTCCGGGCTGGTGTGCGGAGGTTATTTTCAGGCTGATATTTACTGATTTACTGTATCACTCACAGTGTGACAAATCTTATGAACTAACACATAAAAACAAAAGTAGTAGTTATACTTTTAGAAGGGATGCAAAGCCGGCTAATATCGAAGCAAAATTCATATTTCAAGCTGAAAACCTTAATCTTAAAAAATGCAAATTTATTGTACCAATTGTCAAGCAGGCCCATCCAAATCCACAGGTATTATTCTGAACCATCATGCAGCTCGACCAATGAAAGTGTAAATGTGAAAGTTAAACTTGGTAAGATAAGCAGGATATGCATAAAGATATGAGCAGCCAAGCATACCGCACAATTTGTGCCATCTAATCTCTAAACCTCGGCTATAGATTTCTACAACATATCAAACTCTTCTTGGAATTGAGAAATTACATCTAGTGTCTCGGCTCACCTCTTCATTATCCTGTGCACCTGGTTGTGGTACACGTGCGTCGTACAGCCTTGATTTCTATTTTATCTCAGGTATGCCTACTTACAGGGGATCAGCCAGCTGGATATACTGCCTTGTGTCAGGCTGCGTATTACTGCTAGAGATTTGTACTCCAATAAGCCAAAAAAAGCATAAAAATTGTGTAGAAACAGAATTCTTGCCATAACTCTCACCCAACAATCAGATTGCATAGGGGTCGATAGAAGGATCCTCATCTACTAGTCTTGCTGACCAAGAGCGCTCAACAGCCGTGATCAGAGAACTCTGATGCAGCAAGAGATTAGCTCTGTATTTCAGCCAGCTCACTTGTGCCACCAAATAGATGAAAAAATAAAATCTATAAGCCAGTGTAAAGGAACATAATAAAAGATGTGAGGTTTAGTCATATTTAATACATTTGTGTTGCATTCCTACAGTCTTTTTTTTTTTTGGCTTTCAAAAGAAAAAAAAAAAAAAAAACAGAAATGCATGTGAAAATCCGGCTTTATCAATTTTCAACTGTTGTCACAAAATCCCAAAACATAAGGTATATCAGAAGCCTAACTTTAAGCTTCTGAGCCGCAATGTAGCCACTTTGAACCAACCCACATGGTCATCTAATCGTCACCCACATCTTTACATGCAGAACAAGTGACCCTTCTACTTGCAAACTGTGGCAGCTGACTTTCTACAGGTTTACACGGGTGTTGTGACTGCAACAGCTGACTTTCTACAGGTTTACACGGGTGTTGTGACAATGACTTTCTACAGGTTTACACGGGTGTTGTGACTGCAACAGCTGACTTTCTACAGGTTTACACAGGTGTTGTGACTGCAACAGCTGACTTTCTACAGGTTTACACGGGTGTTGTGACTGCAACAGCTGACTTTCTACAGGTTTACACAGGTGTTGTGACTGCAACAGCTGACTTTCTACAGGTTTACACAGGTGTTGTGACTGCAACAGCTGACTTTCTACAGGTTTACACGGGTGTTGTGACTGCAACAGCTGACTTTCTACAGGTTTACATGGGTGTTGTTCCATTCACAACCCCATCATACATCCCACCCCCTCTTTTACTGGACTTTATCACCCAATGTGCGCATGTCTATTTCTTTTCCAAAACATAAGGTATGACAGAAATGCAGAAGTGGTGACGTGTGTCTATTCTACTTTTCCTCTGACTTTTCCATTCCTAATTTTGACTTATAAATACTGATGTTAAACACTGACTAAATACTGAACGTGTGAACGCCAAGGCCTAGGACTGACTACTTTCACCACAACCCCTATGGCTACACCTATGGGTAGAAGAAGATTAAAAAAATAAAAAACCTGGCACTATTCCATGACATAGTTGTATAAACAAATAAATTGTCCAATACTCAAAGAAAAAAATTGACAAAAATAAAAAAGGAAAACGAATGAGAAAATCAAATCTACATTTTAACTGCAGAATGGTTAGCATTTTTAGAAAATTATTATTTTAGCAAGGTATTCCATACATATATTAGTACACAAATGTGTAACATCTAAACCTTTTACAATACTTTTCATATTAAAACTATATTCCGAATAAAAAAGTGCAGATTTAAATATTTCTCATCAATGTAAAAAAATATATGAAACTGCTACAAAAAGAAAATTGCTGAATATTTATTTGCACAATTCATTTGCTCCCATAATTTAAATGAACATCGTTTGGTATTAATCCCATGTGATCAGTGAAATCTTGTCCAAGTTCTGCCATGCATTCCTAAGCTTTTGAAATGTGACTACCATAGCTAATGAACAATTTTCTCCTAAATTTACCATAACATTACAATCCACTCAGCGCCCACTGAATAAATACATCCCCATTGGCGCTCCATGGGCCATCAATAGATCCATCTTAAAAATGGTTTTCATATCCCCGAGGCCTTTAACTGTGGATTGCATTAAACTAAAACAAAATTAATTAAAATGTTGTTCCGAAAATGTAAGCACCAAAATATAAAAGATAAAAAAAAGGAGTCGGTTACAAAAGTGAACTAAATTCTTTGCACGCAATGCTGTTACATAGTTATAATGCTGTGTGTGTATATACTAACAATATACAATACACATGCAGATCATTCTAAGCAGTTTTTTCCACCTCAAGAATTAAAAATTTAAATTAATCAAATTGGGGTAATATAAACCATAAATAAAATAAACAAACATCAAAAAATAATGAAGACTTTTTTTTACTTAGTGTTTATGCCATAAAGTACAAAATAAACTGATGTCTAATCTAATGAGTTGCTGCCTTTCAACAATTTTTAGCAATGTGTTAAATAAACTAGGCTTTACAATGCAGCGATCTTTGTTGATTGGCTGCAGCAAGGACATCGCTGAACGAACTACATCCAATCACTGGGCTCAGGGGCTCGAGCAGGCAAAAGAGGCAGGAGCTGGAGGAGGGGGTGGGAGAGGCAGCACTGGAGAGGGGATGGTAAGTAAAGCTCAGTTGGTCATTTTACATATTACTATGGCTTTGGGCAAAGAATAGGTGAAAGGGGACAACCCCCTTAATAGTAACATAACATAGTAACATAGTTTGTAAAGCCGAATATAGACTTGCGTCCATCAAGTTCGACCTATTAGTTCTGTAATTGCTAAAGTTGATCCAGAGGAGGGCAAAAACCCCAAATGATTTAGCCAATCTTCACCTGAGGAAAAATTCCCTCCCGACTCTGAAACCAGCAGTCAGAATAAATCCCTGTATCAACCTACTATTTTATTTTATTTTTAAGTATATGCTGAAATCTGCCTGGTATCTAGAAATGCATCCAGTCCCCGCTTGAACTGGTGTAGTGAATCTGACATTACCGTCTCCTCACTCAGTGAATTCCATATTCTCACTGCTCTTACCATAAAGAACCCCTTCCTATGCTGGTGCTGAAACCTTTTCTCTTCCAGTCTTAGTGAGTGCCCTCTTGTTACCGTAATATCCCTCCTTTTGAACAAATCCCGGGCAAGATCTCTATACTGTCCCCTAACATATTTGTACACATTTATTATGTCCCCCCTCAACCTTCTCTTTTCCAGGCTGAATAGTTCTAGTTTTGCCAACCTCTCTGGGTATTGCAGTCCCTCCATTCCCTTTATTAATTTTGTTGCCCTCCTTTGTACCTTTTCAAGCTCATTTATATTCTTTCTATATATTGGGGCCCATAACTGAGCACAGTATTCCAAGTGTGGTCTGACCAGTGCTTTGTACAGTGGAAGAACAATGTTCTCATCCTTTGCAGCTATACCTCTTCTGATACATCCCATTACCCTGTTTGCCCTTACAGCAGCGGCCTGACTTTGGGCACTCCAATTTAGTTTGCTATCAATCAAGATGCCCAAGTCCTTCTCCATCTCTGAATTCCCCAATGATTTCCCATTCAGTGAGTACTGGTGACTTCCATTTTTCCTTCCCATATGTATGACCTTACATTTCTCCTCGTTAAACCTCATTTGCCATTTAATGCTCCACCTACCCAGCTTATCCAAATCCCTCTGTAGGTCTGCACTGTCCTCTTTTGTATTAATTGTTTTACATAACTTTGTGTCATCCGCAAATATTGATATTTTACTATTTATCCCGTTGACTAGGTCGTTAATAAAGATATTAAATAACATTGGGCCTAGTACAGACCCCTGTGGTACCCCACTAGTGACGCTTACCCAATCTGAGAATATTCCATTTATAACCACCCTCTGCCTTCTATCCTTTAGCCAGTTAGCTACCCACTTGCAAACATTTTCCCCCAGCCCCATCATTCTCATTTTGTATACCAACCTATTATGTGGCACGCTATCGAACGCTTTTGAGAAGTCGAGATACACGACATCCACTGGTTCCCCCTGATCTAATCGAGCGCTAACCTCCTCGTAGAAGTCAATCAGGTTTGTTTGGCAGGAGCGATTCCTCATGAATCCATGTTGGTTCGGGATTAAAAGATTATCAGCATCAAGATGCTCCGTAATTGCCTCTTTAATGAAGCTTTCAAAAATTTTGCCCACAACGGACGTCAGACTCACCGGCCGATAGTTTCCGGCGTCACTTTTCGCTCCCTTTTTGAATATTGGCACTACATTCGCCTGTCGCCAATCAAGTGGTACAGACCCAGTCTCAACAGAGTCCTTAAATATAAGATATAACGGTCTGTCTATCACATTACTTAGTTCCCTTAGTACCCGTGGGTGTATGCCATCAGGTCCTGATGATTTGTTTATTTTAATGTTACTGAGGCGTTTCTGTACCTCAACTTGGGTTAGATTAGTCATACTTAGTGGAGGATTAAGCTTGTCACTTCTCATTTCTCCTGTTAGTTCTATTTCCTTTGTGAAAGTTGTCGAAAAAAAATTATTTAATAGATTAGCTTTATCCTCATCTTTCTCTATGATTTTGCCTTCCTCACTTTTTATCGGTCCAATATTATCCGATTTAATCCTTTTACTATTTATATACGTAAAGAACAGTTTGGGATTTGATCTACTTTCCCTAGCAATATGTTTCTCTGTTTCCTCCTTCGCTATTTTTATTTGTTTTTTGCAGGTTCTCGTTTTTTCCTTGTAACACATTAGTGCCTCCTTACTGTTTTCCTGTTTTAATCTCTTGAATGCCTCTTTTTTGCTATTTAACGCCCCTTTTACGTTCTTGTTCAACCATATTGGTTTCCTCTTATTTCTGGCCCTTTTATTCCCATACGGTATATACCTCTTGCACTGAGTATTCAGAATTCTTTTGAAGGTTTCCCATTTACTATTCGTATTCCATTGATTAAGTAGTTTGTCCCAGTCAATAAGTTGAAGGTTTTCTATCAGCTGATCAAACTTCGCCCTCCTAAAGTTTAATGTTTTTGTTGTTCCCTTATTGATAACCCTACTGAAGGGCATTTTGAAGTCGATAATATTATGATCGCTATTACCTAGGTGCCCCCCTATCTGTACCTCAGTTATTCTATCAGGCCTATTAGTCAATATTAAGTCCAACACGGCCTTCCCTCTTGTTGGTTCCTGCACTAGTTGGGAGAGATAATTATCCTTAATATTTGTCAAGAACCTTTTTCCTTTCTGAGATCTACAGGTTTCTGTTTCCCAGTCAATATCCGGGTAGTTGAAATCCCCCATTACAATCACTTCATTATGTTTTGCTACTTTGTCTATTTGTCCTAATAGCAGATTCTCATTCTCCTCTGTTATATTGGGTGGCTTATAGCAGACCCCCAGTAATATTTTATTATTATTTTTAGTTCCCTCTATCTCTACCCACATGGACTCGACCCCCTCTTCTCCCTCTCCTATATCTTCCCTTAGTCTGGGTTTTAGACATGACTTTACATATAAGCAGACTCCTCCGCCTTTCCCCTGTTTCTGGTCCCTTCTAAATAAACTATAATCTAATAAATTTACCGCCCAGTCGTAGCTATCGTCTAGCCAAGTCTCTGTTATACCTACGATGCCATACCTCTCCTCCGATATAAGCGCCCGCAGCTCATCCGCCTTATTGGTCAGGCTTCTTGCGTTGGTCAGCATGCAAGATAAAACTTTGGGGTTATTTAGCATCCTATTCTTCTCTAACGATCTAACTGTACTATCTCCACCCCCCTCTCCACCCACATTATATTCACTTCTCCCCTTCCCCCTTGCTTGCCTCACATCCCACCTATTTCCTTGGTTTCACCCCCCCGTCTCTAGTTTAAAAACTCCTCCAACCTATTAGCCATCTTCTTCCCCAACACCGCTGCACCGCATACACTTAGGACAAACCTATACATCACTAAAGGGAATCTATCACCCCCTAGAAGATATCAGACCTCTACTATGGGCATAAAGGGTATAGAAAAGTAAATCTATACATACCTGTATGGTCCATAGCAGAGGTCTGATTGCAGAAAAATCTGTTTTTATCCACTCTGCTTTCCACAGGCTTGGCATCTGGGGGACGCCAAGAAATCCCAGTCTATATGTTTATTATTCCCCGAAATCCCTGCCTATATGCTTAGTTATCATATTCCCCCCGTCCCCTGCACGTCACAGGGCCCTGTGATGTGCACTGTGCCCCCTGACTTCCCGGGCATGCGCAAAGCTCCGCTCCCAGATAGCGCGCTTTGCTTCATCCTGGCCCCGTCTCTCCGTGCACTGCGCCGCAGGGTTCAATTGCGCAGGTGCCGGGGAGTCACTGTCACTGCCCGGCGCAATAGATTCCTGCGGTGCAATGCACGGAGAGACGAGGCCGGGATGAAGCAAAGAGCGCTCTTTGCGCATGCCCGGGAAGACAGGGCGCACAGTGCACGTAACAGGGCCTTGTGACATGCAGGGGAGGGGGGGGGGTATGATTACTAAGCATATAGGCGGGGATTTCGGAGAATAATAAACAGATAGGTGGGGATTTCTTGGCGTCTTTAGGACACCAAGCCTGTGGAAAACAGAGTGGATAAAAACACATTTCTCTGCAAGCAGACCTTTACTATGGGCCATACATGTATGTATAGATTTACTTCTCTATAACCTGCATGCCCATATTAGAGGTCTGATAAAGGGAATGTGTCACCCCCGGGAGTTAAGTGTTTTATCAAAAAGATGCATTTAAGTAGGTTTCCAAAATTTGACAATATTCATTAAAAAAACAAACACAGAAAGGCACAACAGAGTAAAATGTTTAAGAAGTACTTTTAGATTTTAAGACTAAGGCCACGGCCCCACTATCAGTATTTGGTCAGCATTTCTCATGAGTGGGAGCCAAAACCAGGTGAGGAACAATCAGAGATAAGGTATAATAGAAACAAGTCACCAATTCTGCATTTATCACCCACTCCTGGTTTTGGCGCCCACTCCTGACAAAAAATACTGACCAAATACTGATAGTGGGGCCATGGTCTTAAAAGGGTATTCCCATCTCCAAGATCCTATTCCAATATGTAGTATCCGTAATAAATAATAATATTAGCAAATACCTCCAATTAGAAATGTAGTATAGTTATTTTGATTCACTATGTCTTTCCTCATGTGCAGGTATTGCAGGACCTTGGGTATCCATGGTTACGACCACTAGCAACTAGCTAACTGTCACTTAATCAGTGGACGTAACCATGGATACCTAAGGTCCTGCAATGCCTGCACATGAGGAAAGACACATAGCGAATCAGAAAAACTATACTACATTTCTAATTTTCTAACTGGAGGCATTTGCTGACATTATTACTACACCAATACATATTGGGATAGAATCTTGGGAGATGGGAATACCCCTTTAAGCTAGCTGTACACATAAAATAGAACATGGATGATTTGCAAGTCCAGGGCCACACATCTCTTCAAAGTATTCAGCATTGTATAAACTTGCAACAAAAACACAATAAAAGGTGCTGTGCGAATACTCATCATAAATTATATTAATGCAGTATCCACTACAGCTGCTCAGTCAATGTTCCAATAAAAGTAAGACTAAAGGCCCTGTCACACTTAGAAACGCTACAGCGATCCCGACAACGATACGACCTGTCAGGGATCGTTGCTGCGTCGCTATGTGGTTGCTGGTGAGCTGTCAAACAGGCAGGCTCACCAGGGATCAGTGGAGCAGTGACATCGTGGAAAGAATCTTTCCACGATGTCCTGCTCCTGGTTACCAGCCTGCTGAAGCAGGAGCAGGCTGGTAACCATGATAAACAGCGGATTACTAGGGGCACACGCGCACCTAGTAACCCGCTGTTTATCATGGTTACCACGCTGCTACGGTGAGCGGGAGGTTACTGCTCACCGTAGCAGAGTGGTAACAATGATAAACAGCGGGTTACTAAGTGCGCGTGTGCCCCTAGTAACCCGCTGTTTGTCATGGTTACCAGCCTGATCGCTAGTCCCGCTGGTCACACACAGCGATGTGTGCTGACCAGCGGGAGGGCAAAGACCAAAAAATGGTCCAGGACATTTTGCAGCGATCCGCGACCTCACAGCAGGTGCCTGATCGCTGCAAAGTGTCACACATAGCGACATCGCTGGTGAGGTCGCTGTTGCGTCACTAAAACCGTGACTCAGCAGCGATCTCGCTAGCGATCTTGCTATGTGAGACGGGGGCTTAAAGCCGGCCATACACATTAAATGGTTGTCAGCTGCACAATGTTTCAGGCAATCGTTTGTCTGACAGCCATCTCAGCCGGCTCTTCCAAACATAGGAGCACTCGCTGGACCTAGTGCTCCTGTGCTCTCTATAAGAAACCTGCCAGCTGACCCGTCGGCCGGCGGCTTATCTCCAGAAGAACAATGCAATCAGCAGGTCGAAATCGAACATGCACAAACAACATCTCCCACCATCAGTTGGCCGGCGCCCCTATTCATGTTGGATTGGCTGTTATTAGTCTAATGTGTATGGCGGGGCCTTGAGTTGCTAAGAATATACTGCACAAATAAGCAACAGTGGCTGTTAACAACTGTATTAGTGGCCCCAAAACATGACCCAAAATTTGTTAGTTTACCCATACTTACATAAAAGTTTACCATGACAATAAGGAACATTATTTAGGTCAACACTTTCTAAGACAGTTGAAATAAATGCATAAATTGGCTACAATTACGACGAAACTTAAGTACATCTGGTTATTAGGATGTCCATATTCATACACTAGGAGAATTCTGACAAACCTCGTATCCAAATGCCCAGTGATTTTAGCTATACGCTACTTATGTGAATAGTCGTGTCCCTTATCACCTGCCATCTGATTCCATTTAGTATTCCATGCATTAATGTGAGGGAAAGTAACTTTAACGATGATTCAAGTCCAGACTCTGCTCAGTGTATGTCGCTCCTTGCTACATGTCCTTTGATCAGCTTAAACACTAATAGCCATGCAATTGTTAATATATCCCCGGTGAGTATTACAGGTCAGGTTCATTTTCTTTTCACTATTTTTTTTTTTTTTTCCCCCATTAAATAAAATACCTTTTTCATTACAGTAATAGAGCAAACTTATATTCAGAGCCATCAATAACTAAACTTTATTAAGAGATTATGCTTATGGAGAGTGACACACCAGCTCTGGCGTGTCAAGGTAAGGAGGCTTATTCGCCATGCAATGCTCCTCTGGGAAATTTAATATGCTAATTGCCTCTTCGGAGAAAAAGAGGACTTGTACTCTATAGCGCCACCTATTGGAAGTAGCAATCCTACAAGTCACAATCAACCCTTTAACGAGTCGTGCAATATGACTTAGGATAAAAGCCAAATCAGAATCTCAATTTGCAGACACGGTGTTTCGGGCTGTTGGCCCTCATCAGTGCAAAGTATGAGAACTGATTTGGCTAGGTGAGAGGCTCTGGACTGAGGTCTAAGGGGTAGTGTTTCTCCTTATGGAGAGTGACACACCAGCTCTGGCATGTCAAGGTAAGGAGGCTTATTCGCCATGCAGCCTAATCATTTCTCATACTTTGAACTGACGAGGGCCAACAGCCCGAAACACCGTGTCTGCAAATTGAGATTCTGATTTTGCTTTTATCCTAAGTCATATTGCACGACTCGTTAAAGGGTTGATTGTGACTTGTAGGATTGCTACTTCCAATAGGTGGCGCTATAGAGTACAAGTCCTCTTTTTCTCCGAAGAGGCAATTTGCATATTAAGAGATTATAGGAGCCATTACAAAAACATGCAGAAAATATAGAAGAGTATGATTCATTAAAGGGAATCTGTCACCACTTTGGAGATATCAGACCTCTACTATGGCCATACAGGGTATAGAAAAGTAAATCTATACTTACCTGTATGGCCCATAGTAAAGGTTCGATTGCAGAGAAAAGCACTTTAACCAATTCTATTTTGTACAGGCTTAGTGTCCGGGGGACGCCAAACAATCCCCGCCTATCAGTTTATTATTCCCCCAAATCCCCGCCTCTCTGCTTAATTATCATATTCCCCCCTCCCCTGCACGTCACAAGGCCCTGTGACGTGCACTGTGCTCCCTGACTTCCCAGGCATGCGCAAAGCTCCGCTCACATAGAGCTCACAGAGCGCCGCTTTGCTTCATCCCAGCCCGTCTCTCTGTGCTCTGCACCACAGGTTTCTATTGCGCAGGCGCCGGGGAGTCACTGTCACTTCCCGGCACCTGCGCAATAGATTAATAGATTTCTGCGGCGCAGCAGACGGGGCCGGGATGAAGCAAAGCGCGCTCTGTGAGCTCTATGTGAGCGGCGCTTTGCGCATGCCCGGGAAGTCAGGGAGCACAGTGCATGTCATAGGGCCATGTGACGTGCAGGGGAGGGGGGGGGGGAATATGATAATTAAGCATATAGGCAGGGATTTGGAGAAATAATAAGCACATAGGCGGGGATTGCTTCCAAGCCTGTACAAAATAGAATTGATTAAAGGGCTTTTCTCTGCAATCAAACCTCTGCTATGGGCCATACAGGTATGTATAGATTCACTTTTCTATACCCTGTATGGCCGTAGTAGAGGTCTGATATCTCCAAAGTGGTGACAGATTCCCTTTAAGTTTAGACTAATAAATTGTAATAAACTAATCAAATGAAGTCTGAGGCCTCTGCATGTAATTTATGATCTAAGAATTAAAAAGGACGTTTGTACAATGATTATTGTGACTTAAACTACTATTTCATCTTAATATTGAATAAAGACCATACTTAAAAGGGAACCTGTCAGGTCCTCTGATGCTTTTACACTGCCATCATTACTTTTCTGAAGGTTCATTAATATATTCCAGTAATATGTTTGTTATTTTATGGACGTGCACATACAGGAGATGAAGTTATACACAAAAAAAAAAAATGCAACAAGCAGTGACCAAATCTATTTTGTTTGCTAAACAGGGTGATATTAATCCTATTTTCACCTTCTAGTAATTACCAGCTACTGCCATTTAGAGGTTAACGCTACTGAACACCGGATTTGGGCAAGTATTTCATATCAAGAAAGGAGATATAATTATTCCTTAAAGAAAAAGAAAAAAAAAAAATTGACCTTGTTGAAGATCAGAACACTAAAGGCCCCAGCAGCTAACAAGCATCCACCTCGCAGAAGCAGAGCCTCAACCCTGCTAACAACCCTCATCGCTAACTCATCCCATCCCACCGCTGGTCCCTGCAGATAGCACAACCTGACAGCCAGCCTGAAAAGAAGCTTTGACTGTGGACCCTGGCTGTCAGAAGCCACCAGCTGGCCTGCCAGGGCTTTGCAGTCACAGGGGCCAGCTGACAGCCTGGGCGTTGCTGACCATGCTGAGCCCTGTGCCGCCCAGCTGCTGTGTGGTCATGTCCATCTGGAGATCTCCAGCAAGACAAATATCTCTGCCTGTCAGATCTCTTCAGCGCCCTTGTTATGCAAATTCAATTACTCAAGTGTGCCTTATTAATGCTGGCTAACTGCTCCGAGAGCCATCTCATTGTGACAGTCAGTTCACATTTTAACTCGCCAGAAGAACCTCATTTATTCCAGCTTAACAACTCACGTGTAAAACTAAAGCAGAGCAGATAAGTACATCATGCTGTAACCTCTGAGCACATAGATATTGCTACTAACAAGGAAAAATAATAAGGAAATAAAGCCCATAATTAGCTGGAATTTTGCTCTGGGTTTCTTTCACTCAGAGGATCAAACGTATTTGCAGCGTGTTAAGAAGCACACAGACTAATATAACACAAATTTACAAAGTGCAAGTGAATAGGATTAAAAATGTTCACATAAACCTCGGCAAGACAGGCAAACTTTTTTAGCACTATATATAATAGGAACCAATTCAGATAAGGAAATAAATTAGCATCAATTCGCTTAACCTACAGGTTACGCTTTTACGCCTAATCCCAAGACCCATTAAGAAAAAAAAAAAGAAACCAAGAAAAGATTGTTAAGATACCTTCTTACAGAGTCTAGTAGGTTTGTCCCAACACATCAGGAGTATGGTTTCTCCTTGACGAGAGCACCAAGCTCAATGCTCCCTGGGGAAATGCAAAGTAGGGTTCTTCATAGAAAAAAAACAAAACAGGCCCTACAGCGGCAAACTATTAGAGGTATCACCCTACAAGTCAATGCTGATACTTTAATTATCCTTGCCACATAACTCAGGATATTTAGCTGCTGGCACGAGAAGCACAGCTTTCTTTCTCTTGGGAGAGCGCCAGTTTTCCTCTCCAGACATTGGCATGCCACACAAGCACCCATATTGTTTCAATGAGTCAATAATACATTACAATGGATTATTTGGGTACATGGGAAAAAAAGGCTACTGAACATAGTGGGAAAGGATAACCATCCAAGACTCTCCTGATTTGGTTCACCCATCACTCTTGTCGTTCTCTTGCAGGTGATGGTTAAGTTTCTCGCTACCCCAAATCCTTTACTGAGCAACTACACAGTAAGCAACAGGTTCTCATATTCAGATCCTATTAAGACTCGAGAACCTGTCACATGATTCTGAATCAATTTTATAAAAAATAACAAAAAACCTCTGGATTGTGCTGTTACTCTGTTATTTCCCCTAAAAATGCATGAATAAATTAATAACTGGGTGTTACCATTCCCTTTGTCAAATAGATATGAAATTGAAAAATGAACCCAAAGAGATTTTACCGACAGTCTTTCAGAGGGATGCAGCACTCTTGAAATAGTTAAGATATTGTGGCAGGATAACAGAGCCATCAAAAGTCTTGTTGCAAAAAACATGCTACGAAGATAAGACGCACATTAACTGCAAAAGATTTGAGATGAATTAAACATGAAGTGACCAGGAAGCCATTATCCTCCAGTGCTGTCATATTCCAGAACTGCAGCCTTCCTGGAGTGTCCAGAAGTACAATGTGCAGGGCCAGCGTCAGCACCTGTCACACCTGGGCAAGTGCCGGGGCTCTGACCAGACGGGGGGCCCAGCCCTGTCCCTCCGCAGATCCGCTGTCTTCCTGCTGTGCGCTCCCTGTGACGTCTCAGGTCAGAGGGTGCAGTGACGTCTTTCCACCGCACCCTCCCCTGAGCCATCACAGGCAGCGCAGAGCAGGAAGACGCCAGCGACGCTGGAGTTCGGACCTGAGCAGCGGCAGCAGGTGAGGAGAAGTGAGGTGAGTATTTGATTTTTTATTTTTTTTTTAATGTATTGAGCCATGGGGCATTATATGGGGGGGTGACATCCTGCATGGAGCATTATATGAGGGGGGGGGAGAGACATCCTGCATGGGGCGTTATATGGGGGCCAGTGTTCCGTACGGAGCGTTATATGGGGGCCAGTGTTCCGTATGGAGCGATTCGTCGATTTCTGAGCTATTGTGGAATTTACAATAGATATCGCTCACGTAATGTAAGAAGTGAAATCTTTGCATTGTACTAATATATATATATATATATATATATATATATATATATATATATATATATATATATATATATATATATATATATAATATATAATATATATATTGTGCATCATGAATCATGGTATGTGTGAATGGGGCCACAGACTCTTTCGCCTGGGGCCCAGAAAAACCTGGAGCCAGCCCTGACAATGTGTGCAGTGCTCAGAAACATGGCCGAAGTAAGGAGGGCTGAAACCTGACCACCACAGAGAGACACAGAAGGTGAAACGTCAAGACTGGGCTAAAAAATATCTGACAACAGGTTTTTCAAAGGTTTTATGGACTGATGAAATGAGAATGACTCTTGACAGACCAGATGGATTGTCCCCATGATTGGATCAGCAACAGGCACAGACCTCCACTTCGACTCAGAGGCTCACAAAGTAGAAGTGGGGTATTGCTATGGTTTGGTGTTATAAAAGATGAGATAGCTGAACCTCTTCCGGCTGACGATGGACTTAAACTCCCAAACCGAATGCCAGTTTTTAGAAAACACTTTCTGCATTCAGTGGTACAGAGAAAAGCATGCATTTTTCACAAAAAACATGATTTTTATGCAGACCGATGATCCATCACATGCATGGAAGTCTCCCCTGCTTGACTGCCAGTAAAGGTCTTGGCATGGCCACCTTCCTCACCTGAGAACTTGTTGGCCCTTCTTAAACGGGAGATTTACGGTAAAGGAAAACAATACACCCCTCTGAACAATGTCTGTGAGACTATAGTTGATGCTGCCCAAAAGGTTGATTGTCAGATTAAGAAGCTAACAGACTCCATGGATGGATGATTTATGACCGTTATTGAAAAGAAGGACGGCTATATTGGTCACTGATATTTTTTTTGAAACGTCAAATGTATTTCTGTACATTGAGTTGTTTGGTTATTATTCTCACTATAATTTATGTTTTTCCATTTAGATGCATAATAATTCTGCACATATTGTCCTAAAATAAGACAAAACTTTTATCTTCTTAAATTTTCAGGTTTATCAAACTTTTGGATTGACCAACAGCACTGCAGTGAATCAATAATAAAATGAATCATCAAAACCACAAATTGCCTAATAACTGTGCACACAGTGTAGAGGTCACTTCGGTGCTTTTAAAAAGTGAAAGCTACAATGAGAACTAAGGCTGCGTGCCCACTATACGTTTTTCAAGCGTTTTTGCCGCGTAATTTCCACAGCAAAAACGCTTAAAAAACGCTTGGCAATACGTGCCCCATGGTTCCAAATGATAATCTGCATGTGCATGTGATGTCCATTATTTTTGCGGACACGCAGCGTAATTGCCGCCATTGACTTGCATTGAATCGCTTAATATCCGCATGACTACATGTGCACATGCGGATATTAATCGATTCAATGTGTGGATGGTACCCGGGTCTGGAGAAGAGGAGACTATCCTCCAGACCCGGGTACCATAGACCCTGTTAAAAAAAGAATTTAAAATAAAAATTATACATTATACTCACCTTCTGATGGCCCCCGGTCTCCTGTACGGCTCGCGGTGGTGTGAAAGGACCTTCCATGACGTCATTTAGTCATGTGACAGGTCACGCGACCGCTGAAGTCGGCGGTCGCGTGACCTGTCACATGACTAAATGACGTCATGAAAGGTCCTTTCACGCCACCGCGAGCCGTACAAGAGACCGGACGCAGCAGAGAAAAGACCGGGGGCCATCAGAAGGTAAGTATAATGTTTTTTTGTTTTTTTTTTAATTTTTACCATTTTTAATCTTTTTTTCAACTATTAACTTGGTCACACTATATAAATCCATGCCGGTTGCATGGATTTATATAGGGTGACCAAGTTGTCAAGCACTTTTCCAAGTGATGCTAAAATCGCTTGAAAATGCGCTTGATAACCCGCATGCGGAAATGCATGCAAAAACGCTTGACAAACGCTTCTACCTGGCAGGAAAAACGCATGTAAAATCCGCATGCGTTTTTCCTGCCAGGGAGAGGAGGAAAAAAAATGCAGCATTTCTGCATCGTGGGCACTTAGCCTAAGGGTATGTGCACACGATGCAGAAATGAAGCAGAAAATTTCTGCATCATTTCTGCATCTCCCTGGCAGAAAAAACGCATGCAGATTGTGCATGCGTTTTTCCTGCAGAATACATGCGGATCCACATGCAGATTCACATGCGTTTCCGCATGCAGATTGACAAGCGCTTTCCAGGCGATGTTAGCATCACCTGGAAAGTGCTTGATAACTAGGTCACACTATATAAATCCATGCAAACAGCATGGATTTATACAGTGTGAACCGAGAGCGTGTATATACTTACCTCCGATGGCCCGCGCTGTCCTGCTCAATCTGTTCTCCCGGCAACTTTGAATTGAAAGACCTGCCGACGTCAGCGTCACGTGACCCGTCACATGACTCTGACGTCACCGCAGGTCCTACAACTCACTGCAAAGTGCCGGGAACCAAGCGGGAGCGCTGCGCCGGCCGACAGAAGGTAAGAATACATTATTTTTTATTTTATTCTTCTTTTTACAGCTTTTTTAATGGTACCTGGGTGTGGATGAGACTCTCCTCTCCTCCACACCCGGGTACCATCCGCACATTAGAACGCACCAATTACGCAAGTACAGATGCTGTCTTGCGGAATTGGCGCGTTCTAATGCAAGTCAATGGCGGCGAAATCGCCGCGTTTCCGCAAAATTAATTGACATGCTGCGGATTTTTGACCGCAGCGTTAACGCTGCGGAAAAATCCGCATCATGGGCACGGCACATGCGGATTTCCATTGGGGAACATTGCTTCCCTTCTACCATGCGTTTTTCATGCGTTTCCGCGGCGTTTACGCAACTGCAAAAACGCCGCGGAAACGCATGAAATACGCATCGTGTGAACACAGCCTAAGACCGCCTTGTTACATCAGATGTAAACATTTGTACCGACATATACTTCAATGTACCCAAATCTTCTATGGTGGAGGAAAGATGTATGCCAAAGAGACCTACCTACTGAAAATGCATAAGATATTTTATACCTGTATTCCTCCCTTCTAATATTGTAAGCTCCATTTGATAAAAGCAATCACCATTGAGATTAAACATTTTTTGAGATCCCCTCATTTATTAATAAATTACCATATTTTTCGGAATATAAGACGCACTTTTTTTCCCCCAAAATTTTGGAGGAAAGTGGAGGGGGGGCGTAATTATATATATATATATCCACACACACACACACACACACACACACACACATATATACACACATATGATTATTCATGCTCTTTAATAGCGGACACACTCTTCCGCCCGGCCGCAGCAGGAGCCGCGCTACAGCTACACTATGTGCCAACTATTAAGGTGGGTGAAGTCACTGGTCCCCACGCACACAGTCCCAGTGACGGGAGCAGTGACTTTTCCCACAGCTGATTTCACCTTGTGAGGGTGCATGGCAATGACGCCATGCGCAGCTCACATGGTAAGATCAGTGCTGGCAGCAGAGCAGGACGCAGCGCTGGAGCACAGTGAAGAAAGGCGAGTAGAAGTGTGTTTTGTTTTGTTTATGTGCAGCAGGATGGGGAACGAGGGGTGCCACGCATGCCAGGATGGGGAACGAGGGGAGCCACGCATGCCAGGATGGGGAACGAGGGGTGCCACGCATGCCAGGATGGGGAACGAGGGGTGCCACGCATTGCCAGGATGGGGAACGAGGGGTGCCACGCATAATAGGAAGGGGGTGGCATATATACCAGGATGGGGTATTAACAGAATTGGGGGACATTACCCCTATACCAGTGTCAGCAGCAGACCCCCCTCCCCCTTAATGCATCGGGACCACATTTTTTTACTCAATTTTTTTCTATTTTCCTCCTCTAAAACCTAGATGCGTCTTATGGTCCGGTGCGTCTTATAGTCCGAAAAAAGTAGTTCTAAAGATGGAGCTTTCACATTAAAGGATACCCGCTATTTGAAAAAAGCTTCCATATATTATCAGGGATTCAGTATGTTGATCAATGGAAATCGCCAAAGAAACCACTTTGAAATGTTCAGTTAGTACAAGCAGCTCTCACAGAGCCTGGTGTACTAATCTTGAGTCCGTACAGTGCTCTGTGTGCACACTCTTGAAATTAAACTATAGAAAACAGAAGGTCGGTCAGTTTCTCAAATCTGGATCTTTTTTCTTGTATGAAAAAAACAGATTCTCATCAATGTGTTGAATCCAATTATCTGTTTAGGTCTGTATGGACATTGTCACCATCAGCTTGTCACCCGTTTCTCTCATATGAGAATAAAAAAAAAAATATTGATGTTTCCTAGAGTTCTCCTAGAAACCGGTCCAGTGAAATACAGAAATCACTGGGACGACTACAGATGACATTCAGCTGACATTCCTGTCCAGTCACTTTTTTATTTTTCTTTTGAGGACCCATTGATTAAAATAAGCGCTTTTGATCTGTAAATCAGATCAAAATGGATTTTATTTTATTTTTGCAGACTATCAAAAAGGACTTGTGAAAAGGCCCATAGATTACAATGGCTATCTGTTCCATCAGTAAAAAAAAAAATGTAAAAAAGATTACACAAATATCATATGTGAATGGAGCATAGGTGTATTTACCCTATAATCCAACTTCTTTCTCCAATGTGACATCAAGCCCTGGATTTGGGCCTTGTTAGTAGTGTTCTTGGTGCTCAGGACTTTATTCATAATCGCGCACTATTCATAACAATGGGCAGGGGGCAGATGCGGTAATTAACCAACACGGCGTTATCAGCAGTCTGCCCAAATTTTGAAAGTCTTTATATAGCCTAGGTTAGGCCGATTATTTCGGTAGTAAGGAGGAGTGTAAATAATGCAGATACAGCTTACAATCCAGTAAACATGAAGAGTGCAAAATAAATAAATGTTATACAGATTTCATAGAGCACATTTGGCAACATTTAAACTCTTCCACAAAAAAAATATATAATATAATACACACACAAATATAGAGCTCTTTCTAAAAAATTATATTATATATATATATACACATATATATATATATATATATATATATATATACACATATATATATATATATATACACATACATATACACACGCATATACATATACATACATATATATATACACACACACACACACACACTATATACATCTCCTCCTCCTTGCTTCACGGTGGGAACCAGGCATGTAGAGTCCATCCGTTCAACTTTTCTGCGTCGCACAAAGACACGGTGGTTGGAACCAAAGACATCAAATTTGGACTCATCAGACCAAAGCACAGATTTCCACTGGTCTAATGTCCATTCCTTGTGTTCTTTAGCCCAAACAAGTCTCTTCTGCTTGTTGCCTGTCCTTAGCAGTGGTTTCCTAGCAGCTATTTTACCATGAAGGCCTGCTGCACAAAGTCTCCTCTTAACAGTTGTTGAAGAGATGTGTCTGCTGCTAGAACTCTGTGTGGCATTGACCTGGTCTCTAATCTGAGCTGCTGTTAACCTGCGATTTCTGAGGCTGGTGACTCAGATAAACTTATCCTCAGAAGCAGAGGTGACTCTTGGTCTTCCTTTCCTGGGGCGGTCCCCATGTGAGCCAGTTTCTTTGTAGCGCTTGATGGTTTTTGCAACTGCACTTGGGGACACTTTCAAAGTTTGCCCAATTTTTCAGACTGGCTGACCTTCATTTCTTAAAGTAATGATGGCCACTCGTTTTTCTTTACTTAGAATTTGTATTATGGCAAGAAAAAAGCAGCTAACAGTTTATTCAGTAGGACTATCAGCTGTGTATCCACTAGACTTATGCACAACACAACTGATGGTCCCAACCCCATTTATAAGGCAACAAATGCCACTTATTAAACCTGACAGGGCACACCTGCGAAGTGAAAACCTTTTCAGGTGACTACCTCTTGAAGCTCATCAAGAGAATGCCAAGAGTGTGCAAAGCAGTCATCAAAGCAAAAGGTGGCTACTTTGAAGAACCTAGAATATAAGACATATTTTCAGTTGTTTCACACTTTTTTGTTAAGTATATAATTCCACATGTGTTGATTCATAGTTTTGATGCCTTCAGTGTGAATGTACAATTTTCATAGTCATGAAAATACAGAAAAATCTTTAAATGAGAAGGTGTGTCCAAACTTTTGGTCTGTACTGTATATACACACACACACACACACACACACGTCCCCTTTGATTTCTTTTGTATGAAACAATGTAGAACTATAATAAAAAAAAATGGAAAAAAACATTAGAATTTCCTAGTATTGTAATGGGTTAAAGCATTCCTACCAACTTGTGAGAAGGATAAAACCCACATCTGTACTGCTGTGGGAGTGTTCCCTTCTCAGTGTGAGAGCATCAGGGTTAGGCCACTGATTTCCAACATCAAATCTAATTGACACTCCTGGGATCTTGTCATCCATGAGCGTCAGACTTCCCAGATAAATGGAGGATGTTGTCAAAGTTTACTCAGTCCTATAATATAAACCATTGTTTTAAGTGCTGCTTCAATCAAGCACAGTTCAAAACAACAGAGTTCATGAAATTTGTGAAGCATATTAAGCATGAAATATTTTTCTTGTCCAAATATTATATCAGTTATTACTAAATTTCTTGTGTAATGCCTATAGATTCCAAATGATGGCATCTTATTTGCATTTGTCAATCAAAATGCATCACTTACGGTCTTGGTGACCACATATTTAAAACATATTTAAAGAGAAGGTCACCATGTTTTGCCACCCCATCTGAGAGCAGAATGATGTAGGGGCAGAGACCCTGTTCCTAGCTATGTATAACTTACTGGGCTGCTTGCTGCACTTTTGATAAAAAAAAAAAAAACACTGTGCTAAGCTTTTATCTTACATAGTGTACAGCTCGTTGTAAAAGAGCTCATCTACAAGTGCCTGGCAGAGTGTGCATAATAGATACATTCCAGGAGAGGAATTATAGTGGATATAAAAAGTCTACACACCCTGTGCCGTAATTGTACGCACAAGGCTGTAACCCCCGGTTCAGTGAGGGCTCCGGCGCTGAGCCCGCACTGAACCGGGCACATGTCAGCTGATTATTACAGCTGATATGTGGCCGCAACAGCCACAGGTGGAATCGCGATCCACCCGCAGCTGTTAAAATGTTAAATGCCGCTGTCAATATCTGACAGCGGCATTTAACTTGCGCAAACCGGATACGCGTCACTTACCCCGCCCATCGGCGACCCCGTCACATGATCGCAGGTCACCGATGGGTTGGCATGACAACCCTGGGTCTGCAGCACACTCCAGTGGTTGTCATGAGCTGGTCGCTATGAGCGCCACCTAGTGGTCGGCGCTCATAGCAAGTGAGCATTTCTGCTGCATAGAGGTGATCTGCTGATCACCTCTATTTAGCAGAGGCGATCAGACAAGTGCTGCTTCTAGTCTCCTATGGAGACTATTGAAGCAAGCAAAAAGTGAAAAAAAAATGTTTAAAAATCTTAAAAAAATTTAAAAAATATAAAAAGTTTAAATCACCCCCCTTTTGCCCATTCAAAATAATAAAAAAAAAAAAAACACATGCACATATTTGGTATCGCCGCGTTCAGAATTGCCCGATCAACATTAAAAAAAAATTAATCCGATCAGTAAATGGCGTAACGAGAAAAAAATTCTAAACACCAGAATTACGTTTTTTCGGTGGCCGCAACATTGCAATAAAATGCAATAACGGGTGATCAAAACATCGGATCTACCCCAAAATGGTATCAATAAAAACTTCAGCTCGGCGCGCAAAAAATAGGCCCTCACCCAGCCCCACTTAAATAAAAAAGAACCTATACATGTTTGGTGTCTACGAACTCGTAAAGACCTGGAGAATAATAATGGCAGGTCAGTTTTAGCATTCAGTGAACGTGATAAAAAAATAAAAAAATAAATCTGTGGTATTGCACTTTTTTTTTTTGCAATTTCACCACACTTGTAATTTTTTTCCCTGTTTTCCCGTACACGATATGGTAAAACTAGTAATGTCGTTCAATAGTACAACTCGTCCTGCAAAAAATAAGCCCTCACACGGCCATATTGACCAAAAAATAAAAACGCTATGGCTCTGGGAACAAGGGGAGCAAAAAAACGAAAATGCAAAAACAGAAAATCCCAGGGTCCTTAAGAGGTTAAAAGTTTGTCCTAAAAAAAAAAAAAAATTATACCAAGAAACATTAACTTTTCCCCCCACTTTTAATGCCTTCCATATCTGTACAAAGCCATTGACAAATAAACTATAATCATTTTGAGGGTGAAAATAAAACAAAAACTAAAATATAATTGCCTAAGTATGAATACACTCTTATAATTGGGAATGTGGTGGTGTTTAGAATTAGCAAATGACATTTAAACTCATGTTACAAAGTAGTCCGTACACAGCTGCCATAATTTACAGAGATTCAGAAAAATTTAGCTATTCTAGGAGGAGTTTCCTGACATTTTCTTAGTTGCATTTTACAACAATAACAGTAACCTGTAAATAGGTTACAACACAACAAAGATCTCATTGTTGAAAGCTATCAGTCAGGAGAAGGGTACCAATTTTTCAAGGCATTAGATATACCATGGAACTTTGTGAAGACTCATCAAGAAGTGGCTTAAACTAGGCACAACAGTGACATTACTGAGAACGGGACGTCCCTCAAAAATTGATGGAAATACAAGAAGAAACTTTGTCCAGGAGGCTGCCAAGAGGCCTACAGCAACATTAAAGGAGCTGCAGGAATTTCTGACAAGTGCTGGTTGTGTACTGCACGTGGTAACAATCTCCCATATTCTTCATATGTCTGGCATTTGGGGCATTCTTACAAACATCTAAGCCTGGCTATGTTTTGACAAAACCTACACCAAGGATGTCAATTGTAGATACCAAGGTTTAACTTTATGGTCATAATTCCAAAAGGTATGTTTGGTGCAAAGACAACACGGCATACCAAAGGAACACCATACCCACAGTGAAGCATGGTGAAGGCAAAAAAATGCTTTGGGGCTGTTTTTCGGCAACTGGAACTGGAGCTTTAGACAAGTTGGAGGTTATTCTGAACAGTTCCAAATTACTGTGAGGCAAAATTGTAGGCGAAGAAAAAAAAAAAAAAAGAGGGGCAATTTTGCATAAAGCTACACATATTGTGTTGGATTTGTACTGGGTAGTAGTTTATCAGAATAATTCTTTAGGGAGAGGAGAATTTCTATTGAATCTGTACTCTCTGAGCTGCATGCTTATGAACCGTATTTTGAGCGATTACTGTGGATCTCAGGACCCAAAACCATAACCGATTGGCATGGAATTTTAAATCTCTAAAAATGTAATAAAAATATACCCAAGTTTAGTTACGCTTAAAATCTATTAGTTCATTCCTGTGTTCATTGGATTAATCTCTAGGTTGATCCAGAAGAACACAAATCCTGTCTAAATTTAAATATATGCCTTTTGTATTATGTCACTGCATTACGTATAAGGTATGGTACACTGATAATTCAGGGAGTCTGCCCCCAATATTTAAAGCACAACTCCAATGTTTTTTTTTTTTATTTCAGCGCTAGAGTGGTGTTGCTAACGCAAGATCCCTGCACCAGCAAACCAGCATGTCATAAACTGCTAGAGAACGACCGGAGCGGGCCAATAACAGATGAAGACAGCGGCTAGTAAGTATAAGTGTAGGTGCAGGGAACTTACATTAGTAGCACCACTCCAGGGCTGCAATAAAAAAACAAACAAAAAAACACTGGAGTTGTTCTTTAACAGCAGTCTTTCACTTGATGAAAAATAGTAATTTGGAATAAAAAAAAAGCTTGCCCTTAGGGGGAGATCCAAAGCATTAGCTACTCTAGGCTCTTTCTATACTTACAGTCACCAGTCAGCCGTGCCATCAAATACACCCAATGTTGTGTCTTCTTTCTTATGTCCAAGACAGATTTGTTCTGTTGAGGAAAGAATTCCGTGAGACCTCTGAAGGGGTTCTGTAGTCTCTGGCACCAAGACGTTAGCAGCAGTTTCTTTAGCTCCTGTAAGTCGTGAGGTTTGGCCCCTCTGAATCGGACGTGTTTATCCAGCACATCCCACATAAGCAAAGTCAGATTAAGATCTGGGGAATATGGAGGCCAAACCAACAGCATGAACTTTCCTTTTCTTTCTCTCCTTATGCGATTACTGAACAACTAGCAGACAGGGAGCATTAAGATGCTGAAAGAGACCTCTGTCCTTTGGGAATACTACCTGCTGTGATGGGGGTCAGGGTTGCAAACGTGTTTTCTTTATTTTTCTATGGATAGCTTATAAAAGAAAAAATGTATGGTCAGTCAAGACTTATGGACACATGGGAAAATCATAACTCATTAAAGAGGTTGTCCACTACTATAGAGCATGCCCCAATGTATTTAAATGGTAGAAATCAGGTTTTTTTTGTAAATACCTTCTGCTGTGAGTCTTGCCTGTCACAGGCATCACGTGACCCCCGGCTGCAGCCGGCTCTGACATCCGCTGTCACGTCAAGTTCCGGCTTCAGCCGACAGCCCAGTATCCACAGCACGCTTTCCCAATAAATGAGGAGAGGGAAAGTGTGGGGTGAATGCTGGGAGATTTACTATGGGGGAGATTTTGTGTGTGGGTGATTGGTGCGGACACAGAATGGGGAGGATGGGTGCATAAGCAATATGGGGAGTGAAGGAGGGGAATGTACGCGGACACAGTATGAGGAGCGAGGGTGATGTGATGTGTGCAGACACAGTATGGGGAATTGGGGGGGTTGTATGAGGGGGTAAATACATGAGGACACAGTATGGTTAGCAGGGGGATGTGAGAGGAGACAGTATGAGGAGGGGAGGGGGAAACGTGAGGAGACAGTATGGGGCGAGAAAAGTGTGAGTGGGCATAGTAAAGAGACTGAGTAGTGTTGGGGGTGTAGTATGGGGGACAGTGTAAGGTCACAGCCAGGAGGGGACAGTAAGCCAAGGAGGCGGAGTGTGATGAGGGGCCACAGTATAGAGACTGGGCCTTATAGTGGGGCCAGTGTGAGAGGACAGTGTGAAGAGGCGGCAAAGTATGGTAAGGAGAGGACAGTGTGGAGAGCATGTACCATAAGAGAGACCGTGTGGGGGTCAAATTTTGTGCAGGGAATATAGTGAGGGGCAATTATTTATACAGGGGCTAAGCATAGGGTAGATATTTTTTATTCAGGAGCATTATAATGACACTGCTATCTTTAAAGGTATCGTGTGTGGATGTGCTGCGGAAGACCGGAGAAGATGGAAGTCTGTAGAAACAAGGTGTGGATGAGAAAAGTCATCATGGCATCTGGACAAGATGAAGAAAAGAAAGAACGACTCCAATCAGAGACAACTTCATCTATCAGGTACCTGGATGTAAATGTTATTTGTGATACTAATTCTCAAGTTTTTATTTGTTAGGAGCATTAAAGGGGTTGTCCAAGTTTGTGATGAGTCTGCAGACTTCTGAATACTCACAGTGCGCACTGCACGCTGTCAGGACTCTCTAGTGTCGGCGATTTGCATACATGAACTAGCATATCGACTAGACATGCGTGGCCTCACTCAATGAAAATGAATTGGGCGATGCCAGACACGACTAGTCGGAATGTGGCCAGAAGTATACAAATCGCATACTTGTGCTCACATGACCGTCCACTGTTGCCACCAGCAAGGTAGAATCTTAAAAGTGTGCAGTGCACGTGCTGTGAGAAATCAGAAGCCTGCAGTTACAAAGAGTGACTGCAGACTAATCTCAAACCTAAACGAGCCCTTTAATTATAAAATGAAGCCCTGTTGCCAATCCTAACAGCGTGTAATATACTCCACTGTCAGGATTCAGCTCTGCTTGCTGGTTCCAGCACTCATCACATGGCCATTTCATTCATACTTCCGGTCACCTGACTACGAGCTTCTCTTTCTGCTTCTCTCAGCTTTTCAATGAACATTGAGAGATTTAGGAAGAGCAGCTCATTGGCATGTGACAAGTGTGTAAATTGCATATGTGCTTGGGGGGGTGGGGCAAACTGAATTTTTACCGCAGGTGTCAGAAAACCTAGATACCCCTCTGCACACAACTCTATTCCCCATCCCTCCATCCTGTTACAGTGGAGGTTTATTAGTCAGTGATTGGGAGCAGGGAATAATCTTTATTGCCAGAGCTGGTGTTTTGGTGCTTTGTGTTAATTCCATGCACTGCATCAGTGACTTGCCTGCAGCTCTGCACTATACAGGATGTTATGCTTGAGCCCTATGTAAAGCTGGAGTAGTGAGAGGGGTTTGGGCAGAGTTACAGAGGGTGTCCTCAAAATATCAGATCCAAATCAATGACAATTGGACTATTTTTTTTGCACACATGAAGAAACACGGACGTCGGAATGAAGCATTAGGCCACATTCCCACAGTTCAGTATTTGGTCAGTATTTTATTTCAGTATTTATAAGCCAAAACCAGGAGTGCAACAATCAGAGGAAAAGTAAAATAGAAACACGTCACCACTTTTGTATTTATCACCCACTCCTGGTTTTGGCTTACAAATACTGATGTAAAATACTGACCAAATACTGAACGTGTGAACATAGCCTAAGACCTGCCGTTTTGGAGATGCTCTAACTCGGCCGTCTAACCATCACATTGTGCTCCATGTCAGTGCTTTGAGTTTTTTTCTTTTCCGTTAAATATTTTTTTCTTATAGAAAAAAAAAAAAGTTTAACAATATTATGAAAAATTATCATTTCAATAGGAGGCTCCTTTTAACTCCTTTACGACCTTGGGATTTTCTGTATTTGCAGGTTCGTTTTTTGCTATCCTTCTTCCCAGAGCCATAGCTTTTTTATTTTTCCATGCGAGGGCTTGTTTTTTGTGGGAAGAGTTGTACTTTTGAACGACACCATTGATTTTACCATATAGTGTACTGGAAAATGGGAAAAAAATACAAGTGTATTTTGTTTTGGTTTTTTAACTGTGTTCACAAAATGCTAAAATTGACCTTGCATTATGATTATCCACAGGTCAGTAAGAGTTTGCAGATACCAAACATGTATAGGTTCTTTTTTTAATTTAGGTGGTGAAAAAAAAAAAATCCAAAGTTTGTTTTAAAAAAAAAAAAAAAACTGGCACCATTTTCCAAGACCTATAGCGTCTCCATTTTTTGGGATCTGGAGCTGCATGAGGGGCTTATTTTTTTGCACTCCAAGCTGATGTTTTTATTGATACCATTTTGGTGTAAGTATGATGTTTTGATCACTGGTTATTGCATTTTATTGCAATGTTGCGGCGACCAAAAAAAAAGTATTTCTGGCGTTTTGATTTTTATTCTCGCTAAGCCGTTTACCGATCAGATTGTTTTTATATTTTGATAGATCGGGCGTTTCGGAAAGCAGCAATAACACGTGTATTTTTGAATTTTTTATTGCTTATTTTTTAATGGGGCTAAAGGGGAGGGATTTGAATTTATACATTTTTAAAAACATTTTTTCTCTACTTTTTACTTGCTTCAATAGTCTCCTTAGGAGATTTGAAGCTGCGATCGGCTGATCGCTTGTGCTACACATAACAGGGCTGCAGTCTCGCTATGTATAGCAAAAATAATACTCTTCTATGAACGCCGGCCATGGGTCGGCATTCATAGCAGATCAGCAATGACAAGCACGGGGGTCTTCTGCAGACCCCCAGTTGACATGCCAACCCATCGGCGCCCTGTGATCATGTGACAGGAGGCGCTGATGGGCGGAGCTTGGTACGCTAGTGTTAAATGATTGACAGTGGCATTAACATGTTAACAGCCGTGGGTGGATTGCAATTTCACACGCGGCTGTTAGGGGCACATGACAGCTAATCAAATCAACTGTCATGTGCCGCAGCCCACATCAAAGGGAGGGACATGACCTATGACATACCTATACATCATAGATCGTGAAGGGGTTAATGGTATGGCTGACTGATTACTGTTGTAACTGATAGCAGAAGAATATGGAGTTACTAATTTCTGCTGCTTTTATGCTGCTTGCTCAATGGAATCAATATATTTCAGGTTTACATGCACACATGGTTTGGCACGGTTTTAACAACAAGAGATGCCTAATCTGCTAAACATTTTGGTCCTGATTTATCATTGGCTGTCGCCTGTTTTGTCTAGTTTTGTTGTTTGCACCTAATTTCTTATTATATTTGCAGCTTTACATCTATTTTATATGTGCTTGCCTGTTTCTTGTTCTTTTAGCAATTCCATCAATTGCAACTTTTTAAAAAGCCACAACATTTGGCGCAACTCCTGTTCCCCCCTGGTGTTTTTTTGAGCATGCCAGTATTTTGGTGCAATTTCTGTGCCATTTTCACAACATGTGACTTTTGGAGCAAAAAAGCCTAACAGTTCAGCATAGACAAAAAAAGACAATTTTTTACTAATCGAGTGCACCATTCTGATGAATTTGGCGTCAAAAACACCTACCACAAGACAAAAAAGAAAAGATATTTAAAAAATTTAAATAAATAAAACGCAAATGATGAATTGGGACCTTTGAGTCTCTAGGCTCCTGTCATTTAGTTTGGATTCTTTTTTTATGCTACCAGAGGAGAACATTGAAAAAAAATCCCCAAAAAAAGCTAATGGAAGGTTTTTCTTGTTCTACGTACTGTGGACCATAATAAAAAAAATTGTTCAAGGCAAGTTTCAGACAAACAAAAATTGGACAAATGTGCACAACACAACAGTAAGTTATGAGCCAGTGACAGGACAAATGGCCGGGGATTGCTGTATCTCCCCAAGACTGCTCTCATAGCAAGCTCCAGGAATAGAAGAAAGCTGGATATCCCTAGAGACGTATAGTTTGCTAAAAAAATTTGGTAATCCTGTTTTTTGGGCCAGTGATTTTTATGGAATCATTGGCAGGTTTATTAGTGTGGTTGGTTTTCTTAGAAACCCTAAGGCTATGTTCATATATTGAGTTTTTTCAGCCTTTTTTTGTGTGTGTGTGTGTGTGTGTGTTTAAGTAAATTAAAATCTGCTTTTTTACAGTACCAGCAAATGCTATGAGACTTCAGAAATCTCATGCACACACATTGCTTTTTTTTTCCCGCCTGAATTGGAAAACTGCATTTTGTTTTTTGTTTTTTAATCTGCAGGATATCAATTCTTTTAGCATTAATGCAGCATTTTTTCACCCATAGAAAGCAATGAGAAAGTGAAAAATCGTTGCAAAAAAGCAACATTTAGGAAGCTGGGAGAGGGCACGGGCTACCTTTTCCTTCCAATTAGGGCCACTGCGACATCATTGTATAGGCCGATGCTCATCATGGCAACCCAAGGTAGTCAGGAAAACCTCTGGGCTCTGTCAGTGTAATATTAACATGTATAATGCACTGCAATGCATTATACCACCAATAAAAGTAATAAAAGTTAGGCCATGGCCCCACTATCAATTTCGGTCAGTATTTGTTCTCAGGAGTGGGAGCCAAAACCAGGAGTGGGTGATAAATGCAGAATTGGTGCACTTAAATAAACAGACAGACAATCCCTCCATGTGTCGCATCTGTCTAACAGCAGTGACACATGCAGCCGCGGCGGCTCAAACAGATGCAGAGCACGCAGAAAATACTCGGTGAGCACCAGAGTGTGCTCGATTTAAGGGTTAAACGAACACGCTTGCTCATCACTAATTCCTGCCAAAATTGCAGTCCAGAATTCAATTGGTGCTCCTTCCCTACTGAGCCCTGCCATGCACCCAAACAGTGGTTTTCCACCACATATGGAGTATCTGTATACTCAAGTGAAAATGGACCATGCAATTTGTTGCTCAAATTTTCCTCTTACCCTTGTGAAAATGAAAAATTTGGGGCTGAAAAAAATGTTTAATTTTTTGTATTATTTTTTAATTATCATGGCTTAATGTTATAAAATTCTGTGATGCAACTGAGGGTTCAAGGTGCCCACCACACCTCTAGATAAGTTTCTTGAGGGGTGTAGTTTCCAAAATGGGGTCACTTGTGGGGGATTTTCCATTGTTTAGGGCTCTGCAAACACGATATGGCATCCGCTATCCATTCCAGCTAATTTTGTATTCCAAAAGTCAAAATGGTGCACCTTCCCTTCCGAGCCATGACGTGCACCCAAACAGTAGTTTTCCACCACATATGGGGTATCAGCAAACTCAGGAACATTTGCACAACAAATTGTATGGTCCAATATCTCCTGTTACCCTTGTGAAAATGCAAAATTTGGGGCTAATGCATCATTTTTTTGTGTGAAAAAGTAAAATTTTTTTCTTCCACATAGCTATAATTCCTGTGAAGCACTTGAAGGGTTAATAAAAGGCTTGAATATGGTTTTGAGCACTTTGAGGGGGTGCAGTTTTTAAAATGGTTGTCACTTTTGGGTATTTTCTGTCATTCAGGCCCCTCAAAGTCACAGAATCAGAGGGATCCGTTGAAGCGTTCCAGAGTAATTACCTCATAAAGTGACAGTGGTCAGAATTGTAAAAATTGGCCCGGTCATTAACGTGCAAATCACCCTCGGGGGTAAAGGGGTTAAGCAGGTGTAGAAAAAATGATGCACATTATGGAAACGAAAGTAAAAAAATGTAATACTTTATTTTTACCAATTAACAAAATACAAATACTTCCTTCACCCAAATAAAAACACTTTACTATTAAAGACCTGCATTAGTTGTGGACCCAGTTGGAGATTTTGTATTGGGGCCCACAAGTTACGCCATAGATTGTGACCACCCTTTGTCTTCTAAATAGGGTCATATTGTCAATTCTTATAAGTATACAGTTTTTGAAGGAACTCAGCAGCAAGATAGTTCCAAACATCTTGGAGAACTAATCACAGATCCTCTGTGGATATAGGCTTGTGCAAATCCTTCTCTTTAAGTAATCCCAGACTCGATGTTGAGAATAGGGCTTTGTAGGAGGCCATATCACTTCAAGGACTCCTTTTTCTTTTTTAAGCTGAAAATATACAGCCAATGTAATTAAGAATTGTTTGTGGCCATCCTGCTGCAGAATAAATTTGGACCCAATAGACGCCTCTGAGTATTATGTGATGGATAAGTATCTGTCTGTATGTCAGCATTGAGGATACAGTTAATCCTGACCAAATCCCCAACTCAATTTGCTGAAATGCAACCCTTAACAATGAACAATTAAAAAAAGTGTTTAAGGCTGTGTGCCCACGATGCGTTTTTTAAGCGTTTCCGCAGCGGCAAAAACGCTGCAGAAACGCTTAAAAAATGCATGGTAGAAGGCCTGCCATGTCCCCCAATGATAATCCGCATGTGCTGTGCACATGCTGCGGAAATTTCCGCTGCGGATTATCATTGCGGAAAAAAAACGCAGCACTACCAATTATTTTGCGAAAGCGCTGCGTTTTCAGCGCCATTGACTTGAATTAGAACGCACCAATTCCGCAAGACTGCATCTGTACTTGCAGAATTGGCGCGTTCTAATGTGCGGATGGTACCCGAGTGTGGAGGAGAGGAGAGTCTCATCCACACCCAGGTACCATTAAAAAAGCTGTAAAAAAAAGAATAAAATAAAAAATAAAATATATACTTACCTTCTGGCGGCCCGCGGTGCGCTCCTCCTTGCTTCCCGGCACTTCGCGATGGAATGAAGGACCTGCGCTGACGTCAGAGTCATGTGACGGGTCACGCGACGCTGACGTCGGCAGGTCCTTCACTCTACCGCTGCCGGGACGGTGAAGCAAGACAGCGCGGGCCATCGGAGGGTAAGTATATATTTATTTTTTTATTTTTTGACATTCTCTCGGTCACACTATATAAATCCACGCCGGTTGCATGGATTTATATAGTGTGACCAAGTTGTCAAGCACTTTCCAAGTGATGCTAAAATCGCTTGGAAAGCGCTTGACAACCCGCATGCGGAAATGTATGTGAAGAACGCTTCACATCCGCATGTACCTGGCAGGAAAAACGCATGTACAATCCGCATGTACAATCCGCATGCGTTTTTTTCTGCCAGGGAGATGCAGAAACGCTCAGGAAAAATCCAGAGCATTTCTGCATCGTGGGCACATAGCCTAAGTATTTTTTACTTTGCATCATTTTTTTCCACATCTGTATAACATTTTTGCACAGCACTATTTCTCACATTGAACTGTCAATTATAGCATAATGCTAGAAAATCAATATAACATACTATATTATAATTAGCTAAAAATAGATGTACACCTGTAACATTATTGTAAACAGCAATGGACAGTAGAATTTAAGTAAAACGTTTTAGAACGTTACATTTTACAACTGCTGTACGGTTACAGCATCTAAGTAGACTGCATAGCAAAACAAGAGAAAAGGAATCAAATGCTAAACTTTTATAGATGGAATGACTAATTACAGAAAAAAATTATATAATTCAAAGTTAATACTTAGATTTTATATTAATGTTTAAATATTTGTAAAGGTTAAAATCACATTTTCACTCGGAAAGGGTTTTTTTTTTTTTTTTTTTTTTAAAAGAAATGCCATTCCTAAATACATTAATACCCATAAATTTAAAAACTACACCCTACAATGTAAAATAGATTGATATAAATAAGCTGAAAAAAACATAACTGTCGGGATGACAAGTTGAAATAATTCAATAAGGACTACATGAAAAGGTATATCATTATCTATTCTACTCCCATCTATGTATTATCCCAAGGATGTTAGAATGTATTGCCATCTTGTGGTGTAACATAAAAAACAGTGAATGAGCGCCCTATGTTCTACAAATTGACTGCTAATCGGCTCAAAATCAAGCTTATATGGTTATTAATATTTGTATATTAAAGTCTAAATTATTTCATATCCATTACTAGTAAAAATAAGTGGAATAGATTCAATGATTAAGGATATTACTTAGCGAAAAAAAGAAAGTAGATCTTTATTCAATCATCAGCTACATTTTGACTCTGCTGGTGAAGTCTTTCATCCCCCCACCCGTGTAAAAGGATAGGTGTCTGTAATTTTAATCGAAGGTACACTTCCCCTGTGTGAGACAGCATCTTTAAAAAAAAAAAAAAAAAAAGTCCAGAAAATCACATTGTATGATTTTTTACATAATTTGCATTTTATTGTATGAAATAAGTATTTGATACAATAGATAAACAGAACTTAATAGTTGGTATTGAATCCTTTGTTAGCAATTACAGAGGTCAGACATTTCCTGTAGTTCTTGACCAAGTTTGCACACACTGCAGCAGGGACATTGGCCCTCTCCTCCATACAGATCTTCTCCAGATCTTCCAGGTTTCAGGGCTGTCGCTGGGTAACATTGAGTTTCAGCTCCATCCAAAGATTTTCTATTGGGTTCAGGTCTGGAGACTGGCTAGGCCACTCCAGAACCTTGAAATGTTTCTTACGGAGTCACTCCTTAGCTGCCCTGCCTGTGTGTTGCGGGTCATGGTCATGCTGGAAGACCCAGTCATGACCCATCTTCAATGCTCTTACTAAGGGAGGGAGGTTGTTGGCTAAAATCTCACGATACATGATCCATCCTCCCTTAAATACGATGCAGACATCCAAGTCCCCTTTGCAGAAAAGCACCCCCAAAGTATGAGGTTTCCCCCACCATGCTTCACGGTTGGGGTGGTGTTCTTGGGGGTTGTACTCATCCTTCTTCCTACAAACACGACGAGTGGAGTTGATACTAAAAAGTTCTATTTTGATCTCATCTGACCACATGACCTTCTCTCCCATGCTCCCTCTGGATCATCCTGATGGTAACTGGCGAACTTCAAACGGGCTTGGACATGTGCTGGCATGAGCAGGGGGACCTGGCGTGCCCTGCAGGATTTTAATCCATGACGGAGTAGTGTGTTACTAACGGTAATGTTTGAGACTGTGGTCACTGCTCTCTTCAGGTCATTGACCAGATCCTCCCGTGTAGTTCTGGGCGGCTTCCTGACCTTTCTCAGAATCATCCTTAACCCACGAAGCGAGATCTTGCATGGAGCCCCAGACCGAGGAAGATTGACAGTCATCCTGTGTTTCTTCCATTTTCTAATAATTGTACCAACAGTTGTTGCCTTCTCACCAAGCTGCTTGCCTATTGTCCTGTAGCCCATCTCAGCCTTTTGCAGGTCTACAATTTTGTCCCTGGTGTCCTTCGACAGCTCTTTGGCTATGGTGGACAGGTTGGAGTGTGATTGATTGTGTGGACAGGTGTCTTTTATGCATGTAACGAGTTCAAACAGGTGCAGTTAATATAAGTAATGAGTGCTGAGTAGAAGGGCTTCTTTAAGAAAAACTAACAGGTCTGTGAGAGACAGAATTCTTGCTGATTGGTAGGTGATCAAATGCTTATTTCATGCAATAAAATGCAATTTATTTATAAATCATACAATGAGATTTTCTATTTTTTGATTCTGTCACAGTTGAAGTGTACCTAAGAAAAAAAATTACAGACCACTCCATTCTTTAAAAAAAATATTTATTTATTATATATACAAATACACACATACAAGTGTGTCTGTGCACGTGTATATACTATATATTCATGTATACATTTATCTTTATACAAAAAAAAGGTAAAAAAAAAATAAGAAAAATAACAGATCTATAAAGATCCACTTTCTTTTTCCGCTAAGTGTGCTTCATTTTCATTTCTTATACCTAGAACATGTACAAATAACGCAAATAATATACTAAATCAATCACGTTATATAAGCAATCATACATCCATCTACAGTAATGGGTATTAGTATGGGAATAGAACAAAATAACTCTCCATCAAAAATGACAACATCTGAAGCAAAATAAAAAAAAAAAGCTTCTACAATAGTCAAGGTATGACTGAAACATGGTTCTTAGCAGTTCAACACTGTATAATTAATGCCATGGTAAGAATGTTTTTATGGTGTGTTTTGGTGAGTTTTTATTGCCATCAAGTTCACGATGTAGGTGGGCCGCCTTTTAATCCCTCCGCAGACAAAAGCCCTAAATAAACACAGATCCCTTCCTGGGAAAAAAGTCCACTTCGGTTAAATAGCAAGGAAATGAGTAAATCATTAGTAATCTTTAAAGCCAAAGCTATAAACTCAAGTTACCTTAAAGTTAAAATGAAAGTGCCTTGCGAAATTCTCCAAAGTTCTGAAGCAGATAGAAATCTTGAGCTCTCAGCTCCAGACTAGGCGCCAGCTGATAAACAAACAGCTTCAAGTCAAGACCAGGAGAAATCCCAGCTTTTCAATTTAATGGTTCTGGTCAAGAGTATTTATTGCCTTTTGTGTTTTCCCCCTCACTTAGTGGCAGAAATAGAAATATAAACTCATCCTTATCTCTTTGGGTCACAAATGGGCAAAAGATTACCTTCAACAGATTAAAGGGGGCAGTCCAAAGCTGACATAGAGAGACATAGACACCAATTTAGCAGACTAATTAGCTTCATTAGAAGAGATTAAAGATACACAGAATCCAGTTACTAATGGTCTGCAGTCGCTTACTAATTAACATGTCCTCATATACAAGAACAGCTGCTTCCGAGCAGAATAAGAAAAAAGTATATATAATTGACAGACAAAATAATTACAAAAATGTAAAGATGTCCAAATGTCCTTCTGTTCCTAAAAGGCTCAATATTTTCTTTTTTCTTTTTATCTTGACGTACGTATTTGACATCATAATCTCTTTTCAGAACAAAGTGGAGTTTTGTATCATATGGACAGTTTTTCCCAATTTGCTGCATAACTAAAATATTTGGTCTTGCATGCTTTAGGCCGAATTCAGATGTCCATGAAACAAAGACCATGTATGGACTGATTGCGGGTCAACGGACCCAAACTCAAGAGTCTCAAGCATAATTGATGGTATTAAGTTCTGGTCAAACCCGCAGCCAGTCCATACATCACAGTCTGTACCGGAACGAGAAAATTTGGTCTTCGGCAATTTTGCTGTGAAACAACAGTTAAATCACTGACAAGCTGCATACAAGTCTCATTCACATGCAACTTACATTGAAGTTTATGTCAACTGAATCACATGCGACTTTTTGGCCAGTAACAGACAAAAACATATGTAAATATTTCCGACTGTGACAGTCGCGGCAAAATAAGTTGTAATGCAACACCATAGGAGATTAGACGTCAAACGCCACACGTCTCCGTGCAGCCCTAGTCTTATTTTGATATATCCTATAGGTCATGTGTAATTTAGGATATTTTGGGCTGTTTTTTGCTGCTAATTTTCTCATTTTTACAATTACTTTGACCAGAGGATTAGAAAAGATTTTTATTAAGGACTTACATTGAAGAAATCTGAGTTGAAGGCTAGAATCACGATACAAACATGGGAGGGAAAGTGGATGTAAATTCACACTGCCAAAAGGTCCAACATGCGATAGGAGATCAAGAAAGTTTAGATGCGTTTATGTCAACACGTTTGAAAGTATTCATACTTAATCATCAGGACAAACCAATGGATAGCCCATTATTGTGGTTTGTCCTGATGAAAAAGTATGAATACTTCGAAACGCGTTTACATAAAAAAAAGCATCTAAACTTTCTTGGCCATTTGGCAGCGCAGATTTAAAATCCACTTTCCCTCCAAGTTTGCATCTTATCACTTCTGGTTTTTCTGCAGCAGCTTGTTTCAACAAGCTAAACACAGGGGTTGTTCCTGTCACAGCCCCACCAGGTGAGCACATTCTGCTCTTATTCTTTTTAAACCGGATAAGACCCTATTGCACTCACTGGCGTTCCAGCCTTTATTTCCCTAAAAGGCTAGACTCCCAAATCCTTAATTTTTACATCCATGAGAAATGGTCCGCTTTTTATCTCATGTGTCATCCATCTTGCCTCTGTGTTGCATTTATTTTTTCTCATCCCTTGTTTTTCAACTGAAGTTTGCCGACTGTCTGAAAATCTATTTTTAATCTATTGACTAAACAGTGGATCAGTGAAAAAAAGAAGGAACACTGAAAAACAAAGTATGTACCGTATTTTTCGGACCATAAGATGCACTTTTTTCCTCCAAAATTTTGGAGGAAAATGGGGGGTTCATCTTATGGTCTGAATGTTGGGGGGGGGGGGGGGGGAATATTTATGTGTGGTGTGGGGGAGCGGTATGGGTGGAGGAGCGGGGCACAGGAGGCAGCAGCCGCTTGATGCAGCCTACACTGTCCCAGCTGCTAAAGAAAATGAATACAGTGTAGCCGCGCTGCAGCTGCTGCTGCTGCTGCCGGCTATCTCCTGTGCCCGCTGTTAAAGGGCATGAATATTCAACCTCTCTCCACGCCCATGGGCGTGGGGAGGGGGTGAATATTCATGCCCTTTAATGAGAGGGCACAGGAGATAGCCGGCAGCAGCAGCCGCAGCGCGGCTCCGCTGTGTGCCGGCTATGAAGGAGAGTGAAGTCACTGCTCCCCGCGCACACAGACCCGGCGTGGGGAGCAGTGACTTCCGGCAGCTGATCTCTCCTTGTGAGCCGCACATGGCAGTGACATCATGCGCGGCTCATATGGTGAGATAAGTGCAGGCAGACAGGAAGCAGCGCTGGAGGAGAGAGAAGAGAGGCGAGTAGGAGTGTTTATTATTTTTTAATGTGCAGCCTGATGGGGATGAGGGGTGCCATGCATACCAGGACGGGGATGAGGGGTGCCATGCATACCAGGACGGGGATGAGGGGCGCCATGCATACCAGGACGGGGATGAGGGGCGCCATGCATACCAGGACAGGGATGAGGGGCGCCATGCATACCAGGACAGGGATGAGGGGCGCCATGCATACCAGGACAGGGATGAGGGGCGCCATGCATACCAGGACAGGGATGAGGGGCGCCATGCATACCAGGACAGGGATGAGGGGCGCCATGCATACCAGGACAGGGATGAGGGGCGCCATGCATACCAGGACAGGGATGAGGGGTGCCATGCATACCAGGACAGGGATGAGGGGTGCCATGCATACCAGGACAGGGATGAGGGGTGCCATGCATACCAGGACAGGGATGAGGGGTGCCATGCATACCAGGACAGGGATGAGGGGTGCCATGCATACCAGGACAGGGATGAGGGGTGCCATGCATACCAGGACAGGGATGAGGGGTGCCATGCATACCAGGACAGGGATGAGGGGTGCCATGCATACCAGGACAGGGATGAGGGGTGCCATGCATACCAGGACAGGGATGAAGGGTGCCATGCATACCAGGACAGGGATGAAGGGTGCCATGCATACCAGGATAAGGATGAAGGGTGCCATGCATACCAGGATGGAGGGATGCCAGGCATACAAGGATGGGGACCACATATAAAAGAAAGGCAGGCGGCATATATACCAGGATGGGTGATATTGTCAGAATTGGGGGACATTACCCCTATACCAGTGTCAGCAGAAGACCCCCTCCCCCTTAAAAGTGCATCATGACCACATTTTTTGCTTAAATTTTTATTTTTCTCCTCTAAAACCTAGGTGTGTCTTATGGTCCGATGCGTCTTATAGTCCGAAAAATATGGTATGTTTTATATGGATCTCCTTAGACTTTAATAGCCAAGTCTGATCCGCAAAATGGATGACAATAGAATTTAACCTCTTCCCGACATGGCCAGTGTTCAGTTTAGCATTTTTGTTTTGTTCTCCTTTTTATTCAAGAGCCATAATGTTTTTTTTTTGTCTACATAGACAAACGAGGTTTTGATTTTTTGCAAGACAATTTATATTTTTGAATGATGCCATTTTACCACAGTGTACAGGAAAACAGGGGAAAAAAATTCCAAGAGTAGTGAAATTGGGGAGAAAACAAAGAAAACAACTCCGACAATGGTAAACAATCCCCAAAAATCAATCAAGCCAATTACATTTTTTACTACTTTTATGTAGATCAGACTTTTGTGGACACAGCGACACCATGTTTATTTTTATTATCCTTAGTTTTAATGGAGGAAAAGGGCGGTGATTCAAAAGTTTATATATTTTTTAATCAAACCTCTTTTGCTTACTCGAATTGTTAGACCCCTTAGGGGACTTGAACCTGCGATCATTTGAACATTTGTACTATATACAGCAAAACCACATTATGAATGTAGCGCAACAGCAAAATTCACTATGTGAATTCACTTCTGCTTCAAGAGGTGAGTGGAACTGATTATGTCGCCTCCCACCCTTTCTGGGGTGCGTGCAAGATAGTCAAGGACCTATTAAAATAGCACGTGTACAATACCTGCCGATCATGAACGTATCACAGCAGGCAAGTACACAACACATCATTGGCACAACTTATCTCCCAATGCAGAAGTGAGTGGCTCTAAACAACCTTTATAAAGTGACAAAGGCAATCATGAATCAAGGCCAATGCCTTTATAGTGTACGTGGGGATTCAGGAATACTGAAGAGCATTCAACTTAATACATACTGTATGACCATTTGAATATAAATTTGCTGTGAGTGATCTAGTGGGTACGGAAAGTATTCAGACCCCTTTAAATTTTTCCACTGTTTCATTGCGGTCATTTGGTAAAATTCTAAAAAGTTCGTTTTTTTCCTCATTACTGTACACACTACACCCCATCTTGACTGAAAAAAAAAAACAAAATGTAGAAATTTTTGCAAATTTATTAAAGAAGAAAAACTGAAATATCACATTGTCATAAGTATTCAGACCCTTTGCTCAGTATTGAGTAGAAGCACCCTTTTGAGCTACTACAGCCATGGGTCTTCTTGGGAATGATGCAACAAGTTTTTCACACCTGGATTTGGGGATCCTCTGCCATTCTTCCTTTCAGATCCTCTCCAGTTCCATCAGGTTGGATGGTGAACGTTGGTGGACAGCCATTTTCAGGTCTCTCCAGAGATGCTCAATTGGGTTTAGGTCAGGGCTCTGGCTGGGCCAGTCAAGAATGGTCACAGTTGCTATGAAGCCACTCCTTTGTTATTTTAGCTGTGTGCTTAGGGTCATTGTATTGTTGGAAGGTGAATCTTCGGCCAAGTCTGAGGTCCAGAGCACTCTGGAAGAGGTTTTCATCCAGGATATCTCTGTACTTGGCCGCATTCAAGTTTCCTTCAATTGCAACCAGTCGTCCTGTCCCTGCAGCTGAAAAACAGCCCTATAGCATGATGCTGCCACCACCATGTTTCACTGTTGAGATTGTATTGGGCAGGTGATGAGCAGTGCCTGGTTTTCTCCACACATACCGCTTAGAATTATCACCAAGAAGTTCTATCTTCGTCTCATCAGACCAGAGAATCTTATTTCTCATAGTCTGGGAGTCCTTCATGTGTTTTTGAGCAAACTCATTTGGGGCTTTCATATGTCTTGCACTGAAGAGAGGCTTCCTTCATGCCACTCTGCCATAAAGGCCCGACTGGTGGAGAGCTGCAGTGATAGTTGACTATGTGGAACTTTCTCCCATCTCCCTTCTGCATCTCTGGAGCTCAGCCACAGTGATCTTGGGGTTCTTCTTTACCTCTCTCACCAAGGCTCTTCTCCCACGATTCCTCAGTTTGGCTGGACGGCCAGGTCTAGGAAGACTTCTGGTGATCCTAAACTTCTTCCATTTAAAATATTATGGAGGCCACTGTGCTCTTCGGAACCTTGAGTAATGCAGAAATTCTTTTGTAACCTTGGCCAGATCTGTGCCTTGCCACAATTCTTTCTCTGAGCTCCTTGGGCAGTTCCTTTGAGCTCATGATTCTCATTTGGTCAGACATGCACTGTTAGCTGTGAGGTCTTATATAGACAGGTGTGTGTCTTTCCAAATCAAGTCCTATCAGTTTAATTAAAAACACAGCTGGAATCCAATGGAGGAGTAGAACCATCTCAAGCAGGATCACAAGGCAATGGACAGCATGTGACTTAAATATGAGTGTCTGAGCAAAGGGTCTGAATACTTATGACCATGTGGTATTTCAGTTTTTCTTTTTTAATTAATTCGCAAAAAAAAAAAAATGTAGAAATTTTCTTAGTCAGATGAGGTGCAGAGTGTACTTTAATGAGGAAAAAAAATGAACTTTTTAGAATTTACCAAATGGCTGCAATGAAATGAAACTAAGAGAAAAATTTAAAGGGGTCTGAATATTTTCCGTACCCACTGAATATGTGTATAGCCTGTGTGCGGGGTTGGATCAAGCATTTCATACTTTTCAATCTATGTGAGGGGATTAATTAATATAGGTTTTGGAACGCATGTTATACTACTGTGTACACAAAACAGGTTACCTCTATTTTTTATTAATTAGTTCACTAATATAACAGAATTGTAACCCGATTGGTCTTTTGATATTTATTCTGCTTTTTCTGTGCCGCCTTTTGGCTCATTGTAATATTATTGGACTGTTTGTAGGTGGCAAATTGAAACAACCTCCGCAATTGAGTATTAACCCTTCACTCTTTGTAGTATTTAATTATCATCAATTGCTGTTTTTTTCAATGTCCATCTCCCACAGCAATTCTAACCGTGTGTATTGTGTATACATTAGTATTTTAGCGCAGTGCTCATTGTGCTTTTTTTTTCTTTGTTAAGTATGGTGGAGGTTCAAAAATGTTTTGGGGTTGTTTTGCGGCTTCTGGCATTGGGGGCCTTGACTGTGTGCAAGGCATCATGAAATCTGAAGAGTACTGTGATGAAACGGCTCCAGAGTGGCCTCGCAGAATTCCGCTGTTGCCGCTTCTTCTGGTGGATCCACACCCCGCCACCCGCCTGACGTCACACTACGCCAGACAGAGCACGTGATACGGATCTCCCCTTTGCACCAATGTGACGTTCTGCACCCCCTCAAGGGCGTGTAAGGTCAGATTGGCACAGTTCTGCACAGTCACCTCCTGTCCACACGGGTACAGAGAGGCACCAGGGAGTGGGACAAGGTGGTCCACTCAGACGCCGACGTGGCCCCACACTCTCCCACACTCCTGACAGGCTGAGAGGCTCTTTCAACTACCCCCCCCCCCCACGGCTCAATCAAGTCTCCACCCCTGTTCCTTCCTAGCTAAGAGACTCCAAGAACTAAAGCGGCCCATACCTCCTTACTGGAAGGTCCCAAGGAACCGGGTCTGGTGTCAACGGACCCGGCCCGGCCCGGCCCCTGCTACGTGTGGAAATTAACACACTGGTTTAAGGAGGTTCCAAGAGGCTGGGACATGTATCTCCTCGTCCCTACACGCTAGATTGGGCTAGGATGCAGTCTGGCATTCGCTATCTCCCCCTGAGCTAGAAAATCCATTTTGAGAAAAGCTGGGACATATAGTTCTCCACAACTCGGTATTGAAATATAGTACCCTAACAAAATAGCACGTTAGTGAACAAAGGAAAGGATCACTGCAGGGGGCCTGCCTGTCAGCTCAGCTCACAGCTGCAGAGGGACACTCACACTGGAGCCCCCCTCCCTTCTCTCTTACAGCTGGGAGTTGGGTTACGCTGTGCCTGGAAACCTGACAACCAGGGCACATGTGATTATTCTAGAATATTCTTCACAAGTACCAAAGGATTTTGGGTGGCAATGTAGTGCCTAGTGTCAGAAAGATGGGTTTGCGTCCTAGGCCATGGGTCTTCCAGCAGGACAATGAGCCCAAACATACTTCAAGAAGCACCCAGAAATGGATGGAAACACAGTGCTGGAGAGTTCTGAAGTGGCAGCAGTGAGTCTGGATCTAAATTTCATTGAACACCTGAGATCTTAAAATTCTGTTGGGAGCAAGCACCCTTCAAATATGAGAGACCTGGAGCAGTTTACAGAAGAGTAATCCAAAATTCCAGTTGAGAGGTGTAAAAAGCTCATTGATTGTTATAGGAAGCGAATGATTGCAGTTATTTATTCCAAAGGGTGTACGACCAAATATTAAGTTGAGGGTGCCAACAATTTTGTCAGGTCCATTTTTGGGGTTGTGTGTGCAATTATGTCCAATTTGCCTTTTTTATTTTTTTTTCTCTCTGTCTCAGTTTTTGTGTGTTCCTCAATACACCTAAAGGAAATAAACATGTGTATAACAAAACATATGTAATTGCAATAATATTCTGGGAGAAATACTTAACTTTCTGAAACAATTTCAAGGATGTCAACACTTTCGGCCATGTCTGTGTATATAATTTTTTATGGACTTCTGGGGGTTGAGCATTTTCAGAATAAGCACGACCGTTGGTGTATGGCAGATTAGTAAGCTCAGGGATAAAAAGATATATGCATTGGAAGTTTTGTTCCGTGCTTATAACTTGCTCCCTAATATTAAATGGAAAATTGGGCAGAGGATCATCTTCTGAAAAAAAAACAGCAGCGTGGAGAGCTCTATATTGGAAGAGCTTCTACATTTTATTTTATACATGAAATAACAGATATTAAAAATAAAAAAAATTACCATGCAAACACTTACCACCCGAGACAGGCGCATCCATGAACACAGCTCCCATTTTTTCAACTGCTTTTGCTAATTCTTTGGACACTGCTGGGTCAATGGTGCTTGAATCAATCAGTAAAGAGCCCTTTTTTATTTTTCTATATTAAAAAAGGAAAAAAAAAACATTTAAAAAAGGTTGGCACAATTAAAGGGGTTGCCCTACACTAAGAAAGGAAACTGATTGCAGGTTACAAAAGAAAAAGAAAAGAAAAAAAATTCCTCAACTCAGGAGTGAATTCAGCAGTCAAGTAGTAAAGCATATGGTAGATTCGTAAATCTGCAGAATGTCTAAAATTTGATGCTGTTTTTTGTGGCATTTTATTTCGCTTTAAACCATTGCACAACTTCAGTAAGAATTCCACAAACCAAATTGGACAGCAAAGAAGCAGTTTGTGAACCTTAAAGTGGCACCGAAAGTGAGTGATGCCCTCTGTTTGCCAACTACTGCCTGATCCGCTGAGACAAGCGTTCCAGTCCTGATGTATCCAATATGGCTGCTACAGCAGTATAGAGGGTAGTATTAAGTCTCCACAGGGTGGGGCAGCAGAAAGGGGATCAGACTCACTGGCCATAACAATACAGTCTTGGATGCAGGAGACTGGAACGCCAGCAGAAGGTATTATGACTATACATGACATATGTATAGCCACTTTTCAATTTCAGGGTGGATGATCACTTCAAATTCACAGAAAAACACAAAATGAAATATTAAACCCCCACCTTAACCCTACTTCCCTCCCTTCACAATAACCCTTTTGCACAGGCTCATTAGACACTTTAGTACAAAGAGATAGGGTTAGGGCCTGACTATATACAGGTGTTGTTTCCTGAAACAACAAGAAGCGTAATCATTGCAAGATTTATATATATTTTTAATTTTTAAATACAGATATGGGGGTAAAACCATTGGCAAAAAATATAAAAATACATTTAAGAAAGAAAACCTATATTTAAAAAAAAAAAAAAAAAAATAGAATTAGACTTACCGGTAAATCGGTTTCTAATAACCCACCACGACAGCACACAGGAGGATGTAACCCCACCAGAATAGGCACAGGAAATATTAAAAGGTTTAAATAGTCCCTCCCACATCCTCCCTCCAGTGTTATTACAAAGAACCACAAGAGTATAGATGCTTCAAATTAATTTTTATTTCTACTGATCCAGCTGTCGTAGAAACAATAAGCAAGGGGGAGGGAATTACCCGTTTACCCGTGCTGTCGTGGTGGGTTATTAGAAACCGAATTACCGGTAAGTCTAATTCTATTTTCTCTAATAACCCCCCCACCACAGCACACAGGAGGTATACCAAAGATATACTTGGGAGGGACAATAGCCTGATGACCCTCCTTCGGAAGGCTAAATCTCCAACAGACATTAAGTCTAGTCTGTAGTGTTTAGAGAAAGTATGAATTGAGGACCATGTAGCAGCTCTGCAAATCTGTTCGATGGATGCGCTGGCTTTTTCAGCCCAGGAGACAGATATCGCCCTTGTAGAATTGGCCTTGAGCTTTGCTGGAGGAGGTAGATCCTGGATATGGTAAGCCTCCGTAATTGCCCTCTTAAACCAGTTGGCTATTGTGGATTTTGCTGCCTTCTTTCCCCTGTTTGGACCTTGTGTATGGACAAATAGGTTCTTGTCTTTCCTTCCTTCTTCTGTTTCCTGAAGATAGTGCAGTACTATTCTCTGAACATCCAGAGTGTGGAATTCCATTTCTTTTTTGTCTTTTGGGTTGTCACAAAATGATGGAAGGATTATCTCCTGAGATCTGTGGAAATTTGAGACCACCTTAGGTAGAAATGAAGGATCAAGTTGGAAAATTAGATGATCTTCCAGGATTCTCAGGCAGGGTTCGTTAAACGAAGGGGCCTGTAGTTCATACACTCTTCTGGCTGTAGTTATTGCCACCAGGAAAGCCATTTTCCAGGTCAGCCTGTCCAGTCTTATGGCTGATAAGGGCTCAAAGGGTGGAAGGGTTAACCCCTTCAGAACAATGTTAAGGTCCCAAGGGGGAACCAAGTCTGTTACTGTAGGGTGGATGCGGGTGGCTGCTGTCAAATCTTCTCACCCACTGATGTTCTGCTAGTGTTTGATCAAAGTATGAACTTAATGCCGCTACCTGGACCTTACGAGTACTAGGTCTGAGACCTTTGTCCAGACCTTCTTGTAAAAAAAAATCTAGAATCTGAGCCACATCAGCCCTATGAGGGTCTGGGCGAGTGGGTGCACACCACCTTAAGAAGGTTTTCCAGAAAAGGTTCATAGAGGGAAGAATCAGATTTCAGCTATCAATAAACTCTATATTGTACCAAAGATTTCGGTTCTTGCTACAAACTATACTAGGAGCTGTGAGATTTTTAACACTTGTAATCCCGGAAGAACAGAACATGTGCCAAAGAAGAAACTGGCAAAGTCACAGTATCGTTTCCAGAGAATCCAAATTGATCATATGCAATTACCCAAGGGTGGAAGATATGAATATGTTCTGGTGGTGGTGGATATGTTTTCCAGCTGGACAGAAGCACACCTAGGAGCCATGACTGCTAGAACTACAGTGAAAAGGCTTCTGACAGAACTTATCTGCAGATTCGGGATTCCAGAAGTGATTGAAAGTGGTCAAGGACCCGTTTTCACTGCAGAAGTTACCAAATCAATCTGGGAGATGATTGGGGCGGATATGGGCCTGCATACTCCTTATCATCCTCAAAGTAGCGACAAAGGATGAAAGGCACTTTGAAAAACAAAATTCTTAAAGCCAGTAAAGAATTGTCACTTCCGTGGCCGGAGGTGCTGCCCATTTCCCTATACTCAGCTTGAAATACCCAGAGACAACCCACAGGGATCACACCATATGAGATCTTGTTTGGGGGGCCACCTAGAATGGGTCGATATTACCCACAGCAGCTTAGTTCAGGGAATGATAAGCTTGTAAATTTTATTGTCGGACTTGCTAAAGAGTTAAAACTAACACATTGTAGCATCGGCGTCTCTGCCCCTTGCTAAGCAGAGACGCCGTCTCTCACCTCCCCGCTCCTGGCGCCGCGTCCTCCAGCGCTTCTCTCCCCGCTGCTGCCGGCGCGCACGCCTTCCCCAGCAGTGCGCTTAGGGCGCGAGCGCGCGCGCTCCCCCTCTCTTAGAGGGACCGCGCGCGCTGTCCTAAGGAGTCCCCGGCCAATTGCTGGAGGATCTCCCATATATAAGGCACCTCCTCCAAAATGAAGGTGCCCGAGCAAAGTTGTTTGCACTCTGTCTGATCTTTGCTTCAGCCCTCAGGTCCCGCTGCTAGCCTGACTCCTCGTCCTGCCTGCCAGCCTGTTATCTGCCCGTTACCTGCCTAGCCTGCCAGCCTGCTCACCTGGAGCGCTCACCTGTTACCTACCTGTTACCTGCCTTGGCTGTCAGTCCGCTCACCTGGGAGCACCCGCCTATTATCTGCTGTGTCCGTCAGACCGCTCACCTGGGAGCGCCCACCAGTTACCTACTGAGTCCGTCAGTCCGCTCACCTGGGAGCGCCCACCAGTCACCTGCCGGGTCTGTCTGCCCGCTCACCTGGGAGCACCCGCCTGTTTCCTGCCTACTTGCCTGGAGACCCTGCCGTCACTTGCTGTGACCACATTCCTGGTAAACCTAAAGACTGCTACTTGCCCTGCTTTCTCGAACTGTGATCACCTGTCAGCTACCAGAGACTTCCGCCTGCTTGCCGTGTCCATCCGCCATACCGGTCAGTCCCAGCCATCTGACCCGTGGAAGCCACCTGCTCTCTTACAAGGTCGTCCCCAGAGTAGCACCTGGTCCCTCAGCCCAGATCCTCCCTGGTCACGGTGTCATTTGCAAACGTACGACCAGGGTCGGTTCGGGTTGATACTTAGTCACGCCCCTCTGGGTCCCTCCTTGCACCTCGGCACAGAGGTTCCACCACCCGGACCCGTAACACACATGCTCCAGTGTACTCTTCTATTCCAGACTCAGATCTTGAACCAGGTACTCACAGCATCCAGCCTGGAGATTTTGGATAAAGAATCACGTGCAAGGCCAGATTTGAAGGGCCCTACAAAGTATTGCTTACATCACCTACGGTTGTGAAGGTCAAACATCATGGGTCCACACATCCCATTGCAAGAAGGTGGTCTCAGACCCACAATCCTGATGTTCCTTTGTCTGATGACAGTATCTGGGGGGGTCTTTGTTACGGTAACACGTGCATTCCAAACAATTATTACTAAAGAGAATGATATTCCAGTTTTCTGGTACAACACTTCCTTGAATGTGGTGACATGAAGATTAGGATTAGACTAGAGGGCAAATGGACTGGGGAATGTGCCTTAACTAAACCAATAAATATCGGTTTACCTTATATCGGAGTTCCAGGAATCCAAAGAGGAAATAGAGGCTGCGTTTGCAGGTACATACAGGGCCAAGAGAGAAGTTAACCCCAAAGGCAGTTTTGACCCACATATATATATTAATGTTCTCGGAGTGCCAGACGAATTCAAGGCCCGAGACCAAGAGAAGGCGGGATTTGAGTCCATAATACCCATAATAACCGTTAACAAGAACATAGATTGGATAAATTACATATATTATAACCAACAAAGATTTGTCAATTACACCAAAGATGCCTTGCAAGGGATAGCTGACCAACTAGAACCCACATCTTCCAAAACAGAATAGCTCTAGATATGTTACTTGCAGAGAAGGAGGGGCATGCAAAATGATAGGTGAACATTGTTGTACTTATATCCCAGACAATACCGGCCCCACAGGGAAAGTTACTAAGGCTCTCAAAATCTATGAACAAACAGTTCCCCTTAGAACAAAAGTGTTGTACCAGAGAGATTACAGGAAGTAAATGAGTTTGTAAAGTTAATATCCATATTTCTGTGTTACGGGTGGCCCTCGATTACCCAGTCACTAAATCTTTTAGGGTCTCCAACCATTTCCTGTACGGCTTCGTAGGAGTTAGATTTAGGAACGTCAGTGGGTCAGTCTAAAAGGGACAGGGCGCCCGTCACATCATAGGGTTCCAGAATAGCCTTAACATAGGGTCAATTCTTCTCCCCCTCTGATTTTTAGCATATGGATATTAAAAGCAAATAATTGATTTTAGGGGGGTCTGTCATGGTAAAATATATATAGTATAGAAACTCAATTAGTTTCTTTTAATAGATTACCTAATCAGTGTGAATCAATATACCGATGATGGATTAATCTATGTGTATGTACGTATGCAAATGTGTATATGCACATGGATTATGTTAATAGTTAATGAATATATAACTCACATCTTCTGTTCTAATTTGTAGACACGAACAACTAAATGATTTCCTGGGAATGACGTATGCATGTGCATGGCTGATAACAGAGATTCATGTTGAGTTGGCAAAGATGGCGGTGAGAGACAAACTCACCCCCTCCCATCGGAATTCCTAAGGGGTTACTAAGGTCAAAAGATACATAGATGAACAAATTGCAGTGTGCAGAGTTATCAGAAAAGAGCAATAAATTTTACTAATCCCACCTAGAAGGAGAATACTATATAACCCCATGTCTACGTAATAAAGTATGCCATTTTGCGTGGTTCAGTGAGTGAAGTTTTTCAACCAAATTAGCAGATTTCGTTGATTAGCTTGTTTGCATGCACTCGGACATCTTTAATTTGGAGGAGAGTAGTTACCTGGTGTATCTTAAATTGGTGAAACCTCCACACTGGTACTGAGGGCCCGATTAATAACAGGTCGTCGAGGTATGGTACTATTGAAATATTCTGACCCCGGATATAAGCCATGACTTTTGTAAATATTCGCGGGGCTGGTGATATTCCAAATGGGAGAAAATTGAATTGATAGTGGACTATTTGTTCCCCTTGAGCCACTGCGAATCTTAGGAACCTCCTGTGAAGTGGATGTATGGGGATGTGGTAATATGCATCCTGGAGGTCGATTGTGGCCATGACATGGTCCTGTCCTATCCATATCGACTACCAACGATTCCATCTTGAATCGTTGGTAGTGGATATACTGATTCAGTGGCCTTAGATTAATTATAACTCGGTGTGAGCCATTTGGTTTTTTTTATTAGGAAGAGTCTGGAATAATGTCCTGTGCCTATCTCTCTTGCAGGAACCAGGGATATCACCCCTGAGGATAATAGGTCTGTAAGACCGGATATCAGGGTGGCCTGATGACTCAGAGGAGAGATGTGTTAAGTTTATCCTCTCTGGAGGATAGGAGGAGAAATTTATTTTTACTCTGAACTAGACAACCCTCAGGACCCAGGTCTGAGCAGATTTTTTTTCCACTGGAAGGAAAAAATTCGAGACGCGGCCCCTGACTGTCCTGATGTCATGGTCTGTTCTGACGTTGATTTTGGGAGAGAAAAAGATATTTGCCTCCTCTACCTTTTGGGTAGCTCCATCGTCCTGTTTTCCCTTTACCCTATATTGAGGGATCTGCTCCTGGGAGGGACGAAAAGGCCTTTTCCTCACATTCCTAGGTTCCGGGAGGGCATTCTTGTCTGAGGCCTTCTCTAGAAGATCATCTAGGGCTGGCCCGAACATGTATTTCCCTTTACAGGGGATGGAACACAATTTCATTTTTGATGCCACATCGCCGTTCCAGGATTTCAACCATAGGGCCCTTCTTACAGAGTTTGATAGTCCAGATGCTCTTGCCGCCACTCTCACTGATTCTGCAGAAGCGTCTGCTAAAACCCCCATAGCTTTCTGTAGAAGCAGTAGGGATGCAAATAGGTCTTCTCTGGGGGTGCCGAGACTAGATGTTCCTCCAGTTGATCTAGCCAATGAGCCATTTGTCGAGCTACGCCCGTAGAGACTGCTTTGGTGTTTAATAGTGCTGCAGAGTTCTCCCAGGATTTTCTGAGTAGTCCCTCCATTTTGCGTTCCAAGGGGTCTTTTAATTGAGAGGAATCTTCAAAGGGCAGTGTGGTTTTCTTTGCCACTCGTGCAATTTGAATATCCACTCTTGGGACTTCAGACCAGCATTCTGTCGTCTCATTGTCTACAGGAAATCTATCCTTTAATTCCGTAGGGGTATTTAACCTCTTTTCTGGAGATCCCCACTCCTCTAAGCCCAAGTCCCTAATACTCTGGTGTATAGGGAACACCAATTTTTTTCTGGCCCTCCAAACATCTGATCCTGTACTGTTTGGGGAACTTTTTCTTCCTCGACCTCCATAGTTCTCCTTACTGCCATGAGGAATTTCTCCAAGCTATCTGATGGAAAGTAATATCTCTCTCGCTGGGAGTTATCAGGAGTTGGACTCCGTTCACCTTCCTCTGGAAGATCTTCTGAGATATATACAGTATCTCCTCTTGAGAGTCTTCCTCCCCTCCCTCTGGAGGGCTAATTTTCCTCTTTTTGGCTGCTGAGGGAGTAGATTTACAACCCTGACTAGGTAGGGAAATCAACCGAGGGTAAGGAGGATTTGATCTCTTGATGTACAATACCCTTTATCTCTTCCATTAAGGAAGGTTGTTCCTGCCTGATAATCTTCTCCGTACAGTCCTTGCATAGGGGCTTTCTATGGGAGGACGATAGTTTTTTTGTACAGATGGGACATCTGCGTGACGCTTTAACTTTGTCTCCAGATGCAGGTTCCTCGTGCCCCTACAAGAGAGGGGAGAAGGGAAGGGGAGCTATAATCACTATTACCTGCATCTGGGAGATGGACTACCAGTGCCATAGTTACTGGGACTGGACCAGCGCTGGGCTCTACAGATGCAGAGCGAAAAGCTTCAACAGGCATGGTTTTGTCCTACCTGCAGATGTCTTCCTGTCCAGGGCTCCTTTAGGGGCGACTGGACCAGCGCCTCCTGCCCCTGTGTCCAGGTGAAGACTTGTGATCACCGGCGGCATTACTGCTCTTTTTTCCCCTTAGCTTTTGATGCGGTCCACAGTGGAACGCAAAACTGCCGGAAGGGATGCCATCATCCACCGCCCGGCGTCCGACGTCACTTCCGGCGCGCGCTCCACATCCTGGAGCCGGCGTCGCCCGCGCATCCAGCGGGGGAGAGGAGGAGGAGGAGGAGATAGACCGGAGAGCTCAAAGAGGCCTCCGGTCAGAAGATCCTGCAGACCTTGCCCGAGAGTGCGGACTGCAGGAGGGGGTCCCGAGACGGGAGCAGCGCCGTGAGGAGAGGTAAAACCGCTCGATCCTCCGCTGCCCGGCTAATAGCTTCCCCCAGTGCCTGTCACCGACCCAGCACACCAGGGATGACCTCTTCATCCCTGATAGGGACAGGAAATAACACTGGAGGGAGGATGTGGGAGGGGCTATTTAAACCTCTTTGTATTTCCTGTCCCTATTAGGGTGGGGTTACATCCTCGTGGGGGGTTATTAGAGAAAATAGGTCCTTTTATGATGATGGCTTTTCTTTAAACACAATGAATCTATAAAAATACAGATAATTCCGATTGGCTAAGCAACATTTTACAAACATGAAGGTGAATGATGTACATTGATATTGTCTGGAGATGCGTCACCTCAAACATTGCATAATGCTATATTACTTTGAATGTAAATTTGGATAAACTAAGTAAGCCAACACCGACTCCTAATAACGAAAAGCTGTCATTTGCATCGCTGGCACATACACAATTTGAATGTATAGATCACATATGTTCTAACAAAAACTTCATACACATTACATAAAAAGGACATTAGTCAAACCAGCTAGGAAAACATACTTCAAAATCCCATTTGTTCCTGTGTAGGCTTCAATTGCATTCAAGCTTGATGGCAGCATGGTAATAATCCGGTCAGCCTTGTCTGCGACATCAGATGGTGAATCCACGATCTAGTACAGAGAAAACAGTCTTTGTTACACCAAAATTTTCTGCCTGTATTAACAGGAAAAGTCTTCTCCATGGATAAAAGTGTAAGATTACAGATGATCAGAATATTACACATTTTACCTTTAAAATACTATATTTATTTAAAGAGATTGTCCACTACTCAGACAACCTCTTCTCAATCATCATAGTCCGCAAGTGAAATAAAATATATGTGCATTTACAATGACTGATTATTTTGAGCCAAAGTTCCTAGGAATTCTTGTTTAAGGATAATTATGCAGTGTAAACAGGCTACTCATAACCTGATAAACGAGCAAAGTGCTCATCTGTTGGGTGAAATGATTTTTAAAGCTGCTTAAAAATAAATTCTCAGCAGCACATAGTCTTCTGTAAACAGGCCATGTGCTGCCGAGAATGACAATATATGCACACAGAAGAAACTACTACTGATCGTGGTGTGTAATTTGAAAGCTTGGTCGAACTGCAGGTTATTAAACAGCCAATCCACAAACATGCAGCCCATCGGTGGTTGTTTAACGGCCATCTTTTGGCAGTGTAAATGACCTGTAAATAGACAATAAACTGCAATGTGAGTCTGCTTAAAGGAGTTGTCCACTACTTTCACATTGATGCCCTATCCGTCGGCGCCAGGCCAACCACAAGACATCACAGGACCCTTTGACGCCGATAGGAGGAGACAGGCATGCAAATGAAGACCAGAGGCCAACTTTCCTTCCAGGTACTGCACACCCCAGAGCCTGGAAGAACGCAGAATTAAAAAGATGATGATTTCTGAACAAGACGGCAAATATGAGGCATACATACTGACTATTTTAAGTTTTCTAGAACCTGTATGCCCATATTAATAGCTTAGGTAAGTTCAAGCGGGTGACAGATTCCCTTTCGGGATGCCATGGCAGCCTATCAGCACCTCATGATTGCATTCTATTGCCTCGGACCAAGAACTTTAAATGCTCAGCTCTGATTGCTGATGTTAGAGGCAGATACGGATTGTGAAAAACAGCCAGCATTTTCTGGGTATGATGCAGGCTCAGCGTCTGAGCCTGCATTATACCCTGGGAAGCAACATTGGACGTACCAGTATGTCCAATGTCGGGAAAGGATTAAACATTAATTTTTATGGGAATAAAGAGTGCATCTGCCACCAGATTTCCAAAACAAACTGAATTCATTATTAAATTTAAATACTTCTTTTAGACTTGATGGGAAAGCGTACTTACTCTGGAAAATCTAAGTCAGAATGGCTGTGTAATCCTTTTAAAAAGTTTAAACTCAATCTCCTTTCATTTAGCCTGACTGCCAACTCCTCAGTGTCCCTCCTCCCAGCTGAGATCTCTCACTGCTCAGTACAAGCTGCAGCTGTCAGTCAGGCTGGGTGGGTAGAGATTTAATACACAAAAACTCACAAGCTCTCTTTCAATAGCTGGACCGATAAAATCCTCCTTTTAATATCAGGACATTACAGCTATTATGACATGAATTTTTAAAGTAAGTACACAGTCAAATAGATTAATTTAATAATTTAGGTCATTTATATTGTGAAATCTGGTGACAGATGCACTTTAGTGGCAATTTGAAGAGAAAATAATGAAAATAAGTTTCTCGTGTATAATGAAAGACATATGTTGCCACTGCTGTGTCTTCTAGTATTTTGAACAAGAAATAAGGTAGGACGTGTCTGCAGTTTAATAACCTATATCCCAGATTGCACTGAGAGAAATCTGATTAGTCCTGTCTATTTTGCTGCTTTTCTTAATCCCCTTCCAACTGCCCCCTGTAAACGATATAAGGCAATTGCCAATCTGTCATCTGTTTCTCACTGCAGTAAGATGGAGCATTTATACTGGCCAGGATATGCGCAGGACACGGTCTGCAACAATGTTTAGTTATGATGTTATGGCTTGTGTTGTAGCAAGGCTCCATATTATGGGTCCCTACTCCCTAAATGTTCACACTGCACCAGTGTCTCTGAAAAAATTACTTAATTCTCCTTGGTAAACATTGTCGCACAGTACAGCAAAGAATAGGGACATGTGGGAATAGTGTGTGCTGCCATAAAGGGTTCATCCACACATTTGCCTTATACATAAGCCCTCAGACTTGCATCAGGGGATATAATCACAATTTGTTATTATCTATATATGCAGTCATGGCCAAAAGTGCTGGCAGTCCAGGGGTGGAACTACCGCCCGTGCAGCCGGTTCATTGAACGGGGGCCCCGAGGGAGAGGGGGCCCCTCCAGCCTCCAGCAGGGCCGCCATCAGGGCATGACTGCCCTGACTCCAGTATGGGGCCCGGCCGGTAGGGGCCCCCGAGGGGGCCCCCCTCTTGTGCGTCTCTCTCCTCATGGGGCCCCCGGCCCCATGCTATGCGCCGGGTCCGGGACATTTCAGCGCTGAGCTGCGCTGTTGCAGCAGCGCCTTCATGATTCCCCTGACTTCCGGTCATGTGACGGTGCCGTCACATGGCCGGAAGTCAGGAGAACCTGCTGTCAGCGATTTGGACGAGCGCCAGGATTCTGCAGGGATCGCATGGGGGTAAGTATAACAAGTTTTATTTTTTTTAAAATACAATTAACTAGGAGTGGAGAGATGGGAGATGCACATGTATGTCTTATGTGTGTGTGTGGGGGGGGGGGGGGGGAGATGGGAAATGCACATGTGTGTGGGGGGGGATGGGAGATGCACATGTGTGTGGGGGGGGATGGGAGATGCACATGTGTGTGGGGGGGGATGGGAGATGCACATGTGTGTGGGGGGGGGAGATGGAAGATGCACATGTGTGTGGGGGGGGGAGATGGAAGATGCACATGTGTGTGGGGGATGAGAGAGGTGCACATGTGGTGGAGGGGGATGAGAGAGGTGCACATGTGGTGGAGGGGGATGAGAGAGGTGCACATGTGGTGGAGGGGGATGAGAGAGGTGCACATGTGGTGGAGGGGGATGAGAGAGGTGCACATGTGGTGGAGGGGGATGAGAGAGGTGCACATGTGGTGGAGGGGGATGAGAGAGGTGCACATGTGGTGGAGGGGGATGAGAGAGGTGCACATGTGGTGGAGGGGGATGAGAGAGGTGCACATGTGGTGGAGGGGGATGAGAGAGGTGCACATGTGGTGGAGGGGGATGAGAGAGGTGCACATGTGGTGGAGGGGGATGAGAGAGGTGCACATGTGGTGGAGGGGGATGAGAGAGGGGCACATGTGGTGGAGGGGGGTGAGAGAGGGGCACATGTGGGGGAGGGGGACGAGAGGGGCACATGTGGGGGAGGGGGACGAGAGGGGCACATGTGGGGGAGGGGGATGAGAGAGGGGCACATGTGGGGGAGGGGGATGAGAGAGGGGCACATGTGGGGGAGGGGGTGAGAGATGTGCACATGGGGGGGATGAGAGCTGCACATGGGGGGGTTTGAGAGCTGCACATGGGGGAATTGGGAGTAGGGGGATAATGAGCTGCACATAACGAATGTGGGGTGGGGGAGAGTAAATGATAAATGATGATGGGGTGGGGAGAGCACGGACATGATATAATGAATTGGGGCAGGGGGTGCATGTAAATATTGAATGCGGGGAGCAGGAAGTATAGAGTAGGGGGCGTTGCGGATGCAGGAGTGTGACTGGTAAAAAATTGGCGGAAAGAGTAGAGGTTCTAATTAAATTATATATTAAGTGCCTATTTACAGTTAATGGGGGCACAGTGGTGGATTACAATTTATATTTGGAATGGTAGGTTGCATAATAACTAACCATATATTGATGGTGGATGCACGTCTGTATTCAGCTGCGTAATGTAGAAGTTGGGGAATGTGCTCTAGATAACGGTGTTATTTTATGCAGAGACGAGTCCTGGCTGGAAGACGTGATGGCGGTCTGTGCTGGATGAAGGAGAAAAGCGAAGATGAAGGACTTCACCTAGAGACGTCACCGGTGAGTCAGTCTATTACATGTACACTGTGTATAATGTCACTGGTGATCACTGTATTACCTGTACACTGACACTATATACAGAGCTCCTGTGTATAATGTCACTGGTGATCACTGTATTACCTGTACACTGACACTATATACAGAGCTCCTGTGTATAATTTCACTGGTGATCCCTGTATTACCTGTACACTGACACTATATACAGAGCTCCTGTGTATAATGTCACTGATGATCACTGTATTACCTGTACACTATATACAGAGCTCCTGTGTATAATGTCACTGGTGATCACTGTATTACCTGTACACTGACACTATATACAGAGCTCCTGTGTATAATTTCACTGGTGATCACTAGATTACCTGGACACTTACATTATACATACCATGTATAGAGCTCCCGTGTATAATGACACTTATGGTAATATTAGTAATGTGGTGGTAATATTAGTAATGTAGTGGTAATATGTGGTCTGGTCATGGTGTGGCAGTTTTTCTCCCTTCTGTGTGGTATTATTCGGTCACTATGTTGTGGTAATATGTGGTCTGGTCATGGTGTGGCGGTATTCCCTGTATGTGGTATTATTGGTCATTTAAAAAAAAAATGTATATGACACATTCCCTTAAAGAAAACTAAATAAAAATATATCTAAAAAGAGTACTGGATATTTTAAGAAAATTTTAATAGGTTAGAGTAGGGCCCGCCCAGAAGAGTCTACCTTATCGTGGTGGCGGCTTTAAAAATCTTTTGGCCAAAACAAAAGCTGATGGCTATGTATGTGGCGCCGTCACATGGCCGAACGTCAGGAGAACCTGGTGGCAGCGACGTGGACGAGCGCCAGGATTCTGCAGGGATTGCATGGGGGTAAGTATAACAAGTTTTATTTTTTTTAAATACAATTAATTAACTAGGAGTGGGGGGGGTGAGAGATGCACATGGGGGGGTGAGAGATGCACATGGGGGGGTGAGAGATGCACATGGGGGGGTGAGAGATGCACATGGGGGTGAGAGATGCACATGGGGGTGGATGAGAGATGCACATGGGGGGGTGAGAGATGCACATGGGGGTGGATGAGAGATGCACATGGGGGGGTGAGAGATGCACATGGGGGGGTGAGAGATGCACATGGGGGGGTGAGAGATGCACATGGGGGGGTGAGAGATGCACATGGGGGGGTGAGAGATGCACATGGGGGGGTGAGAGATGCACATGGGGGGGTGAGAGATGCACATGGGGGGGATGAGAGATGCACATGGGGGGGATGAGAGCTGCACATGGGGGGGATGAGAGCTGCACATGGGGGGGATGAGAGCTGCACATGGGGGGGTGAGAGATGCACATGGGGGGGTGAGAGATGCACATGGGGGGTTATGTTTACATAACTTTGTTGCCTTATGAAGGGCAGGGGGGGCCCCCCAAAATTTCTTGCACAGGGGCCCACTACAGTCTGTGTCCGCCCCTGGCTGGCACCCTTACAATTTTAACAGAAAATGAAGTAATTCTTCCAGAAAATTATAGCAATTACACATGCTTTGATATAAACGTTTATTTCCTTTGTGAGTATTTGAACATAAAAAAAACTGAGGAAAAGAAAGGCAAATTGGACATAATTTCACACAAAACCCCAAAAATGGGCAAGACTAAATTGTTGGCACCTTTCCAATATTGTGGGTAAACAACTTTGTGTCAATCATGTGATGCTCATTCAAACTCACCTGTAGCAAATAACAGGTGTGGTCAATATGAAAAATCACACCTGAAACCAGATAAAAAGGGAAGAAGTTGACTCAATCTTTACATTGTATGTGTGTGCCACACTAAGCATGGCGAACAGAAGGAGAAGAAGAGAACTGTCTAAGGTCTTGAGAACCAAAAGGATTGAAAAATATCAACAAATCTCAAGGTTACAAGTCCATCTCCAGAGATCTTTATGTTCCTTTGTCCACAGTGTGCAACATAATCAAGAAGTTTTACAGCCCATGGCATTGTAGCTAATCTCCCTAAGCGTAGACAGCAGAGAAAAATTGATGAAAGGTTGCAACGCAGGATAGTCTGGATGGTGGATAAGCAGCTTTAATCAAGTTTTAAAGAAATTAAAGTTATCCTACAAATTCAGGATGCATCATTGTTAGCGCAAATTATCCGTCGACATTTGAATGAAATTAAATGCTATGGCAGGAGACTCAAGTGAATCCCACTGTTGACACAGACAAAGTTAGACTGCAGTTTGCCAAAATGTATTTGAGCAAGCCAAAATCCTTCTGGGAGGGTGTCTTGTGGACAGATGAGATCAAGATAGAGTTTTTTGGTAAAGCACATCATTCTACCGATTACCGAAAATGGAATGAGGCCTACAAAGAATAAAAAAAGACAACCGTACCTACAGTCAAATATAGTGGAGGTTCAAAGATGTTTTGGGGTGGTTTTCTATCTGAGCTTAGTAAGTAGTGGTGTATTCAATATGAAAAAAACAATATTTAAGTCTGCTCACCTGAGCTGGTTGTGCGATGTAGGCACAACACTTTTAATCACTTTAAACAGGTGGAAATCCTTTCAACGGCATGCTGATCATCAGAGGACCGTGGAATAAGAGTTTTCCTAGCCCAAAGAAATTCCTCCACGTGAACGTCTGGTAAAAGAAGGGGATCTGAAGGCCCTTCCGTTGGCGAGGGGAATTCCTATCTAAAATTAAGGTGAAGGAAGGTAGCAAACTTGAAAGATTCTAGTATTTATTTGCTGAAATAATGATCCGACACTCAAAGTGCAAACGAAGTATACATATAAAAAAGGGATCAAAAGGTAAAAACATACTAAAATAAAAGCATACTAAATTTGAACCAATTGCACAATGAAAAGTTTTCATCAGGTGCCACCAATGGAAGCGCCTTCAGATCCCCTTTTACCAAAGGATTTTGGATGGCAATGTAGTACCCAGTGTTAAAAAGCTGGGTTTGCGCCCTAGGTCATGGGTCTTCCAGCAGGACAATGACGCCAAACATACTTCAGGAAGCATCCAGATATGGATGGAAATAAAGTGCTGGAGAGTCCTGAAGTGGCAGCAGTGAGTCTGGATCTAAATCCCATTGACCACCTGTAGAAAAATTGTTGTTGGGAGAAGGCGCCTTCAAATAGGAGAGACCAGAAGCAGTTTGCACAAGAAGAGAGATCCAAAATTCCAGTTGAGAGGTGTAAGCAGCTTGTTGATGGTTACAGGAATAATTGCAGTTATTTATTCCAAAGAGTGTGCAACCAAATATTAAATTGAGGGCGCCAACAATTTTGACCAAACCACTTTTTAGGGTTGTGTGTAAAATTACGGCATGTCCAATTAGCCTTTTTTGTGTTGTTCCAATACACACAAAAGGAAATAAACACGTATAAATGCAATAATTTTCAGGCAGAAATACTTCATTTTCTGGAACAATTTCAAAGGTTCAAAACTGTTTTCAAAAGTTCAAGTGGCCTGTAGGATTGGGCTAATGATTTTACACTTCTGCTTTCTTTAAAAATTACATTTCACTTGAAGTCAGATCAAAATTTCCAAAGGATGGTCCAATCTGTTTAGGATTATGTATTATTTTTTTGTGCATTAAAATATTTTACAAAAATTTTGAAAACGGACTTTACATTTTTTTACAAAATCTATTCAGATATGGATGTACATAACACAAGCTCAAAATTTATGTAAAAATACAGGCAGACGTAGGTCGTATATGTTTTTGAGGGTACATGTCCAACACATACACAATGCGTATGCAGAATGTGAACTGAGGAGTCGGTAAGCCAAACTATAGACTCTGACTCCACAGCCCTGCCTCACTACTGAGCATGTACATAAAGTGCAGCACAGATTCCTCTCACTGCCTCACTACTGAGCGTGTACATAAAGTGCAGCACAGATTCCTCTCACTGCCTCACTACTGAGCATGTACATAAAGTGCAGCACAGATTCCTCTCACTGCCTCACTACTGAGCGTGTACATAAAGTGCAGCACAGATTCCTCTCACTGCCTCACTACTGAGCGTGTACATAAAGTGCAGCACAGATTCATCTCACTGCCTCACTACTGAGCGTGTACATAAAGTGCAGCACAGATTCATCTCACTGCCTCACTACTGAGCATGTACATAAAGTGTAGCACAGATTCATCTCACTGCCTCACTACTGAGCGTGTACATAAAGTGCAGCACAGATTCCTCTCACTGCCTCACTACTGAGCATGTACATAAAGTGCAGCACAGATTCCTCTCACTGCCTCACTACTGAGCGTGTACATAAAGTGCAGCACAGATTCCTCTCACTGCCTCACTACTGAGCGTGTACATAAAGTGCAGCACAGATTCCTCTCACTACTGAGCATGTACATAAAGTGCAGCACAGATTCATCTCAACTAAAAGATCAGGATCAGAACAGACATTTATAAGACATTTCATAACTTTCCCAAATTCTTATGAAAACATTTACAGCACATTCTGCATAGTACTACTGTACCAATTTATTATATATTGTCGAGTCGGTCCATTTTATACCGACTCCACAGCCCTGGAACCTATTCTCGTCACTCTTCACACCTTGTCCGACAAGGGCATGACCTTACGGAAAATGAGATGTAGGGTAACAGAATGGAATGCAGCCTAAATGTGATACATTGCATTAACGGAAAAAAAAGTTTGTACAAATATCTGGCACAAAAGTGTACCAAGTAATAGGTAAGGTAAGGCTACATAGGCTCAATATGCTCCAAAACCACTTTGATAAATTAGATGTATTTTAAAAGTGTTTAATCAATACATGTTAAATAAAACTCGTTTGACCCAGATCAGAGTGATAAAAATAATAAAAATAAACCTGAGGCATGTTGCCGTTTATCCTATAGATGTAGTGCCATTAACGGCAGGGTACCGATACAGCGGTGAAGGGGGGGGGGCGTGGGACTTGAAAATTGAAGAACTCATACTACCCTCTTTTGTATTCCTGCTTAAAAAAAACATCCCAACACATCAATTCATATCTACAAAATTAGACAGGCTTTATGTACACAGATAAATTAGGTTTTGCAGCTAAAAAAAAATGACTGGAATTATTTTAAATTCTTGAAGTATGCAAAGAAACAAATAAAAAAAACAGGAGTATTTTCTTTTTTGTTAAAAGCCTGGGCACGCCATCATAAAATAGGTATGCACTTGTAAAAAGAGAGTCCTGGAAAACATTTTATTGTTGGGAAAGGATGGCAATGCCTTCACACTTTTATGCCAAGTAAGAAACTGTGTGGAAGTCACGGTCCAAAGTAACAAGAATGCCTAGTACCCTTCAAAAGCCCAGCAGGGAGTTCCTTTCTGCTTAGACTGAAAAGGAACATTGCTGTCTACCACCAAAAAGCTCAATGAAAAAGAGAGGGATCTTTACTCGCTAATTAGGCCTGTTGGAATACATCCACGACGTTCCAGACTTACGGGCAGATGGCCCCAATAAGCAGGTGGAGACCAGCAATAAAATTTCTAGGACCCATTTTTGTGATGAGTTCCGTCATCAACGTTAAAACCTCATTAAAAACACAGACAGGTGTCAATTCTGAGTAAATGTAAGGTTGTCAGGTGACCCTCAAACTAATATTTTACATATACCAGTCAGTCAGTCACTTACTTATATTCTTTCATCTATCCGAAATACATAGTCATTCTGCTCTTATGCCAACAAACAGGAGGCTCTCCTTGTTTTCATCGACAAAATGAGCCAAAGACAAAAAACTATCCTAAACTCAGCCACAAATAATCTTAAACTCACACTGACTAAACGTATTTGTGCCTCGAAAGCTCATTGTCAAGGATCTGATCAAGATCTCAAAAATAAGGAGTCTCAAATTCACAGTAATTCTACAGAAGTTCTAAACATTGTCCTTATGTCTAAATATTGGACATGGGAATATCCTGTTAAAAGGTTTCTGAAATAAAATCCAAAACAACGCCGTTGTGATTCTCCAATGACAGATCTAATATGAATATAAATCAGCACAAAGGGATCTCATTTAACAGTTTATTGATTTACACTAAAAATGGTCAATTCCTATTGGCCAATAAAAAAAAAGTACTGACTGAAAAGAAAACTAAAAAAAAAAAAAAAAAAAAAAAAACCCCACACAAGAAATTATAGCATCCCACACCTCCAATAAAAATGCTTTATTAGGCTGTGTGCCCACCATGCGTTTTTTAAGCATTTCCGCAGCGGCAATTCCGCCGCAGAAACGCTTAAAAAACGCTTGGTAGAAGGTCTGCCATGTTCCCCAATGATAATCCGCATGGGCTGTGCACATTCTCCGGAAATTTCCGCTGCGGATTATCATTGCGGAAAAATCCGCAGCACTACCAATTATTTTGCGTAAGCGCTGCGTTTTCGCCGCCATTGACTTGCATTGAATTGCTTAATATCCGCATGACTACATGTGCACATGTGGATATTAAGCGATTCAATGTGCGGATGGCACCCGGGTCTGGAGAAGAGGAGACTCCCTTCCAGACCCAGGTACCATAGTACCTGTAAAAAAAAAAAAAAGATTTTAAAATAAAAAACATTATACTTACCTTCTGACGGCCCCCGGTCTCCTTAGCCATGCGTCCTGGCTCCCCGGCAGCTCGCGATGGTCTAAAAGGACCTTTCATGACATCATTTAGTCATGTGACAGGTCACGCGACCGCTGACATCGGTGGTTGCGTGACCTGTCACATGACTAAATGACGTCATGAAAGGTCCTTTCACACCACCGCGAGACACCGGGGAGACCGGACAAATCGCTAAAGGAGACCGGGGGCCGTCAGAAGCCGAGTATAATGTTTATTTTTTACCATTCTTTTTAACTATTAACTTGGTCACACTATATAAATCCATGCTGGTTGCATGGATTTATATAGTGTGACCAAATTGTCAAGCACTTTCCAAGTGATGCTAAAATGTGGGACAAACGCATGTAAAATCCGCAGCATTTCTGCATCGTGGCCTTACATGTAAAAAACAGAACATAGTTAGTATTGCTATACAGATGTATGTCTGTAACGACCTGAACTATAAAACGATCATATTATTAACCCTGAACCATGAACACATTAAAAAAGTAAACAAAAAACACAATGACAGATTTACGCCATTTTTTTTTTTTTTGAGAAGCAGGAAAAACTAAGAATAAAATAAATATATAAAATATTGAATATAACATCTCCTCCAGAAAAGTATCAATGAAAACATCAAATTCAGCCCAAAAATTAACAATGCCTCAAACACCTTGGTCAACAGGGAGAAAAAAAAAGTTTGCAAGTAAAAATAAAAAAATGATGTTTTTTTAGAAGGCAATTATAGGTTATTACTTTTGTGCACTATAATAGAACACATACATTTGATAGTTCCATACTGACCCACAGAATACACTTAACATTTTTTACATAAAAGTAAAAGTAACACTCAAAAAACTGTGGAAAAGAAGATAGCTGTGCTATGGGGGCCAAAACTGTCTACCCCATTAATTCTGGGTTGCTGCATTCTAGGTAAACAAATAAAAGGTTACTTTTTTTGTATAATGGAAAGTTACACGTTTTTCTATAAATCTACTTTACACCAATTGCTGCTATCAGTCATTACAATACATACCTTAAAGGGGTTTTCCCCACACACAAAAGTATATTTTAATCAATAGATCTTGGAATAATAATCACTTCCACAATTGGATGTGTTTAAATAAAATGTTCCTGTGCTGAGATAATCTTATAAATGTGCCCCTGCTGTGTACTGTGTAATGGCTGTGTCTGACCGTGCAGGAACATGGTCTGATCATACCACAGCTCCTGGGCAGGGGGGGAAGCAAAAGAGTATACAGACATTACAGCACAGGATCACAGCTGATTCTTTTTGTGCAGTAAAACATTTCACTGTGTTTTTAAACAATGTTTTACTTCAAATAAATATTTTTTTGCAATCCCCTGCTGTAATGTCTGTATACTTTTTTTTTCTCCCCCCCTGCCCAGGAGCTGTGGTATGATCAGACCATGTCCCTGCACGGTCAGACACAGCCATTACACAATACACAGCAGGGGCACATTTATAAAGATTACCTCAGCACAGGAACATTTTATTTTAACACATCCAATTATGGAAATTATTATTCCAACATCTATTGATTAAAATTAACCTTTGTTCCTGGGAAAACCCCTTTGAGGGTATATTCACACAGTGCAATTTGGCTGCATTTTTTTTGCCACTCTCGCAGCATGAGAGATTGTGTGAACATACCCTTAAAGGGAATATGTCAGCAGGTTTTTGCTATGAAATTTGACAGCAACATGAGGTAGGGAAAGAGAACCTGATTCTAGCGATGTATCACTTCGTTTACTGGGTGCAGCAGTTATTCTAGAGTCACAGTTTTCTCTGCTGCAGATCTAACAGAGCCCATTTGTTAAACTGTGTATATCCCTGTCCACATCACAGCTTTCTGCGTTCATTGTATAGTGACAGACGCTAATCAGTGCTGCAGGCGTGATTGGACTAGAACAGGAGGCCAGCTGTCCTCTAGTGATAATCTCCTGCTGATAAAACATTGATTGTACTAAAACAGCAAAACACAGCTCAGTAAGTGACACCAGGGTCTCTGCATCATCATTACGGTGCTATCAGATTACATAGAAAAACCTGATGACAGATTCCCTGCTATGTCCACTAATGGACAAAAATTTGTTCAGGTCATGTGATCAGCTGTGCGTATAAGACATAGCTCTGAAGTGCTCTCCTGCACTTGTGAGATCATCACAAAACCACAACTGATAATCCACTAAAAGTAAATAAGGACATTTCCTATAGATTAACTGCCAGCAAGGAATTTGAAAACATGCAAAAAGTACATTAAAATAATTACATAACTACACACAGTATTGCTATAAACAATATTAACAGCTTTTCTATAAGTTACAACAGGACATTAATGTAATAGCAGCTCCTGCTTTAACAAGATCAAGTGATTAGACAAAGTTAACAAATATTTAGAAAGATTTTGTTTTGAAATGACAACTAGCATATTTTCGGACCATAAGACGCATCCCCCCGCCCCCCCCAATTTGGGAGAAAAATTGTGGTGCATCTTATGGACCGAATGTAGCTTACCATGGAGTTGCGGTGGTGTTGGAGAGGGATCGCAGGAAGCAGGGTCCCTCCCTCAGGAACCCGGCGGCGGCAGAAGCTGTGCGATGCTGCGGGCCCGGTATCGGCGCTCAGGCAGAGCTTTCCCAGCGGCTGTTTTCCTGAAGCCAGGGGCTGCATGCACAGACTGGGATCTCGGCCCAGCCGAGAACTCAACCGCGCATGCGCCGCCTCCAGCAGCCAACTTTCTGGAGCCGCGAGCCTCAGGAAAATTTCCCTGTAGACCACATCTTCAGGAAGATGGCCGACGGAAAAGCAATGCACTCCGCTCTGCCTCACCGCCGACACCGGCCCCGCAGCATCTCACAAATTCTGCTGCCACCGGGTTCCTGACAGAGGGACCCTGCTTCCTGAGATCCCGCTTGACCACCATCGAAACCCCCCTGCTGCTGGGACACCCCCCTTTTCTCACCCAGGGCCCACAGCATTGCTCCACTTCTGCCACTGCCGGCTTCCTGAGGGACCACGCCTCCTGTGACCCCAGCTTCACAGCCGCCGCCCCCCATGTAAGATACCTATTTGGACTATAAAACGGACCCCCCCCATCTTCTAAAAAAAAAAAAAAAAAAACAATTCCTATTTTCTTATAGTCTGAAAAAATGTGGTAATTCTATGGCAAATTAAAGTTATATTAGAAAAAAAAATAATAATAATGCTCATAAGCAGGTTTGCTTTAACATGAGTTTCAGTTAAAAGTGCTTTTTTTTTGTCAATGCATGAATAGACTGTCGGGTTTGTGTAAATGAGGTATAACAACTATTTCTGGTCACTTTATCACTTGTATTTTCTCTTCTACAGGCTCTGTATAATTTTCAGTCGTCTATAAGCTAGTGGGCGCCTATTCTTTCTCCATGTAGCACAAACAGAAGCAGCAGCACAGAGGGCAATAAACAGCAGTACTGAGCTATATGGCTGTGAATCCAGCATTGAATTGAGGTAAGGGGGCTTTCACACTGCTCTTTGTCCTACGTTCGTTGGTCCTGTCGGAGCTTACAACCGAATTCCCCCGCAAAAAGGGATTCGGGTGTATGCGCCGACGGGACCATTGACTATAATGATGCCAACAGAATCAAAGCGTAATTAGGTGTATACGCCCGAAAAGGATACACGTTTACTCAGTTGGCATCATTATAGTCAATGGCCCTGTTGGCACATAAGCCCGAATCCCGTTTTGCGAGGGACCAGTGAACGTGGCAAAGAATGCAGTGTGAAAGGGCCCTAAAGAAGTAGCTTGAAGATGCAGCTCAAACTGCCTTCCTCCCCTGTTTTCCAAAATAAAGTATAGCAGCAGCTGTAACCTGACACCTCACTGTGCTGGCAGACAGTCTGGTTTCATGGATTCCAGTTTTTTTTTTCTTTTGAGGGGATGATGAGTTCAAAAGGCAAGGGGAGGTGGGTTGGGGAAGAAGTGGCTCATAAGTGGGGAAAAATGCAGAATTCTCTGATCACATATACTATTGATTTATGCTAATTTCGTTGAGCTGAGAGTGACTGTAATGGAGGCTACAGCTATGATTCCTGAGGTACAGATGAGCTTGAGCCAGTTCCAGCAGATTAACTCAACATGGAAGCAAAAACAGACCATAGATGACATGGTCATCAAGAATAAAATCCTTAAATTTCTTCACTAAAATACCTTTATTATTTGGGTGGGGTTGTAAGATGATATGTTTAAGATTCCGATACAAACTATATGAAGTCCGAAGTTCTCTGTCCAATTCCAAAACATAATTAAAAAAAAGCTTTTTATTGAAAAAAATCCATGGATGGTCCATTTTTTATTCTATTCCACATTGAATTTAACCATTTGTATGGAGCTGATCACATATTGACCAAGTACATTACAGACTAACTAAATAAAATAATACAGGACTATACCTGTGCACCAGAATCTTGAAATTCTTTGCAGGCTTCTGGAAACACATCATATGCAATAACTGGGTAACCATGTTTCAAGAGATTTTTTGCCATAGGATTGCCCATGTTCCCCAGTCCGATAAATCCAACAGAAGTCTTAGATGCCATGGACCTGGAAACTGATGGAAGAAAACAAAGAAAATCAGAAGAGATTAATATTGTGTAATTGTTCAGATGAAGTCTAGGGAATTCAAGTTCTCGGATATTCCGGATCTGCGTGGCCTGTATTCAGCTGACAAGTCTGGCAAATGTCGATGGCTTTCACCATTATATTGCGCTCACTCAATAGAGAAATGCTAATATGCACATTATGGATCATGCTACCAGAACCGTTCTAGACCTGCAGCTTTATGTGAAGGGCCTATCATGCTCGAAATAGAGCACACTTCAGGTCTGAAAATGTGAACAAAATGTGGTATTTTTGTCATGCAGCATTGATTTGTGTTCGAGATCATATTTCAAGGGGTTTTCCAATTAATAAACTCAGTGGCTCTGAGCGCCTCGTACCATCTACTCAGACAGAGCCACAGAATTTAACGATTAGCTGCAGCGCTGGCGACGTGACATCAGTACTGCAGGCAGACACAGGTAGCAGGAGTGGACCCAGGGAGGGTGAGTAAAGAAGTAATTTTTAAAAAAAAAATTAAAAAGCAAACTGCTCTAAATAGAGCTCTATTCAGTCCCATCTGATTTATGCAAATTGTCTCTTCAAAGAGGAAGAGGACTTGAACTCTAGTGCCACCTACTGGAAGTAGCAATCTTAAAAGGCCATGTTGACCAACTAAAGAGCCATGCTATATTACTTGGGATAAAAGCCAAACCAAAATCTCAATTTCCAGACACTTGTTTCTGGGTGTTGCCCCTCCTCAGTGTAAAGAATGAGATCTGATTTGGCTGTGTGCAAGGTCTCTGACTGTGGTCTAAGATGTAATGTTTCTCATTGTGGCCTATAAGTCTCCTTACCCTGGAATATCAGGCATGCTTCTCAGTGTAGAGAATGGCATTACTCCTTAGAGCACGTCGGATTTATTAACACCTAAGACTACACACCACATTAACACTCAATCTTCATTTCTGCTAATTAAAGTAATTTTTAATATTGTGCAGTTAATATGCTAACTAGTGGGTGACTGGTTGTGGAGGTGTTTTCCCCAGACTAGTCATTCCATTAATCATGTAATCACACACTTTTTGCGTGAGTAACGTGATTTCTAAAAATGGCGTCATCGCTGGCTTTGTGCACATCTCTGCCTCTCTGTATCCCAGATACATCGGCGTACTGCGCATGCCCAGGGAGAAAGCCGAAACGTAAAACACATCTTGCAGTTACCACCGGCTCTGCAAATCTCACGGCTCGCTGTGTCATAGGTCACCATTGCCTCCCTGGGCATGGGCAGTGTGCCAATGAGGGTAGGCAGGGTGCGTACACACAGCTTATGCACCTTGTCAGGGAGGCTAAGATTTGCAGAGATGGTGGGGACTAAGTATTAAAAATATTTTTGGGCATATGAGGAAATCAATAAGACAATAAAATGGGCTTGTTTGGAAGGGTATAAATATATGGTGGGGGTTGGGGGGCCTGGGTAAGCTGTCAGGTTCCCTTTAAGATGGTCTTAGATATTAGGTTGGATAAGTAGGTTCATGATGTCATACAAATATTAGTCCATAATGTTCGTTACCATTGTCCAAACTGGTCACACATTTAATGACACTAGGCAATGAACTGAATACATCTGGGAACCTTCATCGACTAGTATTATGGCTATGCAACTGGCCTAACTGAACTATCCATTGCCCCATATGAGACCACTTTGCCTGGAGGAGCAGAGGGGCTAAAGATGGCCTAAAAGCTTCCAAGCGCTGTGCTCCTTGCCTAGTAGACCAGCCACTGCTAATGGACTGATTGACTTTAAACTAATATGTATGGCCACCTCCAACCACATGATGGTTCAAACTATTCAACTCGCATGACTTCACCTAGTATAAATATCCAATCTAAGTGAATGGAAAAGCTGCAAAAAGCTTGGTTCCAACTCAGTTCTATTCAAATGTGACAGATGAAAGGAACAGTGGCAGGGAGCTTGGCACTTTGGGCAAGTCAAGGTTTTCAGTACCAGCCAACAATACGCACATTAATTTTGACCATTTTGTCATTTATTCAGCAGTTAAAAGCCATGCAGCTTGTTAAGATTCTGTAATCTGACAAAACACCAATATAGAGTGACTGTCGTGATCAATCATATCTCACACATCAGAGGCCCTTGCAGGAATACAGAGAAAAGAATGCGGAATGTAAAATGTCTTCACACAATGTACAGCGTAAGTACAAAGGTGAGAGATGCATGAGCAAAATCCAAGTTATATGCTCCTAAAGACCAGGCATACATAACACATTAACTGGAAGAAAAAAAAAGGCAACACACTCCAGGGAAAAGCAATAAGAGAGAAGAACTTCTAGTGATCATCCTGTTTCATTTGCGGGCACTCGATTCTAGAGTTTGTGCCTTACAGGTCACCTTTGGAGAATGCACTAGGAGTCCTTCATGATTGGGTGTTTACTAATAATAGAGAAAGGAGGGGGCTACAAGCTGGAATGGTCTTCACCTCGAACACTGAAGCCGCAGAGTAATTTTACCCCACGCAGTCGTCCTTCCTGCCTAACAATAGGTTACAGAAGGTCCATACCCTGACAAACCATAGTCGACTGCAACGAGATGTCTACGGAGATCATAAAAGCAATTCTAAGGCTAAATTCATGTGTATAATAAAAAATAAAAAAAACATACAATTTTCATCCAGAAAATAGAATACCAAAAAAAAAAAGGCCAAGCGTAAATGGTGACAGCTGAGCGACTAGGTCAAAGCATCTCCAAAACAGCAAGTATTGCGGGTTGTTCACAGAATGTGCCTACCAAAAGTGTCTCAAGAAACAATAATTGATGAACCTGCAACAGGGTCTTTGGTGTTCATTGGTGTATAAATTAACAAATGCTAGCCTGTCTTGTCTGACAACCTTCTATAGCACAAACTGCTAAAAAGAAAAAAAAAAAAAACATTTTCGCTGAATATGATAAAAAGGTGTCAAACTGTAATCACACCTTTTTGCTTAGTTTCTATTCTGAACCATTTCCACTGCCAAAAAGTACCTAAAATGGACATAAAAGCATCATCAGGAGTAGACGGTAGAGCCTTGGAAGACAGGACCCAGTTCTGATAATTAAAAAAACAATGTTAACTATGTTGACACCTGGGCACTTGTGCGTCGCTTATAAGAGAAGACAAGTCAATGGAGGCAGTGTAATGCTCAGGTCAACTTTTACTGGGAAACCCTTGGCCCTGACATGTATGTGGATACCACCTACCTAAACATTGCTGCACACCAAGTAAGCCCCTCCATGGTAATGGTATTCTCTAAGGCAGTGGTCTCTTTAAGCAGGATAATGCTCCATGCCACACTGCAAAAATTGTTCAATGTAACTACGGTAACAATTCAAGGAGCTGACTTTGCCTCCAAATTTCCCTGGTAAAGCATCTGTGGGAGGTCTTGAAAAGGCAAGTTGGATGCATGTAGGCCTCACTTCAGTGCCTACAAGACATAAAGCACCACTCCAGTATGTTCTCTTATTACAGCGCTGGAATGGTGCTTCTAAACTAAGGTCCCTGCCCCTACTCTCACAGTTACTCGCCGCAGTCTTCACCTTCTATCAGCGCCACTCCTGTCGGTCTCCGGTAGTTTGTGACCAGTGTTTTATGTAGCGAGCCGGAGGTCACAACTCAATACAAGTCAATGAGAGCCTCATTCTGACTCGGGTAGATTTGCATTGAGAGCTTGTGACGTAGCTTCTTACTTACGGTCACAAGATGGAGTCACTGGACCGAAGCGGCGCTGAAAAAAGGTGACGATGGTGGCAAGTAAGTATATACCAGGGGAAATTACCTTAGTTTAGAAGCACCACTCTAGTACTGGGAAAAAAAAAAACACACACACTGGAATGGTGCTTTAAATCAGGGTTCCCCAACCCCAGTCCTCAAGGCCCACCAACAGGTCATGTTTTCAGGATTTCCGTAGGACATCCAACCTTGCTGCTTTTGTGTGCAAATGCAAAATGAAGATACAAGGATGTGAAATACAAAGATGAAAACATGTATGCAAAATAAAGATGTACAGGTCCTGGGGTGGGCCCATAGCCTGTGCATCTGCACAGAATCCCAGAGGAGGAGGAGAAAGCAGGGCTGTGGAGTCGGTAAGCCAAACCTCCAACTCCACAGCCCGGCCTCACTACTGAGCGTGTACATAAAGTGCAGCACAGATTCATCTCAACTAAAAGCCCAGATCCTTAGATCAGGAACAGGACAGACATTTATAGGACATTTCATAACTTTCCAAAATTCTTATGAAAACATTTACAGCACATCCTGCATTGTACTACTGTACTGATTTATTATATATTTTAGGAGTCAGAGTCGGTCCATTTTATACCGATTCCAACTCCGACGCCACCAAAATGGACACAGAATCCAAATCCACAGCCCTGGGAGGTAAGACTTCCTAAAGACATTGTTGTACATAATTGATCATATCCGGGCCCTGATCACAGCACTAAGTGCCGATAGGCCCCTTAACTTAGAAAATATGCATCCGCAGGATTTAGCTTGGGATGTGGCAGGTATTCATACATGAGTGTCTGAAGTGTTCTATTTACATGTTTATAGTGTTGTGAAAGTTGTGACAATTTTCAGCGTGAGGTTAGTACAGTACTTCCCCTTTAAATATTGATATAATAGCAGTGATTGTATTTAAAACTTAGCATTTAATTTCAAACTTTTTTTTCCCTTTGTTTCCCCAAAAATGAGAGCATATAGACAAAAACACTGTGCTTAGGGAAAGAAGAAAAAAATTACATGTATGGTATGTATTTTTTTTTCTTTGTTGTTTTCCCAAAAATGTATACATGAAGGTGACACCACATATCACGCCTGTTTACATTGCAAGATAAACATGAAATGAGCTTTTTTAAGACGGCTCGTTCACAATCATCTTTCATTGTAAATGCAGTTTTAAGGGGTTGTGCGAGACTTTTATATGGATGGCCTATCCTTTGGATAGGTCAGCATTATCTGACTAGTAGGGGTGTGATGCCTGACACCCCCACATCTCAGGTGTTCCTGATGCAGGACAGAACTGTTCAATTGCAGAGCTGCACAAAACAGATGAAAAACCAACATTTTTGGCGGTTTATTTTATTTTTTTTACGGTGTCTGCCACACGGAATAAATAATGTGACCGTTTTATAGATTGGATCATTCTGAATGCGGCGATAGCAATTAAGTAAACTTTTTTTTTTTTTTGCTTATTTTTGTTTAATCACAAAGGCTGCGTTTTTAGTGGCGAATCATCTTTTCGGGATTTTTGTGCATTTTTCTCCCCACTTAGTCCCACTGTCGGACATGAATATTTTTCACTTTGAACTCAGGTCTCAGGCATTGGAGTACATGAGTCCTGCAGTGTATGAGACCAATCAGTGGCTCACTGACACAGCCTGTGGGACCCTGCCTACAGCAGAATCTTACAGGGCCCCCATAGCCTGGAAGTCATCAAATGATCTCTGGGTACTATGGCAACGATTAGCACCCACAATTACAATCGTGGGTGGTCGATCCTGTCAAAGAGGGTCTTTTAACCCCATTTTAGCCACTTAGATACCACTGTCGCAATTGACAGCAGCATTTAAGGGATTGTCCCCGATCAGTTCCAAACCAGCCATGGCCGATACCGCAGAGCAGACTGGACATACATCCATTTTATAAACAGATCTGTATGTATGGATCAATGAAAGTCAATGGGTCCATGTGCTGTCCACTTGAAAAAAAGGGAAAAAAATTCCAAGTGAGGCACAATGGTGAAAAAAAAAATGCAATTCTGGCATGGTCTTTAAGGGTTTTGTTTTCCTGGAGTTAATTGTGCGGTAAAGATGACCTGGCCACATGATTTTCCAGCTTAGTACAAATACATCAATACCAAACTTGCAATTTTTTTTTTTTTTTTTTTTTTTTTTACATTTCAAGTAGCTTAACATTTTTTGAAAATGTCAAGAAAAAAAAATTATTGTGTGTCAAACTTTTCAGCTATGCAAGTCCTTGGGTGTTTCAAATTACGATTTCTGATTGGCTTTACATTTCCCATACAGGAGAAACACTTCTATAATTTCATAGATTGGACTTTTACGGATGCAGTGATAACAAATATGCTTACCTGACATTTTTTACTGAGCGAAACACGTATATTACTTACCGGTAATGTGTTTTTTCGGAACCCATGACGGCACAACGAAAGAGGGGATTCGCCCTTCAAGGACAGGAAACCTTCAACATAAAAAGGATGGCGCCTCTCTCCGCCTCAGTGGATTACAGAGCATGAGAGGACTCTCCGGTTAGAGCACATAATTTTATTAACCATAAACAAATTTCACCCATGTGAATACTTCAATACCTACGAACCGGAAGGTGAACACAATAGTGATAGGGAGGGAATGTAAAGGTGCCGTCATGGGTTCCGAAAAAACACATTACCGGTAAGTAATATAAGTGTTTTTCTGTCACCCATGACGGAACGAGAGAATTACAGAGAACTAGGTATGTAAGGGAGGGACCACAGCCTGCAGAACCCTTCTCACAAATGTGAGTTCAGAGGCAGAAAGGTCAAGCCTATAGTGATTAGAGAAAGTGGAAGGAGATGACCATGTGGCTGCCTTACATATTTGCTCAATGGGCACGTCCGCTCTTTCTTCCCAGGAAGCAGCCATGCCCCGTGTAGAGTGGGCCTTCAGATTGTTAGGAGGATCTCTGCCTGATCCCGCATAAGCATCGTGATGGCTTCTCGGATCCACCTTGATAGAGTGCCTTTTGAGACCTTTGATCTCTTTCAGGAGCCCTGAAAGGAGACAAATAGAGCCCTATCCTTCCTCCATGAGCTTGTGGATGCTAAATAATGTATAAGGCATCTCCTGACATCCAAGGTATGAAATCTTTCCTCCTTGCTATTTTTTGGTTCAGGACAGAAGGAAGGTAGGGCTATCTCCTGAGAAATGAAACTTAGAAACAATCTTAGGAAGGAAAGCAGGGTCTGGTCTCAAAAATACCCTATCGTCTAGAACTAAGGTAAAAGGTGGATCTGCAGATAAAGTCTGTAACTCACTAAATCTCTATGCTGATGTTAAGGCGACAAGAAGTATTGTTTTTAGGGTAAGTAATTTTATGGACCCTGAGCTAAGGGGCTCAAAAGGGAGAACTTGTTAAAGCGTTTAGCATTAAGTTTAAATCCCAAGAAGGGACTCTTATAGGGGCTGGTTTGGCTCTACTGCATGCCCTCATGAACCTGGAAATCCATTTGTTACCGGCCAGATTATAATTATACAAGACCCTAAGGCAGATATTTGGACCTTTAGGGTGCTAACCACTAGGCCTTTTTCCAGCCCTTTTAGAAGAAATTCCAAAATGGCCTTTAGGGGAACCCCCCCCCCCCCCAACCGGGGGAATCCCTGAGGACAAGAATTTCTTCCAGACTCTACTGTAAATTTTTGTAGTGATTGGTTTCCTACTACCTAGAAGAGTAGTAACTAGATTCGATGAGAAACCCCGACCCTCTAGCAACGACCTCTCAAGTTCCAGGCCGCTAAGTGCAATCCTTTCACCTGAGGATGGAATATAGGACCTTGAGCAAGAAGGTCGGGAATCTCTGGAAGAATCCAGGAGTTCGTCATTGACATGCTCTTCAGCCAAAAGAACCATGGTCTCTTGGGCCAGAAGGGGGCTATGAGGACCACTCAAGCCTGATCCTCCCGGATCTTCCTCAACACTGCTCGAATTAGGCACGTTGGGGGAAAGGCATAGGCCAGACTGAAATCTCATCTGCACTGGAAGGCGTCTACTACTAGAGGATTTTCCGTGGGATTCAGTGAGCAGAACTTTTCTAATTTGCTGTTCTGACGAGTCGCAAATAGGTCGACCTCTGGAGACCCCCACATGGCCACTTGCTGGCGGAAGAGTGAATGATTTAGAGTTCATTCTCCCTGCAATAGTGGCCTGCAACTTAGAAAGTCGGCCTTCGTGTTGTCCTCTCCTCTGATATGAAGGGCCTTTAAAGAGAAAACTTTTCCCTCCACTAGAGAAAATATCCTCCCCGCAACTTGCATTAGTGATTTTGAGAGCGTTCCCCCCTGGTGGTTCACATATGCCACAGTGACCTGGTTGTCTGACAGAATTTTTATGTGATGTCCTCGTAGAAGGGGTAAGAAGCGGATTAGTGCCTTCTCTACTGCTCGAAGTTCCCACATGTTGGAAGACTCCAGACTCTCCTCCTCTGACCAAGTCACCTGTATCGGGTGGTTGTCTAGGTGCGCCCCCCACCCCCTGGGGCTGGTGTTAGTAGTAATTACTATGGTAATAAGGGGAACCCAGGGGACACCTGTCCAGAACGTGTTAGTCATTAACCACCAGTGCAGTGACTGAATTACATTGTGAGGGAGTGTTAATCAGGCCTCCAGATGCCCCCTGAGGATGATTTCGTTCTTTAGGACATCCTATTGTAATTCCCTTGAATGAAATTGGGCCCAGCATACCGCTGAAATGCAGGAGAGACCCCAGCAGAGACATGGCCCCCCTGAGAGTCATTACTGGGTTTGTTATGGCTGCTGAAACTAAATTTTTTTTTTTTTCTGCTCGGGCAGGCAGTAGTCCTGTCGAACCGAATCCAGAGTAAGGCCTAAAAAGATCTGAGATGTTTGCAGGATCAGCTTTGATTTTTCTAGGTTTAAACACCATCCTAAGTTTTTTAAGATGGTGCACACCTGATCCACTTGGGCCAGACAGTGATCTTGAGTTTTTCCCACTATTAAGAAGTCGTCCAGGTACGGGATTATCAATCTGTTTTCCTCCCTGAGATGAGCCATAACCTCCGCTATAAGTTTTGTGAATATGCGGGGCGCCACTGCTAGGCCGAAGGGAAGAGCTCTTTACTGAAAGTGCCTGACGGCTCCCTGTACAGGTTCGGCCACTCTGAGGTATTTTTGAAAGTTGTGATGGATTGGCACATGGTAATATGCATCTTTTAGGTCCAACACTGTCATGTAGCAGCCGGGAAATAGAAGGCTTATCGTTGATTTTATTGTTTCCATCTTTAATGATGGAATGCTCAGGCCTTTCAATGTGATGATTACTCTGTATGAATTGTCCGGTTTCTTTATAAGGAATAAGGGGGAATAGAACCCTCTTCTTTCCTCTTGTGGTGATACCTCCAGTAAGACGTTCTTTTGCAGGAGACCTGAAATCTCTTCCTTCAGTGCCCGCTGTTCTGGTAGAGAAGATCTTAAAGGTAGTCAGAATAAATCTCTCTGGCGGGTTCCTCAGAAATTCTAGTTTTAATCCTGATTTTATTAATTTGAGGATCCACCTGCTGGAAGAGATCCTTTCCCAGGCTGGAAGGAAGAGAGAGCCTCCCTCCCACCTGGGATAGAGTGTTATTTTGGGGGTTTGTGACTATCCTGGGAGGGCCCGAAGAATAAAAACCCTTTCCCTTTTCTGGAACGATCCTCCAATCTAGATTGTTCTGTGGATGTCCTTCTGCGGCCAAATTTCTTCCTCATAAAGGACTGCTTAAAAGCCGAGAAGGAAGATTTAGGAAATCCCTTCTTGTTGTCACCGGCTTTCTTAATAATTGTGTCAAGAGAGGTACCGAAAAGAAAATCTCCTTCACAGGGAAGAGAACATAGCTTTCCTTTCGTCTGTATATCCCATGGGCAACATTTCAACCAGACCGCTCTACGGCCGGTATTAGACAGGGCCGCAGATCTTGCCGCTAATCTAGCGGAATCCGCAGAGGCGTCAGATAAGAAGGCCGCAGCTCCTTTCAATACTAGTAGAGAGGCCAGATTGGAGTCCTGTGACTCGTTTTTAACCTGGTCTTCTAACCAAACCATGAGGGATCTTGCAGTACAGGTTGCTGCTATGGCTGGTTTCAATGCCCCCGCTGATGACTCCCAAGTACCCTTAAGTAAGGTATCTAACTTCCGGTCCAGTGGGTCCTTCAGCATCCCTGTGTCTTCAAAAGGAAGAGATGATTTTTTAGAAGCTTTGGACACCGCAACATCCAGCTTCGGGGCTTTATTCCAGGAAGCGGTATCTTCCTCATCAATGGGATATTTCCTTTTGAAGGAGGATGGAAGGGGACCCTTTTTCTCCGGCCTATCCCACTCCTTCTTGATAAGTCCCTGAACCTTATCGTTAATAGGAAAAACTATGTTTTTTCCGATCCAAGGTACCAAACATAATATCCTGTACCGATTTTTTTGCCTTCTGGTCAACTAACCCCATTGTGGACCTGACGGCTTTTACTAAGCTAATTACTCAAAATCTATATAGGGCTATAATCAGACGTTCATGTGTCTGTAACTATAATAACCTACATATGTGACACAGGAACTAGTATAGTATAAAATATAACATTTATTGATAGATGAAGACAATAAAAAAATATATATTTGTGTGTGTACGGGAAAATTAACACAAAAGAAAAGTCACAAAGGGGTAGTACCTTTTACATTATGTTCGTACAGAAAAATCAATCAATCATAAACCAGAACAAGACATAAATGTGCAACAGAGTCCCTAGATAGATTACAAGATAAAGTGCATAGTGCTGATTGTAAAGTCATAGAGATAGAGACATAGTTACACTGTCATTGGAAAGGTGATTATAACAAATGAATATATGCAAAAAAAGTAGTAAGATAGCCTATACTGACCCAGGTGACCAGATCCAACGCGTGTTTCGCCAGAGGCTTGGACGAGGATATGGCTTTTACTAAGCTATCAACACTTTCCAGGGGAAAACAATGACCTGTGCCTGCCTCGCTATCCGAAGAGGAAGAGTCAGTGGAGTCATCCAGCATTCCCTCGTCGGATTCAGAGTCTGAAAGGGTGGGTGGAGTTTTTACTCTATGGGTCTGGGACGCTTTTATTGCCTGGGAAAACGATTTAAGCGATTTTTCCACCCCAGACCTAAAAAGGGTTTTTAAATTTGAAGCAAATTCCGGGGTTCCCTCCATACATGGCTGGCATAACTTTTTGGGCCAGTCTCTAGTCAGACCCCGTTCACACAGGGCACATACTCTGTACTTGGATTTCCCCATACATTTCTTAGGGATATCCTGACCATATAAAGGAGGAAGGAGAGGGAGAGAGAGAGAGAGACAAAACAGAAAAAAAGTCTACATTAATACGTCGACTTTCACGTAGCTCACTCACCACCCAGTAGATAAAAACAGAGTACCGGAACGAGAGGCAGGACGGTATCCGACACTTCTCCTCGGGAGACTGTGGAATCATCGATCCTGCCTGAGCTATGCCAGCTGGACCTTGAATCCTTGGTGCTGCGTGTCCCAGAACGCCCACTGCTCCTGCTCTGTGGTGGACGCTGCTGCGGCTGCTCCATCTCCTCAGGCTGCTGCAGCTGCAGCATGGTCTGCTGCTCTAGCTGCTGATGCAGTGGGGAGAGCTGCTGTGAGGCCATTACAGTGCACTGTGCCCCTGCCTAGCCAGTGATCTACCCTTAAGTACCCTCACTGTGCCAGGGAGATCACCGGCCGGCATTCCCGCAGCTTCCGGTACCTCCCCCGAATATTACATCCGGGGGTCAGAGGTCCCTGCGTGCGTCATTGGGGCGCGACTTCCGGTTAGCCACTTCCGGGACACGGGGTTGCTGGCTACCATGCTGTGTAGTTGCTGAAAAAGCCCGCACGCGAGGAGACCAGATGTTGGCGCCCTCCGCTGCGCTTCCAGGACCCACGGGACAGACCGCAGCATAGACTGTGACCTGCCACAATCGACCGGCCCCGGCAACACGATCCTGCTGCTGTTGCCGCCGACGAGAAGGAAGGTCCCCCATCCAGGACAGGAAACCTCTGAGGCGGAGAGAGGCCCCGCCCTTTTTATCTTGAAGGTTTCCTTTCCTTCAAGGGCGGATCCCCTCTCTCGTTGTGTCGTCATGGGTGACAAAAGGGGGATTATTCATATATAATTTAATATTTAAAACTAATATCTATATACACACACACACTTTTCACTTATTTAATCTCCTTTGGAGATTTGAAACTAAAGTCGTTTGATCGCTCATATTATATACTTCAATAGTAGTCTTCACAGGAGTACCGCCATGTTACGCATCCGGCTGCCAAGGCAACCCTTTGACACCCCATGATAACGTAGCGGGGACTAATGGACTACCGGAACAGGCGCTGGACAGAATCGCGCGGTTTAAATGCATCTGTCAGTAATTGACAACAGCATTTAATGGGTTAGCTGCTGCTGTCAGTGGTAGAAGCTTCCTTGTTAACACAGCCCACATCTGCCCACTCCATACACCCGCAACATGACGTAATAGCACATCAAGAGGTTATTGTGCGTGTCCTCTGTATATGAACTCCTTGTCTGTTGTATTCGCTCTACGCCCCATGCTTGTCTGATTTGTGTGTCGCGCTATATACATCCGGGACCGGCCCAGCAGTCAGCAGGCCTTTGGCTGCACAGTTTTAATTCTCACCCTCTACCTTGCAGTTGGTTGCATAATACAGAAACAACAGCACTGGAGCGCTGTATTTTTTGGTGATGTCAAGGGGAAGGACCGATGTTCACCAGTCATGATAATAGCGGATACCACAGCCTAACTAGTCAGCGAAGACTCCTTCATAATGCTGCTGTAGCCAGTCGGTGAGGGAATTCCCAGCGACAGAGAGACAGAGCCTCTTCACGCCAGTTTCTCCCAGCTCCGCTGTAATTAGCAGAGCTGGGCGGGACAGGGGCGCCATTCGCTTCATCACAAGTCTTACTCCAGTAGGTGCGGGAGTAGGATTTGAGGCACAGGCCATTCGTTCAGCGCCCCTGATTCATGAACAGGTGTATGCCTCTCCGTAAACCTGAAGTGTCTGACGCCAGCACACCACCTCATCAACACCAGTGTGAAGATGCATCGGGCCCATAATCTTTTAGCTGCCAGTGTTATCTGCCAAATTGTCAAGCTAGAAGAAACTTTAGGAAAAAGTCGGTGGTGTATTTGAAGAATCGTCTTTGCAGACATTTATTTTTTACTTGTATGTATGAAATAGTAAACGGCTTCTAAGCTGAAGTCGTCTGAAGTATGGACCAGTCTCTTCTTTTTACAGCTTTACATCTTGACAAATATAAACAGGGTAAAAAAAAAATGCTCAAAATACTACACATATGAATAGCAAGCCGTTTTTACATGGCAGGGTATTATGGTCCTTCTTTGCACTATTTATTTAGTGTGTGCACATACCCTTACAGGGGCAATATTCCCTCCAAAGCCACGGGTTAAGCTTGTACTGTCAGTTTGGGCTGACGGACGCCCTCTGATCCTTTATTTTAGTTCTCAGTCCCCAAGGCCCACCAACAGGTTATGTTTTCAGGGTTTCCTTAGTATTATACAGGTGATGGAATTATTGCCTGTGCAGGTGATGGAATTATCAACTGTGCAATACTAAGGAAATCCTGAAAACATGACCTGTTGGTGGGCCATGAGGACTGGAGTTGGGGAACCCTGTCCTAGGGGACTAGAAGCGGTGATCATTTGATCGCTTCTACTATTATGTACTGCAAAGTTACAATACTATGAAGGAGGACCAAGATGGGAGCTTCCGTACACCCCTCGGCTGCACCCTCTAGCACCCTGCAAATCACCTCACAAGGTGGAGGGTGATAGGGGCCAAATTCAACCAAGTAAATACCTAAATAGAAATCTTAATAGTGAAATAGCAGCAACTGGTAATGTGAGAGGCCAATGCTGGCTGTGTAACACAGCTGGCACCATATAGCACCTGTAGACAGGTGTAACACTGGTTTTGGAAGATCGTAGCCTCGCACCAAAATATTAAGGAGAGTGAGGGATGCCTGCAACACCTTCAGTTTAATAGTGTGTATGAGGGAAAGGGAAAGTCCAGGGGAAGAGGACCTGCGGATCATTCATGGTGTGACATGTGGGGTGGGATGTGCCGGCTATGACATCTGCTATGCTGACACCTGCCAACACCAGGGATCAATGGCTGAAGAGACCTTGTGTGACCAGGACTGGACAGGAGAGAAGCCACAGGCTGCAGTCACAGGAGACTCCCTGCAGGTGAGGACCGGGCAATGACAGGGGGTGAGGGCAGACCTATACCGCACAGCAGCTCATACATAAGCAGTGTACATGGCGCTGTCTAATGCAATGCACAAGGGGATGTACAGCACGGGCTGAGGCTTACCCAGTGCCAGGCGGGCATGCCTGCTGATAGAGCGGTGCAGGGCACTGCCAGACCTCCAGAACAGAGCTGCCATGCTTCTTCCTCCCAGCTGACCTCCACTGCTAGGATCCTGGATTAGACGCTGGTGGTGACGTCAGAGGACCCAATGACTGACACCTCCTGCAGCCAATCCCTGGCAAGGTTCAGTATACACGTCCAATTAAGGGACGGGATGATGCCACGCCCACCTCGCTCATACAGCTACAGAGCGGCCGGGCTCTGCCCCGCGAAGCGCAGCGCGGGATTGGCTGGGAGCGAAGAATAGGGGGCGGGGATTAGAGCGCTGTATATACAGTGACGCTCCTGAGCCAGGACCAGTGTGACCGCAGGGCTGGGGGTCAGTGAGGAGGCAGAGGCTAATCACCAGCATCATTTATTACACTGCGGTGCAAGCTTTTATTTAGAGGGGAGCTCCACTTTAGGGAAACTGCAAAAAAGAGGCATATGGGCATTGTCTGGGAGATGAAAGATGATAAACACTAAAGAAAGAAATGGAATTATTGTAGCCTTCATTTCAATCAGAGAGAAAATTTGTATTTAGTTTTCTTTTTTCCTGACACTTACATAAGATTTTGTATCTGGCAGATAGGTGGGGTCCTAGAATAAAGGAACATACAGAACATACACGTTACATAATGTAAACTCTACACTATACACAAAACTATACACTGTATACAAAATTACATCTATAGATATATAATCTGTACGATGTTATTAGAAGCCCTATACACAAAACTTCTTCCAGGAGACATAACTTTATTTATTTTTCCGTCATTATGGCCGCGTGAAGACTTGATTTTTGCAGGACAAGTTGGACTTTTGAATGCCACCTTTCATTCTGCCAAATACTGTACTGTAAAACGGGGGAAAAATTCCAAGTGCGGCGAAATTGCGAATCAAAGGGCAATTCCACAATTTTTTTTTTTTTTTTTTTTTTTATTCATTATGTTCACTATATGGTAAAACTGACCTGGCAGTATGATTCTCCAGGTCAGTACGAGTACACAGATACCAAACGTGTATTTTTTTTATTTATTTAAAGAAGTTGTCCACTACTTGTACATTAATGCCCTATGCCCGGCACCAGCGTCGGACTGGTTCGCCTTGGGCCCACCAGAGAAAATCATTCCTGGGGCCACTATGTAGCTACATAGAAATAATATAAGCCCACCAATTGTGAGATAAAATGTGCTAATATTGTGGTGCAACATAAAAACACAATGGTTCACATTTATCAAAAATGGCGTAATTTGAGTCAAATCTTGTGTACTCACTTCAATTCCATTATTCCATATTTATCAAATTTTACCCCTAATGATAAATTTGGTGCAAATATTTAACCCTCCGTCACATACAATATCGGTTCTAACGAGTTCACATACAATGTGACTGTCAGGCGCAGTCTAGAAAAATACCTATAATATCTAATGTTTGCAATTTCAGTGCTCTAAAAGTGATCAGTGACCTTCATAGGGATGTAATAAAAGAGACTACACATAATCAGGTGCAAAAAAAACCCATTTACTTAACATAAAACTAATAACTCTGAAATACAAACATTTCATAACTCCCGCCAAATAGTCCCCAGTTCGACTCTGTCAAAAAACTCTACAAAGAAAATTTATGGAAGCAAACTTAATTTTAAGGTACCTTAAGTACTATTAAACACATATTCAATCAGAATTAGATCCTGAAGTTTCCCCAGAAAAATTACACTTGCAGAGCAAAGAGCAAGAATTACACATCATTTTTGCATGTGTCAGGCAGATTGCATTATGACATTTGTGACATTCATAATTAGAAAGCCTTCTGATTCCGCTTTCCGTGGTGCAGGTGGTGCATCTCCTTCTTTTGGGAGGTGGTGCAGGTGGTGAATTTTCACTATCATCTTCTGGGCGGAATCTTTTGAGCTGAACTTGAAGGCGAGAGGGGATACCGATTGTTTTCATACTTCTCCTGCGTAGCTCTCCAAGCACTAGTTCATGGGCCAATTTTTTCAGATAGAATCGTCTACGGAGTGGTTCAAGCTTGTTTTCAAGGTAAATGACTTGTGAATTTATACCACCCAAATTCAACATAGCAAAAAATATGACCATTGGCCAGCGTTTGGTGTTTCTGCTGACGTTGAAAGTTGAGCACATCTGATCAGCTGTATCAACACCCCCTTTGGTTGCATTATAAAATGTAATTATCTCCGTTTTTTTTTTGTGCCTCAGTCCCAGGATCGATGGCATCATCATTATGAAGTGTTGATAGAAGAAGTACAATTTTTTTTGCTTGTGGTACATAGGAAACCAAAACCTTTCCATTATGGAATGCAAACATACTGCTGTACTGTTGTCTCCCTTTCACACTTACAAACTGTGTAGGCAATTCTTTTTTATTTTTTCTTACAGTTCCGACATATGAAAGCTTCTGCATTTTCAGATCAATCAGATCACAATTTGAAAACCAATTGTCAGCTGTTATATTGCGACCCGATCCAAATAAGGGCTCAGCCAGTCTTTTTACAACATCACTGGGTTTGTTGCTGACACAGTAAGGACCTTCTGGTTGTTTTCCTGCATAAACTTCCAGGTTGTAAGTGTAGGTCTTACTGGCATCAACAAGGGCATACATTTTATTCCATATTTGTTAGGCTGTGATGGAATATATTGACGAAAGGCACGTTTACCACGAAAACCAGGGAGCATTTCGTCAATAGTGAGATTCTCCCCAGGGCAATAGCTTTTTTTACAGTTTTCAACAAATTTTTGGAATATATCACGAATTGGAGCAAGTCGGTCATGTGTTTTACGTTCGGTTCGGTTCGTTCTGTCGTCAAACCGAAGGCAACGAATTAGAAGCTTGAATCTGTTTATGGACATAACAAGGCCAAATTTTTCAACTCCATCCCCATCTTTACTCCAAAGTTCCTCCAAACTTTGTCTATTTGCCCTATAAGCTCCTGCAAGGTATAATAATCCAAAAAAAGCACGCAGTTCTATTTCATCTGTGGCCTTGATGGTTCTGTTGCAGATGAACTTGTCCTTTATAATGTCTATATATTGGTTGGTATATGTGACAATAGAGTCCAGAATGTCATCTGTGAATAAACTATTCCAGCATTCAACTGCAGTTTTTGCATTACTTGCAGTTCCTATAACTGCAGGAAGGTGAGTAATAATGTTTTGAGGTTCCCTACGTTTTTTCTGGAGTGGCTTCTTGTTCCATTGGTTTTTTTTATCTTTTCCCATATAATAAGATTCTACATCTTCATCCTCATCACTGTCACCATCTTGCTCTGTTTCAGAATCCACTTCACATACTTCCACCTCATCATGAGAATCAATCTCACTTTCCTCTCCTAAATCCTCATTCAGTGTGGGGTCTGCATCATCTAACAGCATGTTTGTTACTTCCTCAACATCAAGGTTTTTTGATAAATTGTACATTTTCCTCTCCATTTCAGCAGATAATCTGAAGCAAGAGAAGGAATATGTGTTAGGGAACTACTGTATATGCCTGAGCAGCACACTTTCTTTTTTAATCTGCCTTATTTCTATGAAATATCCTCACACTTTGTGCTATACATTCATAAGACAAGCTAAATAAACAATTGTGATGAATAAAAACATAAAATACCAACCCTATTGAGTGTGACGTGTTCACATACAATGAGCCTGAGAGCTTAGCGCAGTTATATCTGTCCTCCTGAAGCTCTGCAATCCAACTGTGGTATGAGGTTTCACAGAGCTGCTAGAGACAGGAGACTACCTGGAGGGAGGGGATTTCCTCACAATCTGGTGAGGAAGGAGAAATGAAAGTAAAAGAGATGTGCCTGTCAGGCCTATTGTATGTGACGGAGGGTTAACAAAACATTGTAAGCATGGTAATACATTTCCTTCTCGATGTTTAAAAAAAAGAGCTGGCGTGCAGTGTCAAATATTGCATTGTTATATAATTTTGTCCAAATTGCAACTTTTATGCATGTAAAAAAGGTTCTAATATAAATGCATATGTTCCGTGCCTTTTTTAAGACAGCCAGTGGCGGGATAAGGGCACTCCTCTCTCCCCATGCAAATACAGTGGGTGCGGAAAGTATTCAGACCCCTATAAATTTTTCACTATTTGTTTCATTGCAGCCATTTGGTAACTTCTAAAAAGTTAATTTTTTTTCTCATTAAAGTACACTCTGCGCCCCATCTTGACTGAAAAAAACAGAAATGTAGACATTTTTGACAATTTATAAAAAAAGAAAAACTGAAATATCACATGGTCATAAGTATTTAGACCCTTTGCTCAGACACCTGTCTATATAAGACCTCACAGCTCACAGTGCATGTCAGACCAAATAAGAATCATGAGCTCAAAGGAACTGCCCAAGGAGCTCAGAGACAGAATTGTGGCAAGGCACAAATCTGGCCAAGGTTACAAAAGAATTTCTGCAGTACTCAAGGTTCCTAAGAGCACAGTGGCCTCCATAATTCTTAAATGGAAGAAGTTTGGGACCACCAGAAGTCTTCCTAGACTTGGCCGTCCAGCCAAACTGAGCAATCGTGGGAGAAGAGCCTTGGTGAGAGAGGTAAAGAAGAACTCCAATATCACTGTGGCTGAGCTCCAGAGATGCAGTAGGGAGATGGGAGAAAGTTCCACAAAGTCAACTATCACTGCAGCCCTCCACTAGTCGGGCCTTTATGGCAGAGTGGCACTACGGAAACCTCTCCTCAGTGCCAGACATATGAAAGCCCGCATAAAGTTTGCTCAAAAACACATGAAGGACTGCCAGACTATGAGAAATAAGATTCTCTGGTCTGATGAGACAAGGATAGAACTTTTTGGTGATAATTCTAAGCAGTATGTGTGGAGAAAACCAGGCACTGCTCATCACCTGCCCAATACAATCCCAACAGTGAAACATGGTGGTGGCAGCATCATGATATGGAGGTGTTTTTCAGCTGCAGAGACAGGTCAACTGGTTGCAATTGAAGGAAACATGAATGCGGCCAAGTACAGAGATATCCTGGATGAAAACGTATTCCAGAGTGCTCTGGACCTCAGACTTGGCCGAAGGTTCACATTCCAACAAGACAATGACCCTAAGCACACAGCTAAAATAACAAAGGAGTGGCTTCAGAACAACTCTGACCATTCTTGACTGGCCCAGTCAGAGCCCTGACCTAAACCCAATTGAGCATCTCTGGAGAGACCTGAAAATGGCTGTCCACCAACGTTCACCATTCAACCTGACGGAATTGGAGAGGATCTGCAAGGAAGAATGGCAGAGGATCCCCAAATCCAGGTGTGAAAAACTTGTTGCATCATTCCCAAGAAGACTCATGGCTCTACTAGCTCAAAAGGGTGCTTCTACTCAATACTGAGCAAAGGGTCTGAATATTTATGACCATGTGATATTTCAGTTTGTCTTTTTTTAAAAATTTGCAAAAAATTCTACATTTCTGTTTTTTTTCAGTCAAGATGGGATGCAGAGTGTACTTTAATGAGAAAAAAAATGAACCTTTTACAATTTACCAAATGGCTGCAATGAAGCAAAGAGTGAAAAATGTAAAGGGGTCTGAATACTTTCTGTACCCACTGTATATCAGGATGGAGGACATTATATCAGGATGGAGGACATTATACCAGGGTGGAGGACATTATATCAGGATGGAGGACATTATATAATGATATCAGGATGGGGGACATTATATCAGGATGGAAGACATTATATCAGGATGGAAGACATTATATCAGGATGGGGGACATTATATAAGGATGGGGACATTATATAAGGATGGGGGACATTGTATCAGGATGGGGGACATTATATCAGGATGGAGGACATTATATCAGGATGGAGGACATTATATCAGGATGGGGGACATTATATCAGGATGGGGGGTGTTATGCACACGCCCGGGCTGAGCGGCGTGTGCGTGTGATTGTAGTGATTCCACTGGACCATGAACCGGAGAGTGCCTGGAGGGGCGTGACTAAGTATCTGGACAGGACTGCCGGAGCAGCGGGCAGAAGCAGGGCAGGACAGGACTGCCGGAGCAGCGGGCAGAAGCAGGGCAGGACAGGACTGCCGGAGCAGTGAGCAAGGAGTCAGAGCAGGCTAGAACCGCCGGAGCGGTAAGCAAAGGAGTCAGAGCAGACTAGAACCGCCGGAGCGGTGAGCAAAGGAGTCAGAGCAGGCTAGAACCGCCGGAGCGGTGAGCAAAGGAGTCAGAGCAGGCTAGAACCGCCGGAGCGGTGAGCAAAGGAGTCAGAGCAGGCTAGGCTGAGTAGGGGGGACAGGGCTCTGTTCACACGGAACAGACAGGAAGGGAAAGGCAGAGCCAGACACCCACAGGGTACTTGCAGTGAAGTAGCGAGTGGACCACAAACTCACAAACGGGAGTACAGAGACAACAAGCAGGAGTTAGGTACGAGTTCAGACTCTGCAGAAAAAGGAAGGGAACGGACATAGAGGCAAAACAGGTAAAGGATAGGAGAGAGTTCAGACTGGAACTGAGTGTACGGAGGAGACCGACACTGCAGCGGGATACAGGAGCGGGTCTGGGAATACGGCCCCCAGAGAGGCAGGACGAACAGGCAAGGAGCGTGTTCAGACAGGACAGACAAGATACAGGAGCGGGTCTAGGTAATCAGCCCCTAGAAGGCGAGAGGAACAGGCTAAGAGCGTGTTCAGACAGGTCAGACAAGATACAGGAACAGGTCTAGGTAATCGGCCCCTAGAAGGCAGGAGGAACAGGCTAGGAGCGTGTTCAGACAGGTCAGACAAGATACAGGAACAGGTCTAGGTAATCGGCCCCTAGAAGGCAGGAGGAACAGGCTAGGAGCGTGTTCAGACAGGCCTGGAAATACAGCCTCCAGGATAGGCAGACAAGAGAACACAGAACGGGACCTGGCACCTTCAGAGTGCAAGCACACACTGAAAGAAACACTATGCTCAGGCAGGGATAGATGGGCGCAGCTGAGCTATATACCAGGTGACAGACAGCAATAGGCTGAGGACGCACAAGAGGTGTGACCCACAGCAGGTACAAAAAGCAGGAAGTGATCGGGCGCCGCCCTTAAGCAGCAGAAACAGACACAAACAGACAGCATGGAGGGAAGCCAGAGAGACATTCTGGACAGGAGATCAAGTGCGCGCTCTTGCACAGTGGGAGATGGACCACTATGCAAGGACGCCGCCAGGTATGTTACAGTACCCCCCCCCTTACGCCCCCTCTTCTTCAGGCCTGCCAGAATCTTCCGCAGGGAATTCGAGGACCAGTCGTTCACTTCAAGGAGATCACTTCCACTGTCCACAGGAAAAACTGATCTCATCTGGTTAGCTAGGATGCTACCTCCTATCCGGCCATCCTCAGCAACAGACGAAACGGGTGGAGTACCAGGAACAGCACACAAGGAAGTCTCTCTCCACATATTTTCAGGTGGCACCCCAGAGGGTACAGGAGACAACTGGAAGTCCTTCACCGGGTTGGAGGGGGACAGAGACTTGGGGGTAATCTCTGCTTCGAGGTACATCTTGTCAAGCTCACAGGAAGAAATAGACGGGTTATCAGGTACATAATGAGGAAAAGTCACTGTCTCTTTGTTATCTGGTGGTACCCCGGAGGATTCAGGAAACAACTGGAGGTCCTCCGCCGGGTCAGAAGAGTGCAGAGGCTCAGAGAAAACATCTGCTTCAGAGTACACTAGGTCGGACTCACTGGACGAAGCAGGCGAGGTATCGGGTACCGAGTATAGGAAAGTCTCTGTCCATTCACCACCAGGTGGCACCCCGAAGGGTTCTGGAGACAACTGGCGGTCCTCCGCCTGGTCAGAGGGGTGTAGAGACTCACGGGTAACCTCTGCTTCAGAGTACACTGGGTCGGACTCACTGGACGAAGCAAGCGAGGTATCAGATCTAGGATATAGGAGAGTCTCTGTCCATTCACCACCAGGTGGCACCCAGAAGGGTTCTGGAGACAACTGGAGGTCCTCCGCCTGGTCGGAGGGGTGTAGAGACTCGGGAGTAACCTCTGCTTCGGAGTACACTAGGTTGGACTCACTGGACGAAGCGAGCGAGGTATCAGGTACAGAGTATAGGAGAGTCTCTGTCCTTTCGCTACCAGGTAGCACCCCGAAGGGTTCAGGAGACAACTGGAGGTCCTCCGCCTGGTCGGAGGGGTGTAGAGACTCGGGGGTAACTACCACTTTGGGGTACCCATTGTCAGGCTCACAGGACGAAGCGGACAAAGTATCGAGTACCGGGTGTAGAGAAGTCTCTCTCCATTTGTCATCGAGTGGTATCCCGGAGGATTCAGGAGGCAACAGGGGGTCCTCCACCAGGTAGTAGAGGTGCACAGACTCTGAGGTAACCACAGCTTTGGAGCATCCTTGGACATGCACACCGGTTAAAGTGGGTGAAGCATCTGATGCCGGGTGCAGGAAGTTCTCCTGTGTGGAGTCTGGATGGGCAGAAGTCTCTTCGGGCAGGAGAACTGGTGCACTACCCACACACATTACCCGTTGGGGCTTCTCCGGGATACAGGGAGATGAAGCTTCAGTAGGGACTTCAAGGTTGGGGTCAGGAGGTCTCAGGGAGGACAGACCCTGGCGTGACGGCTTGCCTCTATGTCTAGCACGTCTGGACTGCCTCTTGAGGTTGGGAGAAGTATTCCGGAAAGCGTAGTCACCCTGTGAGGATTCTGGGTGGGCAGTAGTCTCATTGGGCTGGAGGACTATTGCGCTACCCACACACATTACCCGTCTGGGCTGCTCCGGGATATTGGGAAGTGAAGCTTCAGCAGGGGCTTCAGGGTTAGGGTCCTCGAAGACCATACGAAAGGCCACCAGGAAGGCCTGCAGGTCAAGGACGACAGGATCCCATGCTTCCCATAGGGGGGTGACCCATTTCAAGGCATCACCCGCTAGGTAGTCAATCATAAAGGCCACTTTAGCCCAATCGGAAGGAAAATAGAGAGGGTAGGCCTTAAAGTGTAGCATGCATTGCTCCACAAATGCACGACACTGTCTTGGATCCCCATAGTAACGTGGCGGATCCGCAGGAACGAGAGCTGATAGATCCATCTGGACGGTGCGTAATTCGCCTGGAACTCAGCTAAGGGAAAAAAAAATATTTATTTATTTATTTTAATGCATGTATTCGCTGGAAAACTTCTCAGAGAGCGAAGGCCGTGGGGCTCAACGGAAACCATGGCCTGAGCATGCTGTTATGCACACGCCCGGGCTGAGCGGCGTGTGCGTGTGATTGTAGTGATTCCACTGGACCATGAACCGGAGAGTGCCTGGAGGGGCGTGACTAAGTATCTGGCCGATCCGACCAAGATGGCACGACGGCATACGACGCCAGTGCACCAGGGAGAAACCGGGCAGAGGGACCAGGTGCTACTCCAGGTCAAACTCCGGACACGGGGGTTGACCCACACAGGGATTACTGGATCAGGCTGGTTAGGCTGGCGCACAGACTGGAGGGTATAGGCAGGCACGACTGGTATGCAGGCAGGCGGGTAAAGGCAAGCGCAGCTAGAGTGCAGACAGGGAGGCACTAGCAGGTAGGAACACAGGCGGGATAGGACCCAGTACACACTGGGACTCAGGAACAATACAGGTAGAGGGGTACAGGCAAGCACAGCTAGAGTGCAGACAGGGAGGCACTAGCAGGTAGGAACACAGGCGGGATAGGACCCAGTACACACTGGGACTCAGGAACAGGCAGGTTAGGCTGGCACAGACTGGTGGATATAAGCAAACACGGCAGGTATGCAGATGGGTGGATACAGGCGAGTATGCAGGCAGGGAGGTACTGGCCGAAAGGACGGGCTGGAGCACAGAAAGGTTAAGACCCAGTACAGACTGGGTCACAGAACCGCAGATGCGGTAGACAACCACAGCAGAGAGGGAACGCCCGAAGCGGTGGGCAAGAACAGAGCAGGACAGGACAGGACTGCCGGAGCAGCGGGCAGAAGCAGGGCAGGACAGGACTGCCGGAGCAGCGGGCAGAAGCAGGGCAGGACAGGACTGCCGGAGCAGCGGGCAGAAGCAGGGCAGGACAGGACTGCCGGAGCAGCGGGCAGAAGCAGGGCAGGACAGGACTGCCGGAGCAGTGAGCAAGGAGTCAGAGCAGGCTAGAACCGCCGGAGCGGTAAGCAAAGGAGTCAGAGCAGACTAGAACCGCCGGAGCGGTGAGCAAAGGAGTCAGAGCAGGCTAGAACCGCCGGAGCGGTGAGCAAAGGAGTCAGAGCAGGCTAGGCTGAGTAGGGGGGACAGGGCTCTGTTCACACGGAACAGACAGGAAGGGAAAGGCAGAGCCAGACACCCACAGGGTACTTGCAGTGAAGTAGCGAGTGGACCACAAACTCACAAACGGGAGTACAGAGACAACAAGCAGGAGTTAGGTACGAGTTCAGACTCTGCAGAAAAAGGAAGGGAACGGACATAGAGGCAAAACAGGTAAAGGATAGGAGAGAGTTCAGACTGGAACTGAGTGTACGGAGGAGACCGACACTGCAGCGGGATACAGGAGCGGGTCTGGGAATACGGCCCCCAGAGAGGCAGGACGAACAGGCAAGGAGCGTGTTCAGACAGGACAGACAAGATACAGGAGCGGGTCTAGGTAATCAGCCCCTAGAAGGCGAGAGGAACAGGCTAGGAGCGTGTTCAGACAGGTCAGACAAGATACAGGAACAGGTCTAGGTAATCGGCCCCTAGAAGGCAGGAGGAACAGGCTAGGAGCGTGTTCAGACAGGTCAGACAAGATACAGGAACAGGTCTAGGTAATCGGCCCCTAGAAGGCAGGAGGAACAGGCTAGGAGCGTGTTCAGACAGGCCTGGAAATACAGCCTCCAGGATAGGCAGACAAGAGAACACAGAACGGGACCTGGCACCTTCAGAGTGCAAGCACACACTGAAAGAAACACTATGCTCAGGCAGGGATAGATGGGCGCAGCTGAGCTATATACCAGGTGACAGACAGCAATAGGCTGAGGACGCACAAGAGGTGTGACCCACAGCAGGTACAAAAAGCAGGAAGTGATCGGGCGCCGCCCTTAAGCAGCAGAAACAGACACAAACAGACAGCATGGAGGGAAGCCAGAGAGACATTCTGGACAGGAGATCAAGTGCACGCTCTTGCACAGTGGGAGATGGACCACTATGCAAGGACGCCGCCAGGTATGTTACAGGGGGCATCATATCTGGATGGAGGACATGATATCAGGATGGGGGACATGATATCAGGATGGAGGACATGATATCAGGATGGAGGACATGATATCAGGATGGAGGACATGATATCAGGATGGGGGACATTATATCAGGATGGGGGACATTATACCAGGATAAGGGATATATATACCAGGATGGAGGACATTATATCAGGATTGGGACATTATACCAGTATGGAGGACATTATATCAGGATGGAGGACATTATATCAGGATGGGGGACATTATATCAGGATGTAGGACATTATACTAGGATGTAGGACATTATACCAGGATGGAGGACATTACACCAGGATGGAGGACATGATATCAGGATGGAGGACATTATACTAGGATGGAGGACATGATATCAGGATGGGGGACATGATATCAGGATGGGGGACATTATATCAGGATGGGGGACATTATATCAGGATGGCGGTCATTATACCAGGATGAGGGATATATATACCAGGATGGAGGACATTATACCAGGATGGAGGACATTATACCAGGATGGAGGACATGATATCAGGATGGAGGACATTATACTAGGATGGAGGACATGATATCAGGATGGGGGACATGATATCAGGATGGGGGACATGATATCAGGATGGAGGACATGATATCAGGATGGAGGACATGATATCTGGATGGAGGACATTATATCAGGATGGGGGACATTATACCAGTATGGAGGACATTATATCAGGAATGGTGACATTATATCAGAATGGGTGATATTATACCAGGATGGGGGACATTATATCAGGATGGAGAACATTATACCAGGATGGAGGACATTATACCAGGATGGCGGACATTATATCAGGATGGAAGACATTATATCAGGATGGAAGACATTATATCAGGATGGGGGACATTATATCAGGATGGGGGACATTATATTAGGATGGGGGACATTATATCAGGATGGGGGACATTATATCAGGATGGAGGACATTATATCGGGATGGAGGACATTATATCAGGATGGGGGACATTATATCAGGATGGGGGGCATTATATCTGGATGGAGGACATGATATCAGGATGGGGGACATGATATCAGGATGGGGGACATGATATCAGGATGGAGGACATGATATCAGGATGGAGGACATGATATCAGGATGGGGGACATTATATCAGGATGGGGGACATTATATCAGGATGGCGGACATTATACCAGGATGAGGGATATATATACCAGGATGGAGGACATTATATCAGGATGGGGACATTATACCAGTATGGAGGACATTATATCAGGATGGAGGACATTATATCAGGATGGGGGACATTATATCAGGATGTAGGACATGATATCAGGATGGAGGACATTATACTAGGATGGAGGACATGATATCAGGATGGGGGACATGATATCAGGATGGGGGACATGATATCAGGATGGAGGACATTATATCAGGATGGGGGACATTATATCAGGATGGGGGACATTATATCAGGATGGGGAGCATTATATCTGGATGGAGGACATGATATCAGGATGGGGGACATGATATCAGGATGGGGGACATGATGTCAGGATGGAGGACATGATATCAGGATGGAGGACATGATATCAGGATGGGGGACATTATATCAGGATGGGGGACATTATATCAGGATGGCGGACATTATACCAGGATGAGGGATATATATACCAGGATGGAGGACATTATATCAGGATGGGGACATTATACCAGTATGGAGGACATTATATCAGGATGGAGGACATTATATCAGGATGGGGGACATTATATCAGGATGTAGGACATTATACTAGGATGTAGGACATTATACCAGGATGGAGGGCATTATACCAGGATGGACGACATGATATCAGGATGGAGGACATTATACTTGGATGGACGACATGATATCAGGATGGGGGACATGATATCAGGATGGGGGACATTATATCAGGATGTAGGACATTATACTAGGATGTAGGACATTATACCAGAATGGAGGACATTATACCAGGATGGAGGACATGATATTAGGATGGAAGACATTATACTAGGATGGAGGACATTATACCAGGATGGAGGACATGATATCAGGATGGAGGACATGATATCAGGATGGGGGACATGATATCAGGATGGGGAACATGATATCAGGATGGCGGACATGATATCAGGATGGAGGACATGATATCAGGATGGAGGACATGATATCTGGATGGAGGACATGATATCTGGATGGAGGACATTATATCAGGATGGGGGACATTATACCAGTATGGAGGACATTATATCAGGAATGGTGACATTATATCAGAATGGGTGATATTATACCAGGATGGGGGACATTATATCAGGATGGAAAACATTATACCAGGATGGAGGACATTATACCAGGATGGCGGACATTATATCAGGATGGAAGACATTATATCAGGATGGAAGACATTATATCAGGATGGGGGACATTATATCAGGATGGGGGACATTATATCAGGATGGGGGACATTATATCAGGATGGAGGACATTATATCAGGATGGGGGACATTATATCAGGATGGGGGACATTATATCAGGATGAGGGGCATTATATCTGGATGGAGGACATGATATCAGGATGGGGGACATGATATCAGGATGGGGGACATGATATCAGGATGGAGGACATGATATCAGGATGGGGGACATTATATCAGGATGAGGGACATTATATCAGGATGGCGGACATTATACCAGGATGAGGGATATATATACCAGGATGGAGGACATTATATCAGGATGGGGACATTATACCAGTATGGAGGACATTATATCAGGATGGAGGACATTATGTCAGGATGGGGGACATTATATCAGGATGTAGGACATTATACTAGGATGTAGGACATTATACCAGGATGGAGGACATTATACCAGGATGGAGGACATGATATCAGGATGGAGGACATAATACTAGGATGGAGGACATGATATCAGGATGGGGGACATGATATCAGGAAGGGGGACATTATATCAGGATGGGGGACATTATATCAGGATGGGGGACATTATATCAGGATGGGGTGCATTATATCTGGATGGAGGACATGATATCAGGATGGGGGACATGATATCAGGATGGGGGACATGATATCAGGATGGAGGACATGATATCAGGATGGGAACATTATATCAGGATGGCGGACATTATACCAGGATGAGGGATATATATACCAGGATGGAGGACATTATATCAGGATGGGGACATTATACCAGTATGGAGGACATTATATCACGATGGGGGACATTATATCAGGATGTAGGACATTATACTAGGATGTAGGGCATTATACCAGGATAGAGGACATGATATCAGGATGGAGGACATTATACTAGGATGGAGGACATGATATCAGGATGGGGGACATGATATCAGGAGGGGGGACATGATATCAGGAGGGGGGACATTATATCAGGATGGGGGATATTATATCAGGATGGCGGACATTATACCAGGATGAGGGATATATATACCAGGATGGAGGACATTATATCAGGATGGGGACATTATACCAGTATGGAGGACATTATATCAGGATGGAGAACATTATATCAGGATGGGGGACATTATATCAGGATGTAGGACATTATACTAGGATGTAGGACATTATACCAGGATGGAGGACATTATACCAGGATGGAGGACATGATATCAGGATGGAGGACATTATACTAGGATGGAGGACATGATATCAGGATGGGGGACATGATATCAGGATGGGGGACATGATATCAGGATGGCGGACATGATATCAGGATGGAGGACATGATATCAGGATGGAGGACATGATATCTGGATGGAGGACATTATATCAGGATGGGGGATATTATACCAGTATGGAGGACATTATATCAGGAATGGTGACATTATATCAGAATGTGTGATATTATACCAGGATGGGGGACATTATATCAGGATGGAGAACATTATACAAGGATGGAGGACATTATACCAGGATGGCAGACATTATATCAGGATGGAGAACATTATACTAGGATGGTGGACATTATGCCAGGATGGATGGCATTATATCAGGATGGCGGACATTATACCAGGATGGCGGACATTATACCAGGATGGGGACATTATATCAGGATGGGGACATTATACCAGAATGGATGGCATTATATCAGGATGGCGGACATTATATCAGGATGGAGAACATTATACCAGGATGGAGGACATTATACCAGGATGGCGGACATTATATCAGGATGGGTGACATTATAACAGGATGGTGGACATTATACCAGGATGGATGGCATTATATCAGGATGGCGGACATTATACTAGGATGGGGACATTATATCAGGATGAGGACATTATATCTGAAAGGAGGACATTATATCAGGATGGGGGATAACATACCAGGCTGGGGACATTATATTAGGATGGGGACAATATACGAGTGTTGGGATAATATACCAGGATGGGTGACATCAAGGCCGGCGTCAATACCCGGGCAAGTGCCGGGGCCCTGGACCATCAGTGGGGCCCACTCGCTGTCGGGGGCCCGGGCCTCTTCCTCAACACCTGTTCAAGACCACCGGCGCTGCTTGATTGCCGCCACTTCACCAGACATGGCTGCGCAAAGTGCGCTATGCAGCTGTGTCTGCTAGTAATGACACAGCAGGGTCGGCACTGCGCCTTTAATTTTGCTTGTGTGTCGCACCTGCCGTGTCATTACTAGCCGCGGCCATGTCTGGTGAAGTGCCGGCAATCAAGCAGCGCCGGCGGTGCTGAGAAGTGGCCCGGGCCCCGACAGCGAGTGGGCCCCTCTGATGGTGAGGGCCATGTCTGTGACACGCCGGCGGCCCTGCACTGCCACATACCCGAGAAGCTGCTGGACAGGACACAGGCTGGGGGCCGGTGAGCGAGGCTTGTTGCCAGCTTCCCCAATCCCCATATTAAAAATATTTATATTGTGTATGTGTGTGTGTGTGCATGTATGATGTGAATATCTGTGTATGTCAGTGTGTATAACTGTGTATATATATTTATGTCTGTTTTATATGTGTTTTTAAGTATTTGTGTTCAAATATGTATGTATGCCTTTATGTGCATGTATCAGTGTATGTTTGTGTATGTAAGTGTCTGCATATTGTATGTGTGCATATCTGTGTACCATGTGCATGTGTGTGTGTAAATGCCTGCATGTGTGAGCATGTCTGCGTACTGTGTGCATATTTGCGTACTGTATTTGTGCATGTTTGCGTACCTTGAGTGTGCACATGTCTGCGTACTGTGTGCGTGCGTGTGCATGTCTGCGTACTGTGTGTGTCTGCATGTCTGCATACTTTGTGCGTGTACATGTCTGCGTACTGTGTGCATATTTGCGTACTGTATTTGTGCATGTTTGCGTACCTTGAGTGTGCATGTCTGCATTCTGTGTGTGTGCAGGTCTGCGTACCTAGTGTGTGCATGTCTGCGTACTGTGTACGTGTGTGCCTGTCTGCGTACCTTATGTGTGCATGTCTGCGTACTGTGTGTGTGCATGTTGTAATGCAGCGGCTTGCTTGGCATTACTGTAATGGTCCAGGATGTGTTTTGGGCTGACCATGTACCTTCCCCCTCAGGTGACTGGTCACATGACTGTGACATAGTGCAGGTCCTGTGCACACCGAATGTCTGATCACATGACTGTGACATCAGCACAGGTCCTGTGGGTGTTTACTACAGAATATATATAAACCCTGGTAGTCTTGACACAGTGGTGGGTGTGTAAGGCCTGAGGCCTGTTCCTGTGTGGGACACCGGTAGAGTGTGAGGCCTAGTGAGGCCTAGTGAGGCCTAGTGAGGCCTGGTGGAGCCTGAAAGGCGGAGGCTGGATCCTTAGCGGTGTAAGCGATCCCAGTAGCCTTGGAGGGCCAGAGACTTGGATGGCAAGAGCCTGAAAGGCAGACGCTGGATGTTGGCTGTGTAAGCATACCAGTAGCCTTGGATGCTACCAGGGCTGGAGACCCCCACCTGGAAGCCGTAAAAGCCACAGTGGTGGCAGAATAAACCTGAAGCAGCTAAAACCCGCCAAAGGTAAAAACACTGCGTTATATGGACATGTATGTTGTTGCCTAGCTGAGGGCTGTAACTGGAGCCAAGTGGACGTGTCTGTCGCTGGAAAGGCTCCTGAATGTTATGTGTGTAATATGCCGGTAAGCCACTAAGATGGACTGTGTGATAAGCAGTTATGAAGTGCAATAAACTGCTGAAGTGTGAAAACTGAAAAACGTGGCTGGTGTGTTTTAATTGACCCGGTGCAGCGAGTATCCCCCAGTATGATGACTAGCGTTGCCTTACAATGTGCATGTCTGCATTCTGTGTGTGTGTGACGCGCCCCCTGGGCCATGTGTGGGGGAATACCCGGAGCCGAGTATCTGTGTAATGCTGGGGGTTGTAGTCTCCGTGGCGGCGACCCGGTCCCGTGGTTCAGGGTGGTCAAACCAGTGGCGGATCTGTTTACTTGGTTTTTAATGTTTAAATGTCCGACTACGCCACCCGTGGATTGCGGTCACTGAGAACCGCCACTGCGGGACAGACCTCTGAGGCTGATGTTGTGTGCGCAGCCTCAGGGCAGCATGTGTAGATGGTGAGGGTTGTGATGCACGGGCGCAGCAGAAATGACTCAGAGTCCTTGCAGTGCAGTTCAGGGTCTTTACTGTTGGTAATGAAGAAGGCCCTGCCGGGAGTACTGGCTAACATTAGAGGCCTGGTCAGTCTGTGAGCAAACAAGAGTCCCCCTGGCCAGGTGGAGGTGTAGGCCTTCCCATCTGACTGCACTCTTCCTGGCTACCCTGCTGTAGTCGTGTAGTAGCCCACGTCCCTGAGTGTACCATGTGGTGCTCACCCGTATGGCTGGTGACTAGGGGCCTTTGGTTCCTTCCGCTCCTCGATGGCGGTGCCGGTCCCTTGCGTGTGACTGAGCCTCCGGGCTTTCTATGGCCAGAGGACCTGAAATCCCCTGCCAGGTGGTTTCTGCTGCTGGATGTAGATATCCCCACAGGCTCGGACTCCGGTGTCCGGTTCTCTGCGTCTTCTGCCAGGACGAGCTCTGCTCCAGTCCCTGGTCTTCAGCTCCTGGCTCCTACAGAGCTCCTTGCTGCTGCTCTGTCCCTTCTCTGGAACTAGACTCGACTCCCTGACCCCGCCCCAGATCCAGTTTATAAAGGGCAGGTTCCTCCCCTCCCTAGACTGGGGCAGGAGGTGTGGCATGCAATATTGCTCCTGACCAGGAAAACCCATGCTCGCTCTCAGACATGGTATTTCTACCACTGTGGCAACCAGACCCCTGGGGTGCCACATTCCCCCCTAGTAAATTTTAGTACTCCGGGACTAAACATATTTTATGAAAACATGACAGGATATAAGCAATAACACAACATATATACAAGAAGTTTAGTCTTTATAGGTCATGGCGCTTCCGTAACCAGGTGTCCATGTCACCCAAGAAGTATTTTGAGGGACCCGTCCCAAACCCTCCACGTAGGCCCTGGGGTGGCTACAGGGCATCGATGATCCGGCGTTGGACCACGTCTTCAGCCACCTCCACGGGTTTTTTGTTCTGTGGTCTGGGACAAAAAGGGGCACTTTACAGGTGCAACTATATACAAGGTACAGTTCCGGTTATTCATTGTCCATAACCTGTCAGTCCATGAACCCTGTCGGGTAACTAGAGAAACACAATTAGTATGCAGGCAACAAACATTAAACATTTCAACAGTTGCAATATACTGGCATTTATATACATTGCATTTAGATTCTCCAGCGAGCGGGCATTGGACCCCTATTGCTCCTGGTGGACCTACGTAACACACTATCTGGTGGTGTTCTTTCTCGGTCCCCTGTTTCTACCCCTTGTGTAGTGGGCTCACTAGTGTCTGCACTACAGGTGTTTGGAGACGCTATGGGTAGGTTGGGCAGCTTTCTGCGTACTCTTTGGCTTAGCACGGGCACGGCAGGCTCACTACTAGCAGAGGGTTGATTCTCCTGGGCTGCTGGTATGGAATCTTCTGCCTCCGGGGCCGGTTGCTCTCCCAACTCTACTTGCTCTGCTGTAGGCTCTTGAGGGGCTGGCTGGAGAAAGGTAAGGATGGGTACCACAATAGCGTTGTTAATTTGTGTCCAGGACCGGGGAAATTCTCCAAGTACTGTACTGACCATTTCTTCCCTTTCCTCTGCGGGTTGAGGGCTATCTTGGTCTTCTTCAGTGCTCTGCAGCTGCTCGGGACACTTCTTCAGGTGGTCTCTGGAGACAGTGGCTGTGGTCTCTCCTCCATCCTTACTGATAACGCATACTTTCAGATTTTCATGGCTTGATGGCAGTACTATGTACGGTTCTTTCTCCCACTGGTCATCCAACTTATGGAGCCGCCTCTTCCTCTTCAAGACCTGCTCTCCAGGTGCCAGGGGAACAGTGGGAGCATGCTGGTTGTAAGTCCTCTCTTGCCTTTCTCTTGCTTGAGACAGACTTCTCTCAACACTCTCCTGCACTTTCCGGTACTGCTGCTGCCGTTCTGTATCCCAGTCTGCCTCTGGCGAGGTGTCCTCGGGGATCAAGACTCCCATATCCAGGTCAATAGGCAGCTTACCAGGTCTTGCTCTCATTAGGTAAGCCGGGGTGCAGTTGGTGGAATTTACTGGGATGTGGTTATACAAATCCACCAGATCAGGCAGTTTTTCAGGCCACAGACTGCGTTCTTCCAGGGGCAACGTTTTCAGCAAGTCTATCACCACCTGGTTCATCTTCTCGCATAATCCGTTGGTTTGGGGGTGATAGGGCGTTGTCCTTATCTTCTTGCAGCCATACAGGTTGCAGAACTCCTGGAAGACCTCCGCTTCAAAGGCTGGACCTTGGTCAGTCAACACTTGCTCAGGATACCCGTGTGGACGGCAGAAGTGCTGCTGGAAGGCTCTAGCTGCGGTCTGAGCTGTTAAGTCCTTGACAGGGACCACCACCAGGAACCGGAGTAATGGTCTACGATGGTGAGGGCGTAGACGTACCCGGACCTACTTGAAGCCAGCTTCACATGGTCCAGGGCCACCAGTTCCAGTGGCTGCTTGGTGATGATGGACTGCAGGGGAGTCTTCTGGCTGGCACGGTCCTTCCTTCTCACAGGTTGCACGGGCCGCAGTCTCTGCACCATCTCTCAATGGCCCCTCTCATGCCTACCCAGAAGAACCGTTCACGCAACAGGAACTCCAAATTCTTCCATCCAAAGTGCCCTGCTCCGTCGTGGTATGCCTCCAGGACCATAGCCGCGTCTCGTCTCGGGACCACTACCTGCCAGGTCAGCTCATGTGTCCGGGAGTTGACAATTCTCCGGCACAGCTTCCCCTTGTAGAGAAACAGTTTACTCTTCTCCTTCCAGAGCTGTTTGGTTTCTTCCGGAGCGTCTAGGTCAAGGCGGGCATCAGCCTGTGTCAGCATCTCTTTTACCAGGTGGACAGCTGGGTCACTGTCTTGCGTCTCCGCCCAGCTGTGGTGGGGTAAGGGATTGAACGTGGCAGAGCGCCTGTCCCTTACACGGTGGGAATACTGGGTAATCCCATGACGGTGGAACGCAGGAAGTTCATTCTCTTCCAGTTCTTCTGGATCTTCCCCTCCGTCCGGCAAGTTTGGCATCCTGGACAGGGCGTCTGTGTTGGCATTTGTGCGTCCCGCCCGGTATTTGATGGTGAACTCCTAGTTGGATAGGCGGGCCATCCATCTCTGCTCCAGGGTACCAAGCTTTGCAGTGTCCAGGTGTGTCAACGGGTTGTTGTCCGTGTACACGGTGAACTTGGAAGAGGCAAGGTAATGTTTAAAGCGCTCTGTCACTGCCCATACCACCGCGAGGAACTCTAGCTTGAAGGAGCTGTAATTTTCAGGATTCCTTTCTGTGGGGCAGAGCTTCCTGCTGGCATAAGCGATTACCCGTTCTCTGCCCTGTTGGATCAGGGACAGCACCGCCCCTAGCCCGATGTTGTTCACGTCCATGTGGAGAATAAAAGGCTGGCCGTAATCAGGGTACGCCAGGATTTCATCCCCTGTGAGGGCCATCTTCAGCCGACGGAAAGACTCATCCTCCAGCTTGTCCCATTTGAAGGGCGGCTTCTGGTTTTTGGCCTTCCTGGACTGGCCTATCAGGAGATCCTGCATAGGAGCGGCCATTTTGGTGAACCTGGAGATGAATCTTCGGTAGTAGCCTACCTACCCGAAGAACTGCCGCACTTCCTTTATGCTGGAGGGTCTTGGCCAGTCCTTAATCACTGTGATCTTATCAGGGTCTGGAGCTACTCCGTCAGCACTCACCACGTGTCCCAGGTACTGGACCTTCGGCTTCAGTAGATGACACTTGGAGGGTTCCACCTTTAGGCCGTAGCCTGCCAGGGCGTCAAACACTTCTGCCAGGTGTCTCAGATGGTCCTCGTATGTTTTGGAATACACGATGACATCGTCCACGTATAGCAGGACAGTCTCAAAATTCCTGTGCCCCAGGCAGCACTCCATCAACCGCTGGAAGATTCCTGGTGCGTTGCTGAGCCCGAACGGCATACAGTTGAATTCGCTGAGACCCATCGGGGTGGTGAACGCGGTCTTCTCCTTGTCGGCCTCTGCTACAGGAACCTGCCAGTACCCGCTAGTAAGATCCAAAGTGGAGAAGAAGTTAGCAGACTTTAATGCAGCTAAAGATTCCTCTATCCTAGGTAACGGGTACGCATCTTTGTGTGTGATACGGTTGACCTTCCTGTAGTCTACACACAGTCTCATGGTGCCATGTTTCTTTTTCACAGGAACTAGTGGAGCTGCCCAGGCGCTACAGCTGTCTCTGATTACCCCAGCCTCCTTCATTTCTCGCAACATTCCCTTGGCATTCTGATAGTGTGCAGGGGGTACAGGTCGGTATCTTTCCTTTATGGGTGGATGGTCTCCCGTGGGGATGTGGTGTTCTACCCCCTTTACTTGCCCAAAGTCTAGTGGGTGTTTGCTAAAAACTCTTTCGTACTCCTGAACAACCCGGTAGACTCCCTGTTTGTGGTGTGGGGGAGTGGAGTCGGTGCCCACATGCAGTTTCTGACACCAGTCCTCCATTTGTTTCTTGGAGCCGTTACCCTCCTCTGGTTGAGATTGAGGCAAGGGTTCCACGGCCTTTACAGAGTTTTGGTTAACGGTGAGCAATTTGGCTAGAGTGGCATACCGGGGCAAGTATACTTCTCTTTCCCCAATGTTTAGGATGCGGACGGGTACCCTCCCATGGCGTACATCGACCACCCCCCGTGCTGTCAAAATGGTGGGCCTACTGTCTGAGTAGACGGGTTCTACCATGGCTTGGTAGTCCCTTCCTATTAACCCGTTTGCCGTCCGGCACCAGATCATCATCTCACTTTTTGGGGGCATGGCGATAGGGAACGGGTCACTCATCCTTACACTACCAATCTCACCACCAGACAGTTCTACCTGTTGCCTTTTCATCAGGGCTCTGATCTCTTTTTGTAGGACACGCTGCTGGCTGGAGCTGGCGTTCACCGCAACCTGCTGTAATATGAGAATTATCTCTGCAAGACAATTTTCAATAACATTAGTACCCAAGGTTATCTTAGGGTGGCTTTCGCGACGGTCAATGTCCACAATAATCAGTCCTTGCGCTGGTAGTTCAACTTTACCAATTTTGATGGTCACCTCCTTAAATCCTACCTGCGGTACGGGCTGACCATTGCTGGCGATGATGCTCAAATCATCGTCTGGGTAGCGGGTAATATCCGAGTCATTCCAGTACCGCTTAAAAAGCACATACGGGATGGTGGTTACCTGTGACCCGGTGTCCAGTAGTGCACTCATAGGAATGCCATCCAGCACCACAGGCAAGACCGGTCGTCCCCCTACGTACTTATCATGCCAGCTCTATGGGCCTGATGATCTTATGCCTGGGGGTCGGCCCTCTGCCCCAGGTTGGGCCCGTTTAAATGACAGTACCTTGCCAAATGTTTGGTTGCAGTGGCGGCAGATGGGTTGCCCGTCCTGGTTGTAGCGGTCGCTGGGCCTTCCTCTGGACGATGGGATCCTCCTTTGTCGACTCCAAGGGACGTCCTCCGGACTGGAAGCCAGCTGGATCTTTCCTGGGGAAAGACACCTGTAAAGACTGCACAGTTCTGGTTAGCGCGGCAACGCTTTTGGTCAGTTCTTGGACCTGATGGTGCAGGTCTACAGCTGGGTCTTTGTCCAAAGCCTGTGCATCAGCTCCCACAGGCTCTGCAGACAAGGGCGCCGCCTCCTGGTGATAGGTGATTGCAGGGCGCCTGTGGGTTACAGCGCCACCTGGTGCCGGTTCTCGGAGCACCCGGATGGCCCTGTCTTTGAACTGCGCAAAGTCCAAATCAGGGTTCTGCAAGGCCATTACATGCAACTGGGTTCGGTGGGCACTGGACTGTAGACCCTCAATGAACTGTTCAGTCAACAGCTTATCCTCATTCCGCACGCTGTCAGGGTCTGCCTGCTTAATGGCTCTCAGGGCCTCCTGCAAATTCAAAGCATAGTCCCGAATACTGTCTTGTGCCCGCTGTTAACATCCATAAAATTTTAGTTTAATCTCTGCTGAGGTGCGGGTATCAAAAGTGTCCTTTAGATGGGCCAGTATTTCCTTTACAGTCCCTTTTCCCTTGCTGACCAGGACTTCACTTCTCTTTGAGCTGCCCCGATTAACTGGCCTGTCAGGATGCTCACTTTTTGTTCTTCGGACAGGGGGTATACTTTGAATAAGCTATACAGTCTTTCTTTAAAGTTGCTCAGGGTATGTGACTCCCCTGAGTACTGGGGTAACCATGCCGCTCCGGGGATATACGGCACCGTGAACGGCATCACTGCGGCAGCAGCCGCTCTGGCGGTGGGAGCTCCCTCCATTCCTGGTGCCTTTCTCCCCCCTAGTTAACCGTGGCCTACCTTCCATTGCTTCTTCTCCATAGGCCGCGGCTCCGCAGGCGATCGTCGGGGTCGAGGACCTTGCGTCACGCGCTGGTGACGTCGGCGTCCGCTCGGCTCCTTCCAGGACCTTGCGCAACATCAGTGCGTAAGTTGGGGCTTCAGCTCTCGCGCGCTTTTGGCATCCACGCCCCTCTTCTTCCTGCGCGGCGTCCCAGAAATGGCGCCCAAAGGCGGGAAACCGCTGCGGGACAGACCGCTGAGGCTGATGTTGTGTGCGCAGCAGAGGGTAGTATAACTCCCCACGGGAGGAGTATAGCCTCAGGGCAGCGTGTGTAGATGGTGAGGGTTGTGAAGCACGGGCGCAGCAGAAATGACTCAGAGTCCTTGCAGTGCAGTTCAGGGTCTTTACCAGTAGCGTACCGCCAATGGCGGCATACCACGCGACTGCTATGGGGCCCGTGAGCTGGGGGGGCCCCATAGCAGTCCAGGGGCGGACATACCGCCGCCGATGCAGCTGCGCTGGGTCCCCACCATGCAGCTGCACCAAGGGACCCACAAGGTGCAGCTGCTCCCTGCACGCGGCGGTCAGGGAGCGATCCCTACAGCTCCGCTGCTGTCAGGAGGAGAATAGCAGCGGAGCTGAAGGGTTCGTCCTCTGCTTCCTCCCTGACCTAGGCGCGCGCAGCTTGATGACGTCATCATGCAGCGCGCGCCTGGGTCAGGAAGAAAGCTGCCGGCAACCAGGAGGATGCTGCTGCAGGGGAGCGAGCTGAGGTAAGTTGTTGGGTTTTTTTGTTTTTTTTTACTGAAATGCTGGGGAAGGGAGGTGGGGGGAGAGCAATGGTGGGATGGTGGGCTGGGGAGAGGAATGATGGGGCTGGGAAGAGCAATGATGGGGCAGATGGGACTGGGGAGAGAAATATTGGGGCTGGAGAGAGGGCTGATGGGGCTGGGGAGAGGAATAATGGGGTTGATGGGGCTGGGTAGAGGAATAATGGGGTTGATGGGGCTGGGGAGAGGAATAATGGGGTTGATGGGGCTGGGGAGAGCAATAATGGGGCTGATGGGGCTGGGGAGAGGAGTGATGGGGCTTGGGATAGGAATAATGGGACTAATGGGGCTGGGAAGAGCAATAATGGGGCTGGGGAGAGGAATGATGGGGTTGATGGGGCTGGGGAGAGGAATAATGGGATGGTGGGGCTGGGGAGAGGAATGATGGGGCTGGGGAGAGCAATGATGGGGATGGTGGGGCTGGGGAGAGCAATGATGGGATGGTGGGGCTGGGGTGAGCAATAATGGGACTGATGGGGCTGGGGAGAGGAATAATGGAGTTGATGGAGCTGGGGAGAGGAATGATGGGATGATGGGGCTGGGGAGAGCAATAATGGGGCTGATGGGGCTGGGGAGAGGAATGATGGGGCTGGGAAGAGCAATAATGGGGCTGATGGGGCTGGGAAGAGCAATAATTGGGCTGATGGGGCTGGGGAGAGGAATGATGGGGCTGGGAAGAGCAATAATGGGGCTGATAGGGCTGGGGAGAGCAATGATGGGGATTGTGGGGAAGGGGAGAGCAATGACGTGTTGCTGGGAGAGAGCAATGATGGGGGTGCTGGGAGCGAACAATGATGGGGGTGCTGGGACAAAGCAATGGTGGGGGGCTGGGAGAGAGCAATTATGTGGGGCTGGGAGAGAGCAATGATGGAGGTGCTGGGACAGAGTAATGATGGGGTTGCTGAGAGGAAATGATGGGGGTGCTGGGAGAGCGCAATGATGGGAGGGCTGGGAGAGAGCATTGATGGAGGTGCTGGGACAGAGCAATGATGGGGGTGCTGGGACAGAGCAATGATGGGGGCTGGAAGAGAGCAATGATGGGGGTGGTGGGACAGAGCAATGATGGGGGTGCTGGAAGAGAGCAACGATGAGGGTGCTGGGACAGAGCAATGACGGGGGTGCTGGGACAGAGCAATGACGGGGGTGCTGGGAGAGAGCAATGATGGGGGTGCTGGGAGAGAGCAATGATGGGGGTGCTGGAAGAGAGCAGCGATGAGGGTGCTGGGACAGAGCAATGACGGGGGTGCTGGGACAGAGCAATGATGGGGGTGCTGGAAGAGAGCAACGATGAGGGTGCTGGGACAGAGCAATGACGGGGGTGCTGGGACAGAGCAATGACGGGGGTGCTGGGAGAGAGTAATGATGGGGGTGCTGAGAGAGAGCAATGATGGAGGTGGTGGGAGAGAGCAATGACGAGGGTGCTGGGAGAGAGCAATGACGAGGGTGCTGGGAGAGAGCAATGACGAGGGTGCTGGGAGAGAGCAATGATGGGGGTGCTGAGATTGAGCAATGATGGAGGTGGCGGGAGAGAGCAATGACGAGAGTGCAGGGAGAGAGCAATGACGAGGGTGCAGGGAGAGAGCAATGATGGGGGTGCTGGGTGAGAGCAATGATGGGGGTGCTGGGTGAGAGCAATGATGGGGGTGCTGGGTGAGAGCAATGATGGGGGTGCTGGGTGAGAGTAATGACGGGGGTGGTGGGAGAGAGTAATGACGGGGGTGGTGGGAGAGAGCAATGACGGGGGTGGTGGGAGAGAGCAATGACGGGGGTGCTGGGAGAGAGCAATGACGAGGGTGCTGGGAGAGAGCAATTATGGGGGTTTCACTTTGCTTGTACTGTGAAGCCTTGTATATTTTCCGTGTGCACATAGCCTTACAGTTAATTGGTCACAGAGACTGAATAATTTATATTATTGGCCGGTGCAGATTATAGTTAATGGGGGGCACAGTGCTGCTTATCACTTTATATTTTGATTACTAAGTGACTAATAGTATATTAATGGGGGGGTTACATATCTGTATTCGAGGACGCAGAGCGGGGGAGACACATGTATGCATACAATATGTGACCTTGTAATTTTCTAGGCTGGAGATCATCGTGACAAGATGAGTCGTGGCTGGGTGATGTCGACATGAAGGTCTGACCAGATGGAGAAGAAGCAGCAGAAACTGACTCTGATCAGATGAGACATCAGCGGTAAGTGCCTGGATGTAAATATTATTCTGTATCTGCACTGTGTGACTGGGAGGGATAATGTTACATGTAAAATCCCTTAGGCTGCATTCTCACATTTGTGTGAAATGTCAGATCTTTTTATCGGATGGTCCACGGACTTGTACAGTTTTATAGATTCATTCACACAGCCATGAAAATCACGGATCTGAGAATGAGATCCGTGAGTGTCAGAGAATGTCCTGTTCTGATCCGATTTTCAGGATTAGAATATAACATGCTCAATGCGTCAGTAAAACAGGGCAGCACACCGACACTGCACACAGATACAGGAATGTAGCCGTATTATGTATAGCACAGTCCCTTAGTATATAGTGTACTCACTTATTATGTATAGCGCCATCCTAAGGCTGTGTGCCCACGTAGCATTTTTCAAGCGTATATGCTGCGGAATTTCCGCAGCGTAAACGCTTGAAAAACGCATGTATATCCGCACCCCATGGTCCCCAATGGGATTCCGCAAGTTCTATGCACATGCTGCGGATTTTTCCGCAGCGTTTATGCAGCGTTCAAAAATCCGCAGCATGTCATTTAATTTTGCGTTTCCGCAAGCGGAATTGCCTTTGTCCAATGCATAAAAAACGCAAGGCAATTCCGCATGTGGAAAACGCGTGATAAACGCGCGAAAAATGCGCGATAAACGCGTGCGGAATTCCGCATGCGTTTTTCCGGGAGAGGACTTGCATTTATGCAGCAGAAATTTTCTGCTTCATAAATGCAACGTGGGCACATAGCCTTAGTTATATAGTTTCCTCTTTTATTATGTATAGCGCCGTCCCTTACTATGTACCATCCTCTCTAGCGGCTCACAGTTGGGGGATCATACTGTGTTGGGGTCAGCATACTTTACCCTGGGAGTTGAGGTGGGGTACAGTAGGGTCATTATACTGTGCATGTGGAGGAATTCACCATGGGGGTTTCATACTGTGTTTGGGGGGCCCTTTTATTGGCATCACACTTTATGGGGCAATGAAAGAGAGATCTAGGACGTCAGCAGGAGGAAAATTACTATGTAAAGGATGGAAAGTTGTGAGATCTGATCTTTGGTGACCCCGACAATTATTTACATTTTTTTTGGGGGGGGGACCCAATTAGAGCTTCTGCTATGGGGCCCCATGAATCCTATGTACGCCCCTGGTCTTTACTGTTGGTAATGAAGAAGGCCCTGCCGGGAGTACGGGCTAACATTAGAGGCCTGGTCAGTCTGTGAGCGAACAAGAGTCCCCCTGGCCAGGTGGCGGTGTAGGCCTTCCCGTCTGACTGCACTCTTCCTGGCTACCCTGCTGTAGTCGTGTAGTAGCCCACGTCCCTGAGTGTACCGTGTGGTGCTCACCCATATGGCTGGTGACTTGGGGCCTTTGGTTCCTTCCGCTCCTCGATGGCGGTGCCGGTCCTTTGCGTGTGACTGAGCCTCTGGGCTTTCTATGGCCAGAGGACCTGAAATCCCCTGCCAGGTGGTTTCTGCTGCTGGATGTAGATATCCCCACAGCCTCGGACTCCGGTGTCCGGTTCTCTGCGTCTTCTGCCAGGACGCGCTCTGCTCCAGTCCCTGGTCTTCAGCTCCTGGCTCCTACAGAGCTCCTTGCTGCTACTCTGTCCCTTCTCTGGAACTAGACTCGACTCCCTGACCCCGCCCCAGATCCAGTTTATAAAGGGCAGGTTCCTCCCTTCCCTGGACTGGGGCAGGAGGGGTGGCATGCAATATTGCTCCTGACCAGGAAAACCCATGCTCGCTCTCAGACATGGTATTTCTACCACTGTGGCAACCAGACCCCTGGGGTGCCACATGTGCATGTCTGCGTACCTTGTGTGTGCATGTCTGTGTACTGTGTACGTGTGTGCCTGTCTGCGTACCTTGTGTGTGCATGTCTGCGTACTGTGTGCGTGCGTATGCATGTCTGCGTACTGCGTGTGTGTGCATGTCTGCATACTTTGTGCGTGTACATGTCTGCGTACTGCGTGTGTGCATGTCTGCATACTTTGTGTGTGTACATGTCTGCGTACCTTGTGTGTTCATGTGTGCATGTCTGCGTACCTTGCGTGTGCATGTCTGCGTACTGTGTGTGTGCATGTCTGCATATGTGAAGGATGAGGGGACAGGCTGGGCCCTGTGTTGTATACCTATATTTCTCCGCCGTATCTCTGCATCATTAATGGTGGTATGTGTTAAAGGGGCCCACTGAGACTCTTTTGCCTGGAGCCCACGAAAACCTGGAGCTGGCCCTGGGTGACATTACACCAGGATGGCAGACATTATACCAGAAGGGGGACATGAATCAGAAAATAGGAGGAATGATCCAGCGTATCAGGCTATAAATTTGAATAAAACATAGCTTTTATTGAGCCATTAAAAAATGCTGCTACCACCATAATAAGTTTTAGTGCACACAAGGATCACAGCTGCCTTGACCTACGCAATTCGACATGCAGTCTTAATCATGGTCTGTCTGAATTGTGGACTAGTGAGCATATAAAGGTACGTTGTAATTAAAGATAATAGTTATTATGTGCTCACTAGTCTCTGAGGCCAGTATGATTAGCATAGACAAAAGTGAAATAAAAACGTTAGTGACACACATATATTATTATCCTCTAAAATTAATATCATTAACATGTAGAAAAAATAAAAATATTTGTGATACAAATATAGAATAAATATAAAAAACTAGCGATATACCATGTCCAAGCTGTAAACAAAACTGTCATTAATATTGTACTATTAGATCCTGCCTGAGATTCAATTCAAAGGGTACTCGGGTTTCTAACATAAAAATCCAATATGATTTCCTGTTTAGCAGTTTACGTCTATGGTCTCCAATACGACCTACCTTTTTGTGCTCACTAGTCCACAGTTCAGACAGACCATGATTAAGACTGCACGTCGAAACGTGTAGGTCAAGACAGCTGTGATCCTTGTGTGCACTAAGACTTATTATGGTAGTAGCAGCATTTTTTATTGGCTCAATAAAAGCTATGTTTTATTCTAAGTTTATACTTTACTTACCTTTTTTTCTAGAAGGGGGACATGGTTATAGCACGGGGACCAGGATGGGGGACATTATACTAAAATGGGGACATTATATCAGTCTAGGGTGGTACAGGGTGGGCTCAGTCAGGGGTGATACAAGGGGGGTTCAGTCAGGGGTGATACAGGGGAAGCTCATTCAGGGGTGATACAGGGGAAGCTCATTCAGGGGTTATACAGGTGAGGCTCAATCAGTGATGATACAGGTGAGGCTCAGTCAGGGGTGATACAGGTGAGGGTCAGTCAGTCAGTGGTTAGACAGGGGAGACTCAGTCAGGGGTGATACAGGTGAGGCTCAGTCAGGAGTGATACAGGGGATGCTCATTCAGGGGTTATTCAGGTGAGGCTCAATCAAGGATGATACAGGTGAGGCTCAGTCAGAGGTGATACAGGTGAGGCTCAGTCGGGTGATACAAGGGAGGCTCAGTCAGTCAGGGGTTATACAGGAGAGACTCAGTCAGGGGTGATACAGGGGGGGCTTAGTCAGTCAGGGGTGATATAGGGGAGGCTCCGTGAGGGGTGATACAGGTGAGGCTCAATCAGGGGTGATACAGGGGATGCTCATTCAGGGGTTATACAGGTGAGGCTCAATCAGGGATGATACAGGTGAGGCTCAGTCAGGGGTGATACAGGTGAGGCTCAGTCAGGGGTGATACAAAGGTGGCTCAGTCAGTCAGGGGTGATATAGGGGAGGCTCTGTGAGGGGTGATACAGGGGAGGCTAAGTGAGGGGTGATAAAGGGGAGGCTCCATGAGGGGTGATACAGGGGAGGCTCAGTCAGGGGTGATACAGGGGAGGCTCAGTCAGGGGTGAGTGAGCCCTCTCACCCTCTATCACCAATGAGTAAAGCCCCCTATGACACTCACTGTTGGTGTTGGCAGGGGCTCACTTAGTTATGGGTGATAATCCTGCTCAGCTACATATATATAACCTTTGGTGAGTGATGTAGCAGGCAGCCATCCATCTCCTTGTGCTTCTTACTGTCAGCCTGTGACACTGCTGGGGAAAAGCACTGTTACTCAGCACAGCATGGCTCATTACCTCAGCTCTGCTGTCAGCGTGGGGGAGAGGCCACAAACAAAACTAACACTGATTGACTGCACTGCTGCCAATCACTGTTAGACTTACCAACAGCAGCACCGCTCTCGCTGGTTGTTCCAGGTACAGTATCACAGTGACAAGGATCCAGCATTATTGACCTGCTTTCTGGTCAGTATGAGGAGTGAGCTGCTGTCTGCACTGCAGCAGAAGAGATTCAGTGACCCATGCACTCTGCCGGGATGTCTAATGCTGGGAGGAGCAGTGAATAATAATTAGTAGCACTAACACGAGTGAGCTGCCATGCTTGCAGCATGTCATGTGCTAGAGAAACTGAGTACTGCTGACTGCTCCTCCCAGCATTAGACATCCCGGGAGAGCAGTGCATGGGTCACTGAATCTCTTCAGCTGCAGAATGCAGCTCACTTCTCATACTGACCAGAACACTGATCAATTCTGCTGGATCCTGAACACTACGATACCGCACCTGCAACAACCAGGGAGAGCGGTGCTGCCATCGGTGAATCTCTCTCTTCTGCAGCTTGTGTCTCCTGAACGGAACATTGTTCCGATCAGCCAGCATGTTATCACCACTGTACCTGTCGCTGTAGTCTGTGGGCCAGTCTGACCCTATATATATATATATATATATATATATATATATATATATATATATATATATATATATATAATATATATATATTGTGACAGAGTCACTGGTATTATATGTGAGGAGGGGAGGTATGTGTCACTCAGGATGCTCTCCTGTGTGAATTAAGACCTACCGAATTTCTGCCAGCATGTTATGTGCTGGGAGTTTGCTTTTTTAAAGGGTGTGGTTTTATGGGAATGACATAGAGAGGGAGGGAAGTCATTCCCCATACCTCCCCCTCAGGGTGTGACTGAACAGGGTTTAAATGTTCAGTCAGTTTGTTTTCCTGGGTGGAGTGTGTGGTCTGGAGATTGAAGTCTCCAGGCTGTGTTTGGCTGACGCCAAAGAGCAACACCTGAAGACTGGTGTTGTTAAAACTTCACAAGACTATCAGCAGCCGGCGAAGGCCCTGCTGGCTAGAGGACTCTGTTATAGTTCATCTTTTGTTTTCCCGTTAGCCCCGAGAGGGACTGTTTCTTTTTATGGGATGCTGCTGGAGTTTATGCCGCACAATAAACCCGCAGGAAGTTTACCCAAACCGTGTGTCCTGAGTCTACTTCCGGAAGCAGGTCGCTTTACCACAGTTGGTGTGAGAGTGCGTGCAAGATTCCAGGAACACGTGTACCTGCCACAGAGACCGGTGGATGTCCTGGGTGAAGGCCGCCAGCCAGCCAGAGAAGTCGGGCAAGATGGAGGAGCTCATTAAGCACCTGGTGCAGAGCCAACAACCGATGCACCAGCAGCACTTGCAGAGCCAGCAGCAGAACCAGGAGACGACCAAACTGTTGCTTCAACAGATCCAATTGCAGAAAAAGGCGCAGCAGCAGCACCAACAGGAGCAGGAACAGCAGATACAGCTTCTGGAGGACGCCATCCAGGACAGGGCAACCGCCCCAACCCCAGGGCCGACTGATGACTCCCACGTCAGTTAGGCGGTAAGACGGGCCATGCAGAAGATGACCCCCGGGGATGATGTAGAAGCATTTCTGACAATCTTTGAGAGGGTGGCTGATCGGGAGAGACTTCCACCAGAATAGTGGGCAGAGGTTCTGGCACCATATTTGTCGGGGGAACCCCAAAAGGCATATTACGACTTGGCACTGAAGGATGCCAAGGAATACGCCAAGCTAAAGACAGAGACCTTAGCAAGCCTGGAAGTGAATATTACGGTGAGAGCCAAACGAGTCCACCACTAGGCATATGCCAGCGACAAACCCCCTCGCTCGCAGAAGTTTGACCTACTGCATCTCGTTCAGAAGTGGTTGCAGCCAGAGTCCTCCACTCCGGCCCAGAATGTCGAGCGGGTGGTAATTGATAGGTTTGTGCACTCCCTTCCCAATCCAGTACAGACTTGGGTTACCCAGGGCGATCCCCAGAACGCAGATGACTTCATCAGCCTGGTAGAGAGGTACCAGGTGGTTAAGAAATCCCTCGGGAAACTGGATTTAGCCACTTCACCGTACTGGGATACCCAAAAGGGGGTGCATTCACCACGAAAGGGGTCTAGAGCCACCACTGAGGGGGCGTCCCACTCCCACTGAAGGTGCCACAAGAACTGTTGCTAAAGATATTGTTACAAAACTGCAACTCCACACTAGGGCAGAAAAGGGAAAAGCTGTCCCTGTACTAGGTCTAGACTGAAGCCCTACGGTGGAGTGGGCAACCTATTCCTAACGAACAGACCCACCGACGTTTCCAAGACTAAACTCAAAAGAAGACCTAAAGGAAGAGGGGAAGGAGACCCTGCAAGAACTAAGTGTGACGCTCACAGCCCTCCCTGGGAAATGGGGTACTCGGAGCCGGGTCAGATGTTGGGGAGGCAGTCGTGGCCTGGACCCGTTCCGTGCCCAGGGCCGTCACATTAAAAGTAATGGGCTTATCTGGGTTGAGTGGTATTTATCGACTACGCCACCTGTGGTGTCTGGTGATGCACCACCAGCGCTGCTAGAAGTCCTCTGAGGCTGGATGTTGTGGCAGCAGGCGATGGTATAACTCCCCACAGGCGGAGATGGGCCTCAGGGCAGAGGTGCGGATGGAGGAGGTAGTAGTAGTGAGGAAGTTCTGGTGCTGTGCGGTGCGGTGTGATAATAAGAGTCCGGAGGCCTTAGGGATAGTCTTCCACATCTTTACTCACGGTTTTGGTAAGCAACGGCAAGGCTTCTCCCTGCTCCTCATGGTGCTCTGCGGCCACCAGAGACGAGGGCTCAGCGCACCCAGGATATTCAGGCACTACGATCAGGACCCTCTGAGTGTTCCTAAACTGTCCCTTTCGACCTCTCCTGTCCGTGTACGTGCAAAGGCTGGGTCTCCCTCTGGACTATGCACAGATACAGGGTAAGGCGGCAATTCCGTTCCGCCCGTCACCCGACGGGATCCACTGTAGCCTACAGGGCTTCTCTGACAGAGACATGAAGTGGCAAAGTCAGATATCGGGGGCCGGTACCCCTCTTGCAGCAGGAGTCCCTCTGGCCAGGCCAGAATGGAGAGTACAGGTGGCGTACGCCGCTCCGTCCGTGCTCCCTGGGATCCTTTTGCTTGTGGAGCTGTCACTATAGCTGCCGACCTTCTTAAGCAAGGGAACTTGACCGGGGTAGAGACACTGTTAACTCATACCCGCTCCTTGTGTCAAGGTCAGAGCACGAGGACCGTGCATCTTCAGCACACTGCAGGCTCCTACACAAGGCCGCTGCCAGCTGTACAGACCACAATCAAAGAACGGAACCAAGACCCTTGTGCTCAAGATGGCTGGCTATTATACATCAAATTATGTGTGTAAACTAAAACTGTGTTCTACCCTTCACCCACTACATAGTTCCCCTAACTTTTGGTTCCCCTCACTTGTGATCCTGCTGAGGCGGCACTATGGTGCATACTTGCCTCCCATAGGTCAGGAGTGTGTAGTGTTGAATGTAGATTCAGGGTCCTGACCAGTGCACCTTCCTTACCTGGGTGAGGAGACACTACACCTGCTGACAGGCTGCAGTATCCTCCCTTGTGGCGACCGAACCCTCAGGGGCGCCACATTAGGACTGGGAAAAAACAAAAAGGTAACTTCCTAGCAGGAAACTAGAGGAAGGAGCAGAAACGAAAAAGGGAATAAAGGAATCTCAGCAGTTTGAACTAGAGGATCCAAGAACTGCACAAAACTAAACACAGAAAGTACTACTATCAAACCTCCTAGCCAGAACTCTCGCGGATTAGCACTGTTGTCCGGCAAGGACTAGGAGGCAGGTGCTGGGTAAAAAAGGGTGATGCAATCACCTGACCTTAGTCAAAACCAACACCAGGGGAAAAAGACCAACAGCCAGAAAACCACAACAAAATGGCCCCAAAGAAACAGATTCTAACAGATATAGTCTGTTGGCGGTTTCACAACCCTGGACACGTAGCCGCCAGGTGTCATATGTTCCCCGAGCCCATGGACTGCAGCCTAAGCAGACGGGTTTCCTATTATGCTTATCCAGCCTGCAGTGTGGACTGTCGACTTGGCGAGGGGCCGCAAGCGTGTGCCGTGTCCGTTAATGGGGTAAAGGTGCTTGGACTGTTGGACTCAAGGAGTCTGGTGACCTTAAATCAGAGCTACCCTTCCCCACCAGTTGATCCCTTCCAAAACTGTGGGCATTCGGTGCATCCATGGGGATGCCAAGGACTATCCTGTGGCCACAGTGATAGTGGGAACAGACTGTGGTGCCCAGTCCCATGAAGACGGGGTGGTTAAGGACCTGATACATCCCGTGATACTGGGCCATGATTTCTCTTTGCTTTGGGACTTGTGGGGGAAGGAAACCAGACTAAGTAGCGTGGGCAAAAGCCAGGTCCCTGGGGAAGAACCCTCGACGAAGTCTCAGATGGAAGAGTTCCCACTGTGCGTCCTTGCCGGCAACGAGGGCGAGACGGTGACCGAGGAGGCCGACCTTCTTGAGTTAGATATGTCGGGAAAGAACTTTGGGACTGCTCAAGTTTGAGACCTGACCTTAAAGGGGGCGTTTGACCAGGTTACCGTATGTAATGGGGTTGCCCAAGAGCCGGGGGCTGACACCAAGTTCCCCCACTTTGCAGTGCAGGGGGAGTTGCTATATCGGGTGGCCAAACTAAGGGGCGGTGAGATAGTGGAACAGCTGTTAGTGCCGGGGACATACAGATGGAGGTTACTAGATATGGCCCATTCACATGCTCTGGGGTGACACCTAGGGGTTGAGAAAACTCAGGAGAGGATAATGAAAAGGTTTTATTGGCCAGGGTGTTACCGAGAAATTCAGAACTATTGTAGGTCCTGCCCCACCTGCCAAATAACCGCTCTCTCTTCCCTCTTCCATAGTCCATTAGTTCCACTACCGGTGATAGAGGTCCCCTTTGAGAGGATTGCTATGGACCTAGTAGTGCCCTTAGTCAAATCAGCCCGAGGCCATCAATATATCCTGGTGATCATTGACTATGCAACCCGGTATCCAGAAGCAGTGCCGCTCAGGAACTCGTTGAATAAATGCATAGCCAGGGAGCTTGTCCATATATTTGCCAGGACCAGTCTGCCTAAGGAAATACTGACAGACCAAGGGACCCCGTTTATGAGTAAGGTGATGAAGGAGCTGTGCAAGGTCCTCCAGATTACCCAGCTGTGAACCTCCATTTACCATCCGCAGACAGACGGCTTAGTAAAGCGCTTTAACCCTGAAATCAATGCTCAAAAAAGTCGTAGAGAAGGATGGACGGGACTGGGACTACCTGCTTCCCTTCCTGCTCTTCTCAGTAAGGGAGGTTCCACAAGCCTCTACCGGTCAACCGGTTTTTCTCTGTTTGAGCTCATGTATCGACAACATCCGCGAGGGCTCCTGGACATCGCTAAGGAAACCTGAGAAACCAAGGTTACGCCACACCGGAGCATCATTGAACATGTCGCCCAAATGCAGGAAACAATAGCGAAAGTGATGCCGATCGTGAAAACGCATCTCCTCCAGGTGCAGGAAGCTCATGCAAGGGTCTATAACCGATCGGCGAGGCTGAGGCAGTTCCAGCCCGGGGACCGTGTTTTGGTGCTAATCCCTACCGTCGAGAGAAAGTTCCTGGCCAAATGGCAAGGTCTGTACGAAGTGGTGGAAAGTCAGTGAGGTTAATTATAAAGTCCACCAGCCTGGCCGAAGAAAGCCGCATCAAATATACCATGTGAACTTGCTCAAGCCATGGTGGGACCAGTAACCTGTGGAAACTCGTCGTTTGGGAGCCAGTACGAAAGCCAAAGTCGAGGACGTCATGATAGCAGAGACTCTATCGTCGGCCCAAAAGCAACAATGTAAAGAGCTGCTGCAACAGAACCGTGACCTGTTCTCGGAGTTGCCGGGGCATACGCAGGTGGTCGAGCATGACGTGCTCATCAAGAGAATGCCAAGAGTGTGCAAAGCAGTCATCAAAGCAAAAGGTGGCTACTTTGAAGAACCTAGAATATAAGACATATTTTCAGTTGCTTCACACTTTTTTGTTAAGTATATAATTCCACATGTGTTAATTCATAGTTTTGATGCCTTCAGTGTGAATGTACAATTTTCATAGTCATGAAAATACAGAAAAATCTTTAAATGAGAAGGTGTGTCCAAACTTTTGGTCTGTACTATATATGTATATATATATATATATATATATATATATATATACACATATACACACACACACATATGTACCTTTTTATATATAGATCGTATGGCCGAAAAGATTCAGGATGGAGAGTGGAAATGGGGACCAGACCTTCCCGATATGCGCCAGGGGTCTCATTGAGACCCCCGGCGCTTGCGCAGTACAAGGCTGCGGCGCAGTACGCAGCCAAACGGGGCCAGAGGGAAACAAAGCGCGCTCCATGGCGCATGCGCGGGAGGGAAGGCAGTAATGGTAATGGTATGGTAATTTAGCACAGCAGATAGGAGGGGTTTGCTTGGACACCAAGCCTCTGGAAAACAGACATTATAAAAACAGAATTTCTTTGCTATCAGACCTCTACTATGGGCCGTACAGGTAAGTATAGATTTACTTTTATATCACCTGTATGGCCATAGTAGAGGTCTGATATCGCCCAGTGGGGTGACAGATTCCCTTTAAATGTTCAGTCAGTTTGTTTTCCTGGGTGGAGTGTGTGGTCTGGAGGTAGAAGTCTCCGGGCTGTGTGTGGCTGATGCCAGAGAGCAACACCGAATGACTGATGTTGTTGAAACTTCACAAGACTATCTGCAGCCGGCAAAGGCCCTGCTGGCTAGAGGACTCTGTTATAGTTCATATTTTGTTTTCCCGTTAACCCCGAGAGGGACTGTTTATTTTTATGGGACGCTGCTGGAGTTTATGCCGCACAATAAACCCGCAGGAGGTTTAACCAAACTGTGTGTCCTGTGTCTACCTCCTGGAAGATGAGCAAGTCGCTTTACCACAGTATATATATATATATATATATATATATATATATATATATATATATATATATATGTATGTATGTATGTATGTATGTATATATATATATATATATATATATATATATATATATATATATATGTATGTATATATTACACACACTGCTCAAAAAAATAAAGGGAACACTTAAACAACAGAGTATAACTCCAAGTAAATCAAACTTCTGTGAAATCAAACTGTCCACTTAGGAAGCAACACTGATTGACAATCAATTTCACATGCTGGCGTGCGGCGTGCAAATGGAATAGACAATAGATGGGAATTATTGGCAATTATCAAGACACACTCAATAAAGAAGTGGTTCTGCAGGTGGGGATAACAGACTACATCTCAGTACCAATGCTTTCTGGCTGATGTTTTGGTCACTTTTGAATGTTGGTTGTGCTTTCACACTCGTGGTAGCATGAGACGGACTCTACAACCCACAGAAGTTGCTCAGGTAGTGCAGTTCATCCAGGATGGCACATCAGTGTGAGCTGTGGCAAGAAGGTTTGCTGTGTCTGTCAACGTAGTGTCCAGAGGCTGGATGCGCTACCAGGAGACAGGACAGTACACCAGGAGACATGGAGGGGGCCGTAGGAGGGCAACAACCCAGCAGCAGGACCGCTACCTCCACCTTTGTGCAAGGAGGAACAGGAGGAGCACTGCCAGAGCCCTGCAAAATGACCTCCAGCAGGCCACAAATGTGCATGTGTCTGCACAAATGGTTAGAAACTGACTCCATGAGGGTGGTATGAGGGCCCGATGTCCACAGATGGGGGTTGTGCTCACAGCCCAACACCGTGCAGGATGCTTGGCATTTGCCACAGAACACCAGGATTGGCAAAGTCGCCACTGGCGCCCTGTGCTCTTCACAGATGAAAGCAGGTTCACACTGAGCAAATGTGACAGAGTCTGGAGATGCCGTGGAGAGCGATCTGCTGCCTGCAACATCCTTCAGCATGACCGGTTTGACAGTGGGTCAGTAATGGTGTGGGGTGGCATTTCTTTGGAGGGCCGCACAGCCCTCCATGTGCTCGCCAGAGGTAGCCTGACTGCCATTGAGTACCGAGATGAGATCCTCAGACCCCTTGTGAGACCATATGCTGGTGCGGTTGGCCCTGGGTTCCTCCTGATGCAGGACAATGCCAGACCTCATGTGGCTGGAGTATGTCAGCAGTTCCTTCAAGATGAAGACATTGAAGCTATGGACTGGCCCGCCTGTTCCCCAGACCTGAATCCGATTGAGAACATCTGGGACATCATGTTTCGCTCCATCCACCAACGTCACGTTGCACCACAGACTGTCGAGGAGTTGGCGGATGCTTTAGTCCAGGTCTGGGAGGAGATCCCACAGGAGGCCATCCGCAACCTCATCAGGAGCATGCCCAGGCGTTGTTGGGAGGTCATACAGGCACGTGGAGGCCACACACAATACTGAGCCTCATTTTGACTTGTTTTAAGGACATTACATCAAAGTTGGATCAGCCTGTAGTGTGTTTTTCCACTTTCATTTTGGCGGTGACTCCAAATCCAGGCCTCCATTGGTTAATAAATTTGATTTCCATTGATGATTTTTGTGTGATTTTGTTGTCAGCACATTCAACTTTGTACAGAACAAAGAATTCAATGAGAATATTTCATTCATTCAGATCTAGGATGTGTTATTTGAGTGTTCCCTTTATTTTTTTGAGCAGTGTGTATATTTATACTGTATGTATGTATATGTATATATATATATATATATATATATATATATATATATATATATATATATATATATATACATACAGTATGTGTCCCTATAGTTATAGTTTTGGATTATGACTATTGTCCTATTGTCACTTCATTGTCTGCGCCGTTGCATCCAAATAACCTGTTCACAAAATCAAAGTATGTCATTGGGTTGGAAGGGGTTAAACAGGCAGTTTTGATGACATCACAAAGCACATAAACATCATAGACATCATATGACATCACAATTGGTATAGAATGTACAAGGTGTAACACCTGTTTCATTAGAGCCTGACAGCATGAAGGAAACAAGTCCAGGTAGGGAAGTCTTCACTTATGACCTCACTCACACATTGTATAGATGGCGGGTTAGTAGTGGGGTCAGAACTGCATCATTAACCTGAAAATCTCAGCACTAAGCGCTGGATCATGTGTCCGTTGCTGTGATTGTTATAATGATTCTATGATTTAAAAAAAAAATGTTATTGACCAGATTCCAAGAAAAATATGAACATCCGGGTGCTTGAGTAAGCCAGTGTTAGCCCGGCCTAACAGGGGTTACCAATCTGGATAATCCCTTCCCTAAATGGGGACTCGCTGGCGATCAACCTCATTTTGTAGACCCTCAGCAATCGGCTGGTTTTGCCCTCTATGACACCCATGTGCTCTAATAAAAGCATATAGAAAGGGGTGGGTCAGTTGAGACCACTTCATTTGGCTCCATTTTTGGGTAGCTTTGCCATTAATGTTGTCAAAACATAGCGTTTTCATAACATGAATGTAATTGCAGACTGCTACCGTTCTCCATTGTCAGCTGTCTTGGTCCTGTTGGATCAGGGGTGACCTGGAACTGACAGTTTATCGTGATCAGGAATGGCAGTATGGTGTCCTGTGTTTGCCTTAAGTTCATAAAGCAGTAGGTGATACTTATTAGAATAAAAGGGTGGAAATGTTTAGGCTATAACGTGCGTCATGACTCAATTAAATATGAGGCCTGTGGTTATTTGCAGCCTGTGATTTTGTTTTATTAATTCCAGCTTTTCCTTGATGTTGGAAACTTGATACATAACACAGCAGTGGCAGTTATTACGACATCACAGGGGGGCATGACATCATAGATATCACATGACATCATAGATATCACATGACATCACAGTTGGTAGAGAATATGTAATGTTCTAATCCTGAACCATCTTGTGTCCCAGAGGCAGCAGCTTGAGGAAGACAAGTCCATTTAGGTAGCTGTTCACTTAACACTAAGGCCCCATTCACACCTTGTGTAGCTGTGGGGTGTTTGTGGTGAAGTTTAGAACTGCACCATTACCCCTAAAAAATCTCAGCAAACATCTCTGAGTGACGTGTTCTCTGTTGTGTATCAGGATGATTCCTTAAATAGGACCTATCATTTAATCCTCTTTTTTGTAATGATAGGTGTTATGTCTCATCTAGTTCAGATGAGCAGCTGTAATGAAGCACGGACAGATGACGGTGGCGCAGCAGGATGGCCGAGCAGAAACAACAGGGAATGTAGTAGCTTGATGGCAGCAGGAGGATCAGAACTGGAACCAGAGGAAATCATGAGCAGAATTGAAGCAACGGCAACTGGAGTAATAGAGTTACAGACTCTGATCAGAGTTTGATCAGAGTGACGTCAGTTTTTCTCGGATGTGGAGAGGAGAAACAAAAGGTTTCTCACCTTCTCCCTTCTGTCAGTGGGTGAAAATCAGACCACACTCAAATGTCATCAAAGTGCGGTCCAATTTTTTCACAGACACATAGACTTCCATTGCCATTACTATATTTTGCAGACTATAACACGCACTGAACCATAAGGCACACCCCAAATTTTGGGGTGGAAAATAATTTTTTAAAATAAAATGGTGGTGCCTCTTATAGTCTGTTTAACGGTAGGTTACCGGGGGAGCTGGCGGCAGTGGAGCAGGGTCACAGGAGGCAGAGCCGCTGCTTCAGAGGGCCGCTGCTTCAGAGGGCCGGTGGCGGCAGGAGCAGGGCGATGTTGTGGGCCCTGGGCTCTCATAAGATGTCGGCGCCGGTGAGCAGAGTCTCCTTTCCTATTAATTGACCTGCAGTGGGCTTTGGGAAATTGGCCACTGGAGGCGACGCATGCGCAGATTGAAATCTCGGGAGATGCATGTACTTCCTCCAGCATCCATTTTCCCAAAACCCACTGCAGGGAAATCAATGGGAAAAGGGACTCTGCTCACCGGCGCCGACATCTTATGAGAGCCCAGGGCCCACCGACACCGACCTCCTTAAGCAGCGACACTGCTTCCTGTGACCCCGCTCCATCGCAGCCACCCCTCGGTATGCTACCTTCAGATATTGTATATTAGATTGTAAGCTCTTAGGACAGGGTGTACATTATTCTCCATGCCCTCAGGAGTAGCCTGTATATTGTATATTAGATTGTAAGCTCCTAGGACAGGGTGTACATTATTCTGCATGCCCTCATGAGCAGTCTGTATATTATATATTAGATTGTAAGCTCCTAGGACAGGGTGTACATTATTCTGCATGCCCTCAGGAGCAGTCTGTATATTATATATTAGATTGTAAGCTCCTAGGACAGGGTGTGCATTATTCTGCATGCCCTCAGGAGCAGTCTGTATATTATATATTAGATTGTAAGCTCCTAGGACAGGGTGTACATTATTCTGCATGCCCTCAGGAGCAGCCTGTATATTGTATATTAGATTGTAAGCTCCTAGGACAGGGTGTACATTATTCTGCATGCCCTCAGGAGCAGTCTGTATATTATATATTAGATTGTAAGCTCCTAGGACAGGGTGTGCATTATTCTGCATGCCCTCAGGAGCAGTCTGTATATTATATATTAGATTGTAAGCTCCTAGGACAGGGTGTACATTATTCTGCATTCCCTCAGGAGCAGTCTTTATATTATACTGTACAGACCTAAAGTTTGGACACACATTCTCATTTAAAGATTTTTCTGTATTTTCATGACTTTGAAAATTGTATATTCACACTGAAGGCATCAAAACTATGAATTAGCACATGTGGAATTATATACTTAACAAAAAAGTGTGAAACAACTGAAAATATGTCCTATATTCTAGGTTCTTCAAAGTAGCCACCTTTTGCTTTGATGACTGCTTTGCACACTCTTGGCATTCTCTTGATGAGCTTCAAGAGGTAGTCACCGGAAATGGTTTTCACTTCACAGGTGTGCCCTGTCAAGTTTAATAATTGGGATTTCTTGGCTTATAAATGGGGTTGGGACCATCAGTTGTGTTGTGCAGAAGTCTGGTGGATACACAGCTGAAAGTCCTACTGAATAGACTGTTAGAATTTGTATTATGGCAAGAAAAAAGCAGCTAAGTAAAGAAAAATGAGTGGCCATCATTACTTTAAGAAATGAAGGTCAGACAGTTCGAAAAATTGGGCAAACTTTGAAAGTGTCCTCAAGTGCAGTTGCAAAAACCATCAAGAGCTACAAAGAAACTGTCTCACATGAGGACCGCCCCAGGAAAAGGAAGACCAAGAGTCACCTCTGCTTCTGAGGATAAGTTTATCCGAGTCATCAGCCTCAAAAATCGCAGGTTAACAGCAGCTCAGATTAGAGACCAGGTCAATCCCACACAGAGTTCTAGCAGCAGACACATTTCTACAACAACTGTTAAGAGGAGACTTTGTGCAGCCGGCCTTCATGGTAAAATAGCTGCTAGGAAACCACTGCTAAGGACAGGCAACAAGCAGAAGAGACTTGTTTGGGCTAAAGAACACAAGGAATGGACATTAGATCAGTGGAAATCTGTGCTTTGGTCTGATGAGTCCAAATTTGAGATCTTTGGTTCCAACCACCGTGTCTTAGTGAGACACAGAAAAGGTGAACGGATGGACTCTACTTGCCTGGTTTCCACCGTGAAGCATGGAGGAGGAGATGTGATGGTGTGGGAGTGCCTTGCTGGTGACACTGTTGGGAATTTATTCAAAATTGAAGGCATACTGAACCAGCACGGCTATCACAGCATCTTGCAGCGGCATGCTATTCCATCCGGTTTGCGATTAGTTGGACCATCATTTATTTTTCAACAGGACAATGACCCCAAACACACCTCCAGGCTGTGTAAGGGCTATTTGACCAAGAAGGAGAGTGATGGGCTGCTACGCCAGATGACCTGGCCTCCACAGTCACCAGACCTGAAGCCAATCGAGATGGTTTGGGGTGTGCTGGACCGCAGAGTGAAGGCAAAAGGGCCAACAAGTGCTAGGCATCTCTGGGAACTCCTTCAAGATTGTTGGAAGACCACTTCCGGTGACTACCTCTTGAAGCTCATCAAGAGTGTGCAAAGCAGTCATCAAAGCAAAAGGTGGCTACTTTGAAGAACCTAGAATATAAGACATATTTTCAGTTATTTCACACGTTTTTGTTAAGTATATAATTCCACATGTGTTAATTCATAGTTTTGATGCCTTCAGTGTGAATGTACAATTTTCATAGTCAAGAAAATACAGAAAAATCTTTAAATGAGAAGGTGTGTCCAAACTTTTGGTCTGTACTGTATATTAGACTGTAAGCTCCTAGGACAGGGTGTACATTATTCTGCATGCCCTCAGGAGCAGCATGTATATTATATATTAGATTGCAAGCTCCTAGGACAGGGTGTACATTATTCTGCATGCCCTCAGGAGCAACATGTATATTATATATTAGATTGTAAGTTCCTAGGACAGGGTGTACATTATTCTGCATGCCATCAGGAGCAGTCTGTATATTATATATTAGATTGTAAGCTCCTAGGACAGGGTGTACATTATTCTGCATGCCCTCAGGAGCAGTCTGTATATTATATATTAGATTATAAGCTCCTATGACAGGGTGTACATTATTCTGCATGCCCTCAGGAGCAGCCTATATATTGTATATTAGATTTTAAGCTCCTGGGACAGGGTGTGCACTATTCTGCATGCCCTCAGGAGCAGTCTGTATATTATATATTAGATTGTAAGCTCCTAGGACAGGGTGTACATTATTCTGCATGCCCTCAGGAGCAGTCTGTATATTATATATTAGATTGTAAGCTCCTAGGACAGGGTTTACATTATTCTGCATGCCCTCAGGAGCAGTCTGTATATTATATATTAGACTGTAAACTCCTAGGACAGGGTGTGCATTATTCTGCATGCCCTCAGGAGCAGCCTGTATATTAGATTGTAAGCTCTTAGGATAGGGTGTACATTATTCTGCATGCCCTCAGGAGCAGTCTGTATATTATATATTAGATTGTAAGCTCCTAGGACAGGGTGTGCATTATTCTGCATGCCCTCAGGAGAAGCCTGTATATAATATATTAGATTATAAATTCCTAGGACAGGGTGTACATTATTCTGCATGCCCTCAGGAGCAGCCTTTATATTATATATTAGATTGTAAGCTCCTAGGACAGGGCGTACATTCTTCTGCATTCCCTCAGGAGCAGCATGTATATTATATATTAGATTGTAAGCTCCTAGGACAGGGTGTACATTATTCTGCATGCCCTCAGGAGCAGTCTGTATATTATATATTACATTGTAAGCTCCTAGGACAGGGTGTGCATTATTCTGCATGCCCTCAGGAGCAGTCTGTATATTATATATTAGATTGTAAGCTCTTAGGACAGGGTGTACATTATTCTGCATGCCCTCAGGAGCAGTCTGTATATTATATATTAGATTGTAAGCTCTTAGGACAGGGTGTACATTATTCTGCATGCCCTCAAGAGCAGTCTCTATATTATATATTAGATTGTAAGCTCTTAGGACAGGGTGTACATTATTCTGCATGCCCTCAGGAGCAGTCTGTATATTATATATTAGATTGTAAGCTCTTAGGACAGGGTGTACATTATTCTGCATGCCCTCAGGAGCAGTCTGTATATATTAGATTGTAAGCTTCTAGGACAGGGTGTACATTATTCTGCATGCCCTCAGGAGCAGTCTGTATATTATATATTAGATTGTAAGCTCTTAGGACAGGGTGTACATTATTCTGCATGCCCTCAGGAGAAGTCTGTATATTATATATTGTAAGCTCCTAGGACAGGGTGTACATTATTCTGTATGCCCTCAGGAGCAGTCTGTATATTGTATATATTAGATTGTAAGCTCCTAGGACAGGGTGTACATTATTCTGCATGCCCTCAGGAGCAGTCTGTATATTATATATTAGATTGTAAGCTCTTAGGACAGGGTGTACATTATTCTGCATGCCCTCAGGAGCAGTCTGTATATTATATATTACATTGTAAGCTCCTAGGACAGGGTGTGCATTATTCTGCATGCCCTCAGGAGCAGTCTGTATATTATATATTAGATTGTAAGCTCTTAGGACAGGGTGTACATTATTCTGCATGCCCTCAGGAGCAGTCTGTATATTATATATTAGATTGTAAGCTCTTAGGACAGGGTGTACATTATTCTGCATGCCCTCAAGAGCAGTCTGTATATTATATATTAGATTGTAAGCTCTTAGGACAGGGTGTACATTATTCTGCATGCCCTCAGGAGCAGTCTGTATATTATATATTAGATTGTAAGCTCTTAGGACAGGGTGTACATTATTCTGCATGCCCTCAGGAGCAGTCTGTATATATTAGATTGTAAGCTTCTAGGACAGGGTGTACATTATTCTGCATGCCCTCAGGAGCAGTCTGTATATTATATATTAGATTGTAAGCTCTTAGGACAGGGTGTACATTATTCTGCATGCCCTCAGGAGAAGTCTGTATATTATATATTGTAAGCTCCTAGGACAGGGTGTACATTATTCTGTATGCCCTCAGGAGCAGTCTGTATATTGTATATATTAGATTGTAAGCTCCTAGGACAGGGTGTACATTATTCTGTATGCCCTCAGGAGCAGTCTGTATATTATATATTAGATTGTAAGCTCTTAGGACAGGATGTGCATTATTCTGTATGCCCTCAGGAGAAGTCTGTATATTATGTATTAGATTGTAAGCTCCTAGGACAGGGTGTACATTATTCTGCATGCCCTCAGGAGCAGTCTGTATATTATATATTGTAAGCTCCTAGGACAGGGTGTACATTATTCTGCATGCCCTCAGGAGCAGTCTGTATATTATATATTGTAAGCTCCTAGGACAGGGTGTACATTATTCTGCATGCCCTCAGGAGCAGTCTGTATATTGTATATATTAGATTGTAAGCTCCTAGGACAGGGTGTACATTATTCTGCATGCCCTCAGGAGCAGTCTGTATATTATATATTAGATTGTAAGCTCTTAGGACAGGGTGTACATTATTCTGCATGCCCTCAGGAGCAGTCTGTATATTATATATTACATTGTAAGCTCCTAGGACAGGGTGTGCATTATTCTGCATGCCCTCAGGAGCAGTCTGTATATTATATATTAGATTGTAAGCTCTTAGGACAGGGTGTACATTATTCTGCATGCCCTCAGGAGCAGTCTGTATATTATATATTAGATTGTAAGCTCTTAGGACAGGGTGTACATTATTCTGCATGCCCTCAAGAGCAGTCTGTATATTATATATTAGATTGTAAGCTCTTAGGACAGGGTGTACATTATTCTGCATGCCCTCAGGAGCAGTCTGTATATTATATATTAGATTGTAAGCTCTTAGGACAGGGTGTACATTATTCTGCATGCCCTCAGGAGCAGTCTGTATATATTAGATTGTAAGCTTCTAGGACAGGGTGTACATTATTCTGCATGCCCTCAGGAGCAGTCTGTATATTATATATTAGATTGTAAGCTCTTAGGACAGGGTGTACATTATTCTGCATGCCCTCAGGAGAAGTCTGTATATTATATATTGTAAGCTCCTAGGACAGGGTGTACATTATTCTGTATGCCCTCAGGAGCAGTCTGTATATTGTATATATTAGATTGTAAGCTCCTAGGACAGGGTGTACATTATTCTGTATGCCCTCAGGAGCAGTCTGTATATTATATATTAGATTGTAAGCTCTTAGGACAGGATGTGCATTATTCTGTATGCCCTCAGGAGAAGTCTGTATATTATGTATTAGATTGTAAGCTCCTAGGACAGGGTGTACATTATTCTGCATGCCCTCAGGAGCAGTCTGTATATTATATATTGTAAGCTCCTAGGACAGGGTGTACATTATTCTGCATGCCCTCAGGAGCAGTCTGTATATTATATATTGTAAGCTCCTAGGACAGGGTGTACATTATTCTGCATGCCCTCAGGAGCAGTCTGTATATTATATATTAGATTGTAAGCTCCTAGAACAGGGTGTACATTATTCTGCATGCCCTCAGGAGCAGCCTGTATATTAGATTGTAAGCTCCTTGGAGCAGGGTGTATTTGTCTTTTCCTTCCCAGGGTCGGCTCTCCTGAGCTTATAATACATGCAGATATACAGCAATATGTAGCAGGACAGACGTGATCCAGGGAAATATCCGATCGCCACAAATGGGGTCAGGAAGGAATTTTTTTCCCCCCTGATGCAGAACTCTCCGGGGGGTTTCTTCGCCTTCCTCTGGATCTTTGGGTCCAGTGTCTCTCAGCCGGTCCTCAATGACCACAGCCAGTTCTGTGGTCTCTATGGGGCCTGACCTGAGAGTCATTGTGATCATATTTTAATTTCTTAAAGGGCCAGTAATATTTTTATTACAATGTTGCTTATTGCTATTCCAATAAAATATAAAAAGAAAGAAAATCAAAGTGTTATGTGAGTTTTTTTGTCTTGATTTTTTTTTTTACACAGTTACAATGATGGGACATACAGTAAACCTATCATTATGTGGACATAAAGTGATCATTACTACCCTCAATATTCCTCAAGTAGAACCAGGAATTATGAGGGGCGCCATGTATAGATGGCAGACCACCCATTGTAGTATCATAATGTCAGCTCCTGTACCAAGTTACATTACAACTGTTATGGGGGCTGATGTGTATGGTGGGGGCAGGGCACTAAAATATTATATGTCCTACACAACGAGAGACATTGATACACATATGGAACCCGCTATATGGGGATATGAACTTTGACTTTTTTCGTCTATGAATTGACTAAGGCCTATGAGCCATTCCCCTGAGGAATGTTTGAACAGAGGAAACGCGTCGGGAGGCCAGGAGTTCTGGGGCGTAGGGCCAGATGACTGATTTATTTATTTTTTCTGTCTGATTCAAGACCTCAGAAATACCTAACAAGGCGGACCAATGTTCATCTCTCGGGTGAGATCTCTCCATACTTTACTTGTATGATAGATGGTTTAATGATCTTGCCTGCTGATACACAATTGTAGAATGAGAAATACATGCGCTTTAAATCCAGATGGATACATGTGCAATAAGTAGTCTTATTCAAAATATATGAAGTAGTATCAGTGTCTATTGTTTAATGTGTATGGTAATATGCAACTGAGAATCATATACCGCATAAAAAAACAAATTAAACATATGAGACCACTGCCAATATACCCCATGGTTATTTAATGTATACGTTGCTAAACATCAGAAAGACCACTGTCAATTTAAAGCATGTATAGCAAAAATAAGAGGTATATATTTATATTTATATCTGATATTTGCCTTATGGGTTCCTAATTTCCACTGACAGAAGATCCATATATATATGGTGGGATGATTAAAAGCCATGTTATATTAACCTGAATGAACAGCTAGAGAGAAGGTTTATCAAAGTAGTGGCTTTGTGAGTATCTTTTACTAATATCTTGATCATTAAGGAAGGTCTCAGAAACTATTGTTTTTTGTTGTCTACCTTATACTGTGGATCTATGGACAAGTTGGGATAATATCTGACTATATGTGTATCCTATACTGTCCCTAATCTAGCTTTTATCCTAGTAGTTTTTTTTGTCTTTTTGTGTTTTTTTTTTAATTTATCATTAATAAAATGTAAGTTTTAATATGAATCTCTATCTTAAGCTGTGTTAAATAGAATTTTGAGGAGATACATTTTTGTACTATTCTAGTGCTGTCTATAATATCATTATTGGAACATAAAGTGATCATTACTACCCTCAATATTCCTCAAGTAGAACTAGGAATTATGGGGGGCGCCACTTATAGACGGCAGATCACATGTATCTCCACCCATTGTTGTATCATAATGTCAGCTCCTGTACCAAGTTACATTACAACTGTTACGGGGGTCGATCTGTGTGATCGGGGCAGGGCACTAAAATAGTGTATGTCCTACACAACAAACTACCTGATAGAAGACTGAAGGCCGGGACACAGAGCCGCCGAATACAAGAGACACAAGCAGTGTCGGACTTTGGTGCCAAGGGCCCACCAGTAACCAACTCCAGGGCCGCACTTTTCAGCTTCATGCAAATGTGACATTATCTTCAATCACAAATGTATATAACAATGAACTGGATAGATTGTTAAATGGATAAGATGCTGCCTCTGTACATAGTTAGTCAAGTATATTGTGCCAAGTACATATAAAAGGGTGGTGGCCATTCTTGCACAGGGGCCCACCGGAGGATTCTCCTACTCCCCTATGTGCCAGTCCAAGCCTGCCCAGCACCCCCGCCGATCAGCTGTCATCATCAGTGGTCGCAGGCTGAAAGTGCTTACTTGCTGAGCTTGGCCGTTTACTTGTAGTGGTTGAGGCTTGGTACTGCACATCCACCTCCCATTGAATTGAATAGGCGGCGGATGTGTAGTACCCAGCGGCAGCCACTACAAGTAGACAGCCAAGCTCAGCAAGTAAGTACCTCCGGCCGCCGACAGCCGCCACCGATAACAGCTGATCAGCGAGGGTGCAAGGTGTCGGACCCCAGACAATCAGGCATTGATGCCCTAGCCTATACATACGGCGTCAATGAACAGTATAAGTAGTGGATAACCTCTTTAAGTGGTGGAAAAAAAATAAGAAATTTGTCTGAAAAAATTTTTTTGCTTTTGTCGCCATTTTCTGAGACCCATAGCATTTTTCTTTTTCAGGATCTGGGGCTGTGTGTTGGCTTATTATTTGCGCCCTGAGCTGATGTTTTTATTGATACCATTTTCGGGTAGATACCATAATTTGATCGCTTCTTATTGCATTTTATTGCAATGTTGCGGCGATCAAAAAAATGTAATTCTGATGTTTTGATTTTTTTTTTTCACACCCTGCCAAATTTCCTGGTTCCCAGCTCTTGCTATACACAGACGCTATACACAGATGTCCTTGACAAAAACCTCTCTCGTTCGAAACGTTGGACCATATCTGTTTTTGACTCCCTGCCGGACCAAATAAATGAACACTGCAGCAAAACTTAAAGTCTCATTTTCTTTTGTGGTGCTTAGGTTCAATTAATTTGGATCACGAGTCCCTTTTCTCGAGAACACTATTTCCTTTTACAAAATAAGGACAGTGTTGCTGGCTTTTCTCATTCATCTTTTTTTTCCCCTCATTACGCCGATTACCATTCTGATTAATTTATTTTATATTTTGATAGATTGGACATTTCTGAATGCAGCAATACCAAATATGTGTCTTTTTATTTTATTGTTTTATTTTCAATGTATGTCTGATTTGACTTTTGTGAGGGGGGGGGGGGTTCATATTTTTACAAACTATTTTTAATTTTTACTTTATTGAATAGTCATTATAGGAGACTTGAAGCGGGTATTGCCCAATCGGTTGTGCTATAAATAGGAGTGCTTCAGCCCCGCTATGTTATAGCAGAAATCACAATCTCACATGAACGAGCCAGCGTTCACAGGAGGATTGTAATGACAGGCATGGGGGTCATCAGCAGACCCCAGGCTGTCATGACAACCCATTGGTGCCCCATGATCACGTCATGGGCGCGCCAATGGGAGCATGGAATGAAGCACCCTTAATGGTGCATGTTAAATCCCGCTGTCAGAGATTGACAGCAGAATTTAGCAGGTTAACAGAGCACAAATCAGCCGTCATGTGTCGGGAAAGATGCAGGCTCAGTGTGTGAGCAAGTATCAAAGTGAAGGACACGACATATGGCGTAAATATACATCATATGTACGGTAATTAAGGGGGTTAAATGTCTGGGAATCATCTCCTTTTTCACATAATTCTCCAAGGTAGTATGGTCCCACCTTATTTTGGTTTCATTAATCATCAATTTTTCAAGTTTTTTCAAATCGTGGGCCATATCATAACAGGTAGGTTCCAAATCCAGGTGGGTGGAAAAAGCATGTGCAGCCTTACGTTGTCTGTTTTGTGTGGAATCAGTCATAATGAAAAATGCAAAGCCTTAAGAGAGCCGTTTAAATTACCAGTATCAAAAATACTGATAATTATTATTAAAAATATAGGAGGTATGCACAGTAGCAAGGTCAGAATAGATCAACTGGTGTCATGGGCATGGGCGTACCCACCGTGGGGCAGGGGGGGCAGCTGCCCCCACCTAGAAGCAGGGACGCACGCCGGACCACTTCCCCAGCAGCGGCGCACGGCCGCTACTTCTTCTTCGGCCGGGCCAGCACTGCAGCTGTTAACTTCCCTGTGTGCTGGCCCGGCCGCATCACAGCTAGGAGACACGGCCCTGTGCACGGCCATGTCTCCTAGCTGTGACGTCACGCAGTGCGCGCCCGGCCTGTACTGCTGCACCGGAGAGGAGCAGGAGGACTGGAGCCGGGGGATGGTGAGTGTGTGAGTGTGTGTGAGTGTGTGTGAGTGAGTGTGTCTGTGATTGAGTGTGTGTGTGCAGGAAGATATCATTGTGTGATGTCTGTTTTTATGTATTTTTGTGTTTCAAATGTGTTTATGCATGTATGTATATGTCTGTATATGTTTGTGTGTGCGTGACTGCATGCGGCCTCCCGCTGTCTCTGGGGGGGGCCTTGCGGCCTCCCGCTGTGTATAGATGGCTACGTGCGGCCTCCAGCTGTGTATAGATGGCTACGTGCGGCCTCCTGCTGTGTATAGATGGCTACGTGCAGCCTCCCGCTGTGTATAGATGGCTACGTGTGGCCTCCTGCTGTGTATGGATGGCTACGTGCGGCCCCCCTGCTGTGTATAGATGGCTACGTGCAGCCTCCTGCTGTGTATAGATGGCTACGTGCGGCCTCCCGCTGTGTATAGATGGCTACGTGCGGCCTCCTGCTGTGTATTGATGGCACCGTGCGGCCTCCCGCTGTGTATAGATGGCCACTACTTCTTCTTTGGCTGGGCCAGCACTGCAGCTGTTAACTTCCCTGTGTGCTGGCCCGGCCTCGTCACAGCGAGGAGATGTGGCCCTGTGCGCAGCCTTGTCTCCTAGCTGTGATGTCATGCAGTGCGCGCCCGGCCTGCACTGCTGCACCGGAGAGGAGCAGGAGGACTGGAGCCAGGGGATGGTGAGTGTGTGAGTGTGTGTGTGTGAGAGTGTGTGTGTGAGTGTGTGTGAGTGAGTGTGTCTGTGATTGAGTGTGTGTGTGTGTGCAGGCAGATATCATTGTGTGATGTCTGTTTATATGTACTTTTGTGTTTCAAATGTGTTTACGTATGTATGTATATGTCTGTATATGTTTGTGTGTGCATGACTGCATGCGGCCTCCCGCTGTCTCTGGGGGGGGCGCCGTGCGGCCTCCCGCTGTGTATAGATGGCTATGTGCGGCCTCCCGCTGTGCATAGATGGCTACGTGCGGCCTCCCGCTGTGTATAGATGGCTACGTGCGGCCTCCCGCTGTGTATAGATGGCTACGTGCGGCCTCCCGCTGTGTATAGATGGCTACGTGTGGCCCCCTGCTGTGTATAGATGGCTACGTGCGGCCCCCTGCTGTGTATAGATGGCTACGTGCAGCCTCCTGCTGTGTATAGATGGCTATTTGCCGCCTCCTGCTGTGTATAGATGGCTACGTGCGGCCTTCCGCTGTGTATTGATCGCTACGTGCGGCCTCCCGCTGTGTATTGATGGCTACGTGCGGCCCCCTTCTGTGTATAGATGACTACGTGCAGCCTCCTGCTGTGTATAGATGGCTACATGCGGCCTCCTGCTGTGTATAGATGGTGCCGTGCGGCCTCCCGCTGTGTATTGATGGCTACGTGCGCCCTCCTGCTATGTATAGATGGCTACGTGTGCTCAATATTGAGCCATACAATTAATGTAAGGCTATGTGCCCACGATGCGGAAATGCTTTGGATTTTTCCTGAGCGTTTCTGCATCTCCCTGGCAGAAAAAACGCATGCGGATTGTACATGCAGATTGTACATGCGTTTTTCCTGCCAGGGACAAGCGAAAGTGAAGCGTTCTTCACATGCATTTCCGCATGCGGGTTGACAAGCGATTTTAGCATCACTTGGAAAGTGCTTGACAACTTGGTCACACTATATAAATCCATGCAACCAGCATGGATTTATATAGTGTGATCGTAAAAGAATGGTAAAAAATAAAAAATAAATATATACTTACCTTCTGATGGCCTGCCGAAGTCAGCGGTCGCGTGACCCGTCACATGACTGAATGACGTCACGGCAGGTCCTTTTCAGACCATCGTGAGCTGCCGGCAAGCCAGGACGCATCGGATAAAGACACTGGGGGCCATCAGAAGGTAAGTATAATATTTATTTTTTATTTTATTCTTTTTTTACAGGTTCTATGGTACCAGGGTCCGGAGGAGAGTCTCCTCTTCTCCAAACCCGGGTACCATCCGCACATTGAAACGCATGGATTCTGCATGTACAGATGCAGTGATGCGGACTCCATGCATTCCAATGCAAGTCAATGGTGGCGAAAACGCAGCGCTTCCACAAAATAATTGGTAATGCTGCGGATTTTTCCGCAATGATAATCCGCAACGGAAATTTCCACAGCATGTGCACAGCACATGCGGATTATCATTGGGGAACATGGCAGACCTTCTACCAAGCGTATTTTAAGCATTTCTGCAGCGTAATTGCCGCTGCGGAAACGCTTAAAAAACGCATAGTGGGCACACAGCCTAAAAAAAATTATTATAATATTGTGCCAAATTAATTTCACGTGAACTATCACATGATCTATCACAGGGGATCATGTGACATGTGATACATCAGGTGTGTGTGTGTGGGGGGGCCGCGTCTTCTAAACTGCCCGGGGCCCTTGCTACTCTTAATCCACCCCTGCACGCGGCACACACACTTAGATCACCGGCGGTCGCGGCCAGCGAAAGTTCCCTCTGCGCAGTGTCACTGCATGGAGTCCGGCCGGGATTACCTTTAACACACATTGAGTGACACAGCACACCGCAATGCCGCATGTCACATGATCAGGGTCCTGACTCCTGAGGCGTGCTGACGTAGCAAGCTGCCTGCCTCCCCTGTTTCCTGTCTCTGAGAATCCCGCCGGAGCGGAGCGCTTGTCCTGTTACTGTGGGCCGGCTGCCAGTGACTGTGGCAGCCAGCCAGTGTAAATTACACAATACACTCACTCACTGTGTAATTATTGAAATTTGGAAGGGCCTGGGGCCTGGGCCTTGGGAGTAGGAACCGGACCTGGAGAAAGGGCAGGTGGTTAATGCTGGGCCAGCTGGGGGGACGTTAATTATTATAGCAATGGCACTATTATATATAAATAAATAAAATATAAATAAAATCAGCGCCATTTATCCCGCACCCCGAGTGTCAGCGTCATTATCCCGCACCGCGAGTGTCAGCGTCTTTATCCTGTACCCCCAATGACGGCGCTATTATCCTGTACCCCCAGTGTTGGTGTCATCCTGTACCCCCAGTGTCGGTGTCATTATCCTGTACCCTGAGTGTCAGCGCCATTAATGCGTACCCCGAGTGTCAGCGCCATTAATCCGTACCCCGAGTGTCAGCGCCATTAATCCGTACCCCGAGTGTTGGTGTCATTATCCTGTACCCCCAGTGTCGGTGTCATCCTGTACCCCCAGTGTCGGTGTCATTATCCTGTACCCCAAGTGTCAGCGCCATTAATCCGTACCCCGAGTGTTGGTGTCATTATCCTGTACCCCCAGTGTCGGTGTCATTATCCTGTACCCCCAGTGTCGGTGTCATTATCCTGTACCCCAAGTGTCAGCGCCATTATCCTGTACCCCGAGTGTCAGCGCCATTATCCTGTACCCCGAGTGTCAGCGCCATTAATCCGTACCCCGAGTGTCCGCGCCATTAATCCGTACCTCGAGTGTTGGTGTCATTATCCTGTACCCCCAGTGTCAGTGTCATCCTGTACCCCCAATGTCTGTGTCATTATCCTGTACCCCGAGTGTCAGCGTCATTATTCTAGGCTATATGTAATTACACTACAGGGAGGCCTCTATATGTGATTACCTCGATTGGTGCTCTAAATGTAATTCTCCTGCTCCATCTTATACTCACCCTCCGGTGTCTTATCTGTTTCCAGCGTTGCATCTTTTTCGTTTTAAAATTTTACAACCTGAATGACCATGGCTTGCCCCCCCCCCTAGTTTTGATCCTGGGTACGCCCCCCATGGTCACGGGTGTGTCAGAGGTGACAGACAGTCGCCCTGCAGTGGGGTGCAGGAGATCTCCACGTTTGGCATTGCAGACAGCTGCTTAGATAGGAGGCTGTCTTTAAGACCAAGCGACTACCTCTCTCTTGCTAATTTGCTCTCTGGCCTGGGTGTACATATACCTGGTGTGTCTGAGAGGGCGTCGCCGGTTATATTAATTTATACTTGTGAAGCTTAGCAGGAGCAGTACCTCGTCCTCTCTGGAGCTTGAGGCCGTGTGCACATTTGGAGTTCATCTAAAGCTAAGCCGTTTTAGTGGAGGTTGACTAGTGCTCATCTCCTTCCATCCCTAGCCGTAGCCTTATGCCAGGGAAAGTAGGACGAAGCACGCGATCGGCAATAGCTGAGGAGGCTATATAGGGACGTTAGTTGAGACAGGGTGATGCTAGACCAGACTAGGAGGTCTCCATTTCCCCCTTTCCCTAGTGTCTGAGCTCCCTCTCCCTTTTCCCTTTGTGTTGCACTTACACCTGGCATGACAACTGGTGAAAGAAATCCGGATCTGGTCAGCACTCAGGGGTCAGTAATACCTATCATTATTGTACATGATATTATTTATTTATTTATTTGGTATTGTAATATCTTAATGCATAGCACTCATTAAGTGTCAACATTTGAGTGACATTCTTGGGATTAACAATTATGCTCATTTGTCTATACTCCCCAGTCTGACCTTTTTCTTTTGTGGTCCTCTTCCCTCTAAAGACATTTTATGTGATTTTATTTGATTCTGATAATAAATGTTATATTTTATAATACCACAGTTCTGATGTCATATTTATAGGAGTTGATTTAATACAGTGGACATATGAACACTGCAATTTTCCCTCTCTCTTTTTTGATATTGTTTTCAACTGCTGAAAGAAAGTAAAACCAGCTCACCTGGACGGGTCAGGCGTGCAGGAGCAAGAAAAGCCTTTTGACCACACGCGTGAGACCAAAGCGAAAAAATGTGTTTAAACTCCAGCTCCTTAAAATTTTAGGTTTTATTATGTTCCCTGCCCTTAGTCTCATACTCACCAGCCGCTGTCTTCATCTGTTCTCGGTGCCGCTCCGGTCGTCTTCTGCAGTTTGTGACCTGCCGGATGGCTCAATGCCTGCCGGTGTTGGCTGGCCGAGCCATAGGTCACTTCTCAATATAAATCTATGAGAGCCAGAACAAAGCCAAAACAAGGGTTTCATAGCCTTAGGCCACGTGCGCACGTTCAGTATTTAGTGAGTTTTTTAACCTCAGTATTTGTACGCCAAAACCAGGAGTGGGTGATAAATACAGAAGTGGTGACGTGTTTCTATTGTACTTTTCCTCTGATTGTTCCTCTCCTGGTTTTGGCTTATAAATACTGAGCTAAAAAGCTCACCAAATACTCCACATGTGCACGTGGCCTTACAATGAGAGTTTGTGACTGTTATCGCTGACTTCTGGTCAGTCAGAAGTTGTGGTCACAAGGTGGTGGTACGGTGCTGGAGAGTGGGGGGAAGAGCAGAAGACAGCAGCTTGTTTACTAGAGTCAGGGAACATGCAATAGTGATATAGAAGTGAAATTAAAAAAATTCCACAGCGGTGCTCTAAAGGCACCTTGTACACTGCTCAAAAAAAATAAAGGGAACGCTCAAATAACACATCCTAGATCTGAATGAATGAAATATTCTCATTGAATACTTTGTTCTGTACAAAGTTGAATGTGCTGACAACACAATCACACAAAAATCATCAATGGAAATCAAATTTATTAACAAATGGAGGCCTGGATTTGGAGTCACCCCCAAAATTAAAGTGGAAAAACACACTACAGGCTGATCCAACTTTGATGTAATGTCCTTAAAACAAGTCAAAATGAGGCTCAGTATTGTGTGTGGCCTTCACATGCCTGTATGACCTCCCTACAATGCCTGGGCATGCTCCTGATGAGGTTGCTGATGGCCTCCTGTGGGATCTCCTCCCAGACCTGGACTAAAGCATCCGCCAACTCCTCGACAGTCTGTGGTGCAATGTGACGTTGGTGGATGGAGCGAGACATGATGTCCCAGATGTGCTCAATCGAATTCAGGTCTGGGGAACGGCCGGGCCAGTCCATAGCTTCAAAGCCTTCATCTTGCAGGAACTGCTGACACACTCCAGCCACATGAGGTCTGGCATTTTCCTGCATTAGGAGGAACCCAGGGCCAACCGCACCAGCATATGGTCTCACAAGGGGTCTGAGGATCTCATCTTGGTACCTTATGGCAGTCAGGCTACCTCTGGCGAGCACATGGAGGGCTGTGCGGCCCTCCAAAGAAATGCCACCCCACACCATTACTGACCCACTGCCAAACCGGTCATGCTGAAGGATGTTGCAGGCAGCAGATCGCTCTCCACGGCATCTCCAGAGTCTGTCACGTCTGTCACATGTGCTCAGTGTGAACCTGCTTTCATCTGTGAAGAGCACAGGGCGCCAGTTGCGACTTTGCCAATCCTGGTGTTCTGTGGCAAATGCCAAGGGTCCTGCACGTTGTTGGGCTGTGAGCACAACCCCCATCTGTGGACGTCGGGCCCTCATACCACCCTCATGGAGTTGGTTTCTAACCGTTTGTGAAGACACATGCACATTTGTGGCCTGCTGGAGGTCATTTTGCAGGGCTCTGGCAGTGCTCCTCCTGTTCCTCCTTGCACAAAGGCGGAGGTAGCGGTTCTGCTGCTGGGTTGTTGCCCTCCTACGGCCTCCTCCATGTCTCCTAGTGTACTGGCCTGCCTCCTGGTAGCTCCTCCAGCCTCTGGACAGACACAGCAAACCTTCTTGCCACAGCTCGCATTGATGTGACATCCTGGATGAGCTGCACTACCTGAGCAACTTCTGTGGGTTGTAGAGTCCGTCTCATGCTACCACGAGTGTGAAAGCACAACCAACATTCAAAAGTGACCAAAACATCAGCCAGAAAGCCTTGGTACAGAGATGTGGTCTGTGGTCCCCACCTGCAGAACCACTCCTTTATTGAGGGTGTCTTGATAATTGCCAATAATTTCCATCTATTGTCTATTCCATTTGCACAACAGCAGGTGAAATTGATTGTCAATCAGTGTTGCTTCCTAAGTGGACAGTTTGATTTCACAGAAGTTTGATTTACTTGGAGTTATATTCTGTTGTTTAAGTGTTCCCTTTATTTTTTTGAGCAGTGTATTGTCTATTGTATGTCCAAGATGGGAAGACTAGATTGCCGTTACAATATAAATAATGGTGCTAATTAGCACTGTGCCAAGTCTATCTGCCGCTGCCGTACTATAACACTACGGACAGGAATAGTCATCTCTGCGTCTTCCTCTGCCATTGTTTTCTACTGAACCTTCTTATAAAGTTATTTCCATCTTCATTGATGGATATTATTGGAAATTGCTTGTAAAATAAAACACTTTTGTAATTCACTACATATAAACCACCCTGCCTTGTTCCGCTGAGAATTACTATTTTATTTTTTATTGTATATTGCTTGGTACCTAGGGTGCTGGCCACCACTGTGATCTAACTGCAGTGGCCGAATAGGCACATTGCTTACAAGTTCTTTCCAATAGAATAGCTTCTTATGCTGATTAGCCAAAGCTCACTCGCATAGCAGCAAGGGAGTACACAGATCTGGCCACTGGTGTCACAATGCTGCTGGTTCAAACTGTCAATCAATCAGGAGTCCACCCCTCCCTTGGATGTAAGGAAGTCGGGATGCTGAAGAACATTTCTCTCTTGAACAAACGACGGGGACCAACCTTTTAAGCTGCTGGTTTTGGCAGGACCAACAGTCCATCAAATATGTAGAGGGGTGTCCTAACTTTCCACTGACGACTGATCCTCACCCTATGTTATTTTCATGCACTATTGCTGTTTATTTATTTACTGCAGGGTGTTTGCTTATTATGTTTTCATCTTGGGTTTTTGCTTGTTTAGTGGCCAGTGTGAACATGCGCTTACATGCTGCATGCACACCAACTATACTCCAGTTCATCTCTTTAGGTTTTCTGTTTCAGTCTGTTTGCATTCAGTACATATCAAGGTGTGGCCTGCCTTTTTGCTTTGAGTTGGACATTATATTCATGTACTTCCCCATGGCTGTGTATCCAATCTACTAGCCGGGTTTTAGTCCTTCTCTGCCCTTATTCACACACATGTCACTTGAAAAATGGTAAGGTTTTAATATTAGAGGTTAGGACTGTGCCCAATAGGGACACTGTGACGTGGTGGGACAGCTTTTGCATTTTTTATCAAAATTATTTTAACTAAGCACCCTATGTTATTTTCATGCACTATTGCTGTTTACCTCTGTAAAGCTGATATCAGTGGCATGGGAAACCATACACACTCCTAAGAATATTCAAGAGGTTAATGCTGCAATACTTCTGTATCATGGCATATTAGACCTGTCAGCTTTACATTGACATACATACTATTAAAGCATAGCTTCAAACCTTCCTGTATTCAGCGGTACTGGCCCGATTTGAGGGCTCAGTCCCGTGTCCCGTCACCGCACAGCTGTTCTCCCGGCAAGTGCCGGGGCCTTGAGGAAGCGGGAGGCCCACTCGCCGTCGGGGACCCTGGCACGCTATGGGTCCGGTGAGTCGGGAGAGCCCACTGCCCGCGAGTGGGTTCCACCGCTTCCTCAGGGCCCCGGCACTTTCCATAGTAACTTACCACTACCGGTTCCTCCGCAGCTCTGGCGTCTTCCACATCTCTTGACTCTGTGATGTGTCAGGGCAGAGGGCATCTGCAATGCCAAGTGCAGTGACCTTCTACAGCCGGATCCAGAGCGACTGTCTGTCACACTTGATACACCCGTTACAGTACCCTCCCTTTTACGAGTAGCCTCCGGACACTCAGGACCAGGTTTCTCAGGATGAGAGGTGTGGAACGAACGAACCAGCCTAGGAGCATTCACCTCCGAAGCAGAAACCCACATCCTTTCCTCTGGACCATAACCCTTCCAGTGAACCAAGTACTGAAGGGAAGAACAATGAAGACTAGAATCCACAATCTTCGAAATTTGGAACTCCAAATTGCCATCAACCATGATTGGGGACGGCAGCAAGGGGTAAAAAGGTACCACATACTTCTTGAGCAGAGACCTGTGAAACACATTGTGGTACCTAAGGGTAACTCAAGACGAAACACTGCTGGGATAATGACGGCAGTTATTTTATAGGGACCAATAAATCTAGGTCCCAGCTTTCAGGAAGGAACCTTCAACTTGATATTCCTGGTTGACGACCACACAAAGTCATTCACACTTAGGTCCCGACCTGGCGAGAGTTTCCTGTCAGCCATACATTTGTATCTGTCTCCCATGATCTTAAAATTACTCTGAACCCACAGCTACACAAAAGAGAGCGATGAAGCAAAATGTTCCTCCTCAGGAACTCCCGAAGCCCCTCCCCCACTAAAGGTACCAAATTGTGGATGAAAATCATATGCACCAAAGAAAGGTGACCTGCCAGTAGACTCTTGGCGATGATTATTAATAGCAAACTCAGCCAACAGTAAGTAAGATGCCCAATCCTCCTGGTTCTCGGAGACAAAACACCTGAGTTAAGTCTCCAAATTCTGATTAATGACCTCAGTCTGTCCATTCGACTGAGGATGGAAAGCAGATGTAAAAGACAACTGCACCCCCAGTCGAGTACAGAAAGCTTTCCAAAATTTAGAAACAAACTGGGTTCTCCGATCTGACACCACATCGGAAGGAACCCCGTGAAGCTTCACGATCTCATTAATGAATACCCGAGCAAGAGTCTTGGAATTCGGAAGTGCCGGAAATGCGATAAAATGAACCATCTTACTGAACCTATCTACAACCACCAGAACCACAGTCTTGCCTGAAGATACCGGTAGGTCAGTAATAAAATCCATGGACAAGTGTGTCCATAGCCTGCTAGAAATAGGCAGCGGCACAAGAGGACCAGACGGATGGGTATGCGATGGTTTAGAATGCACGCAAATACTGCAAGCAGACACATGTTCAGCCACATCCAAATGCAACCCCGGCCACCAAAAACGACAAGAAAGGAGTTGCTTTACCACCTGGATGACCAGCAAGCACAGAGTTGTGATGTTCCCTAATTACTTTACGGCGCAGATTAGATGATACAAATAACCTCTCCGAAGGGCTGGAGGCAGGGGCGTCACCCTGCGCCTCTAAGGGCCCCGTCACACTAAGCGATGCAGCAGCGATCCCGACAACGATACGACCTGTCAGGGATCGTTGCTGCATCGCTAATACATCGCTGGTGAGCTGTCAAACAGGCAGGCTCACCAGCGATCAGGGGAGCAGCGATATCGTGGAAAGGATCGTTCCACGATGTCCTGCTCCCGTTACCAGCCTGCTGCAAGCAGGAGCAGGCTGGTAACTATGGTAAACATCGCGTTACTAAGTGCGCGTGTGCCCCTAGTAACCCGCTGTTTACCATGGATACCACTCTGCTACGGTGCGCGGGAGCCTCCGCTTACCGTAGCAGAGTGGTATCCATGGTAAACAGCGGGTTACTAAGTGCGCGCGTGCCCCTAGTAACCCGATGTTTACCATAGTTACCAGCCAGATCGTTGGTCCCGCTGGTCACACACAGCGATGTGTGCTGGCTAGCGGGAGGCCAACGACCAAAAAATGGTCCAGGACACTTTGCAGCGATCAGCGACCTCACAGCAGGGGCCTGATCGTTGCAAAGTGTCACACACAGCGACATCGCTGGTGAGGTCGCTGGTGAGTCACCAAAACCGTGACTCAGCAGCGATATCGCTAGCGATATCGCTATGTGAGACGGGGGCTTAACACCTCTCCCTCCAGGTCAGGGTACAAAGCCGAAATGACTACCCCCTTCTGCAAAATAGGGGCAGGGTTCTCATGGTCACCACCACCAGGGAAGCTCCGGGATAAAGCATCAGCCTTGATGTTTTTAACCCCTGGACGGAAAGTGGCAACAAAATTGAACCTAGTAAAAAACAAAGACCATCTAGCCTGCCTAGGCTTGAGACGTTTAGCAAACTGAAGATATGACAGGTTCTTATGGTCCGTGATAACAGTAATAGGATGGACTGCCCCCTCCAACCAATGTCGCCATTCTTCGAAAGCCAGTTTAATCGCCAAAAGCTCCCTGTTACCCACGTCATAATTTCTCTCGGCCGAAGATAGCTTCTTGGAAAAGAAAGCGCATGGACGTCATTTACCAGGAACGGACCATGAGACAACACAGCCCAAACCCCCACCTCTGACGCATCAACTTTTACGATGAAAGATTGAGAAACATCAGCTTGACTGAGTATAGATGCTGTGGCAAAACATATCGTTAAGGAGGAAAAAGCCTGCTGGGCGGCATCCGACCATTTAGAACGATCAGACCCCTTTCTTGTCATGTTAGTAAGGGGTTTCACAATTACCGAATAATTTTGCATAAATTTCCGATAAAAATTTGTGAAGCCCAGAAAGTGCTGTAATGCCTTCAAGTTTTCAGGGCGGTCCCAATCAAGTACAGCACGGATCTTTTCCGGATCCATCCAAAAACCCGATGATGACAACAAATTCCCTAAAAACTGCACCTCCTGGATGGCAAAAATACATTTCTCTAGCTTGTCATATAGTTTGTTATCTCTTAATATCTATAGTTCCTGTTTAACATGACCCTGATGCGTATCAAAATCAGGTGAGTAAACCAAAATATCATTCAAATAGACCACAACAAACATGCCCATTAAATGATGGAACATATTGTTTATGAAATGCTGGAACACCACAGGTGCATTGGTCAGACCAAAAGGCATAACCAGAGTCTTGAAATGCCCCTCAGGGTTATTGAACGCCATTTTCCATTCATCCCCCTCTCTGATTCTAAACAGATTGTAGGCTCCCCTTAAATCCAACTTGGAGAACACCTTAGCTCCCACAACCTGGTTGAATAAATTTGGAATCAGAGGAAGAGGATACAGATCTCAGAAGGTAATTTGATTAAATTCCTGGAAATCTAAACAGGTACTTTGACCCCCATCTTTCTTCTTCACGAAGAAGAACCCTGCCGCCTTGGGCGAAGATGAGGGTCTGATATGTCTCTTCTCCAGACTCTCCGCAATGAAATCCTTCATGGCTTGTCTCTCAGGGCCAGAAAGATTATACAGTCTGGACTTGGGTAGTTTAGCTCCGGGAATCAGGTTAATAGGACAGTCATATGCACTATGGGGACGCAAATCCTGACAGCTCTTCTTAGAAAATACAGGCAAAAACACAGGTAAGGTCTCCGTAGAGACTGCAGAAAGGAAAATGTTTAAGCAGTTCTCATGACAGTAATCTCCCCATTCAACAATTTCCCTGGATTGCCAATCCACTATCGGATTATGTTTTACCAGCCAGGGTAGACCCAGTACAATCGGAGTCGGAAGGTCCTCCAGGACATAACAAGGAATTACCTCATAATGAAAAGACCCCACCCTCAGTCTTATATTATGTACAATCTGACCAGGGCTACTTTATTAAGGTATGGTATGATACTCTTACAATGAAATTGACTATCTCCATGTCTGATTAGCACTGTCTCTCATGTTGTATTATAGGGAGATTGGTAGATCTGTCAGACTTAGCAGCATACCATAATGCTATTACAAACCCTTTGGTCAGGTGCTTAATACAGCCTGCAGTCCCTCACAGTTGGAGGTGCTTTTTATCGTTTTTGTGTGTTTTTTTGTTTGAATTTTCTGTTAATAAAATTACATTTATTTTAATAAGTTTGCTGTTACCGTTTGGTTTATGATCAGTAATTAGATCGATTTATTGAACATGATATCCATGCTTATGTCTAAAGCAGCAACTCTAGATTATGATTTCTAGGACTGTGGTTTTTCCTTGATTATAAACATGTACATGTATCTGAGTCAGAGATCTTTGTGCAAGTGGCACTGAGTCTATGGCAAAAATAGGGATGGGCTTGGTTAACGCACAGCAAGTAAGCCCATGAGTTCTCACAAACCCAGCATCAACCATGCTGACTCCAGCTCCACTGTCCACAAACACAGAAATTTTCTCAGTCCTAATCTCTAGCACCACCTCTGCTGTCAGGATGAGACCCCCTAGGCAGATCTAACAACACCCTGACGTCAGCATCTATCGCCGATTAGGATACCTTAGCCCTGGCTGTCCCTAGAGCTAGGCCCTAGGAAGGGAGGGGGAGGGATGAGTACTAGTCAGCCTCACTGCAACTAATGACAAACAAGGAAAACAGACAAGGAGATACATTTAGCTTTGAGAAGACACCAGAAAGATCACGACTACAATCCACAAAGTGTAACGGGTCTGGGAGGCGGAACCTCTGAGCTACTATACAAGGGGGCGGTCCTTGTAAGGGAGCGGGTGGCGACCAGGGAAAATGGGCAGGCAGTCACAGCAGGTGACCGGGACAGTCTCTGAGTGAACGGGCTGGAGGTCACGGCAAGTGACCGGGGCAGTCTCTGGATGAACGGGCAGGAGGTCACGGCAAGTGACCGGGGCAGTCTCTGGATGAACGGGCAGGAGGTCACGGCAAGTGACCGGGGCAGTCTCTGGGTAAAGGGTAGGTACGACCTGTGATGGCAGAGCCTCCAGGTAGGCTAGCAGGCAGATGGTTGATGTGTGCTCCCAGGTGAGCAAGCGAGAGTCTCTGGAATGGCAGGTGGTCACAGCACGTGACGGCAGAGCCTCCAGGTAGGCTAGCAGGTAGGTAACAGGTGTGCGCTCCCAGGTGAGCGGGCAGGAGTCTCTGGAATGGCAGGTGGTCACAGCACGTGACGGCGGAGCCTCCAGGTAGGCTAGCAGGCAGGTAGCAGATGTGCGCTCCCAGGTGAGCGGGCAAGCTGGTCCATAGACAGACTGACAGGAGTTGGAGGGCAGACCGGCGGACCTCAGGCTAGCAGGCAGGTAGCAGAGGAGCGCTCCCAGGTGAGCGGGCAAGCTGGTCCTTAGACAGACTGACAGGAGTCGGTAGGCAGACCGTCGGACCTCAGGCTAGCAGGCAGGTAAGCAGAATATCAGGCAGGAATCAGACAGCAAACTGGCAGGAATCTGGCAGGTAACTGGCAACGGGACCTGAGGGCTGAAGCAGAGTAGTGAACAGTGCAACAACATTGCTCGGGCACCTCCATTTTGGAGGAGGTGCCTTATATATGGTGAAGTCCTCCGGCCATTGGCCGGGGACTCCTTAGGACGTCGCGCGCGGCCCCTTTAAGAGGGAGGGAGCGCGCGCGCGCCCTAAGCACAGTGGCCGGGAAGGAGCACGCGCTGCCAGCAGAGCGGGAGGAGGACGCCGGGCTCGGAGCAGAGGGGTGAGGGGAACAGCGTCTCTGCCGGCGCTACACAAAGGAACTCCAAGAAGCCGACTGCTAGAACTCCAGACCTGAACAGAGGAATTTACTCTATCACCAGTGACTCGCTGGAGAAATTAAAGGTATTTAAAGATCCAGCAAGGGTGTGTTAATTAGCAGCAGAAGGTGGAGATCACCACTGGGTCCTAGAGAGGGAGGGATGATGAAAGGATCAAGAAGGTGTCTGAAAGGCCAAGTGCAGCGACCTTCTACAGCCAGATCCAGAATGACTGTCAGTCAAACCTGATACACCCGTGACACTTACTCTGCATATAGTCCCCATGGCACTCCTTTAACTGTGAAGCAACTTTGCTCAGATTGGGTGAGAGCTAGCCATTTTTTCTATATGAGCACTGCCATATTTGGCACTAATACATTGATATTGCTTTTGTTGCCTAAGGCTATTGCCTATATGAGGTTTAAGCCACGGCCCCACTATCAATATTTGGTCAGTATTTTTTCTCAGGAGTGGCAGCCAAAACCAGGTGAGGAACAATCAGTCAAAAAGGTATAATAGAAAAAAGTGCACCAATTCTGCTTTTATCACCCACTCCTGACCAAATACTGACAGTGGGGCAATGGCCTTACTTGATTTGTCTTATTGATCTTCCTCAGACATTGTTCCTATTTTATGATGAGTCTAATAAAAGTTAGGTTTTAACATAATTCTCCCCCAGTTTTATTATATACCATTTTGGACTACATAACATTTTTTTGATCACTTTTTTTCAAATTTTTGGGTGGCAGAATGTAAAAAAAAACAGTGATTCATAAATTGTTTGTATTATTTTTTTCAAAGCCAATCATGCAGTAAAAAGTGATTAAAAAACTTTTTTACAGTGTTCACCGTACGGACAGTTTTATGGATTGGGTTCTGGACATGACAATACCAATTATGCTCACTATCAACATTGATACCCATATAACCATGAAAGAGGTAAGGTAATCAAAACAATACCAATTATGTGTAGTTTTTTTATGTTTATTTTTGTTTTTATAGAAAAACAGCGTTTTTTAGTTGCGAAACGTTTTTGAGGTAAGGTAATCAAAACAATACCAATTCTGTGTAGTTTTTTTATGTTTATTTTTGTTTTTATAGAAAAACAGCGTTTTTTAGTTGTGAACATTTTTCCTAGCAGCTGCAGGAGGGGTTCAAGAGACAGTGAGTGACAAATATCACACCTCTCATCAGCTCAATTCAGAATAAAGGGCCTGATGCCATGTGGTCCCAAGCCATATGGGTTTCCTTTAGTTAGACAGATATGAATTCCATATCGAGTTATAGTAATGCTACACATCCTAGGCATATCTCAAATAGATTTTTGAATTCCCGAGGACATGGTGAATGTCTGCCTTGGTCTCCACCCAGTCTAGCACATGGGGATAGCGAGATACACGGCACAGCCATTCGGAAACCCCTAGGGCCACTGTGTTTAGTCTTCACACGTAGCAGGGGCCCGGCTGGTTACGATGACACCAGAACCAGCTCACTAGGACTATTCATTAAGGAGTTAAGACCCATCTTAGTTTCTGGAGTTTCTAGCTGCTAGAAGCCAGGAATGGAGATTTGGGTTCAAGCCTAGGGGGCAGAAGGGGGGGTGACCCAGACGGGTTAATAAGCTCCTGCAGCTCTTGGCTTATTGCTTTTCCTCTGGGAAGCCGTGACGACACATCGTGTGGGAGAAGTCACCCAAGAGAGGGAACCACAAGCCACCCATGTGGCAGCCCCTCCCTCGCAAGCCAGGCCTTTCATCTGACTGGTAACTGACTCTTAATATATGCATACTTTGGTATGACTACTATTGTGTTTGCATCTCTGACCATTATGTATGTATAACCCTTATGTACATAGTGTATTGTCTAGTGTGTCCTTAAGGTAATTAAATATATAATTTAACTTTGGCTGCTCTTTTATCTCGGTCCACGAATCCACACGTCCATTGTTTGGTTCAATTCACATGCTTCCGGGGCTGGTCTCTGGCCCGATATAATTCCCGTTACGGACCAGGGCTTATGTCTAATAGGAACTGGTAGCAGCTCTACAGGGCTAATAAGGTTTTGTTTCACTGGGGTCATTGAAAGGGGCCTCTCATCCTGTCAGTGGTGTGAGAGAGTGTGGTGCCACGTCAGTGACTGAGTGGGCCACCTCTTCACACTCCCGGTACCTTCCTGAACCCGTGAGGACAGGGGGTGCCTGTGTAGAACTGTACCAATCTGACCTTATGTGTCCCCGAGGGGGTGCAGAATGTCACAGTGCAAAGTGCGGATCCATATAACGTAATCCGTCTGACGTAATAGCGACGTCAGGCGGGAGGCGCAGTGGGAATCCTTTACATGTGGTGGCAGCGGTGGGATTCTGCGTGATCTCTCTGGTACCATTCATCACAATATTTTTAAAAATGTTATTACATTTATTTTTTAATCTTTTTTACTTAGTCACAGTATTGGGCTTTGACTTTCAGACTTTTGATCACTGTTCGAATACCCTGCAATCCTTCTGCATTCACGGTATTATACTTGTCAGTCTTGGTTATGGCAGTTCCTTACAGGTCAAAGCAGCTGGGTGACCCCTCAGCCATTACTCGGGGTCATCATGTCTAGAACTGGGACTGCATTATCGCAATCGCAGGGTTCCAAAAGGGATAAACAATGAGATCCTTCCCGCAAATATGTATCTCGATGCCGCTGTCATAGCAGTATTTGACGGGTTAAACAGCTTTGAACAGAGCTATCACCAATTGCGGCCCATACAGTAGGGAGTAAGCTATGATATACAGCTGACACCCACTGATGATTTTGCCGACTCTTCATGTCAACCAGCAGTATCACTGCACCGAGCATGTACAGTGTTTTGCAACAATGCGCTTCCTGCTGCACCATTCATGTACATGTCAGGAACTGGTCAAAGAGTAACTGCCTTTTTTTTATTTAAAATTACGCTAGTCCTTCAGAAGTTCTTTAGATCAGTGTAAGTCCATGTACTGAGAGTGAGACCCCCACAAATTGCTAAAGATACCCTACAGAAGCGTTCAGATGAGCCTTTGCATGAGCTACATGCTCATCTGAGTATGGGCTCCGTAAGCTTTCTATGGAGCCCATAGTCAGCGGTATGAGCTGCTCATGCAGAGCTGAGTGCTTCTGCATGGTATTTTGAGCAATTTGTGGGGGTCTCAGGACCTAAAGCAGTTTTGAAAGACTACTGTGATTTGAAATATAAAAAAGGCAGATACTGTACTATGTAAATGATTAAGTGACCAAGTCTGGAGCTTTTTTTAAAGGCAAAAACACCTCAAGGGCGAGTTTTCCATTCAAATCATTGGGAAGGTTATTCAATGAGTGCAGGGTTTTTGATATGGTTCTTATAGCAAAATTTATTGCAAATTCCAAGTAAAAAAAACGGTGTGAACTGTACGATAAAACGTCTAGGGGTAATCATAGCCTTAACAGGATCATATCTGTCCATGAACTACTGTGATCTACTCAGTTGACTACTTCTACAAAGCCCAGTCTAGGGTCTGTCTCCGGAGTGCTGATTAGCATTAGGCTTTATGGTCTTTGTGCACAATATGCTTTTCCTGACTTCCGCTCCTGGAACAGTTAAACTCAAACATTCTCATCAGTCTGAAGAAGGCAATAACATGTGACAGACTTATGAGCAGTTTATAGCTCTAGTTTAACTGGACAGAAAGCAGTATAGAATACATCATTTATTTTCTTAGAGTGAAGCAGGTGTCATTCTTATGCTGGGAGCTATTTCTAACAGGTTCCTTTTGCAGACATTCTACAGCCAAGCACCATGGCATAACATTGACTGCTCCGTATACAAGACCACCTCATAGTTCTTAGGGTTTTTTTTGCTGTTAAAACAGACAGTGTTGTCTGCTGTTGATATAATTTACACATTTACATGTAATATAGATAGTTAATAAACATATAACAGAAATTCAACGTATAATTGTACTGAAAACCAGTGGTGTAACTAGAGTCCGAGTGCCTGGGCCCTGAGCAGGTGGGGGGCCCACTCGCCATCGGGCACCCCACCGCGCTATGGGACCTGTGAGTGGAGGAGAGCGGTGTCAGTGCCCGCTCCCCCCCCCCCCGCTTGCTCAGGGCCCCGGCAGCTGGCAAAACTATACTTACCTCTCCCTGTGCCTCCGCAGCAGCTCCGGTGTCTTCCGCATCCTCTGACTGTGATGTCTCAGGTCAGAGGGCGCGATGACGTCTTTACACCGCGCTCTCTCCTGAGCCGTCACAGCGCAGAGAGGGAAGACTCCGGCGACACTGAGGAGTCCAGAGCAGCGGCAGCAAGTGAGAAGTGAGGTGAGTATTTGATTTTTTTTTTTTTTTTATGTACGGAGGCATGGGGCATTATATGGGGGGGGGTGACATCCTGCATGGGACATTATAAGGGGGGTGACATCCTGCATGGGGATTTATATGGGGGGAACAGCCTGCATGGGGCATTATAAGGGGGAACAGCCTGCATAAGGCATTATATGGGGGGAACAGCCTGCATGGAGCATTATGTGGGGGCACAGCCTGCATGGAGCGTTATATGGGGGCCAGCATCCTGTATGGAGTGTTATATGGGGACCAGTATCCTGTATGAAGCGTTATAAGGGGGCCAGTATCCTGTGTGGAGCATTATATGGGGGCCAGTATCCTGTATGGAGCGTTATATGGGGGCCAGTATATTGTATGGAGCGTTATATAAGTGCCAGTATTCTGTATGGAGCGTTATATGGGGGCCAGTATCCTGTATGGAGCGTTATATGGGGGCCAGTATCCTGTATGGAGCGTTATATAAGGGCCAGTATTCTGTATGGAGCGTTATATGGGGGCCAGTGTCCTGTATGGAGCGTTATATGGGGCCTGTATTCTGTATGGAGCGATTCGCCAGTTTCTGAGCTATTGTGGAATTTGCAATAGATATCTGTCATGTAATGTAAGAAGTGAAATCTTTGCATTGTACTATACCTATATTTCTCTGTGGTATCTGTGCATCATGAATCGTGGTATGTGTTAAAGGGGCCCACTGAGACTTTCGCCCGGGGCCCACAAAAACCTGGAGCCGGCCCTGGGCCCCGGTGCAAGATTTGGACCGGGCCCCCCCATCTTAGTACATATACAGGGTGGTCCAAAAGTAGGTGGACAGAAAATAATAACATTTAATTTTGATTTATATATAAAATTATATTTACTAACACAAGCATAACATTAACAATTACATTTTATTCTGAACAATAATACAAAAGCCCTTAAATTTTATCAACGCAGGTGCTCAAACTGTTTTCCATTACAATTTGCACAGCTTTGAAGTCGGCCTCTTACGCTTCGACAAACTTTTTTGCACAAGTCTCTTTGGGTATTAATTTCTTGAAATTCATCTCTTATGTAATTTTTCAAATCACTGACACTTTTTGGTTTTCGACTATAAACTTTGTCCTTGAGTACTCCCCAAAAGAAAAAATCCATTGGGGTCAAGTCTGGTGAACGTGCCGGCCAATCAAGTGGGCCTCTTCGGCCAATCCATTTATTAGGAAATGTTTCATCAAGATACTCGCGGACTACTCTTGAATAATGTGGAGGGGCCCCATCTTGTTGGAAATAAAGGTCATATGAATTAGGCTGTTGCTGTAACTGAGGAACAACTTGATTCATTAGAATTTCGAGATACTTATCTCCTGTGACTGTTCCATCAAAAAATATTGGTCCTAAAACACCAAAACTTGAAATACCACCCAAACATTGACACCAGGCTCATTTAGTTGTTGCTCTAATGTTAAATGCATGTTCTCATTATAACAGTAAATACAATTATGTCTGTTAATATGGCCGGATAATTTGAAAGAAGCTTCATCACTCCACATAATCACTTTACACCATGTTTGATAAATCTCCCCCTTCATAACCTTATTACACTTTCTGTTCACCTACTTTTGGACCACCCTGTATGTACATTTCCTCAATCCTAGTATATCTGTCCTTTATCCTGGCCCCATTCTGGTATATATGTCTTTTATCCTGAGCCACATCCTTGTATATATACAGTATATATCCCCCACCGTGGTTGTTACGCCCCTTCTGAAAAGACAAAATAGACACTGTTATACTTCATATATACATAATATAAGATATCATTAAGCAATATTCACATTGGGCAAATTTAATTTGGTAAATACTGTAGGAAATCTATATGGAAATCTACAACAACTGTGTCCTGATTTTGATATGGATTTCATCTTGCATTCACCTTTTCTACTGATTTGCAATTCTATAGTGAGCCCCTATATCTAAACACATTTTTTCAACTTGTGAATACTGTTTTGATAACTGTAAAGGGTGTTTCCCATCTTAAAAGATGGATACAAATTGAAAGTGCTTGTAAAAACAAGCAACTTTACAACTTTAATTTAATGAAAATGTGAAGCAGTACTCAAGATATCTTTCCGATAGCATTTTATTGTTTACAGCTGGCTGCCTAGTGGACCGCAGCGTTGGCGGAACATGCACAGTGCTTACAAGCTCTTTTTTTATTGATTTTGTAAGCTCTGCACTGAAGCTGGCCACTGATATAGTGACACTTAGTTAGCTAGTTGCTAGTGGTCGTAACTATGGATACCTAAGGTCCTGCAATGCCCTGCACATGAGGAAAGAGACACAGTGAATCAGAAAAACTATACTACATTTCTAATTGGATGTATTTGCTAATATCATTATTATTATTACACCTGCTACATATTGGGATAGGATCTTGGAGATGGGGATAACCCTTTAATCTCTCCCTTTGGCCATGGCCCCACTATCAGTATTTGGTCAGTATTCGGTGAGTATTTTTTCTCAGGAGTGGGAGCCAAAACCAGGAGTGGGTGATAAATGCAGAATTGGTGACTTGTTCCTATTATACCTTTTCTCTGATTGTTCCTCACTCCTGAGAAAAAATACTGACCAAATACTGACCAAATACTGATAGTGGGGCCGTGGCCTTAGTCTAATAATTCTGACTCAGTCCTCTTGGTTTTGACCTCGGCTTTATCCTGACTTTGTCCTGATTTTCTCATTTGGACCAGTATTTGCCCATTTTGGTTTCTAGCCGGCTAGACGACCCTTTTCTTTCAGATCATTACACCGGCCATTCTGTGGATGTTACTCAGTTGACCTTGTGTAAGTCCAGATTCCTGAATAGGGGTTAAAAGGTGGGTGAAAGCCAGGTTTCCTCTGGGACTTTCTAAGCTGAGTGGCTAGTTTAAAGTCCACTGCTGGAAGCGCCATTAAGAGCTGCAAAGCTGCAACACACAGCTCAACTTTTTCTGAAACTCTGCACCATTTCAAAATAAAGCATGTACAGCTGCAATAACACATCCAGTGACTGATTCATGCTACCAGAATCTATTGTCAGGTTTCCTTTAAAGGGGTTGTCCACTACTATGACAATTCTTTCTCAATCTGAATGTTTGCACCTGTTAAAATAAAAACACTTATACTCACCTCCCGTGTTGGTGTCACTCCAACGATGCCAGCATTCACGTTCCCGGGGCTCACGTGAGGCTGTTATGTCACGTGAGTGCTGCGTCCAGTCAGCTCTGGCGTCACTGTCCCCAACTTTGGAGGTATAAGTAATCAAGGGGAGATGAGTGGCCAGCTGCAGCCCTGACTTCCTCTTAATTACTTATTCGTCTGAAGGCAGGGACAGTGACGGCAGCGCTGATTGGGCACAGGGCTCAAGCGACATGTGAGCCCCGGGAGCGTGAGTGCTGACACTACTAGAATGGCGCCAGCACGGGAGGTGAATATAGGTGTTTTTACTTTAATGGGGGCAAACATTCAGATTGAGAAGTGGTTGTCCTAGTAGCAGACAACCCCTTTATTACTACTGTATGTTCTGATTTACATGGTTGTAATGCAAATGCTGACACTACTATTTTACTACGTATATATTTTTTATGGTTGGCATACAGGTACAGTATATAAATGTTAGTGCCGCACGAATCAACAAAAAATGCCTTTTTACTCATTACATAATATAGCATCAGTCACAGAAGGTTGACTTGACCTTAGGCGCGATAGCATGTATTTTCCCATTATGCCTTTCAGCTATCACATTACATGGTATAGCACAACCAATCAGAAGGGAGTATCAAAGTCTGTACAAAAGTATAGGCAGGGAATGAAGCTGTCATTTAGGGTGATTTAGGATAATGAGCACATTAGAGATAGGAAGAGAAAGTCCTAAAACATTGGACAAATACTCCAGACAGTAATGCGTTGCATAACTACTGTAGTGAAGAAGATGAAAGTAGTGGTCTGTGAATAATACAGCGATTCAGTTAATATAGGAGGTGCAAGCAGCAGTGATACTCGTAGACTCAGTGTGATTGATCAGTGATATGGTGTAGCTTGCATCTGTCTTGCTGCATTTGAATTATAATGACACGTTTTTCTTCCATCATAATGCACTAGAAAGCAGAAGCAAGCCAGCACAATAGTTTTTACAGAAAAAAAACTTTAAATCAGTGTCAGACAAAGTGCTTCCTTGTCACAAACAACTTAATGAGTTTTTGCATTTCTTGTGCAATCCTTTCAGTGAAGAGGGAAATAATAGGTTTAAAAAAAAATGCAAAAGAAAATTCCCTAAATTCCAGATATTTAATTGCGATTGGCTACCTCACAAAGTGTGCGTGTCACAAACAAATTTGTTTTTCCTCACATCTGCTTTACTAGGAAATTATTACATTTGTACATGCAATATAAATACAGCATCCTGCTACAGGTGCTGACTTTTTGGTTGTGTACCTAACAAGTATTTTTGATTTTGTCTTTTTGGGAAGAGGGTTGATTTTTGTTAAAAAAATAGAAACATGTTTAAAAATGTAGGTATTTAACTGTAATACACACCTGTATTACTAGTCCAATTTGACAGCCATACATGCCACACCTGTACTGTGGCCCTTTGCCACATTTTGTTTCTGTACATATACCTACCTTCCCAGAATTACTTATTACATACTTTTTAGCAAGGATTGAATAATTAGAATTGAAAAGATTGTCAAACGTTAATTATAGTGTACAAAATGTATGGTAAAAGTGTCAATAATTGGGGTAGCCGATAGCAGAAGCACTAACACCACGTGCAACAGCCGTCTGGGCAGTAGTGTTATCATACGCAGGCAACAATTTGTCTCTTTTGCCATTAGCAAGCATATTAATGGGAAGGAAGCAGAGGGCATTATGGAATATATGACATATCACTTGTCTCTGTCACAGCAGGATGATGTTTATTTCGATCAGCAACACCTTTTGTTTAAGTCAGTGTTCTGCACAGAATAGTCTGCCTGATCACAAATTAAATCAAGGGATAATTTTTGGACCATTAATTTAAATTGCAAAATATAACATGTAAAGTCTGACAGTGCATTATGTTATTAAATAGGCTGTTGGTTACTACCAGTTACCATCCATTTCTATGGTGAAATCACTTGTGACATTACTACAATGTGTTTGCATTGAAGAGGTTGGAAGGGGTTGGATACAGTCCTAGTGACCTCAGAGTTTTATACACATCCTTTCAGGGCAATTAGAGTACCTGGATTTGCGGCAAATTTATTTGCCGCAAACCTAATATTTTAAAAAATTCAACTAACATGACAAATTTAAATTTCAGAAGACTAGATTATCTTTAATTATAATACATGACTCGGAGTGGAGCTGTGGAAAAATAGAGTTGAAGATAAAATTTTTGTTTACTGATTCCACAGCCCTCGGTACAAAGCAGTACATGTAAATCTCATTAATATACCATCAGCATAAATATTGTTTTCTTATTATGGGATAATTTAAGAGAATTGAACCTTGAAAATATTTGAATGTTTGTTGTTAATCTAATATTTTTTATCTTTTATACATTTTTATATTTCTATCTCTGTATTTTGTTTTATTTTCATTCACAAGTTTTTGTTCATAGTTGCATCAACCGTAATACCTCTCAATGCCTTTCCTTTTTTCAGAATAAAGAGAAAAATGTTTGTAAAACTACTTAAAATACAAATGGAATTTGATAGGACAGATATGTGTTCCTGCTAGACTGTTCAGACCTCAGTTTAAGTTTCCAGACATTTCACCTACTTTTCACCAGGAAAACTGAGTTCATGGGATTCTAGATTAAGTGGCAGAAAAGTGTGAGAATCGTAAATTAAAGTGGCAAAAATAATGTGTGCGTTATGACACATGATCAAGTGAGCCGTACTCTGTTCCCTTTTAATTTGTAGGCTACAGCTACCTATTTGTTACCAATTTTATTATACATATTTAATTATGATTCCAGACTGTAAAAGCAGATTCCGCACTATAGATGTATGAGATACAACCACGTTTTCAAAAGCTTGTAAAAGTCAATTATTCCAGATAGCGTGGTAGTGTTACAACCAGCAATTGATCAAAAACTCATCAGGTATTCTATAAAAACAATGACTTTTTAAAGTTACATGTGTTGATAACTCAGACATTGCTTAGAAACTGTTTACGGATCAGCCTATTTTATGCTTTGACCAAGAAATTTCATTTTATTTTTTTAGGCTATTTTCACCATCATATTCAAAAGCCAAAACTTTTTATTAAGTAGGACCTGTCACCAGTTCAAAAGTGCCCATTCTTTGCTGCTCCGCTGAGTGTTACATTTTTTTTTCTTATTAAAAATACTCTACACTGTTCCAGCGATATTGGCCTGTGTTTTTAGTGCATCCAATATGCTAATTTTTATGGTCTTTACAAAATGGTGTTGCTCACAGGGTTATTATGCAGAGAAAACTAAAGACGCCCCAGAGAATCCTGAAAGTCCTGCCCACTTTAGAAACACCATAAAAATTATCACTTGATAAAAAGGGCCATAACTCTGGAATGGTATCGAACTTTTAAAAAAGAAAAAAAAGTGGATTACTGAGGAGGAGCAGCAGGATTAACCCCTTAACGACCTTGGGTCTTTCTGTTTTTGTGTTTTCATTTTTCGTTCCTCTTCTTCCCAGAGCCAGAACTTTTTTAATTTTCGTTCAATATGGCCGTGTGAGGGCTTATTTTTTGCGGGACTAGTTATACTTTTAAACGCCATCACTGGTTTTACCATATTGTGTACTGGAAAACGGGGAAAAAATTCCAAGTGAGGTGAAATTGCAAAAAAAATGCAATTCCACAGTTGTTTTTTGGGTCCTTTTTTTACCACGTTCACTGATTGCTAAAACTGACCTGCCATCATTATTCTCCAGGTCATTACGAGTTCGTAGACACCAAACATGTATAGGTTATTTTTTATTTAAGTGGTGAAAAAAAATCCAAAGTTTGCTATAAAAAAAAAAAAAGACGCCATTTTCCGAGACCTGTAGATCTGGGGCCGGGTCGGGGCTTATTTTTTGCGTGCCGGGCTGTCGTTTTTATTGATAACATTTTGGGGTAGAACCGATGTTTTGATCGCCCATTATTGCATTTTATTGCAATATTGCAGCGACCAAAAAAACGTAATTCTGGCATTTAGAATTTTTTTCTCATTACGCCGTTTGCCGATTGGATTAATTCTTCTTTTATATTGATAGATCAGGTGATTCTGAATGCTGCAACACCAAATATGTGTATGTGTTTTTTATTTTATTTTATTTTGAATGGGGTGAAAGTGGGGTGATTTAAACTTTTATATATTTTTTATTTTTTTCATATTTTTAAAAACATTTTTTTACACTTTCTGCATGCTACAATAGTCTCCATAGGAGACTAGAAGCAGCAGTTATCTGATTGCTTATACTGCATACAGGCGATGAGCAGATCGCTCGTATGCAGCAGAAATGCTCACTTGCTATGAGCGCTGACCACTAGGTGGCGCTCATAGCAATTGAGACATGACAACCACAGGCGTCTGCTGCAGACCCTGGGTTGTCATGCCCACCCATCGGTGACCCGCGATCACGCGACGGGGTCACCGATGGGCGGGGCTTAGGACGCGCTTCCCAGAAGCGCGAGTTAAATGGCACTGTCAAAGATTGACAGTGGCATTTAACGGGTTAAAAGCCGCGGGTGGATCGCGATTCCACCCGCGACTGTTGCGGGCACATGTCAGCAGTAAGAATCAGCTGACATGTGCCTAGTTCAGTGCGGGCTCAGCGCCGGAGCCCCCGCTGAACCGGCCTTTCTGACCTGGTGCGTACCATTACTGACCACGTCGGAAAGGGGTTAAAAGAAGAGCAAAAACTTTCCACTTTTGAACTGGTGACAGTTCCTCTTGAAATGGCCTAATAGTCATGTACATATGATGTATTGTATAACTTTTATTATTAAATTAAAAATGTCATTCTTTTTTCCTCCTACTAATAACTCCTGAAGTTGTTCTTTACTAAATTTTAATTACAAATAATAGGTAATTTCGGCATCAAGTGCATAGAGAATTGTCAACTTAAAGAGGTTCTCGACTTTGGCCAATCCCTATTTGTTAGTCCTCTTTCCCACTGCGTTCCTCTACACGCTCAGTGGTTCCTGTCTGGTGCTTATGTCTAACCCCACCCCCTCACAAAATGGGATTCGGGCGAATGCGCCGACTGGGGCATTGCCTATAATGGTACTGATAGAGTCAACGTGTGTTCTGTAGTGCATCATTTTCGGGTATATACGCCTACTGGAGGCGGACACTCAGACGTAGTAGAAAATTGCAAAATTGTTGAGTATTGTTTTCATTCCTCTCCTCCTCTCCATAAAAAAAATAAATTGTAATTTACCCTTTCACCCTGTATTCACCTTCATGACCAGGCCAAATTTTACAATTCTGACCACTGTTAATTTATGAGGTAATAACTCTGAATCACTTCAACAGATCCCCCTGATTCTGAGATTGTTTATTCGTGACATATTGTACTTGAAGAAAGTGGTAATATTTCTTCGATATGACTTATGTTTACTTGTGAAAAAAGCGAAAATTTGGCAAAAATTTAGAAATTAGCAATTTTCAAACTTTGAATCTTTATGCCCTTAAATCAGAGAGGTATGACACAGAAAATAGTTAATAAATAAGATTTCCCCCATGTCTACAATTTTTTAAACACATTTTTTTTTGTTAGGAAGTCATGAGGGTTAAAAGTTGACCAGCTATTTCTCATTTTTCCAACAAAATTTACAAAACCATTTTTTTAGGGACTACATCACATTTGAAGTGACTTTAAGGAATCTATATGACAGAAAATACCCAAAAGTGGCACCATTCTAAACACTGCACCCCTCAAGGTGCTCAAAACCACATTCAAGAAGTTTATTAACCCTTGAGGTGCTTCACAGGAATTTTTGGAATGTGGAAAAACAAAAGGAACATTTAACTTTTTTTGCAATTTTTTTTTTACTTTAGACACAAATTTCTTTATTTTCACAAAAGTAACAGGATTTAGTGTGTAATTTCTCCTGAGCATGTCGATTCCCCATATGTGGGGGAGAACCACTGTTTGGATGCACCGCAGAGCTCGGAAGGGAAGGAGCACCATTTGACATTTGCTGGAATAATTAGGGAATGCCATGTCGTATTTGGAGGGCCCCAGATGTGCCTAAACAGTGGAACCCCCTCCCCGCAAGTAACACCATTTTACAAACTAGCACCCTCAGGGAACTTATCTAGATGTGTGATGAGCACCTTGAACTCCTAGGTGCTTCACAGAAGTTTATAACGTTGAGATGTGAAAATAAAAATCACATTTTTACCACAAAAAAAATATTTTAGCCCCATTTTTTTTTTATTTTCACAAGGGTAACAAGAAATTGCACCATACAATATCCCATATGTGGGGGAAAACTACTGTTTGGGCGCATGGCAGGGCTCAGAAAGGAAGGAGTGACATTTTGGAACACAGACTTTGATGGAATGGTCTGCGCATGTCATGTTGTGTTTGGAGAGCCCCTGATGTGTCTAAACAGTGGAAACCCCTGACAAGTGACCCCATTTTGGAAACTAGACCCCTCAAGGAATTTATCTAGACATGCGGTGAGCACTTTGAGCCCCCAGGTGCTTCACAGAATTTTCCAACTTTGATCTGTGAAAATGAAAAACAATATATCTTTCCCACAAAAATGTTGTTTTAACCCCAAGTTTTTTCATTTTCACAGTGATAGCAGGAGAAAATTGACCCCCAAATTTGTTGTGCAATTTCTCCTGAGTACACTGATAAAAATGCGCCTATAAATGAGAACACAGGTCAGACGACATCCATAGTGTCTCCATCTGCCTCATTATAAGGAATCTTCCCCCGGTAGTTCCATCTGAATCACATATTTCAGAAATTTACATGGAAACACCGGTGTAAGTGCATAGCGCAGAACGCAGGGTAAATGTGAGCCGAGCCTTACTGCGATCTTTGGGAGACAGAATGAACTAATTAACAGAAGGTGAATAATTGGTTTTATTTATTTTTTACGCTGTTCCTCTAACTTTTTTATTTTTCGCCTGATGGAAAGTCCCATAGTGGGACTTTTTTACTTAGTCCCACTATGGGACTTTGACATTTAGCAGTCTGATTGCAGTTATAAAGCATAGTAATGCAGGATCATTGCTATACTTTGTAACTGTCAGTTGCACTGACACAAGATAGTTAGATCATGCACTGCACATGATCTAACTAACTTACTAGTGCCTGGTAACCCGGATGTCAGTATGACATCGGATCACCATGCAATGATTGGGTGCCATGATGACGTGGCAGGGTCTCCGATCCAAGAGCAAAGAGGCTTTTGTCTGTCACGGGTGTGTCAGAGGTGACAGTCGCCCTGCAGTTGGTTGCAGGAGATCTCTACGTTTGGCATTACAGACATCTTCTTAGAGGCTGGCTGTCTCTAGGACCCAGCGGCTACCTCCCTCTGGCTAATTAGTTCTCAGGCCTGGGTGTATAAATACCTGATGTGTCAGAGAGGGAAGTGCCAGCGATATTCATTACTACTTGTGAGGCTTTAGCAAGAGCTGTACTTTGTCCTCTCTGGAATGTGAGGCTGTGTGTGCATTTGTCTGGAGTCATCTAAAGCTAAGCAATCCCCCCCTGTTTGTCTACCCTTGTTGTCTATAGAGTTTAGTGGAGATCGATTAGTGCTCATCTCCTCCCATCCCTAGCCTTAGCCATATGCCAGGGAAAGTCAGGGTGAGGCACGCGTGCGGTGATTGGTGAAGAGCCAATATAGGGACGGTAGTTGAGACAGGGTGACACTAGACCGGACTAGGAGGTCTCCACTCCCCCGTTTCCCTAATGTCTGGACTCCCTTTCCCTCTTCCCTCTGTGTTGCACTAAGTCTTTTCCACACCCTGTGTGACATTGTCCCTCTGCCTGCTCGCTATCACAGCATTTAGGTGTTTAAAGTGCTGAGCACCGCTCCTGGCACTTAGTGGCGGGTGTCAGAAGTCAGAATCAGCTGACACCCGGAGGCGATTGCGCGCGCACAGTTTGTGCACTCGCAAAGTCGCCTGGAAGTACTCAGTACATCCGAGGTCGATAAGTACTTACCAATCAGAACGTACTGAGTACCTCCAAGGTCGGTGAGGGGTTAAAGTTTTTTTTTTTAATACATTATATGCTACTACTAAATGGTACTGTTGAAGAATATTAAAATGTATAAAATGTCCAAAATAAGCTGTCTTAGCTCAATGGTGAGCGTTTTCCGTATTCTCTATAAGGCTCATGTCTCTCTTCATTGACAACACTTTTACGCATAAAGGGCAGAAGTGGCAAACTTGCCATCCAAATACTAACAACATACCCCCAACAATTCCAAACCCAACATTGCTGGATTTAGGAAGTTATCCCCTTTGTTCTAAGGGAGGTCAACGACATTGTAGCGTCGGCGTCCCTGCCCTCTGCTAGGCAGGGACGCTGTTCCCCTCACCTCTCTGCTCCGAGCCCGGCGTCCTCCTTCGCTTACCACCCACAGTCTAATGGTCAAGTGGAGTGGATCAATCAGATCCTGACCAGTTACCTCCGGCACTTCGTTAATGCCCACCATTCTGACTGGGTGGATCTCCTGCCATGGGCCGAATTCTCGTACAACAATCACGAGAGCGAATCTTCCTCCAAATCCCCGTTTTTTGTAGTCTTCGGTCAGCATCCTCAGATCCCGTTTCCCGTCTCCACCTCGGTGGACAATCCGGCTGCGGAATCTCTTGTTAACAAATTTTCCTCCACATGGGAGAGTACCCGGTCCGCACTCCTTCTGTCATCCGAGCGTATGAAAAGACATGCTGACAAAAAACGTCTGGATCCTCCTCAATTCCGTCCAGGGGATAAGGTCTGGCTCTCGTCCAAGTATGTCCGGCTCAAGATTCCTTCCTATAAGTTAGGGCCTCGGTTCATCGGTCCTCTGGAGGTCATCAGTCAGATCAACCCGGTGGCCTATAAATTGAAACTCCCGGCCAACTTGCGGATCCCTAACTCCTTCCATGTATCTCTCCTCAAACCTGTGGTACTTAACTCTTTTTCCAAGTCTACAGGCACGCCTCCTGCTCCGGTTTCCGCTGAAAACGAATTTGAGGTAGAGAACATTCTGGCCACCAAAAGGGTAAGAGGGAAGACCTTTTTTCTAGTAGATTGGAAGGGGTTTGGTCCTGAAGAGAGAACGTGGGAGCCCCGGGAGAACATCCATGCCCCTCTCATCCTTGCTAAATTTCTCTCTGGCCTAAAAAAGGGGGGGCCTAAAGGGGGGGGGGGTACTGTAGCGTCGGCGTCCCTGCCCTCTGCTAGGCAGGGACGCTGTTCCCCTCACCTCTCTGCTCCGAGCCCGGCGTCCTCCTCCCGCTCTGCTGGCAGCGCGCGCTCCTTCCCGGCCACTGTGCTTAGAGCGCGCGCGCGCTCCCTCCCTCTTAAAGGGGCCGCGCGCGCCGTCCTAAGGAGTCCCCGGCCAATGGCCGGAGGACTTCACCATATATAAGGCACCTCCTCCAAAATGGAGGTGCCCGAGCAATGTTGTTGCACTGTTCTCTACTCTGCTTCAGCCCTCAGGTCCCGTTGCCAGTTACCTGCCAGATACCTGCCAGATTCCTGCCAGCCTGCTGTCTTATTCCTGCCTGATATTCTGCTACCTGCCTGCTAGCCTGAGGTCCGACGGTCTGCCTTACTACTCCTGTCAGTCTGTCTAAGGACCAGCTTGCCCTCTCACCTGGGAGCGCACATCAACTACCTGCCTGATTGCCTGAGGTCCGACGGTCTGCCTTCCAACTCTTGTCAGTCTGTCTATGGACCAGCTTGCCCGCTCACCTGGGAGCGCACATCTGCTACCTGCCTGCTAGCCTACCTGGAGGCTCTGCCGTCACGTGCTGTGACCACCTGCCTGTCCAGTGACTCCTGCCCGCTCACCTGGGAGCGCTCATCTGCCTCCTGTCTGTTGGTCTTCCAGGAGGCTCCGCCGTCACATGCTGTGACCACCCGTTTATCCAGAGACTCTCGCCTGCTCACCTGGGAGCTCACGTCTACCATCAGCCGCCACAGGTCGTACCAACCCTTTACCCAGAGACTGCCCCGGTCACTTGCCGTGACCATCTGCCCGTTCACCCAGAGACTGCCCCGGTCACTTGCCGTGACCATCTGCCCGTTCACCCAGAGACTGCCCCGGTCACTTGCCGTGACCATCTGCCCGTTCACCCAGAGACTGCCCCGGTCACTTGCCGTGACCATCTGCCCGTTCACCCAGAGACTGCCCCGGTCACTTGCCGTGACCATCTGCCCGTTCATCCAGAGACTGCCCCGGTCACTTGCCGTGACCTCCTACCCGTTCTTCTAGAGACTGTCCCGGTCACCTGCTGTGACTGCCTGCCTGGTCGCCACCCGCTCCCTTACAAGGACCGCCCCCTTGTATAGTAGCCCAGAGGTTCCGCCTCCCAGACCCGTTACAGACATGTCCCTAAATCAATTGTATTTGTACCCTAAACCCCTAACTCCACCACTCAGTGTTTCCCCTCAGTTCCCTCTGAGGCTCAGTACCGCTGGCATGATTACATCACAAGATTGCGCCTGCTTCACCAAGTCACACATAGTACCAAGCATTATATAGCTGCAGATCATTGTTGGAATTCATCTTGGTGGGTATTTATTTTTTTTAAATTACTATTAATTAATATTCTAAGTGGTGTGGAGGGGCACCATGCTGTACGGGAGAGGTGGCACCATGGTCCATCATACTGTGTATGTGCACGTTTATTGGAGGCATTGGGGGAGCATCATACTGTCAAGGCATCATATTGTGCATCTGAGACATATTTGGGGCATAATACTGTGTGTAGTTGCAACATACTGTGTGTGGAGGCATCATTGTGACGCTCACAGCCCTCCCTGGGAAATGGGGTTACTCGGAGCCGGGTCAGTGTAGGTGTCTCAGGGTTGCAGTCGTGGCCCGGACCCAGTCCGTGCCCAGGGCGGTCACATAAAAGATTTAATGGGCTTTCAGGGTTGAGTGGTATTTTCCGACTACGCCACCTACGGTTTCCGGTGATAGACACCAGCGCTGCTTCAGTCCACTGAAGCCGGTGTTAAAGGGGCAGCTTAGATGGGACGGCTCCCCGCAGGTGGAGCAGGCCTCAGGGCAGTGTGATGAGGAATGGTGGGTGCAGTGCCGCGCAGGAAATAACAGGCTGAAGAGGGGTGTGAAGTCATCCAGGGTTTTTACTCACATTTAGATGAACTTTAGCCGCAAAGTTTCCCTCTGCTCCTCGTGGCATACTGCAGCCACCGGGAAGGGGGTCCAGCACTTTCCAGGTAGATCAGGAGCACCTGTCGAGACCCCTCTGGTGTGTGTTCCTCCCCTTGGTGAGTTCTCCCACTAAGTCTACTCCTGACTGTATGTGTGGTTAGAACTAGGTGTAAGGCCGGGTCCCACTGGATAAACGCAGGTAGAGAGGTAGAGGTGGTGTATGCCGCTCCGTCCGTATCCCTCCTGGGATCCACTAAGCCTCCGGGCTTTTCTGACTGAGACGTGAAGTAACAAAGTCAGATATCGGGGGCCGGTCACCCCTCTTGCAGCAGGAGTCCCTCTGACTAGGCCAGAGTAAGAAATACAGGTGACGTATGCCGCTCCGTCCGTATCCCCTTGGGATCCTTTTGCCTGTGGAGCTTGTCTCCTCTGCTCCCCTCCAGGCCTTCTTAGGTAGGGACCTTGACCAGGTAGAGACAGTGGTTAACTCTGACCCGCTCCTCGCCTCAAGGCCAGAGAACGAGGACCGTGTATCTTCGGTAGGATGAGGCCTATTACTGAACTCTGGTGGGTGACCACAATCAGAGACGGAGACCACAATCACTGATGAAGATCACAATCAAAGACGTTGAACCTAAGATGGCTGTAGATTAAATATGAATTAGTAAGTGTTACCTAAAAGTATGTCCTCCACCCTCACCCCCTACATGGTTCCCCCTATCTTTGGTTCCCCCCATCTCCTATATCCCGGGCCGGGGCAGCACCCTGGTGCATAAAGGCCCCCTACAGGACAGGAGTGGTGTAGTGTTGAGTGGTGAAGTAGGATCCTGAGAAGTGCTCCATCCTTACCCGGAACAGGAGATACCACACCTCAAGCTGAGGTGCAGTACCCCTGTGGCGACTGAACCCTCAGGGGCGCCACATTCCCCCCTGGTGAAACACAGCACGTCCGCGGGCTGCAAAAGAGTAAAAAGTGGTACAGACATTTCAAATTTTTGTACAGTTATATGAAAAAGTTTGGGCACCCCTATTAATCTTAAGCTTAATGTTTTATAAAAATTGGTGTTTTTGCACCAGCTATTTCAGTTTGATATATGTAATAACTGTTGGACACAGTAATGTTTCTGCCTTGAAATGAGGTTTATTGTACTAACAGAAAATGTGCAATCTGCATTCAAACAAAATTTGACAGGTGCATAAGTATGGGCACCCTTATCATTTTCTTGTTTTAAATACTCCTACCTACTTTTTACTGACTTACTAAAGCACTTTTTTTGGTTTTGTAACCTCATTGAGCTTTGAACTTCATAGCCAGGTGTATGCAATCATGAGAAAAGCTACTTAAAGTGGCCACTTGCAAGTTGTTCTCCTGTTTAAATCTCCTCTGAAGATTGGCATCATGGGCTCGTCAAAACAACTGTCAAATGATCTGAAAACAAAGATTATTCAACATAGTTGTTCAGGGGAAGGATACAAAAAGCTGTCTCAGAGATTTAACCTGTCAGTTTCCACTGTGAGGAACATAGTAAGGAAATGGAAGTACACAGGGACAGTTCTTGTTAAGGCCAGAAGTGGCAGGCCAAGAAAAACATCAGAAAGGCGGAGAAGAAGAATGGTGAGATCAGTCAAGGACAATCCTCAGACCACCTCCAGAGAGTTGCAGCATCAACTTGCTGCAGATGGTGTCACTGTGCATCGGTCAACTATACAACGCACTTTGAACAAGGAGAAGCTGTATGGGATAGTGATGCGAAAGAAGCCGTTTCTGCAAGCACGCCACAGAGTCGGCTGAGGTATGCAAAAGCACATTTGGAGAAGCCAATTTCTTTTTGGAATAAGGTCCTGTGGACTGATGAAACCAAGATTGAGTTGTTTGGTCATACAAAAAGGCGTTATGCATGGCGGCAAAAAAACACAGCATTCCAAGAAAAACACTTGCTACCCACACTAAAATTTGGTGGAGGTTCCATCATGCTTTGGGGCTGTGTGGCCAATGCCGGCACCGGGAATCTTGTTAAAGTTGAGGGACGCATGGATTCCACTCAGTATCAGCAGATTCTTGACAATAATGTTCAAGAATCAGTGATAAAGTTGAAGTTACGCAGGGGATGGATCTTTCAGCAAGACAATGATCCAAAACACCGCTCCAAATCTACTCAGGCATTCATGCAGAGGAACAATTACAATGTTCTGGAATGGCCATCCCAGTCCCCAGACCTGAATATCATTGAACATCTGTGGGGTCATTTGAAGAGGGCTGTCCATGCTCGGCGACCATCAAACTTAACTGAACTGGAATTGTTTTGTAAAGAGGAATGGTCAAAAATACCTTCATCCAGGATCCAGGAACTCATTAAAAGCTACAGGAAGCGACTAGAGGCTGTTATTTTTGCAAAAGGAGGATCTACTAAATATTAATGTCACTTTTCTGGTGAGGTGCCCATACTTATGCACCTGTCAAATTTTGTTTGAATGCAGATTGCACATTTTCTGTTAGTACAATAAACCTCATTGCAAGGCAGAAACATTACTGTGTCCAGCAGTTATTACATAGATCAAACTGAAATAGCTGTTGCAAAAACACCAATTTTTATAAAACATTAAGCTTAAGATTAATAGGGGTGCCCAAACTTTTTCATATAACTGTATAACAATAACAATCTTCCCTTTATGGGAGGTAAGGACACTTTAACGTTGCATGATATATATATAAATATAATATATATAAATGTAGAAAAACAGTAAAGAGACATTATTCATGTATAGAAGACATTTAAGAGACATTATGCAAGTAGACAGTTCTGTAGAAAATACGGTAGAAAGTGTCAGCTCAGCAGCATGAGGGACCTGTCCCAAACCCTCAACGTAGGCCCTGGGGTGGCTGCAGGGCATGAAGATCCCGAGTTGGACCTCCATTAGAGCCACTCCAGACAAGTTTTACTTCTGAGGTCTGAGGTAGAAGTAGAAGCGGTTTTCGCATAAAACCAATAGGGAGCACCTAAATAGATGCAAAACTATATACAATTGGGAGTCTGTCTACTGCTAGTGTCCGCCGGGACAAATGTCTCTTCCAACTTAAATCCGGGTGTATCAAAGGAAAACCAAAAACAGTTCACTCAACTGTTCACACAACAGGGAGATGCATTTCCCGAGGCTGCTCAAAAGCGGTATCCCCACCGGGGAAAAGGCTAATTTTTGCCGACTGAGCCTGACCGGTCCTCTGTGGGCATGTAAGTGGGGGCATCCCCTTTGAACACCCTGTGGACGTCCAGGGCATACCACCCACGCTCCCCGTGGTGGCGGGTGTAGGACACCAAGTCGCCCGGGTAGAGGTTCCGGTCAGGGTGGCCTTGCTCCAGCCGTGGCTCGACGTCCCGCCGGTTCACAAAGACATCTCGGTGGAACTGTGGGCTGCGAATGAAGCCCCATCCGGCCTCCTGGTGGAATCGCACAATTAGGCCCTCCTCCTGGGGGCTTGGACGGGTGGCATCTGCCTGGCAAGCCTGCGACTTTGCGGCCTTGGTACGCACCTCCAGGTGCTCGCAGTGGACCTCCTTCTGGCATCGCTACTTGTCAAATTGGAGCAGCTGCCTTCGGCACGTCTCCTCCCTCCTCCGCGCTTCAGCCCGGGCCTCCAGGGGGAAGCCCATCGGGTGGCCCCTTGGTTGTCCCAGACATACTCGTCTGCCGGTGGGCAGGTGACTGGAGGTGCAGGGAGCGGCAAGAGCGGAAGCTGCTGCGGACCCTCTACTAATGTGGACCAGTCTGGGTTGGGGCAGGTGGATTCCCCATAAAACGCAGGACTCTCTGGGCCAGGAGCCGGGAGGCATAACAGGTCTCCGGTGACGGCGGTGGCTTGGGCCTCAGCCTCCAGAGCCGATAGCTGCTCCCATATGATGGCGCCCGGGGACAGGGGTGCCGGCAGGATGCTTAGGAGCGGTACAGTGCGTCCCGCGCCCGGGATAAGGGTTTCCGCCTTACCCGTTCCTGGGTTGCGCACGGCCTCCTGGGCTTCCTCTGCCTGGGCTGCGGCCTCCATGGACCGACATGACGAGCTCTGGCGGCGGGCCCGGATCCTCTGCAGCACCGCCTCTCTCCACTCCGCGGCGACCAATCGCTGGGCCTCTTCGACCCTCCGGGTCAGGTCCTAGGTTTCTCCTCAGAGTAACTCGGCCTCCTCCGGGGTCAGGTGTATTCCCTTCATGCCAAGGAAGGTGGCAGCTCGTGGAACAGCGTCGGAGGCCTCAGAGGACTTCTCTTCTGCTGCGTCCATCTTGGCTGCTAGGTGTGTTCTTTTTCTCCTCCTTCTTTTAGGGCGGCTCCAGGGCGGCTGGCTGACGGGCACTCCCAGGGATGTCCCATCCGTTTTGACGGACACCACTGCGCGGACTGTCTCTGTTGGAGGGGGCGGTCTGCACTTTTGGTGCCTTTGGGGAGCCAGGCCCACGATGGGAGGACTTCTTGGGCGGTGCCACAATAAGTGTAAATTACAGTCTTTTAGTGTAAAGGCGCACAGTACCCGGCGGCAATAGGGATTTTCTTTTCCGTTGCTGCGGGCACGCAATCCTGCCGACTACGCCAAGTTTGTGACGCTCACAGCCCTCCCTGGGAAATGGGGTTACTCGGAGCCGGGTCAGTGTAGGTGTCTCAGGGTTGCAGTCGTGGCCCAGACGCAGTCCGTGCCCAGGGCGGTCACATAAAAGATTTAATGGGCTTTCAGGGTTGAGTGGTATTCTGACTACGCCACCTACGGTTTCCGGTGATAGACACCAGCGCTGCTTCAGTCCACTGAGGCCGGTGTTAAAGAGGCAGCTTAGATGGGACGGCTCCCCAGAGGCGGAGAAGGCCTCAGGGCAGTGTGATGAGGAATGGTGAGTGCAGTGCCACATAGGAAATAACAGGCTGAAGAGGAGTGTGAAGTCATCCAGGGTTTTTACTCCCATTCAGATGAACTTTAGCCGCAAAGCTTCCCTCTGCTCCTCGCGGCGTACTGCGGCCACCGGAAAAGGGTCCAGCACTTTCCAGGTAGATCAGGAGAACCTGTCGAGACCTCTCTGGTGTGTGTTCCTCCCCTTGGTGAGTTCTCCCACTAAGTCTTCTCCTGACTGTATGTGTGGTTAGAACTAGGTGTAAGGCCGGGTCCCACTGGATAAACGCAGGTAGAGAGGTAGAGGTGGCGTATGCCGCTCCGTCCGTATCTCTCCTGGGATCCACTAAGCCTCCGGGCTTTTCTGACTGAGACGTGAAGTAACAAAGTCAGATATCGGGGGCCGGTCACCCCTCTTGCAGCAGGAGTCCCTCTGACTAGGCCAGAGTAAGAAATACAGGTGACGTATGCTGCTCCATCCGTATACCCCTGGGATCCTTTTGCCTGTGGTGCTTGTCTCCTCTGCTTCCCTCCAGGCCTTCTTAGGTAGGGACCTTGACCGGGTAGAGACAGTGGTTAACTCTGACCCGCTCCTCGCCTCAAGGCCAGAGAACGAGGACCGTGTATCTTCGGTAGGATGAGGCCTATTACTGAACTCTGGTGGGTGACCACAATCAGAGACGGAGACCACAATCACTGATGAAGATCACAATCAAAGACGTTGAACCTAAGATGGCTGTAGATTAAATATGAATTAGTAAGTGTTACCTAAAAGTATGTCCTCCACCCTCACCCACTACATGGTTCCCCCTATCTTTGGTTCCCCCATCTCCTATAACCCGGGCCGGGGCAGCACCCTGGTGCATTTAGGCCCCCTACAGGACAGGAGTGGTGTAGTGTTGAGTGGTGAAGTAGGGTCCTGAGATGTGCTCCATCCTTACCCGGAAGAGGAGATACCACACCTCAAGCTGAGGTGCAGTACCCCTGTGGCGACTGAACCCTCAGGGGCGCCACATCATGCTATGTGGACGTCTTGAAACTGGCATTGTACTGTGTGAAAACATCAAGGGGTTTCGCTTGGGAAAGACTTCATAGCATAATAATGCAAATTTGATTTGCACTGAATAATTTTGATGCTGAACAAATACTAAAAGTTTAATTTGAGCGAATATTCTGAATTCAAATTTCAGCAGATTTGTTCATCACTAGTTGTGAGTTGTAGGACAACAGATGATTTGAGGAGCAGCAATTACCCTTTTTCACATATTTCTGCTGTATAGTTATAGCTATTATAATAAATTAGTCCATGTCACTTAGTTTAAAGCACTTGCCAGAAAAAATGTAATTGAATAAACCTGGGCATGACCAGTCATTTCTTTTCTGTAACACAGTTTTGGTTTCAGACTCTGCCTACAATGGTAATCTAGGAAGAGAATTTTCAATTCTATAACTGATAGATAGTACACTGCTTATTCAGTTCATGACTGAGCCATTTTTTTCCATTCCTGACCCATTTTAGGGTTTTATTACACATCCAAATTTTTCTTGTTTGGATATTCAAATGATTTTTGCCCCTTTTTTTGAGATATACCGGTGATAATTTTTATGTCATTTATGTATTCCTTTTTTTTTTGCTGCTTTTGGAGGGAAATTTAAAGTAACGTGCCTATTTTTCATATTTTGTAAAAAAAAAATTCGGCCACAAAGATCCGCTAAAAACATTTTAAATTGTATTCCACTTTCAGAAGAAATTATTTTTACATACTGGACATATTTTATTTTGACAAGGGTGGGGCTAAAAAAAACAGTATCTCTCTTTTTTGTTTGTCTTACTTATTTATGTTTTTTTATTTTTATTTTAATATTTTATTTTTTTATTTATTTTCTTATTTTAAACACTGTGCTTGTTCCTCGTAAGATTTTAAAAGATTCTTGGAGGGGCAGTAAAATACATGAATACTTTTTTTTATTGTTGATTTCCACTGTAACTGGTGCTGGTACATTAGCACCACTTACAGGGGAATGTCAGCCTCATGCCTGCATAGTAGAGCTGACTAGTAGTGTTGAGCGAGCATGCTCGACACTGCTCGGTACTCGCCCGAGCATCTCACTACTCGGGATGTTCAGCGAGCACCAAGCATTTCCGGGTTACTCGGGCGGGAGCTCGGGTCTCTGCCCTGCATGTTTGGCGCTCTTTACAGAGCCAATGAACATGCAGGGAGTGCCAGCCAGTCACTGTAATGCCGCAGCCATGTTGGTTGTGGGCATTACAGTGATTGGCTGGCCGCACAGCGTCACCTCGAGTATTTAAAACCGGGCACCGCCATCTTGGACACAGTCGCTCCGGATCAGACAATGTAGGGCCTGTGCTGCTGAGCTAGCGAGAGATTTATACTGCAAAATAGGTAGTGTAGGGTCTCTAAAGCCTGCAAAATAAAACAAACAGTCCTTCTGAGGACTAATATCCATCCCAGATATCAGGCAAACAATGCATTACAGTCCTGTGTGCTGCTTCTCAAATTGCTAGACTTAGCCCCAGGTCTCAGGGACCAGGAAAAATCTTTTTTTTTTTTCATCTAAATCCTCTGTTTGTTTTTTTTTCCTCAGTCAGACTGTACAAATACCCGTCTTATTAACCTTTTGGTATTCACCCCCCCCCCCAAAAAAAAGAAAATTGAGTGTGTCTGTGAGTGTTCAGACACAAAGATATCTGTTTAAAGGAGTCTGGTTTCGGCCAGATAACTAGAACTGTGGTTTTGCAGTTCCACGGTTCAAATCTCTGTATTATCCACTTTTTTGCCTTTTTTCCATAAAAAAAAACAGTTTGAGTGTCTCGCAGACTGTTCAGACACAAATATATCTGTTTAAAAGATTCTGGTGTAGGCCAGAGAAATAGAACTGTGGTTTCCCTCTTTCACGGTTCTAATCTCCTTTTTATTACCCTTTTGCCATTGATAGTGCGAGTGTAAGGTATTTTACTTCATTTAAAAAGGGCAAGGCGCGTGGCAAGGAACGTGGAAATGGACGTTCTGGTGATGGTGTGTGCAGAGGACAGGACCGTGACCAAAGTGAAAATGTCCCACAACCAACAGCCACATCTTCTCGCTCCCAGTTCTTGACCGAATTATTAGGGAAGCACACAACAACACCACTATTGCGAACTAATCAGTGTGAACAGGTTATTAATTGGATAGCAGATAATACTTCCAGTCACCTGGGCACCACCACCTCCGGTCTGTCTTCCACACGGTCAAGTCTTAGTAGCCATGAGTCTCGACCGCATACTCCTCCTCACCCTGATGCTCCTTCCTCCCACCATGCCGAGTGTCATCAGACAGCAACTGATCCCACAGTTGGACACTCTGAAGAGCTGTTCACTGGTCCATTTCCATATTTGGGCCACTCACCTGCTCCGCTTGAAGTGGTGGAAGAGGATATCCCATGTAGCAATGGCCAAATATTTGAACAGCCATGGCCACAGGAAGGCGACGCTGGCAATTTGTCACAAGAGGTGGACGATGACGAGACACAATTGCCGCGAAGTGAAGAGGAGGACCGTGGTGCGGAAGTGGAAGAGGAGGAGGTGGTGGATGATCTAGTAACTGACCCAAGGTGGCAGGAGGACACGCAGAGCGAGGCCAGCAGCACACAGGGGGAGGCAGAGTACCCCAACAGGCAGGAAGAAGCAGTGTGGTGGCCGCAGACAGAAGGCGGGCAACCATTCCCCGTAACACCAACACGAGGGACGTTGCCAGTACAACCGGTAGGTCTTCCAGAGTCTGGAATTTTTTTAAAGACTCTGCTGATAACCCCAAAAAGGCCATTTGTACCACCTGCCAGGCCAGCATCAGCAGGGGTGACAAAACTACCAGCCTGACCACCACTAGCATGATCAGGCACATGTCAGCAAAGCACCCGACTTTGTGGGGCGAACCCCAGGGTCCACGACCAGTGTCAGCGGGTGTCACCACTGCTTCTTCCGCTGTTGTGCGTGTAAGAGAACTCCCTGTTGTGCGTGCAAGGCAATCCCCTGTCCATACTGCATGCAAAGATGCCCCCTCCTCTCAGTCTTCACTTGTTATGGCAGTTTCTCAAGAAACAGCATCAACGTCCACATCCACATCCCACCGCAGCGTTCAAATTGTCCATATCCCAGACCTTTGAACAAAAGCGCAAATTCGCAGCCAACGCCCCACAGGCCACAGTCCTAAATTTGCACATTTCACGACTGCTTGCAGTGGAAATGCTGCCTTTTAGGCTGGTGGAGACGGAATCCTTCCGCAACCTTATGGTGGTGGCCATCCCTCGGTACTCGGTCCCCAGCCGACACTATTTTGCCCGGTGTGCCATCCCCGCACTACACAAGCACGTGTCCCAAAACATCTGCCATGCCCTCAACAACGCAGTTACTGGGAAAATCCACCTGACAACGGACACGTGGACAAGTGCTTGTGGCCAGGGACGGTACATCTCCCTGATGGCACACTGGGTAAACATAGTGGAAGCAGGGACCCAGTCGGACCTTGAGACGGAACACATCCTCCCCACACCGAGGATTGCGGGCACTATGTCAGTCAGAGTTGCCCCCACAGTGTAAAGCTCTTGCGTATCATCCTCCTCCTCATGTTCAGCCTCCATCTCAGATATCACCACAACAGTTACAAGCTGGAAGCACTGCAGTAGTGCCTCAGCCAAGCGGCAACAGGCTGTGCTGAAACTCATAAGCTTAGGTGATAAACCTCACACTGCTTGTGAGTTGTGGACAGCTGTGAAAGAGCAGGCAGATCTGTGGCTGAGACCACTGAACCTACATCCAGGCATGGACGTGTGTAACAATGGCCGTAACCTGGTGGTGGCTCTGAGTCGAGGCGAGATCACACACGTACCATGCCTGGCTCATGTGCTTAATCTCGTTCTTCAGCGGTTTCTTAAATCGTACCCCGAGTTGCCAGATCTGCTTGTCAAAGTACGCCGCCTGTCAGCTCATTTTCGGAAGTCGGCTACAGCTTTCGCCGCCGTTGCTGTGTTGCAGCAGCGTTTGCAGCTTCCGGCACACCGACTGGTGTGTGATGTCCCCACACGTTGGAGCTCTACCCTCCACATGTTGCAAAGGATTTGTGAGCAGAAGAGAGCAGTTGTGTAGTACCAGCTGCAACAAGGCCATCGATATTCAGGTCAGACTCCACACATAAGACCTCAGGAGTGGACCTGGATGTCCTACATATGTACCATCCTGACAAACTTTGAGGAGTCCACCAAGATTGTGAGTGGCGATGACGCCATCATTAGCATCAGCATGCCACTCGTCTGTCTTTTGCAACGCTCTCTGCAGAGAATTAAAGAGGAGGTATTGCAGCCAGAGTATGATGAGATGGATCAAGAAGCCGTAGCGGGCGATTACACACAGCCCAGCCTCATCTCATCCCAACGTGCATTGGGGATAATGAGGGAGAAGAGGAGGACGAGGAAGAACAGGAGCTGGTATCATGCGCTGTAGACGGTAGTACCTGTACAACTGTCATACCGTCGGTTCAGCGTGGGTGGCCTGAGGACGGGGGGGGAGGAGAGCATGGTCAGTCGTCATCTTGGTGAGGACACGGAAGTTTTGCCCGTTACCAGTCTGGCACGCATGCCTGACTTTCTGTAACGCTGCCTTAACCGTGACCCTCGCGTTGTCAAAATGTTGGGTGACAGTCATTACTGGTTGGTGACACTTTTAGACCCCCGCTAGAAGGAGAACTTTCACTCTCTTATTCCTGAGTTGGCGAGGTCTACAAAAATGGGGCAGTACCAAAAGGCCCTTGCTGCAGAACTGTTAAAAAAAATTCACATCTGTACACGCTAGCGGCAGAGGTCACAGTTCGTTGCCCAACCAAGGCGTACAGGCGAGAGAGACGCAACTCCAATCCAACAGAGGCAGGGGAACACTGACAACATTCTGGAACAGTTTTCTGAGACCCGCCCAGCTTACAGGCCCTGAGGCGCGGGGTACTCTCACAAGGAGTGGACAGTTTCAAAAGATGGTGAGGGAGTACCTTGCCGACCGTACCAGCATCCTCCATGATTCCTCTGTGCCTTTTAATTATTAGGTATCCAAGCTGGACACTTGGAATGAACTCGCTCTGTACGCCTTGGAGGTCCTGGCCTGCCCTGCCGCTAGCGTGTTATCGGAGCGTGTTTTTAGTGCCGCTGGGGAAATTATAACTGATAAGCGCACTCGTCTATCAACTGACAATGCTGACAAGCTGACCCTTATCAAAATGAACAAGGGCTGGATTGGGCCAGACTTCTCATCACCACCAAATGACAGCAGAGTAACATAGAGTCAAATTCACTGTGTTATTTCGGGAGGTGTATTCCCATTCACCACTTCACACCCACACATGGGTATACGCTTCCTCATTTCGGCTGTTTTTTGCTCTTCTCCTTATCCTCAGCCTCCACCTCCACTATACCACCAGGGTGACCGTGGTCCGTGTTGCCAGCATTGCAAGTTCTTCCATCCTAATTTTTGGCAGCTTTTGCTTGGAAGGCATAGGCAAAGACTATGGGAGACGCATTCCCCAATAATGGGAATAATGTTTTTAATATGCTGTACTGCATGGCTCTCGTAAGGGGCATTAAAATCGTTTCGTTAAGCTACTGTGACCTCCACGTCTCTTCCAAGGGTCATTGATATTGTCTTTTTATTCCACTGGGACCTCCACGTCTCTTCCAAGGGGCATTAAAACCGTCTTGTTAAACCACTCTGAACTTCACATCTCTTCCAAGTGCATTAAAATCGTCTTGTTAAGCTACTGTGACCTCCACATCGCCTCCAAGGGTCATTGATATTGTCTTTTTATTCCACTGGGACCTCTACCACTCTTCCAAGGGGCATTGATATTGTCTTTTTATTCCACTGGGACCTCTACGTCTCTTCCAAGGGACATTAAAACCATTTTGTTAAGCTACTGTGACCTCCACGTCTCTTCCAAGGGGCATTAAAATCATCTTGTTAAACCACTCTGAACTCCGCAGCTCTTCCAAGGAGCATTGAAATGTTGTTTTTAATTACCTCTAACCTCCACGAGGCATTGAATTTCCTCCGAATTTTGGTCAGCTTTTGCTTTTCAATGCATAGGCAAACACTAAGGGAGACCCACTCCCCAATAATGGGTACAAGGTTTTTAGTACGCTGTAATCCACGTCTGTTTCAAGGGGCATTGCAGTTCCTCATAATTTTTGGAAAGCCTTCCATTCACTGCTTAGGCCAACAGTGTACAGGAGACCCAGTTGCTATAAATGGAAAAAATCCAACTGTGTCCCGGCTTCCACAATATTAACCCAGTGTGAAGGCGTCAGTGAGAAGGACCATCCCTGGCCACATTCACTTGTCCACGTGTTTGTGGTTAGGCTGTCCTTCCCACTAAATGCACTGGGGAGGGCACAGGTAATGTTTTGGTATGCAAGCTTGTGTATATGGCGCACTGGGACAAATAGGGGCGGCTGGGGACCGTTTATGGACACCCGGCCGCCCCCTGGCAGCTGGGGACCAAGCGTGGACATCCGGCCACCGGGCGGCTGGGGACTGAGTATGGATACCAGGCCGCCGACGCAGCCATGACGTGGTGGCCATATTCCGCCTCCACATGCCTAAAAGGCCCAATTTCAAGTGCAAGCAAGCAAGCAGTATGGTATTGCAGCCTGGGGGTGGGTGGGTGGCAGGCTGGATACTTGCGCTTGCATTGCAAGGAATGGGGGAGGTACAATTGAACACTGCCCTGGGACAAGGACTTGCATGGGGATAGTTGCAAGTCTGCATCTTCTGATGCGGCAAGGATCACTTCTGATGGACACACTTTTAGGCAGTGACCTGGGTGTCAGATATGCTTCCAGGGGTCTTCCCCATGGTGTTCCCATGTCTTTTCAGCACTGTATGCATGTGTCACACAGCTCATGGCCAGATAAGGTTGTAAAATGTTAAAATGACATTTCCCGGTGAATGCATTTGTCACGGTTGAAAGCAATACAAAAGTCCAAAAACGCATAAAAAATGCTACTTGTGAACATAGCCCAAGGTGTGGAGGAGTATTTTTGTTTTTGGTTATTTATTTTACCTGATACACAAGTCTTTACCCTGGAAAGGATGTTCCTTAACATATTTCACAGGAAAACAGTTTCACTTTCGTTTTTGAACGTTTTATTGTGAGCCCGTAAAAGTGGTTTAATACCTCTGACCACGTTGTTGACAGCAGTGACCTGGGGGTCAGAAATGCTTCCTGGGGCGATCCCCATGCTATCCCCATGTCATTTGACCACTGTCACTATCGTTTTGGCCACTTTTTAGGCTTCTTACAGACTGCCGGGGGTGCCGCCACAAAAATGCTCGGGTCTCCCATAGACTAAATTGCTCGAGCACCCGAGTATCATGGTGAGTTCGGCCCGAGCTTCGAGCACCCGAGCATTTTAGTGCTCGACCAACACTACTGACTAGGTCTCCTAGGACTCATCAGCTCCTCTTTCCTCCCTACACTTGGTGATCACATGGTTACTGGGTCCTAATGTGGAAGCACAGTCTGTGGTCACTAATCTGTATATACAATAGCTGATTCAGCGCTGAGTATACAGCAATGGAGAAGGCAAACTTGGTAATAAACCATGTTTATCTTTTCTGTGGGGAGTCTGGCTGTACCTGAACAATAGTAAAATATACCAATGAACAGCACAATAAATAGTGTAACCTTGACATTGATTAATCAACTGACCACATGCACTGTAATGTTGGTGGGTGTGGACCCACTGCATCACGTGCTGGGCTTGCCCTTTAGGGGCATGACTAAGTGTCTACTGGGTCTATACTAGAGCTCCTGATGGTGAGGATAGGCTGAGCTGCTGGTAGACACCATTTACCATTCCAGCATAGTCCTTGGATCTACAGCAGCTGACTGGAGGGTCAGAGACACAGGTACTAGGTACAATATGACTTTCCCATCCAGGGTCTTCCCAAGCGCTGGAGGCTTCCAGGCATCACTGGGCACTGATGAACATAATATTTCTCACTTCCACAGTACATGCACACATTGTCATGATACGTTTGCTGTCGCTCTTGTACAGAGAGTTTGGCTTACTCTACCTGCATCGGCTCTAATATAGCAGGAGGTGGAGCTTGTGGCAGCAAATGGTACTAAAAGGTTGGAACTGACACCTGAGCCTGTTACAGAGCTTGCTCATGGAAACAGAGATCAATAGTAGCGAGGTGTATAAGGGCATCTAGGGAGGATGGTAGATCTCTGCCAGCCAAGTCATCCTTGATACAACCAGAAAGGCTCTGCCAGAAAGTTGCCACCAGGGCTTCTTCATTCCAGCCCAGCTCTACCGCCAAGGTGCGGAAGCGTAAGGCATACTGAGCCACAGTATCCGTGCCCAGTCAGCAGGGATGCAGCGGAAAATGAGGTGCGGCCAGGTTCCTCGAATACTGCACAGAACATCTCCAAAAAATCTCCCAATGTTGCGAGTCTCATGACCACCATGCTCCCAAATGGAATTTGCCCAAGCCAGGGTTCGTCCAGACAGCAGAGATACCATGAACTCAATCTTGGTCTGGTCCGAAAGAAAAAGATGAGCATGGAGAGTGAAGTGGATCTGACACTGGTTTATGTAGCCGTGGCTCTCCTTGGAATCTCCATCAAAGCAGGATGGAAATGTAAGCTGAAGCTTAGCTGCTCCACCAGACACTGGAACTCCAGGTGGCTCTCCCAGAGACGATGTCGATGCTAAGGAAGGCAGTCCTGTTGCAGTTGAAGCGCAGGGCAGGGTAGACACAGAACTGGACAAATCCTGGAGCTGAGTTGCCATCACATTAATCACCTGCATCAGCTGGTCTTGACGCTCCCATTGAGAACGTACTTCCTCGTACAAGACTTGTACTAGAGACTTGAGGTCACTGGATCTCGATTTGTCAGCAGAGTCTATGGCTTGATTGTAATGTAACACTGGTGGGTGTGGACCCACTGCGCCATGGGCTGGACTTACTCTGGGGGGCATGACTAAGTGTCTGCCAGATCTTTACTAGAACCTCTGATGGTGAGGATAAGCTGGGATGCCGGTAGACACCAGGTACCACTCCAGGGCAGTCCCTGGGTCTGCAGCAGCTGACCGGCGAGTCAGAGACACAGGTACGAGGTACAGGATGACAGAGGTAAAGATGTGGTCAGACAATCCGGGGTCAGGGCAGGCAGCACAGGTTCAGTATACGTAGACAAGGTCAGGAGCAGAGAGGTCAGTGTTAGGTTTTTCTAGTTTGCTGGTCACATGACCATTTTTGCCTATTTAATCCGGCTCCGCCCTCCTGGCCTTGCTGGACTTCATTGTATTTACTACTCTTGAGCTAGCTTGGTGCTCTGTTGCCGTTCTCTGTTAGTTTTGCTAGGTCTTCTGACCTCTATGCTTTTTGTTGTGTGTTTATCTTTGACTGCTACTATTTCTGCTAGGAGGTGTCCAACATATCCCAGTCCCTAGTTCTTGTAGGGATCCCTCCCTCACATCTATAGGTCTTCATACAGACTAGCCGAGGACTTTAGCGGGTCTGATCGCAGGATCAGGTTCCCCGTTACATCGTAGGGACCTAGTTTAGTTCTATTGTAGGGACAGATCTCCTGTCTTTCCGTAGTCCCTGTAGCAGATCATAACAGTAAGTCCAGCCCTAAAAGAAAAAAAAAAAAAAAAATTTCTCTAAGGAAAGACCTCCAGTTTTCCATCATGGTCTCGGTTCAAGATTTGGCTCAATGCTTGCAGGGACTCTCTCTGGAGGTGGCCAAGCTCCAACAACACGTGAGTAGCTGTTCTGGAGCACATTTTGTGGAACCAAAGGTACGTCTGCCTGATTTATTTTTTGGCGAACAACAAGATTTTTTTTCTTTTAAAAATGCTTGTTTATTGTATTTTCGTTTGAGACCCGGATCCTCTGGTGATGAATCACAGCGCATAGGGTTCATAATGTCACTTTTGCGCAAAGATCCTCAAGGATGGGCCTTCTCTCTCCAACCTAGTGATCCGTGCTTTAGATCAGTGGATAGTTTTTTTTCTGCTTTGGGTTTGTTGTACCATGATCCTGATCGTGTATCATCTGCTGAGTCTGAATTGAGACGTTTGAGGCAGGGATCAGGTAATGTGGAAAAATATTGTTCTCACTTCCGTCGGTGGTCTGCCCAGGTGGGGTGGAACGATTCAGCTTTGAAAAGCTTGTTTCTTGCAGGGCTAGGTGAAAGGGTTAAGGATTTACTGATTGCTTATCCCACACCTGGAAACTTGCAGGAGGCAATGCAACTAGCTATACGGGTGGACAGGAGACTGCGTGCAAGGGTTAATGAGAGCAAATCCTCTGCTATGTCAGCTCCGAGTCCTGAGAGGGTCTGTGCTGACAATGGAGAGCCGATGGAGATTGGGGCGATGGCACCCCGCTCTCAGGAAAAAGACCGCAGGCTTTCTGAAGGCTTGTGCTTCTATTGCGGAAATTCTGGTCATTTTATTAAGAACTGTGTGCTTCGTATGAAGAAAGAAAAAAAAATGGTCAGTCATGCACGTATTGCCTGTTTAAATTCTAAGGGAGTATTCCTATCTGCTACTACCGCTGCTCAGGATGAATTAATTGAATTTCGGGTATTTGTGGATTGTGGTTCTACTCTGAATGTGATTGATGGGGGATTCTTGGAAAAACTTAGATTAGAACCTAAAACTTTGTCATCCCCTATTGCTGTTGATGGCTCTCCCTTGAAGAGTGTTACTCATAAGGTCTGTGAATTTCCCCTCACTATTAATGGTATTCATCAAGAGAATTTGGATTTGGTGGTATTGGATAATTTGCCTTCTCCAGTAATATTGGGGTTACCCTGGTTAAAATTGCACAATCCTGTACTGGATTGGTCTACCAATGAAATTAAGTCCTGGAGCCCTAAGTGTTATGACAAGTGTTGTAACGGACGTATTGCTGCGGTGGAAAAAGGGGAATTACCTGTACCTATTCAGGATTTTTGGAGAGTTTTTTTCTGAGGAGGAGTCACAAATTTTGCCTCCCCATAGAGACTATGATTGTACCATTGAATTTGTCCCTGGAGCGACTCTTCCTAAAAGTTGTTTATTTAATCTTACTATTCCTGAGAGAAAGGCTTTGGAGGAATACATACAGACAAGCTTGGCCTCCGGTCACATTAGGCCTTCCAAGTCTCCTGTGGCTGTTGGATTTTTTTTTGTAAAAAAAAAAGATGGCGGTTTACGTCCTTGTCTGGACTTTCATGAGATTAATAAAATTACTGTACGCAATCCTTACCCACTGCCATTGATTCCTGATTTATTTAACCAGTTAGTGGGGGCCAAGTGGTTCTCTAAAATTGATATCCGGGGGGCATACAATTTGTTGCGCATGAAGGAGGGTGATGAATAGAAGACTGCTTTTAACACTCCTGTGGGTCATTTTGAGAATCTGGTGATGCCTTTTGGTCTTAACAATGCTCCAGCATTTTTTCAGAATCTTATTAATGACATCCTTAGACCTTTAATCGGCAAAAATGTGGTTGTGTATTTGGATGACATTCTGATTTATTCGCCTGATCTGGAGTCTCATTGGCGGAGCGTACGTGAGGTATTACAGTTATTAATGGACAATTTGCTTTTTGCTAAGCTGGAGAAATGTGAGTTCGCTGTACAGAGAATTAGTTTTTTGGGCTACATTATCTCCAGTGAAGGTTTTGAGATGGACCCGGTTAAAGTTCAAGCTGTGCAGGAATGGCCTAGGCCTATTGGTTTGAAATCGATACAGAGGTTTTTGGGTTTCGCCAATTATTACAGAAAATTCATAAAAAATGTTTCTATTATTGTCAAACCGCTGACCGATCTCACCAGGAAAGGTGCTAATGCGGTTCAGTGGACTTCTGAGGCCATTGAAGCTTTTGTGTTTCTAAAGGAGAGGTTCACCTCTGCTCCCATCCTTATGCAGCCTGATGTGACTAAGCCGTTTTTGGTTGAGGTTGATGCTTCTTCGGTGGGGGTCGGTGCGGTGTTGTCTCAGGAAAACAAGGATGGAGTACATCCCTGTGCCTTTTTTTCAAAAAAATTTTCTGAGACTGAACTTAATTACGATATTGGTAATCGGGAATTGCTGGCGATTAAACTCGCATTTGAACACTGGCGTCACCTCTTGGAAGGTGCTGAATTTCCCATTCAGGTTTTCACTGATCATAAAAATCTGATCTATCTTGATGCTGCCAAGCGCTTGAATGCCCGTCAGGCTAGGTGGGCACTTTTTTTCTCGCGGTTTAATTTTTCCGTTACTTACATCCCGGGTACCAAGAATGTTAAAGCGGATGCTTTGTCTCGCAGCTTTTCTCCCATGGTCGGTGTTGAGGAGGAAGAGGAGAGCATTTTACAAGAAGGTGTTGTGATTGCTGCTTTGGACTCCGTTTTGGAGGATGAGATTCTTAAAGCTCAGGAGAATGCCCCATCTAACACTCCCCATGGGAGGTTGTTTGTGCCTAGGACCTTTAGGAGAGATTTGTTTGTTGAGTGTCATGAGTCTCGGTTGGCAGGTCATCCAGGAATTTCTGAGACCAAGAGACTTGTGGGTCGCAGTTTTTGGTGGCCTGGATGGCAGAAGGAAGTCATTAAGTGGGTGCGCCAATGTACTGTGTGTGCTAGATCCAAGTCTTCGCATGCTCCTGCTGCGGGGTTGCTTTGCCCTCTGGAGGTTCCTAGTGCACCTTGGACACATCTGGCTATGGACTTTATTACTGACCTTCCCCCCTCTGAAGGTTTCACGGTCATCTGGGTGGTCGTGGACCGTTTTAGCAAGATGTGTCACTTGGTTCCCTTCATCAAACTGCCTTGCGCTAAGACACTCGCTAAGGCCTTTGTCAAGGAAATTGTCAGACTACATGGTGTTCCTACTGACATTGTTTCTGATAGGGGACCTCAGTTCGTGGCTCGTTTTTGGCGTGCCTTTTGTGACAGGTTGGGAGTTCATTTGTCGTTTTCATCCGGATATCATCCTGAGTCTAATGGCCAGACAGAAAGGAAGAACCAGGATGTTGAGCAGTTCTTGCGTTGTTTTGTGGCAGACAATCAAGAGGGGTGGTCTGAGTTTCTGCCAATTGCTGAATTTGCTCTTAACAACCATACATCCTCTTCTGCTGGGTGTTCGCCTTTTTTTTGTTGTTCTGGGAGACATCCGTCTTTTGGGTCATTCTCCAAATTGGTTTCGGCTGTGCCTGAGGAGGAGAGTTTTTCCGGTGATTTGGAGAGAGTTTGGACGGATGTGCGTGGTAATCTTCAGGAGGCTAACAAAAAATCTAAGAGGTACTTTGATAGGAAACGGCAAGAGGTTTTGTTTGCTGTTGGTGACATGGTTTGGTTGTCCTCTAAGAATCTGCGATTGAGGATTCCTTCTAAAAAATTGGGTCCCAAGGTCGTAGGGCCCTTTAAGGTGCTTCAGATAGTTAACCAATCTGCTGTTAGGTTGGAGGTTCCTACGTCCTGGAAGATTAACCCGGTGTTTCATGTTTCTCTGTTGAAAAAAGTTGATGTGTCGGATGGTGACGCCTCTGCCACTGTTCCTTCGGTGGTGGAGGACGGGGAATATGAAATTTCCCGCATCCTAAATTCTAGACGGTATAGAGGGAGTTTGCAGTATCTCGTCGCTTGGAAGGGTTTCGGACCTGAGGATAACTCATGGGTGAGGGCGGATGATGTTTCTGCTTCCAGACTTGTCAGAGCTTTTCACAGGAGGTTTCCTGGTAAGCCTGGGCCTAGGGGATCCGGATGATCCTCTTAGAAGAGGGGGCACTGTTAGAACTCTCCTGTTAGTTTTTTTTTAGTTTGCTGGTCACATGACCATTTTTGCCTATTTAATCCGGCTCCGCCCTCCTGGCCTTGCTGGACTTCATTGTATTTACTACTCTTGAGCTAGCTTGGTGCTCTGTTGCCATTCTCTGTTAGTTTTGCTAGGTCTTCTGACCTCTATGCTTTTTGTTGTGTGTTTATCTTTAACTGCTACTATTTCTGCTAGGAGGTGTCCAACATATCCCAGTCCCTAGTTCTTGTAGGGATTCCTCCCTCACATCTATAGGTCTTCGTACAGACTAGCCGAGGACTTTAGCGGGTCTGATCGCAGGATCAGGTTCCCCGTTACATCGTAGGGATCTAGTTTAGTTCTATTGTAGGGACAGATCTCCTGTCTTTCCTTAGTCCCTGTAGCAGATCATAACAGTCAGTATAAATGATATACGACCCAGGTCGATAGCAGGAGAGACAGTACAAACATGCACCCACAGGATCCAGAGACAAGCAACTGGGAACCAACGTTCAGGCAAGATGTGGTGGGAGGAGCTGCCTAATAAACTCTCTGCTGCCTAGGGATAGGCTGGGGAAGGCAAACCCTGAAGGATACAGCAGGGTTAAATTCCTGTAAGATCTGGCCGCGCCTCCCTATAGCCAGGTGGAGATTCTCTTTGAGAAGTACTGGCCATGAACACAAGGCAGCTAAGGAAGATGGTCTGGCGCTTGTGATGAATGCAGTGAGTAGAGCGGTGCTGAGAAGGCATGCGAGAAGCTGGTGTCACATGCACTACACAAACTACAAGCCATCCCTACTTGTTAAAGAAGCACTCCTACCATCCAAGTTTTTATCCTCTTAATATATTGCAATCATCACATTATGTAGCACTGTGTACTTACAATCATAGGCGGATTATAATGAGGTCAATCCGGGCTACCGCCCAGGGCCCGGGGCTGCCATGGGGCCCGGGGCTCCCAGGGGCCTGTGGCCGGATTGACCTCATTATAATGTGTGACAGGAGGGCCCGGGAGTCGGAAGATGGAATCTGCTCTGCTGTGTCCGGCGGCACTGCGAGGATGACTCACCAGCAACTGACTGTGTAAGTGCAGGAGAGGAGGCTCCGCCCACCTGCTCCGGCCTCCAGCAGAGCACAAAGCCAGCTTACAGCATGTCCACTGCTCTCCCTGCCCCCTCCCCTGCTCTGAATGTTACCTCTCCTCTCTCCCCCTCCTGACCTGCAATTACACCAGAGCTCTGCAGTCGGGCCTCAAGAGGAGGGGAGGCTGCCCCACAGAGAAGATGGAAGAACCTGCATCATGTACAGAAAGGGTAAGTTCATGTGCAGTGTGTGTGTGTTATATATACAGTGATGGCCAAAAGTATTGGCACCCCTGCAATTCTGTCAGATAATACTCAGTTTCTTCCTGAAAATGATTGCAATCTCAAATTCTTTGGTATTATTATCTTCATTTAATTTGCTTGCAAGGAAATAAACACAAAAGAGAATGAAGCAAAAATCAAATCATTGATCATTTCACACAAAACTCCAAAAATGGGACAGACAAAAGTATTGGCACCCTCAGCCTAATACTTGGTTGCACAACCTTTATCCAAAATAACTGCGAACAACCGCTTCCGGTAACCATCAATGAGTTTCTTACAATGCTCTGCTGGAATTGTAGACCATTCTTCTTTGGCAAACTGCTCCAGGTCCCTGATATTTGAAGGGTGCCTTCTCCAAACTGCCATTTTGAGATCTCTCCACAGGTGTCCTATGGGATTCAGGTCTGGACTCATTGCTGGCCACCTTAGAAGTCTCCAGTGCTTTCTCTCAAACCATTTTATAGTGCTTTTGGAAGTGTGTTTTGGGTCATTGTCCTGCTGGAAGACCCATGACCTCTGAGGGAGACCCAGCTTTCTCACACTGGGCCCTACATTATGCTGCAAAATTTGTTGGTAGTCTTCAGACTTCATAATGCCATGCACACGGTCAAGCAGTCCAGTGCCAGAGGCAGCAAAGCAACCACAAAACATCAGGGAACCTCCGCCATGTTTGACTGTAGGGACCGTGTTCTTTTCTTTGAATGCCTCTTTTTTTTTCCTGTACACTCTATGTTGATGCTTTTTCTCAAATAGCTCTACTTTTGTCTCATCTGATCAGAGAACATTCTTCCAAAACGTTTTAGGCTTTCTCAGGTAAGTTTTGGCAAACTCCAGCCTGACTTTTTTATGTCTCGGGGTAAGAAGTGGGGTCTTCCTGGGTATCCTACCATACAGTCCCTTTTCATTCAGACGCCGACGGATAGTACGGGTTGACACCGTTGTACCCTCGGACTGCAGGGCAGCTTGAACTTGTTTAGATGTTAGTCGAGGTTCTTTATCCACCATCCGCACAATCTTGCGTTGAAATCTCTCGTCAATTTTTCTTTTCCGTCCACATCTAGGGAGGTTAGCCACAGTGCCATGGGCTTTAAACTTCTTGATGACACTGCGCACGGAAGACACAGGAACATTCAGGTCTTTGGAGATGGACTTGTAGCCTTGAGATTGCTCATGCTTCCTCACAATTTGGTTTCTCAAGTCCTCAGACAGTTCTTTGGTCTTCTTTCTTTTCTCCATGCTCAATGTGGTACATACAAGGACACATAACAGAGGTTGAGTCAACTTTAATCCATGTTAACTGGCTGAAAGTGTGATTTAGTTATTGCCAACACCTGTTAGGTGCCACAGGTAAGTTACAGGTGCTGTTAGTTACATGAATTAGAGAAGCATCACATGATTTTTCAAACAGTGCCAATACTTTTGTCCACCCCCTTTTTTAGGTTTTGTGTGGAATTGTTTCCAATTTGGCTTTAGGACAATTCTTTTTGTGTTTTTTCATTGAAGACAAATTAAATGAAGAAAGAATTTGTGATTGCAATCATTTTCAGGAAGAAACTGAGTATTATCTGACAGAATTGCAGGGGTGCCAATACTTTTGGCCACCACTGTATATATATATATATATATATATATATATATATATGTGTATATGTGTGTGTATGTATCTATATCTATGTATTTGTGGACCATCAGAGGGGCTGACTCGCTGTCGTGGCCCGGGCTGCTTCCCCTGTGCAGGACCGCTGGCACTTCACCTGACATGGCCTTGAGCTGTGCGGCTGTGTCTGGTATTAATGACACGGCAGGGGCGACACTGCGCTTATAATTGTGCTTGTGTATTGCCCCTGCCGCGCCATTACAACCAGACACAACCGCACAGCGCATGGCCATGTCAGGGAAGTGCTGGCAATCAAGCAGCGCCAGAGGTCCTACACTGATGCTGTAGAAGCAGCCCAGGCCCCAACGGCGAGTGGGCCCCTCTGATGGTCCAGGGCCATGTCTGTGACATGTCTGCGGCCCTGCACTGAGACATGCCTGAGGAGCTGCTGGACAGGACAGTTTTATGTGTTTATAAGATATGTACGTATGCATGTGTCTGTGCGCATAGCTGCGTACCGTGTGCATGTGTGCGCATATCTGCATATTGTGCATGTGCACATGTGCTGGCCCGGCCGCATCACAGCTAGAAGACACGGCTCTGTGCGCGGCAGTGTCTGCTAGCGTGACGTCATGCAGTGTGCCCTGCACTGCTTCTTACCACCATAGAGGAGCTGGACGACTGGAGCCGAACAGGGGGACGGTGAGTGATGTGTCAATGTGAGCAGATATCATTGTGTGATATGTCTGTTTATATGTATTTTTGTGTTTCAAATGTGTTTATGGCTATGTGCCCACATGCAGAAGTGCTGCATATTTTTTCCGCTTCTCCCTGGCAGGAAAAACGCATGCAGATTTTACATGCGTTTTTCCCGGCAAGTAGAAGCGTTTGTCAAGCGTTTTTGCATGCATTTCCGCATGCGGGTTATCAAGCACTTTTCCAAGCGATTTTAGCATCACTTGGAAAAGTGCTTGACAACTTGGTCACACTATATAAATCCATGCAACCGGCATATATAGTGTGACCAAGTAATAGTTAAAAAATTGAATAAGAATGGTAAAAAATAAAGATTATGCTTACCTTCCGATGGCCCCCGGTCTCCTCAGCGATGCGTGTGTTGGGCGCCTCACGGTGGTGTGAAAGGACCTTTCATGACGTCATTTAGTGATGTGACAGGTCACGCGACAGCCGATGTCAGCTGTCGTGTGACCTGTCACATGACTAAATGACGTCATGGCAGGTCCTTTCACACCACCGCGACGCATACAACAGACCGGACGTATCGCTGAGGAGACCGGGGGCCATCGGAAGGTGAGTATAATCTTTATTTTTTTTATTTTAAATTCTTTTTTTTACAGGTACTATGGTACCCGGGTCTGGATGAGAGCCTCCTCTTCTCAAAACCCGGGTACCATCCACACATTAAATCGCTTAATATCCGCATGTGTCTAATAACCATGAAACATGCCGGGCGGGGACTCGAGCATGTCAATCGAGCACCCGTGATGCATGGGTGCATACCTGAGTACCCGATGCAAACTCAAGTAGCGAGCACTTGCGCTCAAGACTAATGACAACTTATTCAATATGATGACCTAATGATATCAAATTCTGTGTCGTACCTCTGGGTTCAAAATGTTCACTATACCCCTTGATAAAATCCTTGAGGGGTCTAGTTTCCAAAATGATGTCACTTGTGGGGGATTTCCACTGTTTAGACACATCAGGGGCTCTCCAAAAGCAACATGGCGTCCGCTGATTATTCAAGCAAATTTTACATTCAAAAAGTCAAATGGCGCTCCTTCTCTTCCGAACCCTGCCGTGCACCCAAACAGTGGTTTTCCCCCACATACGGGGTATCAGCGTGTTCAGGAGGAATTGCACAACAAATTTTGTGGTCCATTTTTTCCTGATATCCTGGCAAAAATAAAAAAAATTGGGATCTAAAGTAACATTTTTGTGAAAAAAGTTAAATGTTCATTTTTTTTTCCACATTCCAAAAATTCCTGTGAAGCACCTGAAGGGTTAATAAACTTTTTGAATGTGGTTTTGAGCACCTTGATGGGTGCAGTTTTTAGAATGGTGTCACTTTTGGGTATTTTCTGTTTTAAAGGCCCCTCAAAGTCACTTCAAATGTGATGTGGTCCCTAAATTTTAATTAGAAGATAATAAATTCAAGGTGATCTACATCCTGGGGTATTGTTCAGACCTGGATGTAGATTAAGATGGATCCTATTAAGAGAAGAGAGGAAGAATGAAGTTAATATGAATTACATGCTAGGGTAAGTTTAAAAGAAGTTAGAAGGACAGGGACGTACCTGTGGAAGGGTACGGGTATTGTTTATCTTCTATTAACCCTAGGTGGGGTTTGTTTGGATCCTGGTTGGGGACTTGCTTGGGGTCTTTGGAAGTTAGTTCGTTGGCACAATAGTATTATACTAGAACGATTTAAGGTATACTTGGTTTATGGGGGGTGTAACCGATGACATCCGGTATAAAGGTATGGTATAGGAGGGGTAGTTACCTGGTACAAGCAGCCATTACCTGGAGCATCAGGTGGACTGCCAGGTGGATGTATTCACTCCTGGTGTATAGGTCTGGGATTTTTTTTGAAGATTGGCCCAGTGCGTGGCTAGGGGAAAGAAGTGTAAGGGACAAGGAAAAAATGACACAGTGGGTGTGACAATCTGCCAGAGCTTGCTGGGGGTATCTTTAGGTGCAATAAAATGCAGGAGATATATAGTAAATAGTACCGTTTATATAATGGATATGAGTCCTTGAAGGTACAGTGCTACTGAAGGCGATCCTTCAGGGGCAGGTAGAGGTTGTCAGATCTATTAGACTGACCTGTAGTTCAACCGATTTTTTGTTGGAAAAATTAGAAATCGCTGCTCAACTTTTAACCCTTATAAACTCCTTACAAAAAAAAATTGGTTCCAAAACTGTGCTGATGTAAAGTAAACATGTGAGAAATGTTATTTATTAACTCTTTTGTGTGACATATCTCTCTGGTTTAAGGGCATAAAAATTAAAATTTTGAAAATTACAAAATATTCAAAATTTTCATTTTTTTTCACAAATAAACGCAAGTTATATTGAAGAAATTTTGCCACTATCATGAAGTACAATATGTCACGAAAAAACAGTCTCAGAATCAGGGGGATCCATTGAAGCGTTCCAGAGGTATTACCTCATAAAGTGATAGTGGTCAGAATTGTAAAAATTGGCCCGGTCATTAACGTGCAAACCACCCTCGGGGGTAAAGGGGTTAACATGTCTGAGAATGGTTCATAAATAGAGAACAGAAACTGGAAAGTTCGGGTTTCGTACCGGACACTTAGTGTCTGGCGCTAAACTATGAACACGGTCTTGTCCAAGAGAGAGAATTTACCAGCTACAAAGTTCAAGTCCACATTGATTTCAATGAGGTTCTAGTTTGGATAAAGTTCTGGTACTCGAATCAAACTTTGGACTAAAGTTTGGTCGGGTACCAGAATCAAAACTTCAACTAGTCCGCTTATCCTTATTCATAAATGATCCAGATCGTTTTCAAACTTTGCTGCTAGGATATCCCTGACGTGTTCCCTCACTCTCACTTTTATTTCCTGGGTAGTGAGTCCCACAAATATTTTGGGGCATGTGTAGGTAGAACAGTAAATCACTGCTTGGGTAGTGCAGGTAATAGTCTGAGTAACATGATAGCTTTTATTGCCAGTGGAATCAGCCAAATCAGTGGCCTCCTCGATATTCAAGCAGGCCACAACTCTTCCACAGGGAATGCAGACCTATTGAGGACCAGAGGGTTGTTTTTTGTCTTATAGTGACTTCTAACAAATAGATCTCTTAAATTCCGTTTTCATCATGCTGTGAAAGTCGGTTAAGAAGATAAAAACTTCTGTAGAAAAGAATCTGGAGGACAATTGGCCAAATATTCTTAATACAATTTTTCATTAAGCTCCAATGTGAATGGTACTGAGTCGTAAATCTTACCTTTGACTCTACTGGTCACTTCTTGGCGGAGTGTACTAGTTCATATTGACTAGTATTTCTGGCTCTAATTATGCCTATTTAATAGATCATGGTATCCACTTAATCCTATGCAGCATGATCTATACTACTGGATGACAGAGACTCTAGATCAGTAAAATCAATTTTATTTGATAAATGCAAATTTAAAAAAAAACAGTAAAGAAAGAACAGAGTGGGGACAAGAAACCTCCAATGTTGAGAGGTGCAATGTAAAGCTGCGTTGCATCAATATAAAATTACTACATAAATAAAGATCCTAACAGGTATGACTAGGAGCTAGAACAGAGCCGAACAATGTACAATTCAAAAAATTGGTAGTATATAGATGGGAATATCCATAAACTGCCAACAGTGCATGGTGGGGTACGTATTACCAGAATGATAAATATCCAAATGCTAATTACTACCAGCCAAAGATAAAGATAATATAAAGTAAAGTGCCTGTATACTTTGGTGGTCATTAAGCTCCTATCTACCAATACATCCTAACAGAGTACCTAAATGAGTACAGCTCTGCTTACATATACTTCCATCACAATAACATACAAACAAGGGATCACTTAGGTGTAGTAGTAAATTAATTGTAGTTGTGTGGTATGTAAGGGACAAGACGCAAGTGTATAGCTTCACCTCTCAGAACCCGTACGCCGTTTCGCATCACGCTTCTTCCGGGGCTGTGTCAGTACTCTAAGGGGCCAGTGTATATATAGTGTGATCTATCCAATCCGGTTGCTTAATGCATAGGAGCAGAAAGGAACAGTGCCAAGGATAGGCGTAATCCTAGAAGGGGCGGTCAGCATTCAAATGAACTGACGTGATATTGTACCAGGGCAAATTTTGAACAGCTGCGGGATTGACTGTAGCGGGGCATCGCGTGCATGTTCAGTCCCCATAAGTGTCGAGTAATACCCATGGGTAGAGTATTTTCCCGGCGGCTGTCTTTGGCTACCAGGGGAATATCCATGTCCGAGCACCGTATTATGGTTACCAGTTCAATGAAAAAGGATTTGAATGTTTGGAAACACTTTCTCCTCAATTTTAATGGTCGCACTTGCTGTCAGTCAGCCGAAGTCTCCAACTCTGAATTGCAGACGTTCACCGACTCTGTGGGGTCCACCGGTGTTGGTGCTATTTTTGGCAGTGAATGGTGTGCAACACAGAGATTACTAAATAAGTGCCTGTCAGTTACAATGCTGCAAGCCCCCAAACCATTGGGAGAGAAACACCTCTATAGTATAGCCAGCAACAACAATCCAAATCCTAATAAATGGGTGCCTATCGGCTGCAACCCTATAATTGTCCCAAGCCTTTACTACACATTGCAAAACAGGGGGAGACATCTATAAGGTATAACGAAAACCAAAATATAGATCTTAAACAGGTTACCGCCAAGTCTCATCACAATCCTGTCTATTATTGGAGGTCACCCAAAATCTTCACATATCTTAGAAAAGAGTCTTTTTCTTTTATCTTATTTGCAGGAGACATTGCTATTCATGCCTTAACAACCTGTCCAGAGGGGAACCCAGGATACAGATAAGTGGAGGACAGGATGTGGGGTGAAAATAGTCCATTTCAAGTGGTTTCAGGAATCTCCTCTTCTTCTTTTCCTTTTTGCAAACAATGTTGCCAACGATGTCCTACAAATACTCTCGCAGGAGCTAAACCTTAGGTAATTCTGAAAATGCAGTCTTCATTTTTTCTTGTTTTCAGCCAATATTGCCATCCATGTTACAGCGAACTCTCCCATGGAAACCCAAAATAAGGGTAAGTAAATGGCAGAGTTGAGGATAAAGGTGCTCCGCTCTGAAGTCAAAAGATACAATGATATTAATGAAAATACAAGTACTAGGATTACTTGGTGCTAAAAAACAGAAAACTAGATTAAAAAGATGTGGGAAGTAGTGATGAGCGAGTATGCTCTGTTAACCCTGTCAGCGGACTTGCTCAGGCAAACACCGAGCATCTTCAGCGTGCTTGGGTGTTATGTTTCATTCTCTCTGTGTCCATGATTTGCGACTGTTTGACAGATTTAATAAATGTGAGGAATGCTTAAGAAACAGACATTCCTCACATGTATTAAAGCTGTTTCAGAGAGACTGAAGCATAACACCTGAGAACGCTGAAGATACTCATCGTTCGCCTAAGCAAGTGCGCCGAAAGGGTTAACAGAACATACTCTCTCATCACTAGTGGGAAGGTTAAAATATGGCATTAATCACCAGGAGATAAAAGCAAACACCAATAAAAATAGTCACCTAAGAACACGTGAAACCTAACTAGCATTAAATAAACATTACAAGATTGATCCAAAGCCGGGGGCCTCGTTAAGGCCCTATGGGCTTAAAGTGCAGTCGAAAGATCCATTGGCTTTCGAACTGGGCTATTACTTTTCCAAAATCCCCTCCCCTTTGACCCAAATCAATCTGGTCAATAGCCCTAACTTTAATACCTTTAGGGCTACAATTATGGTATAACTTAAAATGATGCGGAATAGTCTTAAGTACAGTGGGGTCATCAATACTACTTGCTTTTTTGATGTCCCGCACATGCTCCCTTACCTGTATTTTCAGTTCTCTGGTGGTAAGGCCAAAGTAGAGCTTCTGCCAAGGACATTCGGCGTAGTAAATAACTCCTTTAGAGCTGCAGTTTAGATGTTTACGTATCGCAAACATTTTTGTACCATTGAAGTTCTGTAAATCTTTGGCCTTAATTTGATTCCAACAGGCCTTGCAGAGGCCACAAGGGAAGAAACCATTAAGGATGGTATTACTGGAAGGTTTTTTGTTATTACGAGCTGGATCGTAAAAACTGTGGACAAATATGTCCCTAAGGTTCCTACATCTCTTTGCCACCATTGATGGGGCTATCGGGAGAGTTTTAGACTATATGGGATCTGTAAATAAATCCTTCCAATGCTTTTTCATAATTGATGTAAGTTTATCCCATTGGTTGGGGGGGGCGATATGAAGCGTACTGCATTATCATTCTTTGCAGGAATCTTTTTTTGGCATATTATAGACTAATTGTTCTCTTGGTGTCCCCTTGGCTTTCATATATCCTCGTCTAATTTGTCTCCGACTATAGCCCTTATCAAGGAAACGTTGTACTAGATTAGTGGCCTGATTTTCAAAATCGTGTTCCTCTGTGCAGATCCTCTTAGCCTTAAGGAACTGGCCGATGGGAATCCCCCTTATAGTGGAAGACAAATGGGAGGATTCTGCATGGAGCAGTGAATTGGTAGCCGTAGATTTTCTGTAAATATGGGCAATAATGCGTAGCAACAGGCTTTGATTGCATCAAAGTCATGACCTATGTCAAAGATATTGCTGGGGGGGCATATTAATCTTCTGCCCAATGACCATGGGATCATTGGGCAGTAGGTTTTTCATCTGGCCATCTGTTAAGGAGATAAAAAGCTAGCAAGGGTTGAAAGGGGTGTCTGTACCTGGACAACTTCTTCATTGGTTTGATCTCTGCTCCTCCTTGTCTGTGCCATCTTTTCTGCCTTTCTTCCTTCAGAAGTGGTTTTCAACCTGACAGCCAAACTTCTGAAGAATTGCTGTCATGGCCTCAACAACCTGTCTGCTTCTTCTGCAGAGCTTCCATGGGTTGGTGCAGTCAATGGTGCGCCAGACTCCCCTGCAGGGACAAGTATTGGAGGAAGCAGCTGGCAGTCCCAGCCCAACTATGACACATTCGTAATGTGGGTCAAAAATGCTCCGTCCCTGCGACTCCACTTCTCCTGAACAAAGGCGGCCTTCTGGTGGTCGGGATGTACATAAGGGGGTCACTTGCCGTTCTTGAGTGGTGGCACTTGGTGTAAAAAAAAAAAAAATTAGTAGATCATAAATTAAAACGTGAGTCATGAAGTGGATGACGAAACACAGCAGGAGGCAACGCATTACATAATGGTGGTATAGGGGTCCAGAATATTAAGGTAACAACATGTTCCAAGTGCATGTCAAAAGAGCTGAGTCTATAGACAAGTATAGACAAGAAATTGGACATAGAGTATGATAGAAATACCATGGAGAAATAGGCAGTTGGACACCTCTAAATATACAGTATATGTATATACTCATGGACCATCCTACCCCTGACGTGACGCCAACCCTGGTGCTTGTTTCGGCACAAACTGGCTAATAGAGCAGACTTGATTGGCGCATGCTATGATTAGAGTTTGGGATCAGGCGCAACTCTCTGAATAAGTCATGAACCGTGTAACGTCGGAACATGCGACCGGAGTCTCAATCCACGTGAAGTGATACGTGGAAGGGAGTCTGATCACACGACCACAACAGCCGCTGCTCTAGATACAGCCGGGGATGCAGCCTGTCCTCCTGCCCCGCACATGTGCACCTCCAGTAGTGTGCCAGTGTATCGGCCAGAAAGGAAAACTTACAGCAGCTGGCAGGACTGATAGCAATGAAGTCTGGTCATACCACATACTGAATATCACAACTTGACTGTGACGTCATCCTCCTACCTTCCCTCTTATACTCCAACCTACCCGCCTTCATCAATGTATGATTGCGCGTTTTTTCATAAGAAAAAAACTCATTTGTCACCACCCGACTGTTTATATAATAATTATTGAAAAGTTAATATCATACTGAATAGATTTTTTGTAAATCTTAAAATCATTCAATAAAAAATTATTTAAAAAAAAACTTTTTTTTTTTTTTACTTTGCCGCTGTACTGCTGAAGCAGCATAAGAAAGCTCTGAGGAGCCTAAGAGGAAGCCAAAAAATTGTTCAATAATACCTTGATATCTGCGATCCGATGTCTTATTTCAAAGAAATCCACGTTTTCTTGCCTTTCCAAAGTGGCCATGGGGCACTGGAAATGGTTTTGCTGATGGCCACTGTGACTACCAAGGTTGAAGGTAGAGGAGATGATGGCCACATTGAAGCGGCATCGCTAATCAGACAAGACCAGGAGCTCAGAAAATTGTTCTTACTATAACCCTGGTGTAGGGGACCCCCAAGTCAATAACCCCCCAATATGTACAAACATGTTTTATATCCTCCTCAGTCTAAGTGATAACAAGTCATTCATCAGCTACTAAATCATATGCAGCCTATAATATCTGTATATGTCACTGTCTCTCTACTTACAGGCTGGTGGTCTCTGCGCTGTGGTCTTCTTCTCTACTCTCCAACTCTATTCCATCCATTTCTTCCTCTCCCTCCTCTTCCTCACTACTGGACACATAACATAGACTATATGTAGTAATGCTCTCATAAATGACCACTGTTGTAATCGCTCTTTTATGGGGAGTGTTGGAGTGGGTTCGTGCCCCTATTTCTCCCCAAATAACATTCATTGAGCCCTTTACAGAGGTAGAACTACAGACGATTATATGAGCAGCCATGTTTTATATGTTCCTCCATCTCTACCCAGATATAATCAGTCATTCATCAGTTACTAATAAGCATCTACGATCGTATGAATCCCATAATATCTGTATATGTCACTATCTCTCTACTTACAGTGTGGTGGTCTCTGCGCTGTGGTCTTCTACTTCTCTTATCTCAAACATTATATACTCGTCTTCCTCCTCTTCCTCACTGCTGGACACATAACATAGACTATATGTAGTAACGCTCTCATAAATGACCACTGTTGTAATCGCTCTTTTATGGGGAGTGTTGTAGTGGGTTCATGCCCCTATTTCTCCCCAAATAACAATCATTGATCCCTTTACAGAGGTAGAACTACAGATGAGTGTATGGGCAGCCATGTTTTATATGTTCCCCCATCCCTACCCCGATATAATCAGTCATTCATCAGTTACTAATAAGCATCTACGATCGTATACATCCCATAATATCTGTATATGTCACTGTCTCTCTACTTACAGTCCGATGTTCTCTTTTCCGCCAATTTCCTCCCCTCTCTCTGATGTTACACGCGCTATAATAACTTCTCCCTCCTCTATCTCACTATTGGACACATAATATAGAACAAATGCAGGAGGTTTTGTTATTTGCAGTATTTTTATAATTGAATTCATAAAACAAAGTAAAAAAAGCAGCATGCAGAATTCTGCACATTTATAGTAGACGTTCCATCCCCAGAAAACTGCATCTTGTATAGTAAATAGTTTATTGCTCCTTCTGTGACCTTCCGTTCATTATCCCCGTTCTCACCAATTGACATTAATTATCCTTTTTACAGAACCACAGCCGTATTAGCCATAGGGACTTCAATAAAGAAAGCAAGTTGGCCTGAGAGGTGGAGCCGGGAGAGAGAGACAAGTGCAGGAAGAGAGCTGCACAAGTCTCCCTCTCCTGCCTGACAATGATCGGTGCAGGAGAGGAGGCTGGAGATTACCTGGAAAGGTCCTAATTAGCTCTAGGCCCCTCCCTGATGTCACTTACTGCAAGGAATTTTATAGAATGGAGGAACAGAAATGGAGAACAACTTTATAGACGGTAGGGAAATGCTCATGAATAAAGGATCTCAATGGTCTTTTGTTTTTGGCTCCTCCATCAGTTATTATTATGTATATGCAGTCATGTTTTATACTAAGTGACTGAAAGTGCCATAACTATAAGTATACAACGTTCTATATTGTATGTATATATCACTTATTATATATTTAGTCTCACACGCTCCACTTACCTAATCACACTACTATTCTCACTATTCCCAGTTGTTTCCTCTTCTTCCTCGCTGTCATCTTCCTCACTATCAGACACATAAAATAAGTCATATAAATAATATATAATCTACTTTGACATCCAGAGGACAGAGGGTTATATGAAGACTGGGGTAGTATAGTTAACCCCTTATTGAGGGCGCACTATCTCTGTATGACGCGGGCTCAAGAGTTGAGTCTGCTCCCTGCATCACTGGTGATGACTGTTACATAGCTGGCACCCAACAGTAACTGATGCAATAGGAGCTAGTCAAGATTACATTAGTTGAACCCTTTAAATGCTGTCACTTTGTATGCCGGTCAGCTACGACGCCCAGCCTGAATCTTCTGTACCCATAACAAGTCATTCATCAGTTACTATTAATCATCTACAATCATATCCAGCCAATAATATCTATATATCTCACTATCTCTCTACTTATATTCCGATGTTATCCTCTATGCTGTTCTCCGCTGCTATCTCTACCACTTTATTAATGATGTTATCTTTTCTTTCCCCTTCCTCTCTACTGAACACATAACATAACCCTTTATCAATGAGGGTCAATGAGGGACCACGCAATACAATCATGGTGCATTTTTTGCAATGATTTCCCAAAATCATTGCAAAACTGCATTGTTTTTACTGTGATTTTGGAAAAACCTGGTAAGAAATATACTGTGATCGAAGCAATTAACACATCGAAGTGAAGATAACTATACCATTCATGAATAGGGGAGATTTTACTGTTGAATTTAGAAGTTTACAGGAGAGAGTTCTGCACAGCCCCAGTAGGTGGCACTACTAAGCCTAAGAGTACTGCAGATTGTACAGTAAATAGTAGTACAGATCAGCGCAAATATGACATCACCCTGGTCAGTATCCGCAGTCAGGAGTTAGGATGTAAAATGGAAAACTACAGCAGTCTTCCCCTTCTATGGCAGTGGGGCAAAGGGACTGCATGAATACAAAACCTAAGTCTGATGCTGAGTCACTTCTTACTGACAAGCCGGGAGTCTGGGTAGCCAAGGGGTCCAATGTCAGGAGGGTACGTCATAAACAGAGGGAAGAGATGAAGGCATAGTCAGGTGATGGTCCGAGGTCAGAATACCAGGAAGATAGCGGATCAAAGCAAAAGGGGTAATACAAATAGGTAGTCAATAGGTCCAGGGTCCGTCAACAAAGTATCAGAAAGTCAGAATGCTAAGAACAAAGCACAGAGGAACAAGTCTCACAGAGCTGGAAGCTACGACTGGCAGATATCTGTGCCAACAGCTCAGTTAAGTAGCTAAGTAATCACTGGAACAGGGAACACCTGGAGGGAGCTCAGCACCACCCAGACTCAGATTCGATGGCCGAGCTGTCAACAAAACCGAGACAATTCAGCACGACACTGCACCAGATGGGACGACTGAGCTGTCAATCACTGAGTCCAAAATATACTGAACGGTGACAGTGTGACACTAAGTCAGTCATTGCGAGCCTTAGGTGATTCAATGGCTGCACCTGGGCAAAGAATAGAAATAAATGGCCTCCTTAGTGTCCACTTGTCACTTGTTCATTTCTTAGCGCTCTTCTGTGCCATTTGGGTGCTATAGGAGCTATAAATTGGAAATGGGCATCCAGTAGACACTGAACAGAATGATACTAAAGGGCCAAATGGGCACTTAGGAGACATTGAATTCAATGGCCATTTTTCATTTCTTGTCCCTTTTATGCCATTATCTTCGTGATCTACTTTCTGACATATATTTACCCCTTTAGACAGACAAGTGCAGGGCGTGGGGCAGTAATTGTGTAATGGGAACCAATGTGTTATGGGGATTAAATGAACAATGGATTAACCCTTAAAACATGATAATTCTCTGCCTCTGTTCTGAACAGAAAAAGTGTTAGAAATTCTTTTAAAGTAGCTTCTCATACAGATCTAAAAATATATACTATTTTTTTTCCAGGATTTCCCCAGTCCTGGTCTATGGGTTCAATTAATGCAAATGTAGCAATGAAAGTTCTAATAACTTACTTGATGGATTCCGTGCTCGCCCAGGCTGTTTTTATTTTTTTTGGCCTATAAAAATGTAGCTTTTGTTAGAAACAGTGTGTACTTAAGAAACCTACAGAAAATAACACCTATATAGTGTATCTATAATGCCATAACAAATGATAGCATTCAGGACCATAACTATATGGAGTAATTAGGAAAAAAATTGTTTTATGGCATCCGAGATGAATATTTACATATACAGTAGCTCTAGGGAGTGTAGAGCGAACAGTCGCATTGGGACCCCCTCATCTGCCACATATACAGTCATATGAAAAAGTTTGGGCACCCCTATTAATCTTAAGCTTAATGTTTTATAAAAATTGGTGTTTTTACAACAGCTATTTCAGTTTGATATATGTAATAACTGTTGGACACAGTAATGTTTCTGCCTTGAAATGAGGTTTATTGTACTTACAGAAAATGTGCAATCTGCATTCAAACAAAATTTGAAAGGTGCATAAGTATGGGCACCCTTATCATTTTCTTGTTTTAAATACTCCTACCTACTTTTTACTGACTTACTAAAGCACTTTTTTTGGTTTTGTAACCTCATGGAGCTTTGAACTTTATAGCCAGGTGTATGCAATCATGAGAAAAGCTACTTAAAGTGGCCACTTGCAAGTTGTTCTCCTGTTTGAATCTCCTCTGAAGAGTGGCATCATGTGCTCCTCAAAACAACTGTCAAATGATCTGAAAACAAAGATTATTCAACATAGTTGTTCAGGGGAAGCATACAAAAAGCTGTCTCAGAGATTTAACCTGTCAGTTTCCACTGTGAGGAACATAGTAAGGAAATGGAAGAACACAGGGACAGTTCTTGTTAAGGCCAGAAGTGGCAGGCCAAGAAAAACATCAGAAAGGACAATCCTCAGACCACCTCCAGAGAGCTGCAGCATCAACTTGCTGAAGATGGTGTCACTGTGCATCGGTCAACTATACAAGGCACTTTGCACAAGGAGAAGCTGTATGGGAGAGTGATGCGAAAGAAGCCGTTTCTGCAAGCACGCCACAAACAGAGTTGGCTGAGGTATGCAAAAGCACATTTGGAGAAGCCAATTTCTTTTTGGAAGAAGGTCCTGTGGACTGATGAAATCAAGATTGAGTTATTTGGTCATACAAAAAGGCGTTATGCATGGTGGCAAAAAAACACAGCATTCCAAGAAAAACACTTGCTACCCACAGTAAAATTTGGTGGAGATTCCATCATGCTTTGGGGCTGTGTGGTCAATGCTGGCACTGGGAATCTTGTTAAAGTTGAGGGACGCATGGATTCCACTCAGTATCAGCAGATTCTTGACAATAGTGTTCAAGAATCAGTGATAAATATGAAGTTACAAAGTGGATGGATCTTTCAGCAAGACAATGATCCAAAACACCGCTCCAAATCTACTCAGGCATTCATGCAGAGGAACAACTACAATGTTCTGGAATGGCCATCCCAGTCCCCAGACCTGAATATCATTGAACATCTGTGGGATCATTTGAAGAGGGCTGTCCATGCTCGGCGACCATCAAACTTAACTGAACTGGAATTGTTTTGTAAAGAGGAATGGTCAAAAATACCTTCATCCAGGATCCAGGAACTCATTAAAAGCTACAGGAAGCGACTAGAGGCTGTTATTTTTGCAAAAGGAGGATCTACTAACTATTAATGTCACTTTTCTGGTGAGGTGCCCATACTTATGCACCTGTCAAATTTTGTTTGAATGCAGATTGCACATTTTCTGTTAGTACAATGAACCTCATTTCAAGGCAGAAACATTACTGTATCCAACAGTTATTACATATATCAAACTGAAATAGCTGTTGCAAAAACACCAATTTTTATAGAACATTAAGCTTAAGATTAATAGGGGTGCCCAAACTTTTTCATATGACTGTATATTCATCACTGTTACATATGGTTTATGGTAGTTGAGGGGCCCTGTTACATATTTTGTATTGGGGCCCAAGAGGTTGAAGTTACATCTCCGATTGCATCTATGTCTCATAGTTTAAAGAAACTGAGGACTACAAACAATGAAAGTCGTGGACCATGATTGCACCAGTTACTTACGGCAATGACTCTTCATTAGGCCCTCCGATGTTTCTATTGGACTCAACGTGCCTGAAATGAAAAAAATTCAGCTCTGATTAGAAGAATTGATGCTTAGAAAGCCAATGGATAAAGTTATCTGCCGTGATGTGTACAAAGGCTGTGCACTCTCTCACCGGCAGTAAAACAGAGCGCACTGTCAGTGCACATTGGACCAGCACCGCATCTGTAATTAACGTAACTTGTGAGGGCTGGTGCTTGTTTCTGCAAGCTGGGTATTCATCTTACAAGGTGAACTGACAGTGCGCTCTGCTTTGTTGCCGGCTCATTACTACTGATCTGAGCTGGCGTGAAAGTGCACTGTCTTTGTGCACAGCGCACAGTGCACATCGTGCAGGGGCAAGTCCAGCCCCTGAAATGAAGGTCACTGTTGATGCTTCATTTCAGGGAGAGGGCAGAGGAAGTGACCTCAGCTTCTGCCCCCTGATGGTGTTTTGTTTGAGTGTCCCAGCATGCACTGGGATTTGCAAATAAAGCGTCATCAAAAAGGAAGTAAAAAAAAAATATCTCACATGCCTGCAAGGAATTTTATAGAATGGAGGTACAGAAAGGGAGAATAACTTTATAGACGGTTCGGAAATGCTCATGAAATCAGAATTTGATGTTTTATACCATGTGGCTGAAAATGCCATAACTATAAGTGTATAATGTTCTATGTTGTATGTATTTATCACCCATTATATATTTAGTCTCAGACCCTCCATTTACCTACTCATAGTCCAATTTTCACTCTCCCAAGTTGGTTCCTCCTGTTCTTCCTCACTCTCATCTTCCTCACTATTGGACATATAAAATAAGTCATATAAATCATATATAATCTACATTGACATCCAGATAAGACTGAGTTATATGAAGACTGGGGTAGTATATCCTGAATGAAGAGTCCCGGTTAACCACTTTTTGGGGGCGCACAGTCTCTGTATGGCGCGGGCTCAAGAGTTGAGTCTGTTCCCTGCAGCGCCGTTGATGGCTCTGTCACATAGCTGGCACCCAACAGTAACTGATGTAATTGGAGCTAGCCGTGATCGCATTAGTTTAACCCTTTAAATGCTGCTGTGAAGTATGACAGCAGTATTAGAAAGGGGATTTAACTTGTCGGCAGTCACTTTGTATGCCGGTCAGCTCCCCACGCAGTCGATTGTAGGGTGCCGATTGGTTGACATTGCAGCTAGGGGGTCTACTGGAGGTCTCCACTTCTGCCTACAAAGCCCAGCCTGAACCTTCTGTACCCATAACAAGTCATTCATCAGTTACTATTAATCATCTACAATCATATCCAGCCAATAATATCTATATATCTCACTATCTCTCTACTTACATTCCGATGTTATCCTCTCTGCTGTTCTCCGCTCTAATCTCTACTACTTTATTAATGATGTTATCTTCCTCTTCCTCTCTACTGAATACATAACATAACTCTTTATAAGTGAGGGTCAAAGGGGGTCCACACATTGCAATCATGGTGCATTTTTTTTAAATGGTTTCCCAAAATCATTGCAAAACTGTGATTTTGGGAAAACCTGAGACAGCAATAAAAGTTCTGATAACTTACCTGATGGATTCCACGCTCGCCCAGGCTTTTATTGGTGTAATTGGCCTATAAAAATGTAGCTTTTGTTAGAAACAGTGATACTTAAGAAACCTAGAGAAACTATCATCTATATAGTTTATCTATAAAAATGATAGCATTCAGGGTAAAACTATATGGAGTATTAGGAAAAAATCTAGTTTTATGGTATCTAAGATGATCATTTACATATAGCTATAGAGTGTAGAGCGAGCAGTCGCATTGTGACCCCCTCATCTGCCACATATATATTCATCACTGTTACAAATGGTTTATGGTAGTTGAGGGGCCCTGTTACATATTTTGTATTGGGGTCCAAGAAGTTCAAGTTACATCTACGATTGCATCTACAGTGAAAGTCGTGCACCAGTTACCTACGGCAGTGACTCTTCATTAGGCCCTCCGATGTTTCTATGAGACTCCATGTGCCTGAAATGAAAAAAGTACAGCTCTGGTTAGAAGAAGTGATGCTTAGGAAGCCTATGGATAAAGTTATCTGCCATGATAAGGCAGTGCACTCTCTTTCCGGAAACAAAGCAGAGCGCACTGTCAGTAGTGCGTATTGTAATATGAATTCCCAGCATGCAAAGACCAGCGTCGCTTCTGCAATTGACACAACTTGTGGGAGCCAGTGGGAGTCTCTGAAAGCTGGGTATTGGTCTTACAAGGTGAACTGACAGTTGCTCTGCTCTGTTTCCAGGCTCATTACTGCAGATCTGAGCCAGCAGTAAAGCACACTGTCTTTATGCACAGTGCACATCGTGCAGGGACTAGCCCAACCCCTGAAATGAAGGTCAATGCTGTCGCTTTGTTTCAGGGAGAGGACAGAGGCAGTGACCGCAGCTTCTATCCCCTAATGACGCTTTGTTTGAGAATCCCAGCATGCACTGGGATTTTCAAATGAAGCGTCGTCAAAAAGGAAGTTGGAAAAAGAAAGAAAAGCAGTTAAATAGTGTTGTTAGGGAAGGATAGGGAATTTTTAATTAAAGTATATTAGAAAATAGCTTAGATTATGGCATTAAATAGATAGGGATTTAGAATGAAAATCACTTTGTATTTCGGACCACCCCTTTAACACCTTGGCTAATACAAGCAATAAAGAAATATCTATATAACCTGCCTCTCAGATAACAGAATGGACATCACCTCCAGAATCTATATAGCTCTACGTTCACATAGGTTGTACTGCACAGTATGATTATCCTTTAATCTAGGGCTCCAAGACAATATTTGGTCGCTCAGGAGTCCGGGTAAATTTTTGGTGTTACTGTAATTTGTTCATGACCTCATTGTTATCCTACAGGGGAAAGGAATGAGCAACAGTATGAAGAATTAAATGGGGTCTAAATTCTTTATTATTGAAAGCAATTGTATCCTTCATATGGAAACATTGTAAATGCCCATGAGTGAGAGCGGTAATGCCATGATACCATCACTATGGAGTCCTCCCCTTATTGGGACGCATACTACTCCTATAGGAATGTGGTAGGAAGATAAATACCTGAATGTTCTCTTGGTGTTCTCTATTTTCTCAATCAATCTGTTATAGAAAAAGCCACGAAAAAGACAATGAATAATGTTACACACATACATTTACCAAAATGGTAGGAAGATAAATGACACTATTAAGCCTTAATATAACCAGTGTATTATTACAGGGAGAATATGGGAGAATGAGTAATCCCAGTAATATCAGATACATACAACCCATCCGGATATTCCTCCTCCTCCACTGCTGGCTTCATCCTATTAAAGCGTCAGGGTATGTGCCCACGATGCAGATTTGAAGCAGAAATTTCCTGAGTATTTCTGCATCTCCTTGGCAGAAAAAACGCATGCAGATTTTACATGCGTTTTTCCAGCGTTTTTACATGCGTTTATGCAAGTGTATTTTTCAAGCGGTTTTCCAAGCGATTTTGAGCATCACTTTTAAAAGGGCTTGACAAGTTGGTCACACAATAATAAATCCATGCAACTGGAAAAAAAAAAACTTATACTCACCTCTCTGGTGGCCCTCGGTTTCCTTTGCCGGCGATCCTCTCTCCTCGGCGTCCCGCGGTGTACTGGCAGAACCTGCAGTGACATCATTTAGTCAGCTGATGGTCATGCGACCACTGACGTCAGCGGTCAGCTGATGGTCGCGTGACCATCAGCTGACTAAACCGCAGGTCCTGCCAGTACACCGTGGGCCGCCGAGGAGAGAGGATCGCTAGCGAAGGAGCCCGAGGGCCGCCGGAGAGGTGAGTATGAATATTTTTTTTTATTTTTTACTTTATAATTCTTTTTTTACTTGCAGGTACGATGGTACCTGGGTCGGATGAGAGTCTCCTCTTCTCCCAAATCGGGTACCATCCGCGCATTGAACCGCATAATATCCGCATGTATACATGCGGATGTTATGGGGTTCAATGCAAGTCAATGGGCGCGGTTTCGCCAGAAAATCGCGCCCAAATTGGTTGTGATACGGATTTTTCCGCAATGAAATATTTCCGAAGCATGTGCACAGCAAATGCAGATTAGCATTGGGAAACATGGCAGACGTATTAACAAGTGATTTTAATGCGTTTCCACAGCAGAATTGCCACCGCGGAAACGCATTAAATCTGCATCGTGGGCACACAGCCTCAGGAAGACAATGAGAATTGTTGATATCTGCTCCAGAGCTGATAACAGGAGATCATCAATGGTCACTAGAGGGTTTGTATAATCAGATATAGACAGTAGTTATAGAATAGAAACCCCAATTTATAACATAATTATCAATATTACAGTAGCCAAAACTGGGACACTTAGGCCAGTAGTGTCTCCGCAAACCAACATGGCAAGCCCTCCAAACATAACCCCAAACACCGGACTTTTGGTGGAGTTTGCCCTTTTTACACTTTCTTTTGCATATGATAACTATTCTGTTGGGCCTTGCCTTTCCCTGCCTTTCAACTAGGCCATACCCACGTTTCTGAAAAGTGTCAGGGTTGGTGTAAAAAAGCTAAATGTGCTAAGTTGTATTTGGAAGCTCGTGTTACATAAAAATGTACAACTTTTGTGGCAGAGTGTTCGATGAATTCCCCCTATGAATGAACTTCCAAACCTTTGGATTCTATAAATCTGCCATACCTGACCTTGGCCTTCGGGAAGAGTCAGATGGTTGTATAACTTGGACGAGGATCGCATCGCAATGCTTGGACTGGTCGACGGCTTTACCACCCAAGAGTGACGGCGTGTGTTCCTATGCAGCTGTCACGCTCGGGTCAGGAGAGCTGACAGCCAACCCAAGCATTGCGATGAGATCTTTGAATCTTCCCTAGGGCTAATGCTCGATGGTAACGCGGAGTCACCTGCCATTCTCCTTACTCACATGGAGCTTCAATGTTTCTCTATGGGAGGAGAACTTGCAGGAGATTATGGGTGACATGGATGGTGACTCTCCACCATCAAGTGACCCCAGTCTATCAGAGAAATTGTAGATTTAGGATAATTAAGCATTAACCTTATTTTTATCACAATTCTGTCGCTCACAAATAATAAAACCCTAAAACAATAGAAAAAAAAAGAATTATAGTAGGCATCAAATTTCACTCCTGTTTTGATATTTGTGAAGAAGTGAAGGGGGGAAGGGTCGGTTACTGACACCTCAGCTCATTAACTAAATAAAGATTCAGTTTTAAATAAGGGGAAAAAAATCTATAAGGGGGAAGAGACATCCTGATATTACAGGGTTAATATCTACAGATAAAGAGAAAGTAACAGAACATAATAAAAGATGTAAAAAGAGGCTAATATAAGGTTTACTTACACTTCACTGCCATCTGCACCCCTCTAGTGAGTGGCCCCTCGACAGTTATCATGATGTCACTGTGTGATGTCATCATCCCATTCCATGGATCACTAATCACCAGTAACAACAGTAACTGTCCGAAGTGGCAAAAACCTGCAACCAATCCAGTTTACATGAAATGGTCCTTTAAGGGATTGTGAGAGGATTAGAAAAACATAGTCACTTTCTTCCAAAAACAGCGCCACACCGGCCCACAGGTTGTTTGTGGTATTGTAACTCAGCTCCATAGAAGTGAATAGAGCTGAGCTGTAACACCGGACACAACCGACAGTTTGTGTTTTTGGAAGAAACAAGACAGAATTTTTCAAATCTTGTACAAGTCCCGCTGGTTCCTTCCCTTATACCAAAACCTTGTATAAGAGATATCAATGTAATTATTGAAATATCAAGAAAATAGCTCCTTCATAGAGGAACTCTAGTCCCATTGGAGGTAGAATTCCTAAAAGTAAAGATCGACCCTTTAAAGGGCCTCGTTAAATGACTTAGGATAGAAAACTAAAACAGAAACTTTATTTGCAGACAAGTGTTTTTGGGCTTTTTGCTTCTCATCAGTGCAAAGTTATGTCCTATAGGTGGCACTAGAGCTATTGTCCTATTCCTCTGAACAAACTACATGCATATTTAAATTCCTAGGGAAACATTTTATGGCTTATAAGTCTCCCTACACCAACTTGACACTCTCTTCAAGGAGACACTTTACCCCTTCTGTGAGAGTGTGAAATGTGATAACAGCAGGAGAGCACTAGGACCCTGTGACTTTTGCCTGGCTGAGCTCAGAGGAGGGGCAGTGCAAGAAACTGTGTGTGTTCTAAGGGCGTCTGATGTGTGAGAGACTAGACAGGAAGTCTGTGAGAACTGAGCTGCAAGAAGATGCTGTCTTTACATGCTTCCCTGTGGAGTTTGTTTACCCCTTCCTCTGTTTAAGAAGAAATGCTGAGCTGGGGAAAGCTGTGTAGCTCTGTGGAGTTTTGTGGAAGTCCATGCTGAGTGGATTATAGACTTTGTGCTGAAGGAGTCACGTGTCGAGTGATAAAGGAAGGGACTTAGGAATCCATTTCTGTGACGGAGCACATGGTTGGTGTACTGGATAAGAGTGAGAGACTTCGGGAGGAAAGAAGGTTTCTGGTGCCATTTCCACTGAGAGGATATTGACAAGCCTTGTGAATAGATCTTCCCAGACCTTAATCTGAGGCTACAGGACTAAAGTCCCTGGCGTGTGGGCTCGGCATCGGCCGACAAGACATGGAATTTTTGCTGTTTTTGTGAATTTTGTTTTTGTTTTGGCGCCAAAGTTTTCCGGGACTAGCTGCAGCCACCGCGATTCACAGGCCTGTGATAGACTGCATCTGAGGTTAACCGTACCATAACTTTAAGATAAGAGTATCCTGATAATAAGGGTATAAGAGCAATTGATATAGTTTCATGCATTATTATTGTTCATAGTGGTAGGATTGTATTCAGTGTGCCATCTCAGGGGGTCCCCATATACCGCCCTCACTAGTCTGACACTGTGTTTAGGTAAAATTGTTCCAGATCTCTAGAATAATTCACATAAGCTGGAAACCTTGAGATTGGCACAGTGATTTCAGCTTTTGCTGATTGTGTGTATTTAGTAGAGACCGTGTCCCAGGTAGAACCTGACACTGATTCATGCAATACTGAATTTTAGTCTAATCCCTGTTTTAGTAAAGAAAGTGTTTATTTCTGTCTGTCTCAGTTTGTGACTCACTGGATCTCTCTCGGACCCCCAGTCATTACACCTTCAACCATTTAAATATTATGTAATTGTGATTAAACTGTAATAGATAAAGATTTCTGATAGTTATTTCTATATTCCTAATTACACTTCATCTATACATAATGATGTATTGTACCCGTGTATGGATGGTGGATACAAAGACAAAAGGCCGGGTGGGTACATGACACAGTTATTACAGAATGAAGGAAATGAGGAGCGAGAGTGAAAGACACAAGGGATATGATAGGAGATAAATCAGCAGATAATATAAGGCGACTTACACTCCACTAACTGTAAACCCTCAGAGGAGTTCCGTCCGGCAGTTGCTTATATATCGGCGTCACAACATTCCGTGACCTCATAACCGACAATCACCTACAACCAATGCACTGTACATGAATGGTCTTCTAACCCCTTATGGACACAACTGGTTTTAGCCTTAAAGAGACAGACCATTTTACTTTATTTATGTTTTTATCATTGCATTTCATTATTTTTTCTATAATTTAGTCTTATTTTGCCATGTTCTTTTGTGACATTTTTTTTCTTATTTGGCATTTAGTAAGGAGTGAAATTATCCTCCGAAACACGTTTAGTGAATACTATATCCAACCAAATTTATCCAGCCGTTGAACTACAAGTTACAGCATCTTTGAGTGTACTATTATCCAATTCTAATGCATTAATAAGCATTCTGTATAAACTGTAATATCACAAACGGCAGCATTTTCTTCAAACAGTAGTTTTTTTAAAAAAAAAAATAAAAAGATGAAAATTCTAAATCCCCACTTTTCCTGCTATAATAATTCAGAAATAAAAAAAAAAAAAGCATTTTTGGTATCGCTGCATCTGGAAAAATCCTGATAAAAATATAAAATTAATAAACTAAAACAGTAAATGCTGTAATGAGAAATAAAACACAAACTTGATTCCATATTCTATGGAAGTCTATGTGGGGGCCATTATATTATATGGAGGGCAATGTGGGCCCATTATATTATATGGAGGGCAATGTGGTTCCGTTACATTATATGGAAGGCTATGTGCGGCCATTATACTGTTTGGAGGGATATATTGGGGTCATTATACTGTTTGGTGGGATACATGGGGCCGTTAAACCATGTGGTGGCTATTGTACTGTTTGGAGGGCTATGTGAGGGCCATTATAATGTTTGGAGAGCTTTGTCGGGCCGTTATACTGTTTACATATGGTTAGTGGAGCCCATTATACAATATGGAGGTTTGTGTGGGGTCCATCATGCTATGTGGGGTCATCATATTGTATGGAGGGTTGTGTTGGAGTCACAGTTAAGGCATCTTACTGGGTTGGGGTCACCATACTTTGCCAGGTGGCATGACAGCAGGGTCATCATACTGTGCATTTGGAGGGTGCTGTGTAGGAATTCACTGTGGTGGGTATCATACTGTGTTTGGGGGGTACTTTTGGTGCTATCATATTTCATGAGGGCAATGAAAGAGAAATCTAGGGGCTTCAATTGAAGGAATATTACTGTTACATGCATGCCGCTAGGTTCAGATAGGGGCGAGACAGGTTACATGAATTCTTTGGATTCCTGGGGGACCCATTATGCAGGGTGACCATAGACCATGTGCTGCAACTTCTCTCAGGCACACAGGGGTATTGACCCTCAGGAACAGACACGCAGATTGTTTCACTTGCTGACCAGACACACTTGACAAGATTCCTCATCGGTAGAAAAGTAGCATTTAATAAGAAGCCGCACAGCCAGTGCAAGTTAAGTCTTTTGAGCAACAGACTCCAGTGAAAAACAGTACAGTTTCCTTAGCAGCACAGCAGTTCACAGTCTTCCCAGTAGTACAGAACAGCACAGTTCTAATGCAAAGGCACATTAATGAACACAGCATTCTTTACAGCACAGTGAGACGGAGGAGGGGGGGGGTTTGCTGAGGGAGATGATCCCTGTGACACCACTTATTACAGTCCTTATCTTTCTGCTTGACAATACTCTGCACTGCTAGTTCAGTAACTCTACCTGACCTGTGCTGTGCTTCATTCCTGACTTGAATCCTTTTCACTTGCAGGGGCACTTTTGTCAGATGCAGAACACACATACCACTTTTTCTCTTTGGCTCCAGCCAGACAGTAAACAACTTTCCCACAATCCCCCTGGGGCTCTGCTAAAACACTCCCCTTCTCCTGTGACCGTGTTAACCCCTCTAGTTGCTGGATGCTTCTGGAGGACAACACTTCCTGTCTCATGTGCTTGTGTTACTTCTAATAGTTGCTGAGTGCTTTTAAAGCAACAGCACTACTTCTGCATGTCACACTCTGCAACAGCACTACATCTGCATGTCACACTCTTCCCTCCTTTTTGAATGTCGTCCTCGACATTCATCTTAATTGGTCAATCTGACCAATTCTGAGACAGTGGTGAAAGCTGGATAGCTTTATATACAAATTGGCATTGTGAAATTGGTATAACATTCATAAACATTGATAACAACCTAATCTTACAACCTTTTTCATGTAGGATGTCTGTAAGAAATAAACAATTAACACAATTAAAATAATCAGCATCTCTTCAGCTGGAGCTTTTCGTACGTCTTCAACCAGCTCTCTCTATCTATGCTTTAACAGTTTTTTGTTTCTACAAAGCCTTTTAAGAAAAATCAAAGCATGAAATCAAGTCTTTCCAGTAGGCAACATCTTCCATACTGCCTCTCGGTGGGGAGTACCACTCAAGTGGGCTTACCTGGTCCGCAGGCAGAGATACCTGTTTCCAGTCGACAGTCCTTGGCACTTGACCAAGTGTCTCATACGTCAGCATCACGGGCCTCCTCACTTCTCGAGTCGACATCCTCCTGATAAGCTTGTACTGCTTGGGTAGTGCTCTCAATTGCTTCCAGACTGACTTCCTCCGAGCATTCTTGCATGAACTCCTCAGGCTCTAGTGGCATTCTTGACAATCCGTCAGCATCCACATTGCATTTTCCTGGCCTGCACTTGATGCTGAAATTGAAGACAGCTAGTTCAGCGACCCGTCTCTGACCCGTTGCATTCAGTTTGGCTGTAGTAAGGACATAGGTCAAAGGGTTGTTGTCAGTGTATACCTTAAACTCTTTGCTGTAGTAGAGATAATCTCTAAATCGTTCCCAGATAGCCCATTTCAGTGGCAGAAACTCCAATTTTCCGGAATGTAGATGACAATTATTCTCGGCATCTGTCAACGTTCTAGAACCGTGACCGATGACTCTCAATTTTCCATCTTGATGCTGATACAGGGCAGCTGCCAGTCCAACATGAGAAGCGTCACAATGAAGAACAAATGGTAAATAGAAATCAGGATATCCCAAGATGGGTGGTTTTACCAGGTAGTCTACTACTTCTTCCAATACCTCCTGGTGGTCTGCTGTCCAGAAAATGGGCTGTTGGGATGAAACGGCGTTGTTTCTTTTAAGCCTGGTCCTACTCGCATGCTTCTTTTTCTCCGTGGGTGTTGTCGTCTCTGTCGTCCCCCCCAAGAGAAGGTATAGTGGGGTGGCAATCCTGGAGAAGTTCCTAATGTAAGTACAATAGTAGGAGAGAAATCCTAATATCTGTCTCAACTCTCTGATGGTAGAAGGTCGCTTGTCTTTTAAGGCCAGTACCAGAGCGATTTCTGCTGGGTCCATGGTATATCCTTCTCTGGACACAATTTTCCCTAGAAATCAGACTTGCCTTTTGAACAGTTCACACTTCTTTGGGGTCAACTTAACTCCATGTTGTTGATACCGTTGTAATACGGTCCTTACGTGTTCAACATGCTCCCGGAAGGTTTTGCTGTGTACCACATTGTCATCCAAGTACAGCTGGAAAATATCGTCCCTCAATCCTTCTAAACATGTCTCCATGCTCCTCTGGGATTCTGCTGGAGCTGAACTGAGCCCAAACGGTATGCGGATCCACTCATAGAATCCCCATGGTGTGATAAAATGCTGTCAAGGGTCTACTGGACTCTTCAACAAACCCTTGGTGGTATGCCTTACCCTGATCGAGGACAGAGAACCATGTGCTTCCTGAGAGGTTATCCAGCATATCTTGAACCTTTGGTATTGGGTGCCGATCAGGTACTGACTTTCGGCTTAGTTCCCAGTAATCACAGCAGAGTCTCAACGTACCGTCCTTCTTCCTAACACAAACAATAGGACTCAAACTTTGTTGATTTGGTCTTGTAAATACTCTTTCACTTCACAGTGTAACAGTTTCGGCACAGACTTGTAACTTCTGATTACTGGGGTCGTGTCTTTCAAATTGATATTCAACTGCAACGGTGGGATACAGCTTATATGGCTGTGTGCCCACGATGCGTTTTTTAAGCGTTCCCGCAGCGGAATTGACGCATAAAAATCGCTTGGTAGAAGGTCTGCAATGTTCCCCAATGATAATCCGCATGTGCTGTGCACATGCTGCGGAAATTTCCGCTGCGGATTATCATTGCAGAAAAATATGCAGCACTACCAATTATTTTGCGGAATCGCAGCGATTTCGCCGCCATAGACTTGCATTGAGCCGCTTCAAATCAGCAAATATGTAAAACTACTTGCGGATTTGAAGCTCATTAGCTGCCATTTTGGAGCACAAAACCGCAGCAAATGGGAAGTGACCTCATGTGGCTGCGTTCCAGACATCCCATAAATTCAGGAAGACGAGAATCCCATACTATTCCCATCTTCCTGGATCATGGCTGAGTACCTGGGATGGTACAAGAGGATGGACCTGAATGTCCCTGTTATGATTAGTATGATAAGTGTCTGCGTTGGGTCTGCGTGGGGTCTGCATGCAGGCAGACATAGGCCGATGTGACACTACTACTCCCATCGGCCTATGTCTGTCCCTAGTCCACTAGTGCCAGCAGGATCAGCTCGATGGGAGCAGTAGTTCCCATCAGCCTGATCCTGCTGTTAAAATTGCATAAGCGGGTTCACCGGAGTTTAGCTAGCGCTACTCCGGTGAGCTCCTTTACGGCCCCTCTGACCCTGAGAAATTCTCATGGTACAGCAGGGCAGTAAAGGAGGTCACCGGAGCTGTGCTGACTGAATGCACTCCGGTGACCTCAGTCAGTGGCTCACGCTGCCGGCAGCAGACATGTTCCTGGCAGTGTGAGCATACAGCAGCCATGCACAGCTGTCACATCTCCAGATGTGACAGCTGTGCATGGGAGATCATCGCAGGAACGTGGACAGGTAATTATTTTTTTTAGTAAATTAAGAATTAAATAAAATTGTATGGTTTATTTCAAATAATTTTTTTTTTTCTGGGTGTGGTGTGTTTTTTTTTTTTTTTAACTATTTGTAGGTTAGTAATGGGGGTGTCTTATAGACACCCCTCATTACTAACCTGGGCTTCATGGCAGCTGGTGCTAACATGAACCCCACCGCTATTACCCCCTGCCACCGCACCAGGGCAGCGTGGAAGAGAGAGGCTAAGCGCCAGATTTGGCACACAAATATGATTTGCCAAACCTGGGGCGGCTGGGGGCTGACATTATAGCCTGGGAGGGGGCCTATAACCATGGCCCCTTTCTAGGCTATTAATATCAGGTCGCAGCTGTCCGCCTAGCCTTTGCTGGCTACAATTTATAGGGTGACCCCATGTCATTTTTTTGGGGGGGTCCCCCTGTAGAATGGGCAGTAAAGGCTAAGCTAACTGCTGCGGCCTGGTATTAATAGCAAGGGAAGGGGCCATGATTATTGGCTACTTCCCAGACTATAACATCAGCCCTCAGCCGTCTGCTTTCCCTCTGCTGGTTATTAAAACTACGTGTGAGCCCACCCATTTTTTTTTTTTTTTTATACATTGAAATGTAAGATTATTGTACAGCGTATGTAGGTTCATTCACTGAAAGCTCCAGCATACGCTGGAGGGCAGTTTCTCATGACCGCATATGTACGTTACTGCAGGTATGTGTAGCCAAGCATACATTGAAATGGGTCTGTGTGTGTCTCCGGTATATGTGGAAAAAGTCATCACCACTCATACTGGAGATTCAGACGTGTGAAAGAGCCGTAATTCGATATTGGGGGAGGGAGGGGTGGTGTGGTGTGTGTGTGCGCCCATGTATACACACATGCCTACATATCTACTGTACATAGCTTATGTATGTATGTACAGTATATATATATATATTTATTATCTTAATTACACCCTTTTCAGTTTACTCTCAACATTGTTCTTTGCTAAAAAACCAGGCAATGTGAACTGAGGTCTAAGATGGTAGATATGCAAGAAATAGGAGCATGTTCACACTAGCAAAAAAGAAACAAAACCTACAAAAGACAAAAATATATCTCATACCCTACCATCATTATATATAAATGTAAAGCAAAGTTGCATAATAAATATAGGGTACTTAGTGAACTATTTTTGATCAAAAAAAGTATACAAGCCGTCCCACCAGCGGCAAGGTGACCCTAAATTGGGACGGTACCTATACTGCCTATATTAAAAACCTTACTGTATATCAAAGTTGAAGTAATGCATATAAAAGGGTAGACAAATAGGACCGGGTCCCAACTCCAGACCACCCAGGCCCGTGGTAAGCTACATATATACCAGTCAGCTCAACAAAGGGGATGCCACACCCTTAAATTGCACAGAATGCAAACAAGACAAAAAAAAAATTGTTCTTTGCTAGTTGTGCTCAGAGCACAAGCAAATGGCAATGGTGAGTGATGACTTTAGCAGCCAGTACTTGGGAAAAGCTCTCTAGTAGTACTGCTGATTCCCAGGCACAGGTTTGAATATCTCAAGTTTTTTTGGGGGGTCAAGTAGCTGAAATATCTTCACGGGTGATGCACTGGAAAGCCATCTTCTGACCAATACTTCTGACTGAGCATAATCAGAGGTAGGGGTCACAATGTAAGTGTATGATAGTCACATTCTACCATTGTTGTGGCTGTCATAGACTTACATAAACTTATGTGTAGACGTATGGTCATAAAGCAACACATATAAGGTGATAATTGAATTTGGAGACAAGATTGTAAATTAAAACAAATTTATTAATTATTTAAAAAGGTTTTAGCAATTTTGACAAGAATAACTTTTCTTGAAGTTCTTCTTTTATTGGGCATCAGATCTTCTCTGCTGGTCAGGCTGCACGCCACCGACATAGGAGTATTGCCAGTGCACGGCACCTTCAGGACTCATGAAGTAGTCAGCGAAGGTTTCTCGCACCCTGGCACCAGAGTTGAATTGCCTTCCCAGAGCCAAGTTGACCACTGGAATTAAGTCTGACAGCTGTGACTCCTCATCTTGCTCAGTGCTGTATTCACCAGCATAGTTGTGGAGTACACAGCATGCCTTAATTACAGTGTTAACGGTCTCCGTATCCAACTGGATGGCAGTGTGAAAGATCCTCCACTGACTATACATGATTCTGAAGGTGCATTCCACATATCTGCGTGCGCGACTCAGCCGATAATTAAAAATCCTCCACCGGTCATTCAGTGCCCTTCGTGGGTATGGGCGCAGCAGGTTGGTCTGTAAGGGAAATTGCTCATCCGATACCATCACAAAGGGAACTGGATGTGTGGAACCCGGCAAAGGTCTTGGGGCTGGGAGCGTTCCGCCATCTTGAAGAATTTGCAGCCCAATCTGTGATGATCGCAACACCCGAGAGTCCCCAGTACTGCCATGAGCACCAACGGCGATGGCAACAAATTTGTAATGTGCATCAGCCAAGGCCATCAGGACCACAGAAAAATACTTCTTATAATTAAAGAAGCGTGATTCTGATCGTGGTGATTGCTGAACTCTCACATGTTTTCCATCGACAGCACCTATGCAGTTGGGGAAAATGGCCACAGTTTGAAAGCCTGCTGCGACCTGCAGCCAAGTCTCCTCGGTTGGGGAAGGCATCACGATGGGCTGCAACTTCTGCCAGATGACGGTACATGTGCACCTCACAATTCTGGAAATGGTGGATTTACCAACCCTAAATTGGAGGTGCAGTGATGTATAGGTCTCTCCTGTGGCCAAAAACCTGAAAAGGAAAAATATAAAATTAGAAAAGACACAAAAAAAGAAAAGAAATACAAGCCAACATTATAATCCCACATTCGTACTTACTATGGGAAAATTTTTTTTTACTTATTACAAAATACTATTACAGCACTGAGTGCACATTTTTTTTTTTTTTATTTTGTTGTTGTTTTGGTTGGACATTTGAAAGGTGTTTTTTAGTCATTTGTTTGCTCGTGAGTTCACACATATGTAGTCAGTTGTCATAGGCTGTGTTTGGTCTTCAGGTCACACATATCAATTCTATTCAGTGACCTTTTCACTATCACCTTGCTATGATCCAGCAAATCTTATGTACACAAAAACATTAGACACAGAGAAGCCATCACCAGAGGCTGACTCACCAAGGTAAACCTGAAGGGAGGGGTGAGCTCTGGTGCCCATTCATGGGTGGTGGAACTAATCATGCCATTTTGAAAAGACAAGGAGTGGACAGATTTTTTATTTTCAATTTGCCAATGTTGGAAGGAATACAACTAATTATATGGTTAATGTTGCTATGCGATCATTAATACAAAATTGCACATCATTAGGGCTCTTTCACAAGTCTTTTTCTCCGGTACCAGTGCTGACAGTTTCTAGACGTACCAGAGACAACAGACGTAATGATAGTTATTATATCTTTCTTAATTTTACAGGTGGGGCCACACTACTAACCCCCTCATCATGGTCCCTGCTGGTGCTGATCAAAGCGCCGGCAGAGAACCATGATGAGGGCAGCATTCAGCAATAACTACAGGGAATAGCAATAATTGTACTGCTGATTCCCAGAAGTCAGTCCATGTGATCCAGGTGCGGCGCATGTAACGCACACAGTCACAACACGTAAAACACACACAAGCACACGGGGCTATGATATTTCCGGTACATATGGTGCTGGAGATATCTGTACTTGTGAAACCAGCCATACAGTCAGTATACCGTCAGTATTTTTCTTAAAGAGTATGAGTCAAAACCAGGAGTGGATGATAAATGCAGAATTGGTGACGGGTTTCTATTTAATTTCTCGCATTGTTCCTCACATGGTTTTGTATCCAACTCCACAGCAAATATAGTGTCTGAATACTGAGAAAATACTTTCAGTGGGGACGTGACAGCATATGTTGATTAAGTTTAAAAAAATATATATACAGTACAGACCAAAAGTTTGGACACACCTCATTTAAAGGTTTTTCTGTATTTTCATGACTTTGAAAATTGTACATTCACACTGAAGGCATCAAAACTATGAATTAACACATGTGGAATTATATACTTAACAAAAAAGTGTGAAACAACTGAAAATATGTCTTATATTCTAGGTTCTTCAAAGTAGCCACCTTTTGCTTTGATGACTGCTTTGCACACTCTTGGCATTCTCTTGATGAGCTTCAAGAGGTAGTCACCGGAAATGGTCTTCCAACAATCTTGAAGGAGTTCCCAGAGATGCTTAGCACTTGTTGGTTCATTATTTTCATTGTTAAGACATATCTTGGCCCTATGGAGTGCTGCTGCATTCTTTTGATATATTTTATAGTTACGGCAGCTGGCACCAGTTCACACTAGGAGGTGCTGGTCAGGTTTCTCTGGTTTGTATATGTAGACATATATATTAAAATATTCAACTTACCACAAGGTGATGAGCAGCCTTTCCTCAGCAGAGATGGCCCTTCTCATTATGGCGTCAGTGTAGTCCAGGTCGGGAGAAAGAAGCCCCAGCAGCCGATCAAAGGCAGCAATGTTGAGACGACAAAACTGCTGGAATTTTTTGGGATATCTGTAAAATAGTTCAAAATAAATATTAGTTTCACGGATTAAAATATAATAAAATATAATTTTTGTAGAATAAGATAACTCATTTAAAAAATGCATTAGGTACACACAGATGACAATATCCTTTTTTCACATATATCTTACCTCCTTAAATCCTGGTACAGCACATTGCAGTGCTCCTTGTCCGCCCGCTCCTGCGCGATAGGGTGCACCCACAGCTTTTTGGGTCTTCTCCTCCTCCTCCTAGACCGCTCCTATGGGAGAATAATTGGTTAGTACACACTACATACAATATCAAACCATCTACTTACATTTATCTTACCTGCTCGATGTAGTGATTCATGAGATTTAGCGCAGTCAGCAGCAAAAGGAACATGTATGGTTGACTGAGACGCAGGGGCTGCAGTTCATGTAGCATCCTGAATACTTCCAAAATAGTGAATAGGGGTTGGACTAGGAAACTATATCAGTATTGCCCTATTTTTTCTTTTTTTTTTTTTAACCTAACTTTACTTGGGTTCAAAAACGCTTACAAATGAAAAAAACGCATCAAAAACGCGTCAAAAACGCACCGAAAATCCGCATGCGTTTTTTTTGGCAAGGAGATGCAGAAATGGTCAGGAAAATTTCTGCTTCATTTCTGCATCGTGGGCACATAGTCTATCAGAGTCATCTTTGGAGAATGCATGACACTCTTCTCTCAGCATCTGTTTTGCTACCGCATGATCTTCAGCACACAAGTTTTCCAGGGGTAATGGGGGATCCCAGGACCCTGAGGTGGGTTGTGCAATTTCTTCTCATGGCAAATCCTGTTCCTTGGTCGGGAGACTAAATTCACTGTAGACCCCTGGGCGGGTGTCACACTGGCTGGATATACCATTTTAACGGTTTCAATGTGACCTAACACAGTCTTTGGATCCAGTCTAATTTCATGTTTCGTAGTATTCATCACCGGTACTGTCACTCAAACAAACCCACCAGTAGGAATCGTAAGCACAGTCTCACCTTGAACTAGGCCTTCCGGAAGTTCTGAGGAGTCTTTTGGCATGAACAGTCTTTTCTGGACCTTTCTTCCCGGTTCTACCTGGACTCCACACCTCACCCCCACCAATTGGTTTGCAAGGATGATGGCTGGGCGCCAGCCTACCTTGACTTCTTTTAGGTCCATTGTATTCTGTGCCTTCTTTACTCTATGAATCACATTTTACGCCACGGCGTTGGGTATAGCAAGTGATGTGGCAATTGCATCCACCACCACCGTCCCTGCCTTGTGTTTCGTGATGACCTCACTGATTACATTATAACCCATGATAGGATCCTCTGCCAAGTTCTGATCACTGGTCACGAGAAAAGGTACCAAAAGCTCAATGGTGTTGCTGTTCTTCGTGGCCCTCAGTTGGAAAGTCACTTCCACCCAGCCTATGAAAGGGATTTCGGTCTGGTTGACAGCTTTGCCATGGAGTTCCACTGGTCCTAAGAGTTCATTTAGCGACCAAAGGCAGGTATGTGGCAGGTAGCGCCTTCTCCATTCTTCATTTAAAAGGCTCGCTTGGACTCCTGTGTCCACAGTGCTTTTACCAGGAGTCCATCTAGCTGGCACTGTATAAAGCACCTTTCACCGATTAGGCTGATGAGGCTATCTTTACGGACCGAGGAATCCTCCTCCCAGGAGTACATCGTTTGACCTCCGCACTGAGCATTAAGTAACCGATGCACCTGTCTCTCTTGCAGCTGTTTGTAGATGGGAATACACTTGGGGATAGTACTGACGCAGCCATTTTACCTCATGCGCCATTCTGGGGTTTGGTGAGATTTGGATTAGCTTCCAAACGACTGTGATCATTGGCATTCCTTGGCATAATGTCCTTCCTCACCACATCTTAGACATTGGACACACACTGTACTCTGATTTGATGAACGGCACGCTTCACAAGCCGGGTATCTTCTGTTTTGGAACCCACTCCTGGGTCTGAGGGAACAAGTTCTGGCCTGGAACGAATCAACTTTTTCACCTCAATCAACTCGGCTCACAGTTCTCCTATTACTTCCTGCCAGTCAGCGCTGGCGGTCCTCTCTTTTGTTGGTGATTTAAGGTTCCCTCTCGGACTGGCCACTGGGAGTCTCCAACTTCACCTGACTCATTTTGGTGATTTTAGGAGCAGAGCCTTTCTTTAACTTCTGTTCGCTCTCTGACTCCAAACTAGCTGCCTCATTCATTTTTTCAATTAGGACTTCGTCCACAATGCCAGGATCTTCTAGGTACTGTTTCAGCTGCAACTTGATGTCTTTCCTGATTAACCCCGTTCCCAATGATCTCAAGAACTTCTTCAGGACTAGTCCAGCATCAAACTTCTCTTTCACTTCTACATCTCTGGATGCAAACAACAGTCTATCCTTCAGTTCAATTGCTCTGAACAAGAAACTTTGGAGTGATTGATTATTTTTCTGTGAGAAGTTAATGAGTCGGTGGAGCAATTCTGAAGTACTCTCTTCTTTATAGTGCCCTTTTAAAATCATCTTCAGCTGTTGCAAGGTCTTCCCAGTAGTACAGGACAGCACAGTTCTAATGCACTCTTTACAGCACAGTGAGGTGGAGGAGGGGGGGGGGGGTTTGCTGAGGGAGATGATCCATGTGACACCACTTCTTACAGTCCTTATCTTTCTGCTTGACAATACTCTGCACTGCTAGTTCAGGAACTCTACCTGACCTGGCTATGCTTCATTCCTGACTTGAATCCTTTTCACTTGCAGGGGCACTTCTGTCAGATGCAGAACACACACACCACTTTTCTCTTCGGCTCCAGCCAGACAGTAAACAACTTTCCCACAATCCCCCTGGGGCTCTGCTAAAACACTCTCCTTCTCCTGAGACTGTGTTATCCCCTCTAGTTGCTGGATGCTTCTGGAGCACAACACCTCCTGTCTCATGTGCTTGTGTTACTTCTAATAATAGTCGCTGAATGCTTTTAAAGCAACAGCACTACTTCTGCATGTCACACTTTGCAACAGCACTACTTCTGCATGTCACATTACTCTGTAAGGACTGCAAAGTTGTGCGATATGCTCTTCTGTGCCCCACAGAATATATATATATATTTTTTTTAGAGAGGGGAGTAGGGGAAGGGGGTGATTAGAACCTCTGTAATGGGGTCCCATGTTTTTTATGTACGCCTCTGCTTGCCACGCTAAAAAAAAGAAAAGCCCCCATAAAGGTCCATTGAGAGAAAAATAAAAAATTACATGTCTCAGACAATAGCATTGGAAAACTAAATAAAAAATATATATGTGGCGCCCCTGGGGGTTCGGTCGCCACAGAGGTACTGCACCTCCCCCAGAGGTATGGTATCCCCTTCTCTCAGGTAAGGAGGGAGTACTGCCCGGAACCCCAACACCTGCATCCAACACTACACTGCTCCAGGCTGGCTGGAAGGGCAAGATGCAATGTGTTTTCCTGCTGAGCCCTGTCCCTGGCTGGAGTGGGGGGAACCCAGAGGTAGGGGAAACCAGTAGTGGGTGTGGGTGGAGGAAGCAGTTTAGGGGAGCACCATGGTAGTAGATATAAAATGGGAAGCCATTTTAGGGAGGAGAGATCAGTAGTGAGAGGACAGTTCAGAAGAACAGTCGGGGAGCAGAGTCTCAGTAGGAGCTCTGCTCCACAACTAAGGCCTAGTGTCAGAGGCCCAGGAGAGGAGCAGGGAGTAGGCTCTGTTCTGTTGAAGGGATCCTAGGGGGTACTGCAAGTGCAGGACGGCACCCGTACACCCGTATGCTACTCCATGTCCTGGTCGGGAAAGCCCGGTAGGCCCTGAGGACCCCACCGGGTATCGGAAGGAGCGGAGCTGCCACCCGTACCCTTGTTGTGAGAGGAGCTCAGAGGGAGACCCGGCCTATCTACACACACACGGACAGGAAATGATTCGGTCTGTAGTTCAGGAACACTCTGGTGCAGGGTCCTGATTGAACGCTGGACTTACTCGGAGGTTGTCTGACACCCGTCCCTGGTGACCGCAGGACTCCGTGGGGAGCAGGGAGTCGCCTTCCTTTTGCCATCTCTAAAGTAAGTAAAGCCTTGGAAGTTCACCCCTATGGCCTCCGGACTGTTTATTCTGCGCTACACCGCACGAGCGGCGCCCGTTCTCCTCTACTACTACCCCCTCCATCCTGTCCCTCTGCCCTGAGGCCTTGCTCTGCCTGTGGGGAATAGTAACAGCGACGGCCGCCATACCACCATGCCTCAGCGGACTGCAGCGGCGCTGGTGGCCTTCACCAGGTGCCACAGGTGGCGTAGTCGTAAATCAGCCACTCAACCCGGATAAGCCCACACCATCCCCATCTCTCCATCACAGGACCCGACTCCGAGTCCCCCATCTCCCAGGGTAAAGACAAGGGCTTCTGAGAAGAGGCGTCACACGCATATCTGCATATCGTGCGTGCGCACGTGTGCTGGCCCGGCCGCATCACAGCTAGAAGACACGGCCCTGTGCGCGGCAGTGTCTGCTCGCGTGACGTCATGCAGTGTGCCCTGCACTGCTTCTTACCACCATAGAGGAGCTGGATGACTGGAGCCGAGCAGGGGGGCGGTGAGTGATGTGTCAATGTGAGCAGATATCATTGTGTGATATGTCTGTTTATATGTATTTTTGTGTTTCAAATGTGTTTATGGCTATGTGCCCACATGCAGAAGTGCTGCATATTTTTTCCGTTTCTCCCTGGCAGGAAAAACGCATGCAGATTTTACATGCGTTTTTCCGGCCAAGTAGAAGCGTTTGTCAAGCGTTCTTCACATGCATTTCCGCATGCGGGTTATTAAGCGCTTTTCCAAGCGATTTTAGCATCACTTGGAAAAGTGCTTGACAACTTGGTCACACTATATAAATCCATGCAACCGGCATATATAGTGTGACCAAGTAATAGTTAAAAAAAAGAATAAGAATGGTAAAAAATAAAGATTATTCTTACCTTCCGATGGCCCCCGGTCTCCTCAGCGATGCGTCCAGTGTGTTGAGCGGCTCACGGTGGTGTGAAAGGACCTTTCATAACGTCATTTAGTCATGTGACAGGTCACGCGACAGCCGATGTCAGCTGTCGTGTGACCTGTCACATGACTAAATGACGTCATGGCAGGTCCTTTCACACCACCGCGACACATACAACAGACCGGACGTATCGCTGAGGAGACCGTGGGCCATCGGAAGGTGAGTATAATCTTTATTTTTTTTATTTTTTTATTTTAAATTCTTTTTTTTACAGGTTCTATGGTACCCGGGTCTGGATGAGAGCCTCCTCTGCTCAAAACCCGGGTACCATCTGCACATTGAATCGCTTAATATCCGCATGTGCACATGTAATCATGCGGATATTAAGCGATTCAATGCAAGTCAATGGCGGCAATTACGCTACGTGTCCGCAAAATTAATGGACATGCTGCGTTTTTTTCCGCAATGCGGATTATCATTGGAGACCATGGGGCTCGTATTACCAAGCGTTTTTTCAGTGTTTTTGCTGCGGAAACTCCGTGGCAAAAACGCTTGAAAAACGCCGTGCGGCCTCTGGCTTTGTATAGGAGGATTATGTGAAAGCTCATATTATACAGTATGAGACCCTACATACATAGGGGGATGTCAGCATACTTAATTGTGTTCAATATTAAGTCATACAATTAATATAAAAAAATAATTATAATTAATATATTAATATTGTGCAGAATTAATTTCACATGAACTATCACATGATCTATCAAAGGGGGATCATGTGACAAGTCATGTGATACATCAGGTGTGTATGTGTGTGGGAGGGGGGCCATGCCTTCTAAACTGCCCGGGGCCCTTGCTACTCTTAATCCACCCCTGCTTACAATTCCTCTCTTTTCTCTGCTCTATGTTAAATTAGGAAGTCTCTTTTCTATGCATGAGTCATCCCCCTCTTCAACTCCTCCCCTGCTGCTCCACTCCTCCCCCTTGCCAAAGACTTCTTCAGTGATGACTCATGCCGGGAAATGAGACTTCCTGTTTCTACATAGAGATTAGAAGGATTCAGCTAGTCTGTTTTTAATCACGTGATATCATAGACCTAATGGAAAAGAGAATAAAAAATGAACAATGGTGAGTTTTAATATGATCACTGCAATATATTAAAGAGTATACAAATTTTGTTGGGAGTGCTTTTTTAAACAATAGTTGGGAGAAAACTGCACATACTGGCTCCTGGAAAAGTAAATCTATCAAGCAATAGTCTTATAATATAGTAACTTATGGTATACATATTAGCAAACAACATTTCTACAGTGATCATCTTGGTAGCTGTTAATAGTAGTAAGAACAGCCCTGAAAGGACTAAAACCTTTCACGAAGGCTGACTATGATATAAAGCTTTGCAAACGTTATAAAAATATTATAAGGTATCTTATACATTTGACTTCCTGATTTAAAATACGATCCAAGACTTGTCAGAAAACATCACTATACAGTGTGACATGTCCTAATATGTAGACTATAATGTGAGGCTCTATGAAAACAAGGGCCTGGGACAATTTTACATAATCATAGTTACTTTCAGAAACCAGATATTACTGTCTATCAGTTCTGTGAAGTAGCAGCAAACTGAAATGGCTTATTGAAAGTTAGATGTTTTCTTTGTGCCATTGTATGACATGCTTGCCAAGTCTAACACCTTGAGAGCGCTGTATGCCTGTGTCTCACACACATGCACACACAATGTCTCATCTCACCTACGTCCTGAGACATTCCACTGAAAAACCTCGAATTCCACCAATGTCCTTGGTAGAGGCTTAGAAGACTTGGCAGCCACTGAGCAGTTTTCCTCATCATTTATAATTAGGTGTTGCAATTGAAATCCAATGATCACATACAAGGACATATTCTCTAGTAGGCAATTGTGCAGACATGCTTCCTAACATCATCTTTTATGTCCTATTAAGGCACTTTATAAAGTGTTTTAAGACTTAGCACCAATTCTAATCAAAATTTTATAAAGTTGCTATTGTTCAACCCTTTTACCCCCGAAGATGGATTGCACGTTAATGACCGGGCCAATTTTAACAATTCTGACCACTGTCACTTTATGAAGTAATAACTCTGGAAAGCTCCAGCGGATCCCCCTGATTCTGAGATTATTTTTCCTTACATATTGTAATTCATGATAGTGATAAAATTTCTTCTATATGACTTGCGATACTTTCTGAAAAAATCGGAAATTTGGTGAAAATGTTGAAAATTTTGCAATTTTTAAACTTTGAATTTTCATGCCCTTAGATTAGAGAGATGTGTCACACAAAATAGTTAATAAATAACATTTCCCACATGTCTACTTCACATCAGCACAATTTGGAACCAAAATTTTTTTTGTTAGGAAGTTATAAGGGTTAAAAGTTGACCAGCGATTTCTCATTTTTCCAACAAAATTTACAAAAACATTTTTTCGGGACCAAATCACATTTGAAGTCACTTTGAGGGGCCTTTATGACAGAAAATACCCAAAAGTGACAACATTCTAAAAACTGCACCCCTCAAGGTGCTCAAAACCACATTCGTGAAGTTTATTAACCGTTCAGGTGCTTCACAGGAATTTTTGGAATGTGGAAGAAAACAATGAACATTTAACTTTTTTTCACAAAAATGTTACTTTAGACCCAATTTTTTTTATTTTCACAAGGGTAACAGGAAAAAATGGACCACAAAACTTGTTGTGCAATTTCTCCTGAGCACGCCGATACCCCCTGGGGGAAAACCACTGTTTGGGCACACGGCTGGGCTCGGAAGGGAAGGAGTGCCATTTGATAAGGCAGCTTTATTCTTTGGGTCAGTACGTTTATAGCGATACTACATTTATATTTTTCTTTTATGTTTTGGCGCTTTTACACAATTAAAACTATTTTATAGAAAAAAGTCATTTTTTTGCATCGCTTTATTCTGAGAGTTATAACTTTTTTATTTTTTGGCTGATGGAGCTGTATGGCGGCTTGTTTTTTTGCGGGACATGATGAAGTTTTCAGCAGTATCATTTTTATTTACATTCGTTCTTTTGATCACGTTTTATTCCATTTTTTGTTTTGCTTCGTTTTTGTTTTTTTTACCTTGTTCACTAAATGGCTTAATTAGTGGGACTGTTTTATAGGTCAGGTCTTTCCAGACACAGCAATACCAGATATGTGTACTTTTATTGTTTTGTTGTTTTTTTTTCATAATAATGTTTATTTATGGGTACAGTATATCATTTTTTTTTTTTGGGGATAAATTTTTTATTTTTCAAAAAATATTTTTTTTTTCACTTTCTGACACGTTTTTTCACTTTTACACTTTGTCCCGCTATCGGACTTTCATTTTTTGCAGGCTGATCACTTGTATAGAATAGAGATGCAGCAGCAGCAGCATCCTTGTGATATGCGGGCTGTCAGCTCTGCACTGGCACAAGTTAGATAGATCGTGCACTGCGATCAGCAGTGTGAGCAGCTTCTTTTTACCTCAGCCCACCTAGTTTCTCCAGTATAAAATAAGAAAGACAGAGTGAACAAGAGGGTGATCTGCCTCTTTTTACCCCAGTCTCACTGATTTCTTCACTATTAGATAAAAAAGATGGGATGGAAAAGAGGGTGATTAGCCATCTCCAGTATTAGGCTATGTGCCCACGATGCAGAAATGCTCCGGATTTTTTCCTGAGCGTTTCTGCATCTCCCTGGCAGAAAAAACTCATGTGGAAGCGGTCTTCACTTGCATTTCCGCATGCGGGTTGACAAGCGCTTTTCCAAGCGATTTTAGCATCACTTGGAAAGTGCTTGACAACTTGGTCACACTATATAAATCCATGCAAACAGCATGGATTTATATAGTGTGACCGAAAGAATGGTAAAAAATAAATATATACTTACCTTCTGATGGCCCACGGTGTGCTTGTGTCTTCTTGCCGGCAGCTCGCGGTACACTGAAAGGACCTGCCGACGTCAGCGGTCGAGTGACCCGTCACATGACTAAATGACGTCATGACAGGTCCTTGAGTCCACCGCGATCTGCTGGCAAGCCAGGACAAAGAAACCGCAGGCCATCAGAAGGTACTGTAAGTATAATGTTTATTTTTTATTTTATTCTTTTTTTTACAGGTTCTATGGTACCAGGGTCCGGAGGAGAGTCTCCTCCTCTCCAGACCCGGGTACCATCCCACACATTGAAACGCTTGGATTCCACATCTGCAGATCCAGTGATGCGGATTACATGCATTCCAATGCAAGTCAATGGCGGCGAAAACGCAGCGCTTCCGCAAAATAATTGATAGTGCTGCATTTTTTTCCGCAATGATATTCCGCAGCGGAAATTTCCGCAGCATGTGCACAGCACATGCGGATTATCATTGAGGAACATGGCAGACCTTCTACCAAGCGTCTTTTAAGCATTTCTACAGTGGAATTGCCGCTGCGGAAACGCTTAAAAAACGCATCGCGGGCACACAGCCTTAAATTACAAAGACAGGGTGGACAGCAATGATCGGTCCTATTAAAGTGAATCTGACAGTAGGATGAACCCTCCTAACCCATCTATATGAGCATGCAGGTCATAGAAATTTATATAAAATAATACCTTGATATCTGTAAACTGATGTCTTATTCCAGAGATATCCACATTTTTCCTATATGTAAATGAGCTATTAAGATCATTGGGCTGGACATAGAACTCCCTGAGAATCTGTCTCCAGAGCTTCTTGTATATGAAAGGGAGCATGCCTTTCAGAGGTGAGCACAATTGAAGCTCTGACCGCGGGGTCAGAACAGCGTCAGCAGCGTGATCAGGTCATGCAGAACATTTGTGGTAAGTGCTCCAGACCAGTGGAGCGGAATAAAAGACAGAAAAGTGTGAGTGAGCACAGAATAGAGACTGTGGGGATAGCATGGGGAACAGTGTAAGGGCACAGCTAGGAGGGGACAGTATGCCAAGGAGGGGGAGCATGATGAGGGGGCACAGTATAGAGACTGGGTCCTGTAGGGGGACACTGTGAGAGGACAGTGTGAAGAGGGGACAGTGTGGAGAGCATGTATCAGAAGAGGGAACGTGTGGGGGTCATTGTTATGCTCGTAGGTGGCATACGTGGTTCGTGAACCCACTGCACCACGGACCGGACTTACCCTAGAGGGGTGTAAGTAAGCAGCTACCTTGGAGTTCACTGGAGCCTCTAGTGGTGAGGTGAGGCTTGTGTAGCAGGTATCTACCAGGTGCCACTCCGGGGAGGTGACCGGCAGTAGTAGCTGACCCCAAGGGTCAACAACGTTAATTCAGTTTCCTAGATAGGGCAGGATAGCTACTTGGGACAGGAATAGACTGTGCAGACAGTACGGCAACTTGGGAAACAGTTCAGGTACCACCGATGCAGCCACAAGGTACAGATATCGCGGACGCGGTTTCAGGGTAACGTATAACCTAGATATGACTACAAGGACAGTACTGAATGGGGAAACACTATAATAGACTACGGGAAAACAGGATATGGGAAAAGTACTACAGAGTAGGGACGGGGGACCTGGCAACATAAAGTTGCACACACTAAACCATCAAACAGTAACTATAGGGGTGGCTCAGGCACCTCCCTATTGGGGAGGGTGCATTTTATATAAGATGCCTCCCAGCTATTGGCTGGGAGACATCTTGCAGGTGTACACATTAAGTAAATGCCTCCCCGCTGTTATCTGGGGGTATTTACCACATGTGTGCTACCACTTTAAGAGCAAGGGAGCATGCACACTAGGCATGCTGCTGGAACACAGTGCGGTGTACACAGGAGAAGAGGAGGGAGCATGCCATGACTACGCCGAAGGGTCGGGGCGGTGAGTAAGCTGGCGTCCCTGCATGGAGGAGGAAGGGGACACCATGCAGGAGTGCCGACCATGGCGCTACAGTCATATTTTGTGCATGGAATATAGTGAGGGGCAATTATTCATTCAGGGACTCAGCATAGGGGCAGATATTTTTATTCAGGAGCATTATAATGACACTGCTATTTTTCAGCGCATTGTGTGGGGATGTGCTGCGGAAGACAAAAGAAGATGGAAGTCTGCAGAGATGAGTTGTGGATGTGAAAGCTCATCATGGAGTCTGGACAAGATGAAGAAAAGAAAGAGAATGACTCCAATCAGAGAAAGCGTCACCTAACAGGTACCTGGATGTAAATATTTTTTTTGTGATACTAAGTAATTCACATGTTTGAATTTATATTAGGAGGATTAAAGGGGTTGTCCAAATTTGTGATGAGTCTGCAGTCATTCTATGTGACTGCAGACCTCTGAATTCTCACAGTGCGCACTGCATGCTGTCAGAATTCTTTGGTGCCGTCAATTTGTATACATGTGGTCACGTGCCGACTTGACATGGCCTCACTCAATGAAAATGAATTCAGCGAGGCTGGACACGTCTAGTCGGAATGTGGCCAAAAGTACACAAATTGCATACTTGTGCTCACATGACTATCCACTCTCAGGGATAATCCTAAAATATGCAGTGCATGCGCTGTGAGAATTCAGAAGTTTGCAGTCACATAGAGTGACTGCAGACTTTCTTCTCAATCCTGGACAAGCACTTCCTGATATCTTGGCTGATTTCTTTAGACTTTCCCATGATGCTACTCATAGAAGCAGTGTGTTTCAGGTGTGCATTAAAATACATCCACAGGTGTGTCCCTAATTAACTCAGATGTTGCCAAAAAAAACTATCAGAAGCTTCCAAACACATGACATCATCATATGGGCAGCCCAGAATTGTTTAAAGGCATAGTAATCTTAGTGTATGTCAACTTTTGACTTTGCAGTAAGTAATAAAAATCCCTTAAAACATTCTCTCTCATTATTCTGGCATTTGGCAAATATTAAAAATTATGGTAATCCTAATTGACCTAAAACGGGAAAGGTTTATTCTGATTTCATGTCAGATATTGAGAAAAACATTCATATGTGTCTTTTTATATAGTGTATGTAAACTTCTGGTTTCAACTGTATGTGTTGGGTGGGGGCGCCAAACTGAATTCTTGCTCCGGATGGCAGAAAACCTAGATACCCCTCTGGTCCAGCCTTTAGATCTTAACAGCTCATTTACATATTAATACAAAACGTGAATTATTTAGGAATAAGAAGCTGGATTGCAGACATCAAGGTATCATTTTATTCAACTTTCCATGACCTACAGTACAGACCAAAAGTTTGGACACACCTTCTCATTTAAAGATTTTTCTGTATTTTCATGACTTTGAAAATTGTACATTCACACTGAAGGCATCAAAACTATGAATTAACACATGTGGAATTAAATACTTAACAAAAAAGTGTGAAACAACTGAAAATATGTCATATTCTAGGTCCTTCAAAGTAGCCACCTTTTGCTTTGATGACTGCTTTGCACACTCTTGGCATTCTCTTGATGAGCTTCAAGAGGTAGTCACAGGAAATGGTCTTCCAACAATCTTGAAGGAGTTCCCAGAGATGCTTAGCACTTGTTGGCCCTTTTGCCTTCACTCTGCGGTACAGATCACCCCAAACCATCTCGATTGGGTTCAGGTCTGGTGACTGTGGAGGCAAGGTCATCTGGCGTAGCACCCCATCACTCTCCTCCTTGGTCAAATAGCCCTTACACAGCTTGGAGGTGTGTTTGGGGTCATTGTCCTGTTGAAAAATAAATGATGGTCCAACTAAACGCAAACCGGATGGAATAGCATGCCACTGCAAGATGCTGTGGTGGCCATGCTGGTTCAGTATGCCTTCAATTTTGAATAAATCCCCAACAGTGTCACCAGCAAAGCACCCCCACACCATCACACCTCCTTCTCCATGCTTCACGGTGGGAACCAGGCATGTAGAGTCCATCCGTTCACCTTTTCTGCGTCGCACAAAGACACGGTGGTTGGAACCAAAGATCTCAAATTTGGACTCATCAGACCAAAGCACAGATTTCCACTGGCCTAATGTCCATTCCTTGTGTTCTTTAGCCCAAACAAGTCTCTTCTGCTTGTTGCCTGTCCTTAGCAGTGGTTTCCTAGCAGCTATTTTACCATGAAGGCCTGCTGCACAAAGTCTCCTCTTAACAGTTGTTGAAGAGATGTGTCTGCTGCTAGAACTCTGTGTGGCATTGACCTGGTCTCTAATCTGAGCTGCTGTTAACCTGTGATTTCTGTGGCTGGTGACTTGGATAAACTTATCCTCAGAAGCAGACTTGACTCTTGGTCTTCCTTTCCTGGGGCGGTCCTCATGTGAGCCAGTTTCTTTGTAGCGCTTGATGGTTTTTGCAACTGCACTTGGGGACACTTTCAAAGTTTGCCCAATTTTTTGGACTGACTGACCTTCATTTCTTAAAGTAATGATGGCCACTCGCTTTTCTTTACTTAGCTGCTTTTTTCTTGCCATAATACAAATTCTAACAGTCTATTCAGTAGGACTATCAGCTGTGTATCCACCAGACTTCTGCACAACACAACTGATGGTCCCAACCCCATTTATAAGGCAAGAAATCCCACTTATTAAACCTGACAGGGCACACCTGTGAAGTGAAAACCATTTCCGGTGACTACCTCTTGAAGCTCATCAAGAGAATGCCAAGAGTGTGCAAAGCAGTCATCAAAGCAAAAGGTGGCTACTTTGAAGAACCTAGAATATAAGACATATTTTCAGTTGTTTCACACTTTTTTGTTAAGTATATAATTCCACATGTGTTAATTCATAGTTTTGATGCCTTCAGTGTGAATGTATGTACAATTTTCATAGTCATGAAAATACAGAAAAATCCTTAAATGAGAAGGTGTGTCCAAACTTTTGGTCTGTACTGTACATGCTTAGGATGGCTGATCCTACTGACAAATTCCCTTTAATATTCTAGGACAGATTTTTTGTTAGTGTCACAAGACAGCTGCTATTTTAATGTACTATAGTGATTACCTCCCTAGACACAAGTGTGATTTGCTAATTATAGGTATTTTGAAATGTATTCATAATGACATTTTTTTTAATTTAAATTTATTTCTATTCCTAGAAAACCCCTTTAAGTGATATAATTTGAAAGCTAAGATTCTTGGTTTTAATATGGTAGATCTACACAAGATCTATGTTTAGCCCTAATATTTGGCAAGTGTTTAAAGGTAGGATGCATAACACACCTCTTTGGAAGTGACAGGGGTAGGGAGTCAATTTAGATATTTTACAAAGATACTATTCTGACTATATACCCAATACTATTCAAAAGTTGTTTTTTTTAATATCATATAAGAATTAGTTTAAAAATCATCTGCTGTAGTTTAATTTGATATTACTTTTTCTTTAGTGTAGGCACCAAATGAGAGCAGGGAAAAAAGGTTTAAAAGGTTGTATTAATCGAATACTGCAGACACATCAGGGGAAAATACATTAAATGAGCATTAAAAGCTTAGAGCTAGACCGTTATATTTTATTCGAGAGGATATTGAGAGCCAGTGAAGAGATTTGCAGAGCCGTGCAGCAGATGTGGAGAGGTATGTTAAGTAGGTTACACTAAACTAGGGAATAATGTAGAACAGACAGGAGATACTGTAGCTGCAGTTGATACATTTTGCATGGTTACTACTGTTAGGCTGGGTTCACTCACATCTGTATCATTATTTCTGTTTTCTTATCCGTTTTATTAGACCACCCTCAAAAATATGCAAAAAAAATGTGATGAAGAATAGATGGAAAGAACATTCTAAGATTTCAGAAGATGCAAAAAGTAATTAAAAAATGTGAGTTTTTCAAAGCAGAAAATGTAGATGAAATTTTGACAAACTTAATTTCTATTTAAATGGGTTTCCCAATACCAAAAACCATCCTAAAGTGTTTGTTTTTTTCTGCTCATCAATCTCCAATGCACTGTCTCTGCCATACACCTATTTAAAAGCGGTGCTTGCGGGTGCTCCAGCTCCCGACGTCATGGATTACAGTTCCCATCAAGTGTATCTATTTTATTTTATTTATTTCACTTATATAGCGCCTTTAATTCCACAGCGCTTTACAGACATTATGGGCTCTGTCCCCATCGGGGCTCACAATCTACATTCCCTATCAGTATGTCTTTGGAGTGTGGGAGGAAACCGGAGAAAACCCAGAGGAAACCCACACAAACACGGGGAGAACATACAAACTCCTTGGTAAAGGCTAATGAATTTTTCTCATATATTAATAGTAACAATATTAACTTGAAATTCACTTCAAATATGAATACTCATGGTATCAACTTTTTGGACATCACTTTGGTAGAACACCTCATGCGGGGCATACAGATATCCCCACATACCAAAAATACTGACGTTAATTCCACCTTGTTGGCGACTTCATGCCACCCCCCTCACGTAGTCAAGAATGTTCCAGTGGGAGAAATGATCAGAGTCAAAAGGAATACTTCAGACTCCACTTTATGGAAGCGGGCATCTGTGAATATGTGCAAGAAATTGCGTCGCAGGAATTATCCAAAATGGATGCTGGATCGGGCGAGTGCAATAGTGGGTAATATAGATAGAGAAGACATGCTAGCGGATAATAAGGGCAGAAAGAAGGAATTTACTACACAAGATACAGACAGAATTTCATTTTCTACTAACTATAGCATTGAATTCCAAGAGATTAAAAACATCATACAAAGGAATATCCCAGTGTTGTTGCAGGATAAAAAATTAAATGAGATATTAAAAACACCTGTCAACTATGTAGCCAAAAAAGCCCCTTCACTAGGTGACATGCTCTCCCCCACATTATTCTCCACTAATAAATCCCCTACATCTACTTGGGTAAGAAACGTGGGCTTCCATAAATGCGGCCATACGAGGTGCATGTGTTGTAACTTTGTAGTCAGAACTGATAAATTCATCTCCCTAGTCACTAACAAGGAATATAACATTAAATCATATATAAACTGCAACACTGCGTTTGTGGTTTATTTGATCACATGTACGGCATGCAACTTACAGCATGTGGGGTGCACGACAGGGACATTAAAAATACGCACAAGAAGGCATATTTCTGAGGCTAATAACAAATTAAGGGTTAAAAGTTCTGCAGCCTCCAAACACTTCATTGACCACCACAATGGCGATACTAGCACATTTAAAATTGTAGCTATTGAAAAACTTCATAGACCTGCTCGTGGGGGTGATCATAAAAGGAAACTTATCAATAGGAAGTCTTGGTGGATATATGTGTTAAAACACGGGTACCGCAAGGTATGAACATGCACCAAGATATTATACACCATAATGAGTAAGATCTGTATATTTGACTCTTTGATTGTAGATATTTTTATTTATTTGTATATTTTGCATGTTTTTTTTATTGGATCTAATTCTATATACACGTCCTTATACATATATGTATGTTGTTTGCAGTGATTCCACATTATAGAGATTTTGACCATGAGAAAACTTCACCCAAAAGGGTTAAATGGTGAACAGATGATGAATGAGTAATTAGAGCTGCATTCCTTCTGGACATGACATGTATATAGTCTGCTTAGTTTTAGTTTAGAGTATGTATGCAATGACTAAGGACGTAACCGTCTGAAACGCGTCTGCGATTACTCTATGTCTGGAGTTTTTATGGATTTGCAATAAAGAAGAATTTTTTATGAGGACCCAGCACTGGATGTACCTTCCTTTTCTCTTCATTGTTCCTTGCTATACTACAAGACTGTCCGTGCAGAGGAGATCCTTGGTCCATGGGTGAGCTGAGTACCAGATTACCGCAAGGTTTCCTATGACTTTCAACCTACAAACTCCTTGCAGATATTGTTCTTGGTGGGATTTGAACCAAGGACCCCAGCGCTGCAAAGCAAAAGTGAAAACCACTGAGCCACCGTGTATGAGCTTACCTGGCTTTATATATCTTCATATATAATCCCACACACTCTTTCTACTGCCACCACAGGGGAAAACTAGCATTGCGCATGTGTGCATGAAAAAAATATCAAACTCCTTCTCACATCAAGCTGTCTGTCATAGTGACGTCGTGAAGTAGTGGTCGGAGAATGAGGGTGGTAGTCTGCGCTGCCGATGTGGATGTTGAAAAACAACAATATGGGTTCATGTGGAGTACAGGCGATGTCCTGTACACAGACCAAAGTAGAAGACAATGCAGAGCTCTAGATATGGGACATAACCCAAAGTGGATGAAACACAGCTTCCGATCAAGGCACAAAGGTAATTATAAATTTACTTCCTTTGGTCAGTAAATGCATCACTGAAAATTCAGAACAGTTCTGGACAACCCCTTTAAGCAATATCAAACTTCTACTGTATACAGTTGTAAAATAATGGCGCAAATGGAATATATAGAATAAGTTTCTAATCAGTATCCACCTTGGGTGTACTTATTCCTTGGTATGGGCTGTATAATCCACTCGGTTTGGATGAAATGGGATGTAGCAGATTGTAGTCCGTGGAGTAAATCAGGGGAGGGCTACTCTCATTCGGTATGTTGAAAGCTGGAGGATGAGAGCTATAGTGCGTACCAGCCAGAGGCGCTTGTAGATCAAGAACTACTTCTAGTTCCAACTTCCCTCCCGAATACCCTGCTGCGTGACGTCACATACAACGGAAAAAGGCACAGACTAAATTCATCCTATGCGTTATGGAAAAAAGTTTTTCCTTCATCAGGGATGAAGCAGCATCTACCAGACACTGACTGTACGAACGCAATCAGGCATGTTTGAGTCTGAAACGCTGCTGCATTTCAGAGAAAAACATGCTTTTAATGGCTGCCGGGGACCGAGCTGTGCGGCAAACTAGTCAGACAGGCGGGTCCCCAGCAGCTTCTTCCCGCACGCTGACAGTGACTGAGAGGTCTCTGCCTATATGCTCACGTGGGCAGAGACCTGTCAGTCACTGTCAGTGGGCGGGAAGAAGCCATTGGGGACCCGCCTGTCCTACAAGTCTGCCTCGGTCCCCTGGAGTGGTGCTTTAAATGTAAGTCTGCTGCCCCCTGTCTGACATTCACCTGCCGCCCCCTTCATCCATTTGCAGTGACGCTTTGGTAGGTCTCTGGCGAAAAGTGACCTGCCGGCTCGTTCTGGCCCTCATAGACTTGTATTGAGAGCGTGTGACGTAGCTTCTGACTCCCGGACAGTCAGAAGCTACGGTCAGAAGAGGGCGTGGGGGGACCAGAGCAGCACTGAAAAAACTGTGAAGACTCCTGAGGGTGAGTATAAACAAACGCTGGAGTGGTGCTTTAAAAGTATGTTTTTCTTGTGTGTAGTTCCCAGCTTCACTGTGCATTGGGGAGAGGCTCGTCACAGCGCATGCGCGGCTCCCAGAGCAACAAGCGTGGCTGGCCATGACATACTGCGCAAGCGCGGCATAGTGACGTCAGCGCAAGCCGGAAGCAGAATTCAAATAGCGTGGGTAGTGCCAACCCTAACTAAATGCGTTGAATCACACCCCTATGACTAAACAAGCCAATATAATATAAACATATAAAGTGTTTTTTTACACATGATATTAGCACCGATTTTAATGAAAAAAGCGTGTTAGTGATGCACATTGCATCACTAACAACGCAATGGGGGCAGTTTAGATACTGCACAGGACATCACAGGTTCTCTTTAAATTCTACACTTCCTGCTGTTAGGCAATTTTTTTTAAATCAAACAGGGACATACAAAGAAATCCTGGGGCCCCAAAGTGGAATTTTTAATTGGGCCCCCCTCCCTTTAAAAAAATAATAATTTGGCGAAGTCACAGAAGAGCAGATCTCACAACTTTGCAGCCCTTACAAAGTAATTTTCCTACTATTGAAGCCCCTAGATTCTCCTTTCATTGCCCCCATGAAGTATGATGCTAACAAAAGTGCCCCCCAAACATAGTATGACACCACACAGTGAATTTCCGCCACAGTACCCATCCACACACACAATATGATAACCCTACTCTTTTCCGCCACCCCCTCCTGCAAAGTATGGTGACCCCAACACAGTATGATGCCCCAACTGTGACACCCAACATAACCCTCCACAAAGTGTGCTGGCCCTAAAACAACATAATGGCACCCACACAGCCCTCCAAATAGCTTAGTGGCTCCCACATAGCCCTCCAAGCAGCATGATGGCTCCAACACAGCCCTCCAAACAGCATAATGGCCCCCTCACAGTCCTCGCCCTCATGAAAGTACAGGAAGTATGGGTCTCAAAAAGTGAAAGGCTATTAGTATGGAAGTATGGGTCTAAAACAGCCCTAATGGCCAAAGTGAAAATTTCAAGCTTACTAAGTTTCTTATTTAAAGGGGTTGTCCACTACTAGGACAAAGCCTTCTTGAAATAAATGCAGAGATCAGCTGGAGCCCGGACTTCTGCTTGATGTTCAGTTCGTACGAAGGCGGGGATAGTGATGCCAGTGCTTCTTGGGTGCAGTGCATCATGTGTCATTCCACCACCCAGAGCTCCGGGACCATGACTGCTGACACCGCTGGAATGGAGTCAGCACAGGAGGTGAGTATAGGTTTATTTTATGGGGGCAGAACATTTTGTTTAAGAAGGGGGTGTCCTAGTAGCGGACAACCCCTTTAATAAAGTTTGTGATGAGAAAAATTTTAAAAAATACATGTATTAAAAAAAGATTTAAACAAGGCAATTTTCTTACGACAGAATCCTTTTCAATGTGTTTTATCATTTCTTTGCAGTATTGTGCTGCTAATATGTTTCAGATTAAAAATCGAAAGTCACGCAAGAAAAAAATACTAAATGTAACAGAATTTATCATCACTTCCTTTTATAACATTGACAGGAGTCAGTGCCGTAACTATAAACTTCGGGGCCCCGGGGCAAAACTTCATAGTGGGGCCCCTCAACATTTCAATCACTAGAGGTTGTGCGGAACGTGGTGAAGCCTGCTACGCATTGTTGTATACAACACACAGGCTTCACCACGTTCCGCAAGACCTTTAATAGATTTTGTTGTTTATGATGCAAGTTTTAGAAGTTAAATATTCAGTGAATATGTTTGGAAAATTAATAAGGTGAATAATTCCAAATATTGCACAATTTTCAAATAACTGTATATGTTTATTAAATAGCAGGGCTTCTCACAGTTTGTCACAGAGATATTTGTGTCTGCTGAGACTGTCTCCTCTCAATGATGCTGAGAGTTTGTTACAGTCAGTGTGCACTGTGCCTGCCTTGCCAACTCTCTGTGATCTCCAGACTAACATATTGTTACAAATCTTGTGCTATGAGACTCTCTAGGCCAGTGCAGGTTTCCATTCATTGACAGCTGGCAGAGCTCCTGGAAATTATTGAAATGATAGTCTCTCCTGTCCTCCGGATGACATTGTCTGACAGGAATATAGGAGCTGGGTATTTTATGAGAAATTAAAGTATTAAAATAAAAATTTTTTACAATCAGTTTGGGGCCCCTTGGGTGGTTGGGGCCCTGGCTGCCCCGGTTGTAGTTACGGCCCTGACAGGAGCGGACAAAGACAGAAATGGGCAGGAACAGTATATGGGCCCTTTGTAGTCAAAGAGGTCATGATAATGCACAATTCCACTTGTATTGGAGGTAGATGTGGCCCCCCTTCCTCTTGGGCCCCTGAGCAGGTTGCACCAATGTTATGTCCACCCCTGAACATTATATTACCTACAGCTATGTATGAGCATTGATTTGTCTCCATTCATATCAGTCCCTGTCTCCTTTGAGGCTCCCAATCTAATTTCCCAATCTCTCTCATACTATTTTCATGGGAAACCTATTAGCCGCATCTTTTTGGAGTGTGATAGGAAACGCAAACAAATGCTTCCAAAATGTCACAGGAGCCATTTTCCAACAGGACAACGCTGCACAGCATGAGGTTCTTGTTACTCCGAGCAGCCTGCGGGGCACAAATGTGGGACCTTAGCGTGCAGCATTTCGGGATCTGTGTCTCCCATCGAGTATATCTGGGACGTCGCTGGCCGGCACTTACAGAGGTCTCATCTCCTGAGCCGGCTCCATTCACACTAGTGGCATCTTCTGGAACTATAGGATGGATGTTGGGAAAGGAAATAGATTTTTCCCTGGATGATTACATAAAATGACACTAATCACATGGCAAGCTTGGTATAAATCGTTTATTGTACATTGCATGACCACTGTAATGAAGTTATCATCCGGTGATAGTACATGGCAGAGCTGGATTAGTGGAGAGAGAGAGAGCTCCTCACTGAAGGTTGTGGGATCCCGCAATCTATTACTTTGGGCCTAACTCTGGTAGACAGCTGGGTCATTTTGGGGAATATTGAGGACACTTATGAGTTTTGACACTAACTTATATTTAAAGGGGTTGTCCGGCCTAAGACTACAAGTCTGCAGTCACTCTATGTGACTGCACAATTGTGACTCCACGCAGTGCGCACACTGTGTGCTGTGAGGATTCTCCGATGCCGGTGGTCACATGACTGCAATTTGAATACTTCCGGCCACATTCTGACTAGATGTGTCCAACCTTGCTTAATACAGTTGCATTGAGTGAGGCCACACACGTCTAGTCGGCATGTGACCTCATATATGCAAATCACATACTTGGGGTCAAGGGCCCGCTGCTCCCGGAGATACACACTGTGTGTGATGTGAGGGTTCACAAGTCTGCAGTCACATATAGTCATATAGAGTGCCCCAAGACTCATAGCCTAAGGCAGGACAATCCCTTTAATAAGATCACCAGTCCTGACAGCCTCGCGGGTCACTCTGTTGGCCGGTACCAGCTCCTGTAGTGATGATTGTGCCGCCACAGATGTCACAAGTCCTTTCAAGCCTGTGATTGGCAGCAGCGGTCAGATGAAGGGAGAAACATCCCATGGCACACCCTTGTAGTCATCTGATGGCTGCAGCCAATCACTGGCTTTAGCGGTCCTGTGACATCTGAAAGAGTACAGTCATTGCCTCTGTAGCGGCCTTCCCTGGATCAACAAGAGTGACATGAGGCGGAAAAGCCTTGCTTGTTATCTCATGACTATTACTCGTGACTAGAACTAAATAATGACAGCCAGTCCCTGGAAGTAAGGTTGGCCTGGTGAATTTCTATTGCCGCCATTGTCGTCTTGTCAGTGACATCAGTGGTGAGGGTACACGCAGTCCAGGACCTGACAGAGGAGCAGCGCTCACCCCGGGCAGCACTGACGCAGCAGTGCGGATACTATGGCTGAGTGCGGCTTTGTTTCCCGTCTCCATGGCAGTGAGCGCATGGCCCCTCCCCCAGCTGACGTCACCGGACCACAGCCGCCTCTGCCCCAGGAATTCCAGTCAGCTGACACCTCCCCATCATGGGAACCGGAAGTGACGTAGGCTGAGGAGAGCGAGAACGAAAACAAGCAGAGAAGCTGACACGCGGAAGCGCCCGGGAGCTGCCGTGTCTCGCACACCCGCCGGCGTGTCCTGCGCTCCTCTCCGGGGTCCGCGCTGAAGGCCAGCAAGTCATCTACCGGCATCCCTGTATAGGTACGACTCGCTCCCCGGTGTTAATGGCTCTTTAACGTAGTGTGACCTGGGATTAAGGGCCAGCCTGGTGGCAGGTACGTGGACTACTGGCCTATGTGGTTGCCCGGTAGATGCACCGACCTCCCCGTCCGTTATATAGAGGTCATCGCACGTACAGGCCTCTCTGGCGTAGTTAGGACAGTTCAGTGGGCGTCGCTATCACTGCGTCACTCTCGGACACGCCCTCATCTTTTGGACATGTGTGCGGGGGCGGGACGTACACTACAGGCGTGCATTAAGGTGAGACCTGCTGTCAGGTGCCCCGTGACGTCATGCGCCGCCCCCTAGTGGTAGGGAGGTCTGCTGACAAGGCAGCGAACGTACAGTAAACGTAGAGCAGAAGTCTGTGACTGCTGTGCTGTTACCTATCTGCACAGTAATGTGGCTGCAGACGTGTGCTCTTGCAGTGGCCTGCTCTGCTCTCCGGCCATTATTTGCTTTTATATTCAGCTTGCCTTCGGTTCTTTGTCTTATCTTACTAGACAGGCTGCAGCTGCTGAGGACTTGCTAATTGTGATGGTGTCATCATGGGTGTCTGTAGGAATATCAGTCACTAATGCCAGTAATCAAGCTTAATTCATATGCTATGATAAAGCCTTGTGCTGTCCCTTTGCTTTCTTTTTCTAGCGCCCCCTAGTGTGGCTGCACTTTTAGTACACCTGACTCCTGCTCTTCTATGTGCTTCTCAGTGGCCTCTGACATGTTGTCTGCTGGATGTCTCCTCCCATCGCCCGCAGGCCCTGATGGGTGCGGTATGTTATCATACTGGATTGCATTGTATGGCGGAGTACAGATGATCACGCTGTTCTCTACCTTCCATAGGTGAAATAACTTCATGCACACTACTTTGTTGCTACGTTGATTGAAAATAATTAAAGCCACATATTTTGACTATTAAAGAGGTTGTCCACTGCTATAAATAACGCCCCCATCGATTTAAACTTTGGAAATAAGTTTCTTTGTAATTTCCTTCTGTTTTTATAAGTGCCTGTGAGCGGCGCTATCACAGACCCCTCGCCAGGCATCACGTGACCCCGGCTGCAGCCTTCTCTGATTTAATGTCAAGTGTAAATCGATGGGGCCATTATTTATAGTAGTGGACTACCTCTTTAAACTCATCACTTACTAGAGAGTTTGGATGAGTTGCTTGGTTATGTTTCCCTTCTCATTGTTATTGCTGTCATTAGTCTTTTATGTCAAATATCTGATGTGCATCCTGTCACTGGAAGCCCAGAGCAGGCTCAGCAAAGTGTTCTGGCTTACTGAGGGCAGATCTATGTGGCTTGCGGAGGTGGCTGAGCGCTGTAGTTCACCATTTGCAGCAGTCATGTAAACAATGAATGGAGCAGATTTGACCTCCAATCCATTCGCCTCCCTCTCAGGATCGGTGTGGGAGAAGTTTTCTATACTGTGAATAAGGGATAATTCACAATCTTGAGACAACCCCTTTAATTCATGAATTGTCGGCCAAGACACACTTCACATATCAACCAAAGGAAGTAGTGTAGTCTTATCACATTCTCCTCACGAACCAGAAGGTCCCTGACTTTGAGAGTCCAACGTACGTAAAATGCCCACTTTATTAGAGGGGCCTGCTCTTTCACAATTGGTGCTTCTTTGTGTGGAAATTAGAAATGTAACCTCGGGGGACTGCAGAAAACCACGGGAGTCACTTTTTTGTGAATCAGTTTTGGTGTGAATCTATTTGACAACGGGAAAATCTTGAGATTGGAGCATCTTCATTCAAAACATGGTCATTGGTGTTAGACTAGCTGGGGACAGGGTTTCAAAGCTCTGCAAACCTCGTGGGGTATTCTGGTGCAGTGGTGTCATGTATACTGAGATTGATGTGATCAAGGAAAAACGTCAGCTAAAGGAGATCTTGTGCACGTAAACGCCTTGTCCACCAAGGGGGCTAAAGAGGATGTCAAGAATTGCTCAGAAGAGCAGGCTGTGCATTGTCATGTACATTGTATTCGAGTACAACAACGTTGGTGCTGCAACTAAGATATCCGAACGCACAACTCGTTCCTTGGTTCAGATATTGTCAGGTACGGTCAACAGTTTGTGTATTAGACTCTCCACTGGCACGGTCAACAGATGATGTTGGAGGAAATGATGATCTGGCTTGCCTGAATATGGACTGCTGATCCTTTTGTTCCTGTCAAGATGAACCTGCCCTAGAGGAGTCCGGCATCATCTCTCTCAAAGAGAACACCGGAGTGCTCTGTAGAGCGAGAGCTCCTGTGTATTAGGGAGCACTAGCTGTCACCTAAATGATCGGCTTAACCATTGTTTGTCCGACAGCTAACTCTTTGGGTATGGGGCTCCTAAGGCTATGTACCCACGATGCAGAAATGCTGCTGATTTTTTCCGCTTCTCCCTGGCAGGAAAAACGCATGCGGATTTTACATGCGTTTTTCCTACCAGGTAGAAGCGTTTGTCAAGCGTTTTTGCATGCATTTTCGCATTCGGGTTATCAAGCGCTTTTCCAAGCGATTTTAGCGTCACTTGGAAAAGTGCTTGACAACTTGGTCACACTATATAAATCCATGCCGGTTGCATGGATTTATAGTGTGACCAAGTTAATAGTTAAAAAAAAGAATAAAAATGGTAAAAAAAAACCCCATTATACTCACCTTCTGATGGCCCCCGGTCTCCTGTACGGTGCGTCATGGCTTCCCAGCGGCTCGCGATGGTGTAAAAGGACCTTCCATGACGTCATTTAGTCATGTGACAGGTCACGCGACTGCCGACGTCAGCGGTCGTGTGACCTGTCACATGACTAAATGACATCATGGAAGGTCCTTTTACACCATCGGGAGCCAGGATGCATCTTACAGGAGACCGGGGGACATCGAAAGGTGAGTATAATGTATATTTTTTTTATTTTAATTTCTTTTTTTTTACAGGTTCTATGGTACCTGGGTCTGGAGGAGAGTCTCCTCTTCTCCAGACCCGAGTACCATCCACACATTGAATCGCTTAATATCCTCATGTGCACATGTACTGACACGGATATTAAGCGATTCAATGCAAGTCAATGGCGCCAATTACGCCGCATTTCCGCAAAAATAATGGACATGCTGCGGATTTTTCTGCAATGATAATCCGCCGCCGAAATTTCAGCAGCATGTGCACAGCACATGCGGATTATCATTGGGGACCATGGGGCACGTATTACCAAGCGTTTTTTAAGCGTTTTCGATGGGGAAATTCCGCTGCAAAAACGCTTTAAAAACGCATAGTGGGTACGCAGCCTAAAGGCCCCGTCACACATAACGAGATCGCTAGCGAGATCGTTGATACGTCACGGTTTTTGTGACGCAATAGCGATATTGCTAGCGATCTCGTTATGTCTGACAGGTAGCAACGATCGGACCCCTGCTGTGAGATCGCTGATCGTTACAAAGCTTCCTGGACCATTCGTGGGTCTTTGAGGTCCCGCTGGGGGCAGTGTGCATCGCTGTATTTGACACCTTATCAACGACCTCGTTAGCGATTCAGAACTGAGACACGTAGGCGTGCATAAATTGGACTTTTCCCGCGCCCCTCGTTCCCGATTGTTGGTCACTACAGCGTTCTCATTTTCCGCCGTGCTTAAAGAAGGCAACAGAATAGCGATTCCATCCTTTGTTTCTGACCTCTTGCTGGATTGCAGATCCTAGCAGAATTCTCCGGGCTGTTGATATCCGTTCATTCGACTGAGTCCTGATTTTGCGTAATTTTATGCACGCCTTTGACACAGTACAGTCCCTATCAAGGTGTGGATCGTTGAAATAGCTGCTGTGTGAAAGCGTCCCAACGACCGCCGAGATCGTTAGTTAGATCGCTGGGGCGGCTGAAATCGTTGGGAAGTTCTGCATGTTTGACAGCTCCCCAGCGATCACGAAACGACTCTCCAGCGATCCCAAAACCGTGACGCACTAACGATCTCGCTAGCGATCTCGTTATGTGTGACGGGGCCTTAAGACTCGAATGGATCACTGGGAAGGTATTGTCAAGGTGGATGGGCAGTATGACCTTCTATAGTAACCTGCTTTTATACAAACTCCCTAACTATTACCCTGCTGTACATTGTAGGAATTGTTTTGTAGATTTGGGGCTGTGTTATCTGTGTATGATGATTGCTGATGCATGTTTTTTTGTAGCAGAGTTGTTGAATGAATGAATGAATGCTCTGCGCATATGAGATAAGACGAGAGGTACTACAAAACTCATCTCCATTTTATGTTCAATAAGCTTCTCTTATAGACATTGTATGACTTAAAACAGTTCAGGGTGTGAAAAAAAGCTGAATTTCTCCTAAATGTTCTGCAATTAAGTGGGTGAACACTACTTTTTGATTGATGACTTATCCTTAGGATAGGCCATGAATGTCTGATCGGCCGAGGTCCGACACCCAGCACCCCCGCCGATCAGTTATTCTCTGTGTTGGCGGCCGCCGGCCAGAACTGCTCAGCTGCAGAGCTGCTCCATTTTCTGATAGTGGCTGTGGCTGGGTACTGCACATCCAACTCCTTTAAATCAATAGGAGGCGGATGTGTATTACCCTGCCCCTTCCACTAGAAGACGGAGAAGTTCCGGCCGCCACAGAGTACAGCTGATCTGTGGGGGTGCTGTGTGTTGGACCCCGACTGTTCAGACATTGATGACCTATCCTAAGGATAGGTCATCAATGAAAGGGTAGTAGACAACCTCTTTTTAAATAGTTTTTTCACCATGCACCTAAAAACTAACCGGCAGGTAGTTGCTAACAGAGGCAACTACCTGTCTTTTCTACCCAGCACCGTCTCAGAGCAGTCACTGACAGCTCCTGCCTGTGATTCAGCTGCTCCACATCAGCAGGGCAGCTCTTCCTCTTCCAGGCTGCTCTGTTGGTGAGCGGAGTGTGCCAGTGTCATGCTGATTGACAGCTGACTCTCCATAATTAGACAGTAGGGAGCTGGCTGTCAGTCAGCGTGACGTCGATAGTCACGCCCCATCAACAGAGCAGAGCGGGTGAGAAGCTGGTGCTCTGTCGACGTGACGTCAGCGGAAGCCGCTTATTCTCTGGCAGGAGTGGTCTGTGACTTGCCTGCTATTTATTAGGCATGTATTAAAAAAATTATATAGTCCTGGACAACCCCTTTAACTATAGCCAGTAATTGCATATCCACGCTTAAAGGGGTTCTCTGGGCATGTGATACTGAGACCTACCTTGTTAGTGTAGATCATCAGTACTGCATCAGGCAGGGGGTCCGATGGACATATGACAACCACAAGTAAGATGAAGGCTCAGGCCATAAACACAGCTCTACCTCCCTATTCCACCTTATGTAAATTTAGGCGTATACATGCTGAGCTAATTCTGTTCTGCTTGAATATATGCAGAAGATGGGCGCTTCATATATCAGTATTAACCACACATCATTGCAGTACAATGCACCAGATTTGTTTAGAGGGTCATACCCTTTAAAGTGTTTAACTCTGCACATATATAATTCTCTTCGTTCTCCAATTCCAGGTTAAAGATGTCCACTCCACAAGACCTCCTGTCTCCAAACAGTACCATGCAGACGTCCAACTTCGCACACGTGATCTTCCAGAATGTGGCAAAGAGTTATCTTCCTAGCGCCCCTCTGGAGTGCCACTACACCCTGACTCAGTATATCCAGCCCCATCCCAAGGACTGGGTGGGGATATTTAAGGTAGGTCTGTGTGATTTCTTCTGGGCTGTATAATATCCACTTCCTTATGAGATCAGTTCTGATTCACAGATTGTAATACAGTTCGTTAACAAAACAAAAAAAAAAAGTTACCCCTTAATACTTGATTCTAACATGCTAGCACTCCTCCTGTAAACGATTTAGCAAATGCTTTATAATACCTTTCCAGGAGTAATAACAGAGGAATTGCACAATGCAAAGTTTTAAAAAGGTTGTCCACTAATCTGAGAACCCTTCCAATCCTCATGTTTCCCCTTGTTAAATAATAACACTCATACTCTCCTCCGTTGCCGTTCCAGCAGTGTCGGCACTTGCTCTCCTGCGGATTTTCCATCGTTGTGTCATGCGATCCCTGTGGACAATCAGCGCTGGCCTCACTCTCCTTGCCTTCGGACATAACACTTACTTCCGGAGGAAATTAGAGAGCAGCAGCGCTAACTTCCTTCTAATGTATGTGGATTGGGAAACATATTGATTCAGAAGGGTAGTGGACAGCCTCTTTTAATAAAGATACTCCAGAATTGTTTTTTAAAGGGCATCAGTACAAGTACTTGCTAAAACACAGACTCCATTTATAGAAACTTCTGATATCTGATGTCAGAAATTTTTTTATTTGGGTGGGAGGAAGGGGTGTTAAAGGGAAGCTGCCAGCAGGTTTTTGCTGTGTAATCTGAGGATAACAGGAGGTAGGGGCGGAGACTCAGATTTCAGGGATGTGTCACTTATTAGGCTGCGTGCCTTTGTTTCCATACAATGAATGTTTTATCACCAGGAGATTATCACTGCCTAGACTAGATCTCTTCTGCCAAGTAGTCTGACCACGCCCCCTCCTCTGGTAAGCAGCTCACTGTCAAAACGCAATGTACACAGAAAGCCGTGGTGTGTGCGAGGGCAGCTTTCTGTGCTCTGCTGCACCTAAAAACTGATTGTGTCACAACTACTGCACCCAGTAAACTGATACATCCCTGGAATCTGGGTCCCTACATCATGCTACTCGTAGAAGAGGTAGCAAAAACCATTCACGAGACAAAAAATAAGTCTCCTTGTTTTCCTAAGTTTCATGACATGACGTAGAGTTTCTTTCCCCGCATGTGACGGCTGATTTAATTATCCATCATGTGCCTCTAATAGCTACGGGTGCAGCTCTTAACCTGTTAAATCCCCCTGTCAATCTCTGACAGCGGCATTTAACATGCGCCAACAGAAGCGCACATTGTTCCACGCTGCCATTGGAGCGCCTGTGACGTGATTGCAGGGCCCCAATGGGTTGCCATAATAGCCGGGGTCTGCTGAAGACCTCCAGGCCTCTCATTACGATAGTCCTGTGAAAGCCAACCTGTATGGTATTCATAGGAGATCGTGATTTTAGCTATACATAGCAGTGCTAATGCACTGCTATGTGTAGCACAAGCATTTGGATGATTGCAGCTTCAAATCCCCTAAGGGGACTATTAAATAAGGTAAAAATTGAAAACACAAATTGTTAAAAATCTAATAGAAATAAAAAATCAAATCACCCCCTTTTTGCCCCATTAAAAAATACACATATTTGGTATCTGTGTTCGTAAAAGTCCGATCTATCAAAACATAAAATAAATTAATCCAATCGGTAAACGGTGTAAGAGAAAGAAAAGATCAAAACACCAGATTTGCTTTTTTTTGGCCGCCACAACGTTGCAATGAAATATGATAACAAAATTATATTATGATGATGATGATATGAAAACAAAAAAAGCCATCGCCCAGCCCCAGATCCTGAAAAATGAAAATGTTAAGGATCCTGGAAAAATGTCGACAAAAGGAAATTTTTATTTTTTACAAATTTTGCAGGGTGAGTATATTTGGGTGGCATCACACTTTCAACTGTAGCCGCATCCTGGATGCTGATACAGTTGAAAGCATTGATGGAGGAGGGAGCGTCAGTTGTCGCTCCCTCCGCCATCATTCTCCCTCTGCATCTGACATCTCAACGCAGAGGGCGCGGTGACATCATTACAACGGGACAACTGAGAGGTGAGGCTTTTTTTTTTTTAAATGTGGGGTCAATTATACTGTATGGAGCTCTAGGTGGGGCCATTATACTGTGCTCCATGCATGGATTATATTTGGGGAATCATACTGTGATGGGGTCACCATACTTTGGGTGTAGGGTGCAGTAGGGTTAGCAAACTGTGCATGTGGGGTGTCTTACTGTGTTTGGGGGACGCTTTTGATGGCATTCTTTATTTATCTGCATTATTCAAGGTTTTTTATTATTTTTTAAATTACGCCATTGGGCCATATGCCTGTTACTGCTCTTACTTAACATATTATATTATTTCAGTATGCTAGGATCTATTAAAATGTACTTTGTTCGTGGGACGACCCCTTTAAGTTTGTTTCCATATGAAAAGGTTCATCTTTATATTTGATAAAGAAAAACTTCCTCAATTGTAGACTTTTTTTTTTTTAAATAAATACCAAGGTTGGCCCGTGACTTTGTCCAAGCTTTTAATTTTGGCCCTCTGTGTATTTGAGTTGGACATCCCTGCTCTAACGGGTTTCTTGCAGGATTACCCTGTTTTTAGCTCCATGCATCTTCCCATCAACTCTGACCAGCTTCCCTGTCCCTGCTGAAGACTAGCCTCCCCACAGCATGATGCTGCCACCACGTTTGACAGTGGGGTTGGTGTTTTCAGGGTGATGTGCAGTATTAGTTTCCCGTCACTTCCAAACAGAAAACAGGTGTGAACAGATGCAAGCTAAGAATAGCCACCTCCATATATAACTAATAAATAAAGCTGCACTCTGCAACACTAAGTAGGCAAGCATGAAGTATATGATATTTGAATTGCATTACCCCTCTAGAAAATAGGTTAAAATGAAGATACTTAAGCCCCCGTCTCACATAGCGAGATCGCTGCTGTGTCACGGTTTTGGTGACGTAACAGCGACCTCACCAGCGATGTCGCTATGTGTGACACTTTGCAGCGATTAGGCCCCTGCTGTGAGGTCGCTGATCGCTGCAAAGTGTCCTGGACCATTTTTTGGTCGTTGCTCTCCCGCTGGTCAGCACACACCGCTGTGTGTGACCAGCGGGATCAGCGATCAGGCTGGTAGCCATGATAAACATCGGGTTACTAGGGGCACATGCGCACCTAGTAACCCGCTGTTTATCATGGTTACAAGCCTGCTAAAGTGAGCGGTAACCTCCCGCTCACCGTAGCCGAGTGGTAACCATGATAAACAGCGGGTTACTAGGTGCGTGTGTGCCCCTAGTAACCCGATGTTTACCATGGTTACCAGCCTGCTCCTGCTTCAGCAGGCTGGTAACCAGGAGCAGGACATCGTGGAAAGATTCTTTCCACGACGTCGCTGCTCCCCTGATCGTTGGTGAGCCTGCCTGTTTGACAGCTCACCAGCGACCACATAGCGACGCAGCAACGATCCCTGACAGGTCGTATCGTTGTCAGGATCGCTGCAGCGTCGCTAAGTGTGACGGGGCCTTAGCGCATAAATTGACCAATTCCTATGTGCCGAGCAGCCAACGACAAGACTATCCTCTTTGCTGGGAACCTAACCTAGTATAATACCTCTCCTGGGCTGCTACCCCGCAATTATATGGGTAGGTAGGATCCTGCTGTGATTAAAACCACCATAGGCGAATGGGTGGAGTGTTCGGTCAGAGAGCCTGTGTATAAATATCAAAGACTGACCGTCACTTCCAAACAGAAAACAGGTGTGAACAGGTGCAAGCGAAGAGTAGCCACCTCCCATATATAACTGAAAAAGCTGCACGTTTGCATGCTGTAGCATTGCAGAGTGCTGCTTTGTCAGTGTTAGTTTTTTTTGCATTTCGCCCAACAAGTTCACCTTTGATCCCATCTGACCAGAGCACAGTCTTCCACATGCTAGTTGTGTCACCTACATGGCTTTTAGCAAACTGCAAACGGGACTTGTTATGGCTTGCTTTCAAAAATATCTTGGTAGTTTTGCAGTTGTGTTATACGCCTTCCATGTTTGCATGATTTATTGGACAGTGCCTCGTGAGATGTTCAGAGCTTGGGCATTTTTTTTTATAACATAACCCTGTTTTATTCTTCTCCACAACTTTATTCTTGACCTGTCTGGTGTGTCCCTTTTGGTTTCATTATGGTTTTTGACCTGTAATGTCACCAAACAAACCTCTGAGGCCTTCACAGAACAGCTGTAATTATACTGAGAATAAATGACACAGTTGGACTCAATTTACTAATTATGTGACTTCTGGAGGCAATTGGTCACTCAGGATTTTACTTAGGGGTATGGGACTACAGGGGGCTGAATACTAATGCACATCACAATTTTCCGATACATGGTTTACTAATTATTTTAAAAATATGATTAATTTCTTTTACACTTCACAAATACTTGCTTTGTGGGTGTAACGTGAAAAATGTGGAAAAGTTCATGGGGTATGAATACTTTTTGAAGGCACTGTATATATAATATTTATATATTTTCTATTTTTGGTGCTGTATTTGCTATTGTCCATCTCATTATGTATTTAAAATCAAATCTTGAAGTTTTAAAGGGAATCTGTCAGAAGGATCAACCCTCATAAGCCATCTATGTGGACATGAAGGTCATAGAAAGCTGAATAAAATTTTACTTTAATATCTGCGATGTTATGTCTTATTTCAAGAAATCCACTTTTTTCTTATGTTATGAGCTGTTAAGATCTATGGTCTGGACACTGATCTCGCTGAGACTCTGCCTCCAGAGATTATTTTAAATTTAAGGGGGCGTTACTAGTGTGAGACAAGTAACTAACCGAGAACAGCAGAATTGAACTTTTATCTTTTTACGAACACATTTTCTGCAGCTCACAGCTCTGCTCTATTGCACCCTGTCTGTCTGTGAGGTGGAGGCTGAGAGGAGCCTGCAGATGTGTCGGGTATAATCACACACAGCTCTGCAGAGAGCGGCCATCATATCTCACACAAATAAACTTCCCCATTTATTACAAATAAGCTGTGAAGACAGATCAGTGTCCAGCTCATTTACATATAAGAAAAGCAGGGATTTCTCTGGAATAAGGCATTGGATCGCAGATGTCAAGTTTTCAGTTTTTTCATCTTCCTTTTACCTACATGCCCATATAGACTACTCAGGAGGCAGGTGTGTAATGATCTTGGTCGCAGAGGGTGCGATTAGGTGCGTGCTGGAAGGGGGTCTTCCGACGCCTGCTGCTATTTCAGCTGGATGTGTCTGAGGAAGCACATTCAGCTGAAATTTATTGCCATGCAAAGACCTGTCTGATGGAGGATGGAGGACATTTTACCAGGAAGGTTCCCAGGATGGAGGACATTATACTAAGAAGGGGCCCAAGATTGAGGACATTATACCAGGAAAGGGAAACATTATTACGGGGTTGAGTGACATTATACCAGGAAAAGGCCCATGATGGAGGACATTATACCAAGGCCCAGGAAGGGGGAAATTAGAACTAAAAGGGACCTAGGGTGGGGATATTACAGGAAAGGTCCTGGATGGAGTACATTATTACAGGAAGCACCCAGGTTCGGGGATATAATTACATGAGGTGTGAACACATATGTCTTCACAGGATTTGGAACGTTACAAGAGCCCTTACATCTGACAAACGTGCAGGTGGGGTCCCAGGTCCAAATTTTGCATCGGTGCCCATTGGACTGTGGTTACGCCACTGTTAGGAGGGTTGATCCTATAAACAGAATCCCTTTAACTCTCACCATTGAGCTTCAGAATAGGCTGTTTTGTAGAGATCACTTTTCGATTATCATTACAGTCGTGATTGCAATGAATGGTAACACCTATATGTAGGTATCACTGGAACCATTATTGACAGTAGACCCAGCTCACTATAACAATGCCCTCTGCGCAGATCACAGAGCACGCTCCGTGCATTCTCCTATAGAAGTCATTGAGTCTGAACCTGCCTATTGTCCTCGGTCCATGTGGCTGTAGTGTATCTGTGAATGCTGTTAACAGAAGCTTAGACTCTAGAAGAAAAGTATTGGTGTTATCTGGTTTCATTGAGCAAAAAATAAATTCCTAGATGCATTCCCTTAGCAAAGCGACCCTATAGCACATGCTTCTAACTTTTGCCGTTTGTAGCTGTCTCTATCGTAGAGAAGCATCTCCCACTTGCTCTTTAGCACAGCCTGTAGTCTTAGTTGCTGTAATATTTTGGTCCTATTAAATGTTATAGCTTTGAGTTCTGGTTCTTGTGTTGGATTTCCCATGCCAGACCGGCAGCTTGGTTTATTGTCCTTTTTTTTTTTTTTTTTTTCACTGGTATCGATGGAGTTATTTAGCATGGCTGTCAAAGAAAGGAGGTATGTGTTCATTTAGCTGGGAGATAGCCCGAGGGGAGCAGTAAATTACAGGAAGAAAGGCTACTGTTAGCTTGTACTGTAAGGCAAATGAGTTGCATGGCTGGAAATATCTCGTAATTAGTATTACACAACTCGGCATGTCGTTTTTTTTTTATATATAAAATATATTTGTTAAAATGGTTTAGACCTGGAAATAGTTGCCCCATCTCAGTGAGTCTTGTTGTTTCTATACTATTACTTCAAAAGTATTCCTGAAAGTTACTTGGAGTCCAGCAAAACTTACCTTTTATTAAATGAAAGGAGTCATTTTGGCCAGTTTCAGAAAATGATTTTACAGGCACATTTGTGTGCTCATAATACAAAGCCAAGTCCTGGCCAAACCTCCGTCTGTGGATCTGAACTGACCTATTCATTAAAAATCCTGAAAACTTGTGAGGAAATGTACCCGACGATTTTCAAAACTTCCATACAAGTGAAGGAGAGCCCCATGTGCACGCATGGTTACCAAAGACAAGACCCAGTTCTCGACATAAATGTGGATTCAAGTTGTGAGACCCATATTTATGGGATATTTATGCCATACTTTGTGGATATGCCATAGATGTTAGAAATGGGAATAACCCTTTTAGCTATGTAAGTGAATGTGTATCATCCTGTATGAATAAAAACTAAAACCTAAAGTAATTAAATCAGTAAAAGAAAAGAGATAATCAACATTGGGGCAGAGACTGACGGCTGTATTTCTCGTGAGGATAACATCGTAAACCTCGTATTGGCCAGCACTTCTCTTGACCTGAGTGTGACAGCTGCATAGAAATCCATCACGCTGTCGTGTTCAGGTCAGGAGAGGTGCAGCGCGGTGCGATCATTACACGAGTTATACGGCCGTCTGTCTCTGCCCTTTTAGGTTGAAACAGTGAGCTAATACAAATATTCTGAGTTAAAGCAGTGTTTTTCTTAAATCCCTTTATAATGTACCCCTTATTTGTGTTTTTTTGAGAAATGTAACTTGTCTCGGAAAAATAAAAGCCCTCATACAGCCTTATTGGCTGACAAATGTAAAAATGCAACAATAATAACACAAAAAAATATTGCTTGGTCCATAAAGGTATGTCCAGGTAGTAAAAAGTTATCAGTTATGCATAGAATAGGTGATGTTTTGCAGGTTGATGGGCATCTAAGTTCTAGGTACCGCAATGATTGGCAGTTTAGGGCACTTTTATCCCCGTTACAAAATGGAACTGCATGTCGGCCCCCTTGCCGGTCCCTCGTTGGACCGCCTTGTCGCTCCTGCATTCAGTCTCTGAGGCTGCTGGAAAAATTCATTCTGATGCTTGGTGCGGTTCCCAGGAGTCTGACTCTTGATCCTGTGGATGGGTGATAACTTGTTTTCACCTGACAACCACTTTAACATTCAAAACACATGCAGTATGTGATTTAAAAGAGAAATGCTGTATATTACTTCTGCATATGATCCCTACAATATCCACATACTGGCGACTTGTAATGTAGTTACCTCCTTATCATTCTTGTGCTTAGACTTCCACAATTTTTTTTTAAAATAGCTGTTTATAAGCCACTGAAGCTATAAAACATTTGTTCTTCATTTTGTCTGGGTCATTCTTCTTCCGTCAGTCTGTGACAATTCATCACAAAAACGTGACTCCATTCTCCTGTTGTGGATTATCACTAGATCATTCTCCTTGTATATCCCATTTCCTATAAAACAAGACAGAAATGTGACATTCAGTGTACATAAACTGTCTCTATTAGAGGAAAATTCTGCAAGCAAATAATGGCAGAGTGGATGAAATGGTATCATCTTCTAGGTGCAAGTATCCTGAGTGTTGGTGGCTGCTTCACACGTCTCTGCCAGCATCTTTTATTGTGCCCAGAATTTGTGATATACTATATGGATGGCAGTAGCTGTATTATTCTCCACCCTTTGGCCAATCGGCAGCTGTTAATGGGTTTCCTTGTTCAATGTTCCTTCAGACAAACCTCGGATGTCCGAAGGAACTTTTGAGAACTGCAGCTAATTAGCTGCAGTGCTTACATGTCATAAAAATGTCACGCAAGCCCTGGGAGACTTGGCACTGTCTTCGCTGGAACAATGCCAGTGTGGGAGGTGAGTATCTGTTATTTTTATTTTGCACTGAAGTATACAATATTTAAGAAGAAGCTGCCTGAGTAGTGGACAACTTTTTTTGAAGGGATAGTAGTATGTATTTAATTTTTCATTTTTCTTATCTTTCCTATGTTTTACAAATTTAGTTTGTACAAGATAGTTATTTTTTAAGTTTACTTATTCCTGTCTTGAACCATTTTGTCTTTGCACTTTCTTTTTTTTCATCCTTTCCATCCAATACCCATAACATAGGGCACCTATATTCAGTATGAGCCCCAACACAGCCTCCCCCTGTGTACATTGGGGCTCCACAAGCCTCATTAGAGATATGTAATCTTACTGTCCACTGCAATATTAATATTGCAGTTTATTGTACAAGAAATCACAGGTTCAAAGTCCATTGGAAGATTACTAAAAAATTAAAGAAAAGTATTTGAAAACATTAATCAAATCCCCCCCCTCCTCCTTTTCCCAAAACCAAAATGATATCTAAAATTAAAAATAAGATATTTGGTATTGCCACATGCGTAAGCAACCAAACTAATAACATATCCTATTTGTCCCATATGGTAAATGCTGAAGTATAGAAAAAAATGGCAGAATCACTGTTTTGGTCACTTTGTCCGCAAAAAAATGGAACAAAAAGACATGAAAAAATATTGACCCCAAAGTGGCTAAAAAAGTCCTTATATATCACTCATCCAAAAATTAAAAAATTTGTAGCTCTTGGAAGGTGAAGAAGAAAACTTGAAAGCATAGAAGGAACTCAATTGACTATAGGCCAACTTGACATACTGTGTATTTCCGACTGTAAGACGCACCTTGCCATAAGACGCATCCCAGGTTTAAACAGCAGAAAACAGGAAAAACCTATTTCTCATTAATTAAAACTTCCATGGTGGTGTAAACTGCCAGGGGTCACGATCACTAATTGTAATGCACTACAGTAGCATAGGAATGTAATAGATCTATATTTAGTGTTTCTCTACAGTGTGTATTATACACACACAGCTCTGCTACATATACACATTTACATGCACACATACAGCCCTACGCCATATGCACGTGTGGAGATGCGCACAGCCCTGCGCCATATGCACGTGTGGAGACGCGCACACACAACTATACGTTACCACATCTTAGAGTTAGTTTTAGACATGTGACTGATCACATGACGTGAATAGTCCGGGAGCTGGTCGGGTGGAAGTTCCCCTGGCTGCTCAGGACGTGCAGCCTCCGTGCTGGTCCCGGTAGCTTCCTCTCCTGCAGCAGGGAGCAGTTCTTTATGATTGGGAAGAACATTGTGTGCGTTCTCCATCACAGGAAGCTGACTTATTGGCAAGTGTTTTTTTTTTTTTTGCTAAAATTTCTCCTTTGTAGTCTGAAAAATACGGTATATCTTCATCAGTACACTGAGATATATACCTAAATAGTATGCCATAAAAATGCATGTTAAATATTTGTCTTAATTTGCTATTTATCATGCAGCTAAACCAGATAAAAGTAGCAGAACCTGTGGATATCGTTGAGTAACACTATTAGCTGTCATTTCTGACTCTGGATAATTTTCACGCTACTTCCAAGTGTGAAGGGCAGAATATTGAAGGCAGCGTTGTATGTAATTAAAAGATTTGGTTTTGTGCAAAATCAGTGTAAAATTCCCAAAATATCTGCTGTTTAGCTCCGCGTTCTGTGAGGACTGATCCTGAGAAATGTTCATGGAGGTAGACATTTGCTGGAATTATTGATGACACTATAACGAGGGGCTTTGTCCTCATCATACTGCCGAAATTTTCTTTGTGTCACCATTTCCTGAGACTAGTAACATTTGTAGTTTTCTATCAGTAGGACTGTGTGAGGGCTTGGTTTTTCGCTTGACGAGCTGACTGTTTTATCAATGCTAATTTGGGGTACATGTGGCATCTAGCGCCTACAGAGGGAAGCTCTGCTCCTGAGCCGTCTCCACACACTGTATCCCCAGCCTTGCAATCTGTTTTTTTTTTCTTTGTTTTGTTTTTCATTGCGTTAAAGTCTGGACATCTGATAACTGATCCATTTTCTAGTAAAAACCGATTAATTACAAGCTTAACAAAAGAAAATGCAAAATGGAAACTAAAGGATGCAACTGTTTTTGCTTCGTCTGTAATGGATCCTGTTTTTTTTTTTTTTTTCTTAATAAAAAACTAGATCTCTGACAAACTAATGTGAACAGAGCCTTACAGATCCACATGACGCTTGCAGCTCTGGTAGGATGCCATAAGTGACGCACTTGGTTTTTACTACCAGAGTGCTATTTCAGCTTGGACTTTATAGGTTTTAGACTACCAAAGAGTTACAGCTCAGCAATAATTACATTTTATTGGATTGTGCATATATCTTTGTAATTCCTTTTTTTTTTTTTTCTTTTTAAAGGTTGGCTGGAGCACTGCACGAGATTATTATACCTTCTTGTGGTCACCATTGCCTGAAAATTATGTTCCAGATTCAACTCATAACTGTGTGCTGACTTTTCAAGGTAGGTCTGCAGCAAACGACCTTAGTGCCTGTGTCTTTAATAGCAAAGAGGTGATGCCTTTTCTGGAGGGCACTGTCTGTCTATTAGTTGCTTTCTAACACCTCTTGGTTGGTGTCACTTTTATGGTTTCACTCCAAGCTGTTCCGTAATGATGCCCTAAATGGTCGCTGTACTTTCAGATTTGATCTCATTTGATCAATACACAATGTGCAGATCGCTGTATTTAAAATCTTACTCTGTAGGCACGGCAATTAGCCAGCGAATAACTCGGACAAGTGCTATCCGAAGTTTCATCGGATAGCACTCGATCCAGTGTTATACTATGGAGCAGTGCACACTAGCGTTTATTTTCTCATGCCAAGTTGGCATGAGAAAAAAAATCACTGCGTGTAGCGATTAGCAGCGTACAGTGGGTACAGAAAGTATTCAGACCCCTTTAAATTTTTCTCTTTGTTTCATTGCAGCCATTTGGTAAATTCTAAAAAGTTCATTTTTTTTCTCATTAATGTACACTCTGCACCCCATCTTGACTGAAAAAAAAAACAGAAATGTAGAAATTTTTGCAAATTTATTAAAAAATAAAAACTGAAATATCACATGGTCATAAGTATTCAGACCCTCAGTATTGAGTAGAAGTACCCTTTGGAGCTAGTACAGCCATGAGTCTTCTTGGGAATGATGCAACAAGTTTTTCACACCTGGATTTTTTTTCACACCTCTGCCATTTTTCCTTGCCTATCCTCTCCAGTTCCGTCAAGTTAGATGGTGAACGTTGGTGGACAGACATTTTCAGGTCTCTCCAGAGATGCTCAATTGGGTTAAGGTCAGGGTTCTGGCTGGGCCAGTCAAGAATGGTCACAGAGTTGTTCTGAAGCCACTCCTTTGTTATTTTAGCTGTGTGCTTAGGGTCATTGCATGTTGGAAGGTGAACATTCGGCCAAGTCTGAGGTCCAGAGCACTCTGGAAGAGGTTTTCATCCAGGATATCTCTGTACTTGGCCGCATTCAAGTTTCCTTCAATTGCAACCAGTCGTCGTGTCCCTGCAGCTGAAAAACACCCCCATAGCATGATGCTGCCACCGCCATGTTTCACTGTTGGGATTGTATTGGGCAGGTGATGAGCAGTGCTTGCTTTTCTCCACAAATACCGCTGAGAATAATCACCAAAAAGTTCTATCTTTGTCTCATCAGACCAGAGAATCTTATTTCTCATAGTCTGGCAGTCCTTCATGTGTTTTTGAGCAAACTCTATGCGGGCTTTCATATGTCTTGCACTGAGGAGAGGCTTCCGTCTGGCCACTCTGCCATAAAGGCCCAACTGGTGGAGGGCTGCAGCGATAGTTGACTTGGTGGAACTTTCTCCCATCTCCCTACTGCATCTCTGGAGCTCAGCCACCGTAATCTTGGGGTTCTTCTTTACCTCTCTCACCAAGGCTCTTCTCCCACGATTGCTCAGTTTGGCTGGACGGCCAAGTCTAGGAAGACTTCTGGTGGTCCCAAACTTCTTCCATTTAAGGATTATGGAGGCCACTGTGCTCTTAGGAACCTTTGAGTAATGCAGAAATTCTTTTGTAATCTTGGCCAGATCTGTGCCTTGCCACAATTCTGTCTCTGAGCTCCTTGGGCAGTTCCTTTTGAGCTCAAGATTCTCATTTGGTCTGACATGCACTGTGAGCTGTGAGGTCTTATATAGACAGGTGTGTGCCTTTCCAAATCAAGTCCTATCAGTTTAATTAAACACTGCTGGACTCCAATGAAGGAGTAGATCCATCTCAAGGAGGATCACAAGGAAATGGACAGCATGTGATTTAAATATGAGTGTCTGAGCAAAGGGTCTGAATACTTATGACCGTGTGATATTTCAGTTTGTCTTTTTATAAATTTGCAAAAATGTCTACATTTCTGGGGTTTTTTTTTCAGTCAAGATGGGGTGCAGAATGTTCTTTAATGAGGACAAAAATGAACTTTAGAATTTACCAAATGGCTGCAATGAAACAGAGTGAACATTTTAAAGGAGTCTGAATACTTTCCGTACCCACTGTATATCGGACAGCACTCTCCCATACAAGTATATGGGTGCATGCAAAGCATCGGACTGCACTCGGATGTGATCCGAGTGCAGTCCGATTACCGCAGACTCCAGCCATAGAGGAGTTGGAGAAATTACTTTGCCCTGACACTCGGATCACGCTTGCAGCGGAGCTGGAGCCGAGTGTCATTAGCTTATCGCATCAGATGCGCTACGCTAGTGTGACGCCCGGCCTCAAGTGTCGTTTTTCTGATTCTTTCTTGCTGTAGACTCTGATATAGGTTACAGAGATACAAATGAATCTTTGTCTCTCTACTCCTCCTCTCCTGTCTGTCAAGTGGCATACAGACATAACCGAGAGGCAACCTTCAGTTAAGAGCAGGCAAGCTAATGGCTAATGACATGATGCATCCTGGGAGTGATGGCAAATATGTTCCAGCTCCTATATTGCTAATAAATTACTTGTAAAGCGGAAACACCCACTGAAAAAAAAGTTGATGACAAGTTACAGAGCATGAGAATCGGGACACTTTCATGAAGATATTAGACAGCATATGTGTACAAAATGCAGTTTTTTGGATAATGTGGGCAACTTTTTCACAGGTTTTGTGTGAACGTAATCTTTTGCAAAATTCAAAGAAAATAATTTTAACAGGAAAGTCTTAAATTTGAAAGACCTCGTTACCTGTGTCTGTAAAAGGGTTTATTTTTTGTTGATATCTTTAAAAAGACTGTAATTGCAAAAAGGAGGAAAAACAGAGTTTTGGGCTAAAACATACTTAATTGTACATATAATAAAAAAATATATATTAAAAGGGGTATTCACATCTCCAAGATCCTATCCCAATATGTAGTAGGTGTAATAATAAAAATATTAGCAAATACCTCCGATTAGAAATGTAGTATAGTTCTTTTGATTTCCTATGTCTTTCCTCATGTGCAGGGCATTGCAGGACCTTTAGGTTTCCATGGTATACCTAAGTTCCTGCAATGCTTGCACATGAGGAAGACCTCGCGAATCAGAAGAACTATACTAAATTTCTAATTGAAGGTATTTGCCAATATTATTACACCTACTACATATTGGGATAGGATCTTGGAGATGGGAATACCCCTTTAAGCAAAAAGGCTTAAAGACAGACAAAACAATACATGGGCAACAAGGCAATAATAATAATCTTTTTATTTATATAGTGCCAACATATTCCGCAGCGCTTTACAATTCAGACAATTTACAGACATCATCACTGTCCCCATTGGGGCTCACAATCTACATTCCCTATCAGTATGTCTTTGGAGTGTTGGAGGAAACCGGAGAACCCGGAGGAAACCCACGCAAACACGGGGAGAACATACAAACTCCTTGCAGATGTTGTCCTTGGTGGGATTTGGACCCAGGACCCCAGCGCTACATGGCAGCAGAGCTAACCACTGAGCCACCGTGCTGCCTGACATATTCACTTTGGCAGCAATCGATGAAAGAAGTATGCATAGGCGTATTTTTGTGTGTATATTATATAATTTATACATTATATAATATACACACAAAAATACGCCTATGCATACTTCTTTCATCGATTGCTGCCAATGTGAATATGTTGCCTTGTTGCCCATGTATTGTTTTATATATATATATATATATATATATATATATATATATATATATATATATATATATATATATATATATATATATATATATATATATATATATATATATATATATATATATATATTGTACATGTATAAATCACAATGGTCATTAATTCAAATGCAGACATCCAAGTATCAAATTACCTATGTACATGGCAGAAAAACGCTCGTACCCATAGCACTAGTGCACATTGCAGAGTTACCAAACCGAAGAGTCCCCAACGCGTGTTTCGCGCATTTAATGTGTTTCTTCCTCAGTGGGGCTGGTACATCAGACTGAACAACGGGACCCTTAGGCTATGTGCCCACGTAGCTTTTTTGTAGCGTTTTTACGGCCGCAAAAACACTTGTAAAACCGTCTGCCATGCAAAGCAATGTGAATTCGGATGTGCTGTGCAAATGATGCGCTAATTAGCGCGCCAAATTCGCATTGCGTTGCAAAACGCAGCATGACCATTTCTACTGCGATCACACCGCAAATTCGCGGCCATTGAGGAACATTGAAACGCAGCAAACCCGCAGGTATATGTGGATTTGCTGCTTTTCAATTAAATTCAATGGCCGCGAATTTGCGGCGTAATCGCGGTGCGTGTGGTACCCGGGATGAAGAGGAGGCTACAACTCCACTTCATCCAGGCTACCACGCGGTGAAAAAAAGAAATAAAGTTAAAAATAAAAAAAACAAAACTGTATACTGACCTCTCCGGTCTACTCCCGGCCACGTCCTCTCTTCTCGGCGTCTCGCGGTGTACTGGCAGGACCTGCGGTGACGTCATTTAGTCACCTGATGGTCACGCGACCGCTGATGTCAGTGGTCAGGTGATGGTCTCGTGACCATCAGCTGACTAAATGACGTCACTGTGGGACGCCGAGGAGAGAGGACGTGGCCGAGAGAAGACCGGAGAGGTGAGTATCCAGGTTTTTTTTTGTTTTTAACTCTTTAACTTTTTTTTATTTTTTTTTATTTTTTACTATAGATGCTGCATTTAAAGCATCGAAGTTGGTCACACAATATAAATCCATGCCTGTTGCATGGATTTATATTGTGTGACCAATTTGTCAAGCACTTTCCAAGTGATGCTCAAAATCAGTTGGAAAAGTGCTTGAAAAAACGCATGTAAATCTGCATGTGGTTTTTTTTCTGCCAGAGAGAGGCAAAAACGCACTGCATCAAATCTGCTGCATGGGCACATAGCCTATATGTCCCAGGGGATTGATCATGTGATCAGAAGCCGCCCAATGAGATCGAGATCTGCCACAATTGTAATTCTAGGTCTCTCTCATGATACGAGGTATTGATGTGATTCATGGTTGTGTTAGGGGAGGTAATATTATAAACTACTTGCCCAACAGGAAACCCAATGGATTGTCTCTCTGGGCACCATGGCTCCAGATGGATTTAACGAGATTTAGCTGGTTTGATAAGATGCAAATAAGTTAGAGCCTTCAAACGAGAGTAGGTTTTATGAACAGAAGCATAAGTCTTACAAACCAAAAAGTTTTGTTGCTCAGTTAAATTTTAAACATAAAAGTGTGGGTCAATTATTTTACAACCCCTGTTTAATATTTTGTGGAATAACCCTTGTTTGCAATTACAGCTAATAATCGTCTTTTATAAGACCTGATCTGGCCGGCACAGGTCTGTGGAGTTATCTTGGCCCACTCCTCCATGCAGATCTTCTCCAAGTTATCTAGGTTCTTTGGGTGTCTCATGTGGACTTTATTCTTGAGCTCCTTCCACAAGTTTTCAATTGGGTTAAGGTCAGGAGACTGACTAGGCCACTCCAACACCTTGACTTTTTCCCTCTTGAACCAGGCCTTGGTTTTCTTGGCTGTGTGCTTTGGGTCGTTGTCTTGTTGGAAGATGAAATTACGACCCATCTTAAGATCCTTGATGGAGGAGCGGAGGTTCTTGGCCAAAATCTCCAGGTAGGCCGTGCTATCCATCTTCCCATGGATGCGGACCGGATGGCCAGGCCCCTTGGCAGAGAAACAGCCCCACAGCATGATGCTGCCACCACCATGCTTGAATGTAGGGATGGTATTCTTGGGGTCGTATGCAGTGCCATCCAGTCTCCAAACGTCACTTGTGTGGTTGGCACCAAAGATCTTGATCTTGGTCTCATCAGACCATAGAACCTTGAACCAGTCTGTCTCCGAGTCCTCCAAGTGATCATGAGCAAACTGTAGACGAGCCTTGACATGACGCTTTGAAAGTAAAGGTACCTTACGGGCTCGTCTGGAACGGAGACCATTGCGGTGGAGTACGTTACTTATGGTATTGACTGAAACCAATGTCCCCACTGCCATGAGATCTTCCCGGAGCTCCTTCCTTGTTGTCCTTGGGTTAGCCTTGACTCTTCGGACAAGCCTGGCCTCGGCACGGGAGGACACTTTCAAAGGCTGTCCTGGCCGTGGAAGGCTAACAGTAGTTCCATAAGCCTTCCACTTACGGATGATGCTCCCAACAGTGGAGACAGGTAGGCCCAACTCCTTGGAAAGGGTTTTGTACCCCTTGCCAGCCTTGTGACCCTCCACGATCTTGTCTCTGATGGCCTTGGAATGCTCCTTTGTCTTTCCCATGTTGACCATGTCTGAGTGCTGTTCACAAGTTTGGGGAGGGTCTTAAATAGTCAGAAAAGGCTGGCAAAAGAGATCTTTAATCCACACTTGTGAAGCTCATTATTCTTGGTGTCTGAACTACTTCTTAATACTTTAGGGGGACCAAACAGAATTCTTGTGGTTTGAGGGGTTGAATAATAAATGACACTCTGAATTAACTTTTTACGTTTAAAAAAAAAATAAATAAATTTGCTGCAGTGCATTTCCCACTTCCAGGCTGATCTACAGTACAAATGTCACAATGCCAAGTTAATTCCGCATGTGTCAACCAGCTAAATCTGCAGGGGGTTGAATACTACTTGTAGGCACTGTGTGTGTATATATATATATATATATATATATATATATATATATATATTAGTGCTGGCCAAAAGTATTGGCACCCCTGCAATTCTGTCAGATAATACTCAGTTTCTTCCTGAAAATGATTGCAATCACAAATTCTTTGGTATTATTATCTTCATTTAATTTGTCTTCAATGAAAAAACACAAAAATAATTGTCCTAAAGCCAAATTGGATATAATTCCACACCATGCCTAAAAAAAGGGGGTGGACAAAAGTATTGGCACTGTTTGAAAAATCATGTGATGCTTCTCTAATTCGTGTAATTAACAGCACTTGTATCTTACCTGTGCCACCTAACAGGTGTTGGCAATAACTAAATCACACTTGCAGCCAGTTAACATGGATTAAAGTTGACTCAACCTGTGTCCTTGTGTGTACCACATTGAGCATGGAGAAAAGAAAGAAGACCAAAGAACTGTCTGAGGACTTGAGAAACCAAATTGTTAGGAAGCATGAGCAATCTCCAGGCTACAAGTCCATCTCCAAAGACCTGAATGTTCCTGTGTCTTCCGTGCGCAGTGTCATCAAGAAGTTTAAAGCCCATGGCACTGTGGCTAACCTCCCTAGATGTGGACGGAAAAGAAAAATTGACGAGAGATTTCAACGCAAGATTGTGCGGATGGTGGATAAAGAACCTCGACTAACATCCAAACAAGTTCAAGCTGCTCTGCAGTCCGAGGGTACAACAATGTCAACCTATACTATCCGTCGGCGTCTGAATGAAAAGGGACTGTATGGTAGGATACCCAGGAAGACCCCACTTCTTACCCCGAGACATAAAAAAGCCAGGCTGGAGTTTGCCAAAACTTACCTGAGAAAGCCTAAAACGTTTTGGAAGAATGTTCTCTGGTCAGATGAGACAAAAGTAGAGCTTTTTGGGAAAAAGCATCAACATAGAGTGTACAGCAAAAAAAAGAGGCATTCAAAGAAAAGAACACGGTCCCTACAGTCAAACATGGCGGAGGTTCCCTGATGTTTTGGGGTTGCTTTGCTGCCTCTGGCACTGGACTGCTTGACCGTGTGCATGGCATTATGAATTCTGAAGACTACCGACAAATTTTGCAGCATAATGTAGGGCCCAGTGTGAGAAAGCTGGGTCTCCCTCAGAGGTCATGGGTCTTCCAGCAGGACAATGACCCAAAACACACTTCCAAAAGCACTATAAAATGGTTTGAGAGAAAGCACTGGAGACTTCTAAGGTGGCCAGCAATGACTCCAGACCTGAATCCCATAGAACACCTGTGGAGAGATCTCAAAATGGCAGTTTGGAGAAGGCACCCTTCAAATATCAGGGACCTGGAGCAGTTTGCCAAAGAAGAATGGTCTACAATTCCAGCAGAGCATTGTAAGAAACTCATTGATGGTTACCGGAAGCAGTTGTTCGCAGTTGTTTTGGGTAAAGGTTGTGCAACCAAGTATTAGGCTGAGGGTGTCAATACTTTTGTCTGGCCCATTTTTGGAGTTTTGTGTGAAATGATCAATGATTTGATTTTTGCTTCATTCTCTTTTGTGTTTTTTCCTTGCAAGCAAATTAAATGAAGATAATAATACCAAAGAATTTGTGATTGCAATCATTTTCAGGAAGAAACTGAGTATTATCTGACAAAATTGCAGGGGTGCCAATACTTTTGGCCACCACTGTGTATTATATATATATATATATGTATGTGTGTGTCTGTATTTGGATTAATGATGATTGTGCCCTTTATTTGTACTGTATATAGAAATAAGCATATGCATACGTCTTTCATTTCTGCTAATGTGCATGTACTGCCTTGTTGCCCATGTATTGTTTCTGTCTTTATGCCTTTTTTGCTTATTTAAATATTTTTACTATATGGACAATCAATAAATAAGTATCTTTTTTAGCCCAAAACTCTGTTTTCCTCCTTTTTATAATAAGGAATTTGGAGTTGCCTTTTGTGTCAACTTTTGTTCTACGTTCAATGGCTAAATTCACTTGGTAACAATGTACCTAGATTTATGTGGATTAACTGTAAAAGGCAGTGTAGCTGCTCGTTTGTGCCTCGCTGCCATCGATGGCTTCCCGGTCAGTATTTCCTAACATGGGGAAGCAGTGATGGAACCTACGGCCCTACCTACCCGGATTCCCAGCATTGCTCGGCCCGTGTAGAGGCCGATGGGGCCCCACATAGTCACACTTTGTGCACTAATGGAACACTCTGACCTCATTGGCAAGGAGAAGGTTAACACCCAGTTGTCAATTTATGATGGTGTTTCTAGGAGAAATATCACAGCATCACAACAAAGTTGAAAATAAATTAGCGCAGAAACAATTTAATGGGGACTGCAAGTATTTCCCAATATAAACACTCATGAGCTGTAACAGGTCCATGTAAGTTTTATTATAAAACTGGCATGTTTTATTTAGCTATTTTACCTCCAAACATTAATAGTTCAGTGTGTAGAAGCCCCGTACAGCTAGTACAAATGTTTCCTTTCCCCCTTCCCCGTGATGTTTCCTTTCCCCCTCCCTGTGATGTTTTCTGCCTTTTGTCTGTTTGCTGTCGGTCCTTGGCTCGGGATGCCGGGTCGTCCCCAGTAATTCACCTGTTTGCTGAGCAGCTCAGTGAAGTCCTCGGTTTATTTCCAATAGCAGCTGGGTGCTTCCACCTGTATAAACTAGCAGAGCGGCCATAAACTAGGGATACACAGCACACTCTATTTTGTCACCAGCATTCAAAGCTGGATTTTATGTCGTTTTCTGTAAAATGTCCATTTGAGACTTGAACGAGCCAAGTTCTGAAAGCATGCTTTTACTATCGAGCACTAAAACGGTAGCAGCTTGTGGATCTACAGAGTGATGCCGAACAGTTTGCAGACTTCCTAGTTTCTCATAACTTGATGCATAGAATAAAGTTGTTATACTCGTCTCATATGGGTGAGACTGATGAATTTAATTAATCTATTGTTCCCTTTCAGAAAATCCCGGTCCCCAGGTACAGCTTGTCGAAAGAAAAAAACAAGGCGTACTTCACTCATCCTCCCCGGGTTCAGCTCTGAGTCCCTACCACTGCTCCTACAGTCAGTGATTGGCTGCAGCACTGACATCACGTAGACAGCACAGTAGCCGGTCTCTGAGCGCAGCAGCTCTGCCCATGTAGATGGAACATAGAGCAGCTGAGCTCACCGATTGGCTGTCAACACAACATCTGCGCTGCAGCCAATCACTTTAGGTCTGGAGCAGTAGCACAGACTCAGCAGGGGACCTGTCAACTGAGAGTCAAACATGTTTTATTTTTATTTTTTTCTAAGAAGCTCTACCAAAGACCAGGATTTTCTGGAGAGACAACCCCCTTTAACTTATGTTAAACTGCTTTAGGGTGTCCAGAAAACACATTGTATACTACAGTAAGTACAAAGTAATACCAAAGTAGAAATGTACAGACTCCAGAAAAAAAGAAATATTACCATACTTCTGTTGTACATTTTATGTATTCAAGACATAGCTTGTTACTGTAATCATATAAGTATGTAGTGGGAGACTTATCAAGCTAACGTGCAAGAATATCATGCATATTGCACCAAAAAGTGTTTTTCTTGATTTGCGCCATATTTTTTATGCTTTGGTCACTTTCTGAGTCTTGTCCAAAGGAGGGGCAGTGGATTTGCTGGAAAAGGATGTAGCTTAGCGGAGAAGGTGCAAAGATCAATTTACTACATCATGTACCATACTTTTGGCACAAAGTATTAGATATGAGCCTTTATGAAGGAGCCGGCGTGTGGAACAAGAGAAGTCATACGTTTTGGCTTACTGACTGGACAGCCCTGGTTAGAATCTAGCCAAGCTTTAGGCTTCATGGGGATTGCCGGTTACCTAAGGCCGCTGCCACCAATATCCTACAGAGCTCTGTCCCTGTGTTTTATTCAAGTGTTTAGTGTGAGAAAACTCTGGAGTGACACCTTCACTGTGCTCATTTATAGCTTCACAAAGTCCTGCACTGAAACCATGACTGAGCACAGCATCCAAGCGCAGGACTACCCCGGGGAATAGTTGCCCTGCCGGACTACTCTTGGCCAAGTAGGACACCACGAGCAGTGAAACAAGTGGATTTGCCGCTCATAGCTCCAGAGTTTTCTCACACAAGACGCTTGATTAAAACTCGTGGTAAGTTTGAGGCCATGAGGGTCCCTTAGAGGTCTTGTCTAGGTCCTGAGACCCCTTAGCCCACTGATCAAAACACTTATCTGCTGTGTGGTGCTCAGGAAGCAAGAGCGCTCTACTCCTGTCTGAGTTCGCATTCAGAACATTGTATGAGTTGTAGGTCTGTGAGCTTATACACAGATTGGCTTATGGGCTCATAGACTTGTTATCGAGCCTGTAAGCAGCGCTGTGTAGAGCTTCCTGCTTTGTGAGAAACCCCAGACAAGTGTTTTGAGTGGCTGGTGGGGGTCCTATAATGTAGACCCTCTCTCACTTGTAGGGTTTGTCAGTGCCTGTTACAAAACCTATATCATTATATTATAAACACAAGGCTCTGTTCCCATCACAGTTGGAGCCTAAGTAGAAGGCATATGTTGGAGGATCTCCGGTTGTATCCATCTGATGGAAGGCTGCGATGTATCTCATTGTCTAGGCATAAAAAGGGATACATCACTAATAAACTTGTGTTGTAGTAGAATATTTTACTGTATACCTTTATATGAAACTGCATAGTTTACGGCACTATTCCGTATACCCACCCGACAGAGACCAGAAGAACGTTCTTTTGGCCTCATTGTGAATGCAGCAGAGGCTTAATATTTGATATGGCCAAGATTCCCTCACTTATGGATGACACCAATGTATTTGAAATTTAACCTGTGGACATTTGTCTGAGTTAACATTTTTTTTTTTCCTAAGGAGAAACTTTACCACTTAAATACCTTAGACCCACTGTCAGAGGCTTCTCACCCAGCCAAATCCTCCTGCTTTGCACTGATGAGGGGCAAACACTACAAAACATGTATCTGCAAATGGAGTTTCTAGTTTGGCTTCTTATGCGAAGTCATGTGGCAAGGCTTGTTAAAGGGTCGATATTGACTTTTCGGATTACTACACCCCATAGGTGGTTTTAGGGATCCTGTTCTCGTCATTTATGAAGGTCATTTACAGTATAGAGGCACTTGACCAAGTCTCTTACACATTTTAGCCTATCCTACCAGTCGCCTCAGTGAAGCTTCCTGAATGAAATGGGGGCCCAGCTGCATTTCTGAATAAGTCAGACTTGAAGTGACAAGGCGCACCAGTCACTCTGGAAGCACATGGCCAAGGATTGTGATTCTGTGAATGTGGTGTTTTCTGAAATCCTGCAGGCGTAATGCTCACATTCCCAAACCTGATCCACTGTTGATAGAAAAACTGCAGTTTCCCTGTTTGAATAGCTGCAGCGTAAGTGTCCGGCTCCGCTGGTGTATGCAGAACGCTTGTGATGTAAAAACGTCCAAGAAAGCAAAATGTGCTAAAGAGCTTTACCACCATCCAGAATAAACATTTGTTTTACTACAATCCAAAGTACCTGGCTCCTCAAACAGTGATGTTATTTCTACTTGTAGCAATCCATCTTTGTGCCGGGTGCTCCAGGTCTCGCTTATACGCTCTCTGTACACAACCTCCTTCCGGACGCTCTTATATAAGAGTCTTCTAAAGATTTAATATGTTTTTTATTTTTGCAGACTGTCAGGTAATGTTGCTTACTCGGAAATTGCTTTCTAAGTAAAATAAAGTTGTAAATTCTCAGACGTGGAAAGTTATTTAGAAAGTGTTTCTCTCAGTCTGTTGTGTATTTTACCACATGAGCATACATTGTATTGAGGTCAACTAACTTCCATAAAATCAATCAGACTGATACCTATTGGTCCAGATACTCTAGATTAGCAAGGGCAGAAAAAAATAATCGGCTCATACCCTGCAGTGGTTTGTAGGCAGCCAAGCTGCCACTTGTTGCAGGGTTTTCTTCTTAAATCTGTTCTGGAATTTTCTCTAGGCCAAGCTGATATCCTGTATAGATGACCGTTTGCGCTGGGTTGTACAGTGGCCAATTAGGTTTGCTTCTGGTTGTCAGAAATCAGAGCTGTGTGAAAGCTCCAAGCAGGGCTATAGTGAAGCAGCCGTGTCTGCTAAAAAGGAGAGATCCTTCTGCAGCCTCAGGACCCATCCAATCTGCACTTTTCCCCACGTTCAGTGGTCCCGTCGGGCCTTATGTCTGAATCCCCTGCAAAATGAGATACGGGTGTATGCCCCAACGGGGCCATTGCCTATAATGATGCAGATGGAGTATCCATGCGCTCTGTCGTGCACAATTATCGGGTGTATATGCCTACTGGAGGTGGACGCCCAGGCATAATTTGCTGCATCTGAGTGTCCGCCTCAAGTAGGCGTATAAGCCCCAAAAATGGTGCATGACAGATCTCATGGAGACGTTGTCTGCACCTTTAGAACAATGGCCCTGTCAGTGCATACACCCGAATCCCATTTTGCAGAGGTGGGGTTTGGACTTGGGTGACAAGACCGCTGAATGTGGGGAAGAATGCAGTGTGGAAGGGGTCTCGCTCACATGCAATAGAAAGGTTTGTCCAGCCACTGAATTAAAAAAAAAAAAATAAATAAAGTTTACAATGTTGTAAACTTTTTAGATATTCCGGCAAACTTGCCACAATGGTGACTAACACCAGCCTGAGTCTGAATATCATAGACCTGTGTATAGAGGCCTGGACAAGCAGTCACTCTGTATGATTGCAGACTTATGAATCCCCCCAGCGCAGGCACTGTGCGCTGCAGGGATTTGCCGTTTTCAGTCCTGAAACCGGAGGGTATGACTTATGCATACCCCCGGCAGTGGGCGTGGCCTCTCTCTCCATACACTTGTATTGCTCGAAGCCACGCCTTCAAGTCGGACACGCCCACTGTACAGCTGCGTCACTAGACGGGCCGTGTCCTTTCTCTATACAGATGTATGGAGTGAGGTGGCGTCGACTGGCCGGGGGAATCTTATTTCGGGTCTGAAACCGGCGAATCCCCGCAGGGCGCAGTGCATGTGCTGGGGGGGGGATTTATAAGCCTGCAGTCACACAGAGTGACTGCCGACTTATCACATTTGACTGGACAAACGCCTCTAAGGAAAGAAAAGTGGCCTTTTTTTTTTTTTCTTTTTCAATGAAACATTTAATATAGTTCGTGAGACATGTATCCTCATGATTTTTTCCTATTGCCATGGAAAGTCTGCGCTAAAGGGGCTGTCCAAGAGGTGAATAAATTACTGCAGCAACAGGAAATATTGTATTTTTTTAATTGTACACCCTTACTTAGTGTCAGTGGACCCCAGTTCCCCAATTAATTAGTGTAATTCTACTATTAACAACTGTTCTCAATAAGTTATTTAAATATTGTCTTTAATGTGCCTGTTGATTACATTTGATCTCCTTTAAAGCACTGCTTCAGCGGTTTTTTTTTTTTTTGTTTTTTAATTTCATCCCTGGAGTGGTATTACTAATCTGTATTCCCTGACCCTGCAATATACTTACCAGCTGGCGTCTTCTGCTCCTCCCAGTCCCGCTCCTCCATCATGTGACCATAAGTCAGAGGTAACGGTCACAAGCTCTCAATGTGACTCTGTAAGACACTCCTTCTGGTCCCATTCTTGCTGTCATAGACTTGCATTGGGACGTGACCCCCAGCTCGCCCAGAAAACTGGCGCGATCCAGCAGGTCACAAACTGCCGAAGATGACCGAAGCAACATCAAGAACAGATGAGGACTGTGGCTGGTGAGTATGAGACTAGGGACAGGGAAATTACAACAGTGACACTTCACTGCATTCAAACAAGCAACACTTGCATTCAAATCAGCACTCACCTCTGCTAAACAGGCCTACTTCACAACCCTCATATCCTCCCTATCCTACAACCCCAAACAGCTATTCAACACTTTTAACTCTCTCCTCCGCCCTCCACTGCCCCCTCCGACCTCCGTCATCTGTGCTGAGGAGTTTGCCACACACTTCAAAAACAAGATTGACCACACACGGCAAGTCTTTACTGTCTGACCACCACAACCCCTTAGTTTTCCACAGCATTTCCCTACCCCCATAACCTCCCTTCCCAACATCACGGAAAGAGACCTTACTCGTCTCCTCTCCAAATCACATCTTACCACATGTGCACTCGACCCCATCCCATCCCACCTCCTCCTCAACCTCACCCCCACACTCATCCCATCCCTAACCCATCTCTTCAACCTATCACTATCTTCTGGTACTTTCCCCACTGCCTCCAAACATGCCACAATCACGCCCATCCTCAAAAAGCCATCCCTCGACCCAACCGCCTTGTCCAGCTATCGCCCCATATCGCTGCTCCCATTTGCCTCCAAACTCCTTGAGCAACACGTTCACGCTGAACTTTCCTCCCACTTTTCATCTAACTCTTTCTTCGACAACCGACAATCCGGCTTCCGCCCCCACCATTCCACCGAAACTGCCCTTACCAAAATCACCAATGACTTACAGCCGAAGCTAACAGACAATTCTCTGTACTCCTTCTTGACCTGTTCTCTGCTTTCGATACAGTTGACCATTGCCTCCTACTACAGATACTCTCTTCCTTTACCCTATCCTGGATCTCCTCATACCTTTCTAACCGCACATTTAGCGTCTCCCACTCCCACACTACCTCCTCACCCCGCCCCCTCTCTGTTGGAGTCCCTCAAGGCTCTGTCCTAGGACCCCTACTCTTCTCAATCTATACCCTTGGCCTGGGACAGCTCATAAAATCCCATGGCTTCCAGTACCATCTGTACGCTGATGACCCCCAGATCCACCTCTCTGGCCCAGACGTCACCTCTCTGCTGTCCAGAATCCCAGCATGTCTAGCAGCCATATCCTCCTCCTCCCGCTACCTCAAGCTCAATGTGGACAAAACTGAACTCATTATCTTTCCCCCATCTCTCATATTTTTCCCACCTGATCTTTCTATCACAATAAATGACATTACTCTTTCCCCTGTACCGACAATCCGCTGCCTCGGAGTAATCCTTGACTCCGCCCTGTCCTTCAAACCCCACACCCAAGCTCTCGCCACCTCCTGTCGCCTCTAGCTTAAAAATATTTCCAGAATCCGTCCTTTCCTCAACCCTCAATCTACTAAACTGCTTGTGCATGCCCTCGTCATCTCCCGCCTCGACTATTGCAACATCCTCCTCTGTGGCCTACCTGCTGACACTCTCGATTCCCCCCCCTGCCCATCCTCAACTCTGCTGCACGACTTGTTCATCTCTTGCCTCGCTACTCCTCTGCTACCCCCCCCTTTGCAAATCCCTTCATTGGCTCCCATTCCCCCAGCATATCCAGTTCAAACTACTAACACTGACTTACAAAGCCATCCATAACCTCTCTCCTCCGTACATCTCTGAACTAATCTCCCGATATATTCCTTCACGTAACCTCCGGTCCTCCCAAGACCTCCTTCTCTCCTCCACACTTATTCGTTCCTCACGCAATCGCCTCCAAGATTTCTCCCTAATATCCCCCATCCTATGGAATTCTGTGCCTCAACACGTCCGATTATCCACCACACCTGGATCCTTCAGACGGAACCTGAAAACCCATCTCTTCAAACAAGCTTACAGCCTGCCATGACGTTGCTTGCGGTCACCTCAACCAACAACACCGGAACTACTGCAACCCCTCAACCTACTGTCTCTGCCCCTTTCCTGTAGAATGTAAGCCCGCAAGGGCAGGGTCCTCTTCCCTCCTTACCGTTCTATCATTGTTAGTTTGTTTACTGCAAGTGATGTCTGTATTTGGTATGTAACCCCTTCTTATGTACAGCGCCATGGAATCAATGGCGCTATATAAATTATTATTAATAATAATAATAATAATAATAATAATGACACCACTCTGACAGGGAAATAAAAAACTCTGGAGTAGTGCTTTAATGTTGTTTCTATGTATGTAAGAAATGCCTTTAAAAAGTTTTTCTTATTGTCCATCTTCAATTGTGTATTTAGGATACTATCTTCCTAACGATGATGGAGAATTTTACCAATTCTGCTATGTGACCCATAAAGGAGAGATACGTGGAGCAAGCACACCCTTCCAATTTCGCACGTCATCACCTGTAGATGAGCTATTAACCATGGAAGATGAAGGTCATTCAGACATGTTGGTGGTAACCACTAAGGCTGGTCTACTCGAGGTACGTTTAAGATAATTACTGATTTATGCCCATTCTTAGTTTTGCAATTGTGTGTAGATAAAATTAGACATTTTACAGCCTTGAGGACAGAATTTTCCAAACGACAAATTTGATCCACTTTATATTTATTGGCATGATATTTCTCTCATTAACATCTTTGTAATGTTTGGTAGTAAAGTTATTGTGACATGCTGCCACGTTCAAAAAGGGCAGAGCACAGATTAGATGGTCACTGTAGATTGAATCAGTAGTACGAGTGAATATAAGAAACTTTGTAATATGTCTTAAATAAGGTTCTTTCTTCACATATGAGTTATCCCCCCCCCCACCTCCTAATATAATTGCTCACTCTGAAAAACTGCTAAACAGGAGGCAGCTGTAACCTGTCTCCTCAGTGAGCTAACTGATTGGTTGTGTCACTGAGAGAGGACAAGCAGAGTGACAGGCCTTCCTGCTGCTTTCATAAGTGTTTCTCACTCCAATGCTGGTTTACAGTGCTGCTGTACTCCTGTCCTCCATGTTGCTTTTGCTTTCGAACATGTTCCACATAGCGATAAAAGAGCAGGAATCCCTCATGTCTGTGTGCTGTGTATGGGAGATATCACTGCAGCTAGTTTCCTCTCACTAGGTCAGAGACAACTCAAAATTAGGGATATAACCTGTGAAGGGAAAAAAATTGTGAAAAGTGTAACACCGAAGTCATATAATGAGCAGAAAGTGTTTTTACTTATCTGTTCACTGGCTGGTACATCCATTGTCGGTTGTCTGGAGCTAAGCCTGCACCATAACCTGGAGATGCAGGCTGTTACACAGTCAGCATCTGCCTTTAACAGCAGTGATTGGAGCTGAGCTACTATTGCTGCTTCTAACTCCTTAAATGCCGCAATCAATTTCTGAGAGTGTCATTTAAGGCCAGCATTGCGGGCAGCGGGCCATTCACCATGATTGTGGGTAGCCAGCGGTCTGAAAGCTTCTGTGGCCGTCATGCTGGCACTCCTGCAAAGGTCACCATGTCGGCACTCTTAGAATTTCATTCCCGTTAATCAGCATGTCGTATGATAAAGTGAACAATGTCATTCAAAAGCACAATTTATTCTGTAAAACAAAAGCCCTTTTACAGCTATGTTGACATAAAATTATAGTTCTGGCTCTTGGAAGTTGGGAAGGAAAAAAAGTCAGAAATGCACAAAAAAACAAAACAAAAAAAAAAATGCGGAAAATCGCCCAGTCCTAAAGTTTAAAAATGGCCAGAAAGACTTGTACTTCCATATATGCCATAAACCTGAAACAATGGATAATTTCTAATCCATTGACAATTAGAAGTCTTCAGCTGTCCCCACCCGCAGGCGGCATCATCCAGTCGTTGCTTCAGTGACCTTTCTATACCCTAGTGATGTATCTGTGGTAGTAATAGGAAAACTCGGCCTTGTGACAGAGCTATACATGAATTCTTATTGGATCTATGTCTATATCAAGCAGAACCTCTTGGCCCGTGTGTAACATCTGGGTAATGGATGTTTCCAAGATGAACCATTTCCAACACATCTACAGTGGGGAAAAGAAGTATTTGATACCTTCCAATTTTGCAAGTTCCCACCTACAAAGAATGGAGAGGTCTGTAATTATTATCGTAGGTAAACTTCAACTGTGGGAGACTGAATCTTGGAAAAAAAAAAACAGAAAATCCCATTGTATGATTTTTAAATAAATTGCAATTTATTGCATGGACTAAGTATTTGATCACCTACCAACCAGCAAGAATTCTGGCTCTCACAGACCTGTTAGTCTTTTTTTTAAGAAGTTCTCCTACTCTACACTCATTGCCTCTATTAATTGTACCAATTATTAGAAAATGGAAGAAACACAAGATGACTGTCAATCTTCCTCAGTCTGGGGCTCCATGCAAGATCTCACCTCGTGGGGTAAGGATGATTCTGAGAAAGGTCAGGAATCAGCCCAGAACTACAGTCTCAAACATTACCGTTAGGAACACTCTACCCCGTCATGGATTAAAATCCTGCGGGGCATGTAAGGCCCCCCTGCTCACGCCAGAATATGTCTAAACATGTTTGAGGTTTGTCAATGACCACCTGGATGATCCAGAGGAGGCATGGGAGAAGGTCATTTGGTCAGATGAGGCCAAAATATAACTTTTTTTGTATCAACTCCACTTGCCGTGTTTGGAGGAAGAAGGATGAGTACAACCCCAACAACACCATCCTAACCGTGAAGCATGGTGGGGGAAACATCATACTTTGGGGGTGCTTTTCTGCAAAGGGGACAGGACGACTGCATTGTATTGAAGAGAGGATGGATGGGGTCATGTATCGCGAGATTCCTGGAAGATCTGGAGAAGATCTGTATGGAGGAGTGGGCCAAAGTCCCTGCTGCAGTGTGTGCAAACTTGGTCAAGAACTACAGGAAACTTCTGACCTCTGTTATTGCAAACAAAGATTTCTTTGTCAAATACTAAGTTCTGTTTTTCTATTGTATCAAATACTTTTTTAATGCAATAAAATGCAAATTAATTATGTAAAAATCATACAATTGGATTTTATTTTAAGATTCTGTCTCTCACAGTTGAAGTGTACCTACGATAAAAATTACAGAACTCTCCATTCTTAGTAGGTGGGAAAACTTGCAAAATCGGCATTGTATCAAATACTTATTTTCTGTACCTTCATCCCATACTTGTACAAGGTCTCTGAAATGGCACCCTAGAACTAGCATGGAGCTTAATATATAGTCTATAGACTGTCAGTCCCAAACCAAAGGACTAGGGCTACGTTTCTATTTTATTACATATCTGTAATTGCCGTTCATGGAACAAAATAGAAATTGGTCTCATGAGATACTCATTAAAGCCAAGTCCTGTTTCACCTTAAAGGGAAACATGTATCCTATTCTTCCTTCTTGTGTTTCATATAAATGAAACAGCGGCCGTGTCCATCCTATTCAGCTTCTCAACATTGCTTGCCTTGAGTGTAGATTTTGTGTAAGGCTCCGTTCACATCTGCGCTGGAGGCTCAGATTTTATCGGAAAATAAGCAGCTCGAAATACCGCTCTAATTTTATTGTAAATGTTATTATATTATGTTACATTCCAGAACTGTAGAAAAAATCATGGACTTACCATCCAAAAGTCGTACAATGACCCACTGAGAGGTTCACCGTGACGTGGTAGTAGGCTTCGTACTGTCTGATCAGAATGTTAAACGAAGAACCTCATGTTCAGTTTTGTCAATTTTTGCCTAGCAGCATTAGGTCATGTCATGGTATGATTTTTGGATGTGCAGTCCATGTCTTTTTTTTCTCTCTACAGTTCTGGAATATGGTATTAGTGTCCCCTCTTGCTTTTGTTTTACTTGGATTGGGTTTCCTTCCATTTGACCCAGACATTTTTAAATTAGCAGGAGACTGCAACATGGGTTCTACCTGTTTTTGTTCCTAGCTCACAGCCTGAGAGCTTGTGCAAGGTGAGTTTTTCACATCCATTCACCTGGTGTTGGTGCTGTATAGCTGCCAGTGTTGCTGTGCTTTATAAGGTGGTATGGCCTGGAGTCATCGAGACTCAGCCTCGCAGCATGGGTGCTGTCAGGCACCAGATCGCCCACTCTGCTGGTGCACAGACGTTGGCATGGTGGTTTGCTCACGGCGCCGCAGCTTTTTAGTCAGGGACCCACTGACAGGTTCACTGTGACGTGGTAGTGGGCTTCTTACAGTCTGATCAGGATGTTAACTAAGAACCTCATGTTCAGTTTTGTAAATTTTTGCCTAGCGTTATTAGATCAATGAGTGATTTTTGGATGTGGGGTCCATGCAGTTTTTTTTTTTCTTACAGTTCTGTTATGTTACAATGCTCAGCTGTATCATGGGGCGAATGGGCTGCTCCGACCCTTGGGTGCATCACTCATGTTACTTTCCGTCCATCTTGTATTAATTATTGCTTTTAATCATTTCAGCTTAAAATAGAAAAGACTATGAAAGAAAAAGAGGAGTTGCTGAAGATAACTGCTGTACTGGAGAAGGAGACCACGCAGCTAAGGCAAGAGGTGGAAGGACTGGAAATGGCCCTGTCACGTGAGAGAGAGTGCTCTGACCAGCTGATCGCAGAGCGAGATGTAAGTCTTAATAAATTATCATACTTAATAGTTTAGACATTTTTGACATATGTGCCCATACAGTACATAGTCATGTTGCTGTAAATTCTAAAGCGATCTTCTCTGGTGGATTTTACCTTCTTGTGAATTGTGTTCCTGGTGTTGGATTTTCATCTTATTCTGTTACTGAAATAATTCTGATGATGTCCTTAGGCCTTCATCTGTCTGCTTGAGTGGTATCTGCCGTCCATCATGGCATTAAGTGTGCTGAAAGGAGGCCAAACCTCGAGAACAGGGTGCCTCTTATTCAGTCAGACTGGGATCTGCCTACTTCAGTGGTGCCACACATGAGATTTTGGGGCACTATTCAGGGTGTGCTAAAGCCACTATAAGCATCTTATTTGTGCTAACAGATTCCCTGAGTAACGTAAAGTTACTTTCTGGTAAATTGGCAGAAATATCTGAGACCGGACAGAATGACTGTTCAAACTAGGTACAGGTGCTCAGTGCACCCTAGGTGTGGCCAACGTTTAAGTGTACATTCCCAACTACTTGTTTCCATCTCCCTTTCCTCTTTGACAGCTTTGGCTCTAGCGAATGGTGGAAATAGATGGAAAACGAGCAAGTGGGAAGGTGTATTTAAATGTTTGGCCACACCAAGGGTCCACAGAGTGCCTGGCCTTGTTTTAAACAGTTCTTCTGTTCTGGCAGACTCCCTTTAAGTCACATGCAGTCAGGATATGAAAAGCAACCATGGGAGAACATGCTGCAAAATTTGCCAAAGAAAATACTATGGCTGTCTCTTATTGCTATTGTTGAACTGCTTCTGGTGGTGGTCATGTAGAGGAGACCCCATGGGATGAAGGTGACCTTTTGTGGATCTTTGGCCACATTTCAAGGTAGAGTCTTCATAGCTCAAGCCTTTGGTTTGTATGTCAGTATCAGTATGACTTACATTTATGGTTTATAGGGGAAAAAGAAAAGTGCTTGTAATGGCAAAATAATACTAGACTTGCGCGGATAACCACACGCCCGAAGCCACATATGGCCATGGTGCACAGCCATCGACAATCCTGGTGGAAGGCATGCTCCTCGGTGTCTCTTGGCTGCATGTATTTTTCATGTTAAAAAGAAGTGGAGTGGCTCATAGTTGGAAGCAGGACTTGGTAGCTGTACCAGTGGTGTACAGTATGGCCATCTTTGAGATCCCCATATACTCAGCTGTTTAAGCATCTCACTACTATGAACAAAACGTAATCCTTACCCAAACTGATGAGATGGGGACTTATCTGACATTTACAGCATGTAAGTGTTATGGTGGCTCTTGGTGTTGGTTCAGTTTGATGTGGCCCTTGGACCTCACTTTGTCCAGGCAGCACTCTGCACACCTGCTGCTGGGGTCCTGAGGATCATCTGATGATCATGGTTCCCCTGATCTGTTCTAAGTTCCCCTTCAGTACATCCCCTGGTGAATCCTCATGATGGAGGATGAAATGCATTGGGAAGTTGTGTGGGGTACAGTATAACATTATTGGAAGTCCTACACTTGGGTACTGTCTTGTAAGGGCAGCGGGAGCTAATGCATGGGGCATGACTGGGAGGTATAGCCAATGTATAGACCTGTATTAACCTTCTAGATCCCATACTTTCTACTGGACATCATAGATGTGTTCCTGGAAGTTGGGTGAGATCACACCATCTATTATCATGAGCAGCTTTTTACCCGTTGTAGGACTGTTTTACTGCAATTTGTAGCCACAGTTTGTTACTTTGTGAATCAGCCCCTTCTGGGAACACTCGATTAGTTACCTCTAACCATTTCTGTATCTTCTAATTCTATTATACTTTAAAAGTTATATTTTAATACATACATGGTCCATATATCCCCCCAAGAAAAAAAAATAGGGAATCCCTGCTATGAGAAGTGAAGGAACAATGCCTGAAATGGGTGAGGAATCCGAACTTAAGGGTTTTACACCTGCTGATGATCCAATAAAGACTTCATTCTAATTTGGTGCCTTGGTTAATTCTTGGTTAAGTCTTCTTGCAATTATTTTAGTGACAACTAGAAACTGCGTCGTTTGGATGCTACGGCCAAAAAGACAGTTTTTCTTTTGGACAGGTTTGATGACTTGTCTGCCGGCTCTATGTGCAAAGCATACACACAAATAAGGGAAGACCTGTCAATCAGGGTGAGTTGGGCGGGGACAATCCAGTGGGGAGCCACCCAGAGGACTCTTTCCTTTGGGCCCCAGTTTCAGAGTAAAGCCTAGTTCATCAGCACAAGGTAACCTGTAGCTATGGGATGCTGCCTGAGGTTAGGGCGGTAGGATTCTGTCTCATCTTATAGTTTTTAAATGATTTTGTGCCGGAAAGAATTTAAAAAATACATTCTTATTTCCCATCTTAATCACAAATGTATTTCTTACCTCCTGCTTAGATTGCACTGAATATATTACACTGTCCAGAGGCTGTAATCCCACCCATCGTTTTGTCCTAAATCTCCAGGAAACCTTTCTTTTCTATGTAATGTTCTGAGCAGATCTTTCCTTTTAGGTTCATTGTTCCTTTACTGGGTGGCAGCAGATGCCACGTGTAAACCAGGGCATTTGTTAGGGAAATTGTCCCTGAAGTCAGTGAGATTTGCTTATACGTGACCATAGTGAATACTGATGCTGTGAGAATGCCGAGTCTATAAGGATCGGGGCCTCTAGCCGTCCTCCCTCTTAGTACCCTGCTCTGACGTGGCGGCCGGCCGGTCTCCGGGGTGTGCTGCTTGCTTTGAAGCTGTGGCTGGAGCTGAATGAGATGATGACAAGCGATATAGTATGAGGTGCATGAGCTGTGTGTTTACAGAGTGCAGGTTAATTCTATTAACCTCCAGCCACTTTGGCTTTTATGTTGTAAAACGATTAGAAAGCTTCAGGACTTTGGTACCAGGCTTGGATCACAACCATTTCCAGATGTAGTCCCATGGGGAAAAAGACTGCGAGCAGGAAGGCTTTCAAGCATTACACTGATGCTCTGCAGCCTGGAGTTCTCAGGTTGCTGCCATATTGTATGTCTTGGGCTGAACAGACAGCATCATGCTGGGGAAAATGCTGGGAGTTGTAGTAACGCAACAGATGGTGAGCCGCAGGTTGTAGACCACAGTGAGCAGTTCACAACCTCTGTATGCCACATTGCTGCAGGGATACGCTTCGTAATGGGCATTTGGGTGGTTATTGAGAGTAGAGGGTGTCCACAATATACAGGTTTTGTAATCTAACACTGTGACAGATCAGACTGCACTGAATTATTTTTTTTACAGGTGGACATGCCCTACAATCCTTTCAGTGGTACTAGTTTATTTTATTTAAGGGAATCTGTCACCATGTTTTTGCTACCCCCATCTGAGGGCATCATTATGTAGGAGCAGAGACCCTGATTCCAGCAATGTGTCACTTACTGGGCTGCTTGCTGCAGTTTTAATAAAATCCCTGTTTTCTCTTCTGCAGACCTAGCAGTCCTCTGAATGCTGTATAATACTGCCCATACCACTGATTGGCAGCTTTTTACCTAATGCACAGGGTACACAGAGTGAATATGGAGGACTACGTGGCCACAGGTTTACTAGTCCTCTAGTAATAATCCTGCTGATCAGGTAGTTTATCAAAACTACCAGGAGCAGCCCAGTAAGTGACACATCGCTGGAATCCATGTCTCTGTCCCTATATTATGTTGCTTTCAGATTAGGCAGCAAAAACCTGGCGACAGATTCCCTTTTAAAGGGGCAGTTCAGTCTGCCCATCATGTGGTCTCCTCTCCGCCCGCTCCCTTACATGAACACCATCAGCGACTGTCATCTCAATGACTGCATCACTAGTTACATAGACGACGGCGCACAGAGCACCTAACCACTGAGCCGTATGACTGCCCTTCTTCTTTTTCCTATGATGCCTACACAAACATTGCCATTTGTTTTTAGTTAACTGAACAACTCCTTTAAGAAGCATGCATTTCCATTAATGAGACCTCTCCTTTTTGTAAAATGAAAAAATCTGCTAATAATCCTGTGGTTGTGCTGTCATCAGATTCTAGCCACCATTCATGAGATCCAGTAGTGAGTGTAGACGGCACTGCATGGACAGTAAGCCTACTAATGGCTCATCATGGCTGGGTTCACCCGTGTTACAAAACAAAATTCAATATTCTGGAAGAACTGGAGCATTGCCTTACATATCTTTATACACACAAGTTAGGTCCAGAAATATTTGGACAGTGACAGAATCTTCGTGATTTCAGCTCTGCAGGCCACTATTTTTGATTCAGAAGGAAACTGAGATGCAATTGAAGTGTAGACGTTCAGGTTTAATTAAAGGGGTTGAACAAAAATTATCCTGTGAAACGTTTAGGAATTGCAACCATTTTTCTACAAAGCCTCCTCATTTCAGGGGCTCATAAGTAATTGGACAAATTTACCATAAATAAAATGTTCATTTTTAATGCTTTGTAAAGAATCCTTTGCAGGCAATGACTGCCTGATGTCTGGAAGACATGGATGTCACCATACGCTGGGTTTCCTCCTTTGTGATGCTTTGCCTTAAGTTTTGTCTTAAAGGGCACTGGTCAGGTACCCCGTACCCCCAGAACCGCAGTTGTCTACCTATCTAAATTCCCTGCCTAACAGTCCCTTTATTACATTACACACAGACAGATCTTTAGAATAAGTATTTCTAAAATCCATTTGACATGTAAATGAGGGCTTTAAAGTTAAAATGTATTAAATGTGTACGTCTTACTAACCTGCTTGACCCCCGACAAGTGTCCCTCCTCTTCAGCTGTGAGCTCTGATCCCGGCAGGTTCTCTTCTGGTTTGCGTCGGACACCGGACAGTGTTTCTGGGGTCGGCACGTGTCCGGTGCGGTGTGTGACCGGGGCTAGTTGGCTGCTTGTTTTAATAAGTAAGCCAGCCCCCTTCTGTGTCACAGAGAAGGTAATGCTCCGAAATGAATCATTGGGGCAATGCAATGGATAGGCTGAATACATAGGTGAGGTTTTTTGTGCTTGCTAGCTAAGTGTATGTCTGTGTAGGGTAGAACATTCGGCAGCACTCTCTCCATGCCTGTCCAGTGTCCACCTGCTGGCTGCGGCCTCTGTTGCTCTAGGAGTCTTGGAGACTTTTTGGGCTGCTGCTTAGCAAACTGGGCAGCAGAATTCTTAATTTTGGTGTTTTTGGAAAGTTTTAATCGTCAGAACTATAAAAGTCACTAACGGGAATAATAACTTACGCTGATGTAATAAATTAACTCTGACTTTATGAGCTAGTTCCTACAGCTGTAAAGTGACTTGCACAATATTGTCGTGTAGATTGTGCATGAAACGGTAGTGTGATAATAAGTAATGGCACAGCCGTGCTACTGTGCGTACCATGTTAATGACTTGTGCACGCTGTCCGCTGGATATAAAGCTGCTAATTATACCTGCTGGAAGCAATAGAGGCAGAAATACCCATCTGTGATTGTGCAACCCCGCCTGGTCATTGGCGGCCGCAGACCGATGGCTTACCTATGCCTGGCAGCGCGCCATCTGATTGTCATTTTTACCTATGCTTTACAATGGAATAGCGTGCAATAAACAAAGTAATGTGTCAGCTCCGGAGCCTCTTAAATCTAATTTACGGCATGGCTGACGTCAGCGCTGATAAGGTAGGGGTGCGTATAAAGGCTTTTCCTTTCTTATTGCACTGTTCATATTTAACAATGGGCTAGAGTAAATTTGCATTGGTGGAACTGGAAGCGCCATTTGCATCCACCTTTATTGGTGTAGAAGGTGTTTTTGGCTATAAATGGGTAAATCCTGTTAACAATTAAATGGCATAAACGGAAGTCTGCTCCAGCGCATTTACCATAGCGTCTGAAAAACTGGACCATAAGTAACCTCACTGAGACTTTATTGTCAATTCAAGTTCTGTTCATTACCGCAGAAAATAATTCGCTGTGAAATATAGAATTTTGAGTCCACAGGTAAAATTACTTCCATTTAATTTTTTTTTTTCTTGGTATTTTAAAGCTGGATATCTTACTAGTATAGGCATCCTAGGGTTTTGTTGTTCCATGCTGCAGAGCTTATTGCCTTCTTGGTGGACACTCTTTATGAAATGAATTGTGTGTATGAAATCCTCGCAGTGCTCTTTAGATCCGTGGATTTGCAGTAAGCCGTGCTTGGAAGTACAGATCAGGTTTTATTAGGAGGGGGAAGTGGAAATCTCTTGGCCCTTTTGTAAGCCTCTGTTGCCCTCTAGTGGCAGAACTGTGAATAATGATTATACCAACACTCCTGGAAAAAAAAGCACAAGTTAAATAGGTCAAGTTCAACAGTAATTTTTATCAAGTTACAGGGAATAATAATTTTTAATGTAGACTGGGAGCCAAGAAGCCTAAGAGTGATATGTAGGCTAAATGGAAAGATTTGCCTAATCTCTTTATCCGGTCTCTCTTTTCATTCTTTCTTGATTCTTCTTTTTTTCCCCTCTTTTTTTTTATTGCAGTTGAGATGTGTATTTTAGTTGTATTTTGACATCCTTCACACACTTGTGGCATTTTTGTTTCAACTTGTAAAGAATGGCATTTTTACATAAATGTTTTATACTTATTTTACACATTTAAAGTGGTTGTCCCATCATGTTAAATGGATAAAATTGAAAGTCTAAAAACAAGCAATTTATGAATATTTTATTAGAAATCCTCTGAAAATTGATGGTTATCGTATTCTTGTCTGGGTTATCTACCACCTCTGCAGTCTACTAGCGGTGGCTGGTCTCTTAGGCAAGGAGTAAAGCACTTGCAAGCCCTTTGCTATAGAGCTTGTAAGCTCCGCTCTGAAGCTGGCCAGATTGGTGGAGCACATTGTTAGCTCCTGATCCCGGCCTGGTTCATTGCCCCCTGGATTTCTGCAATGTTGCATGGCCAAAACTGCTTCTGCTTGCACCATCAGAGATCGCAGTTCAGTATTTTTCTCTGGCAGTTTTTCCACATTTTTATTGGAAAAAAATAATAATGTGGCTAAATGTTGACTTTGAATCAATTTTTGTTGCACAGGATTTTTTAGGGGAGAATTTTTAGACCGCTCTTCATTATTATGCATTGAGTCACTCCCCCGTGGTAAAGACCATTAAAATTGAGCACGAAAAGGAAAGGCATATATCATTGGAATTGTGCAGCAGATAAAAAAATAAATCATCTTAATAATAAGGGGAGCAGCGGGAATAAAATAAGAGCAAAATCTGGCCACTTTTGACTTGGCATTTTGACGTATACCAGTTAAAATGCCAGTTTTTTGTCATGTAAAAAAAATACCTAGAATAATCATTTCAAAACTTTTTCCACCTTTCTAGTGTCCCCTGTAAACTGTATAAATAATTTCAGAAACAAAACTATCGTTTTGAGGGGGGAAATTAAAAAAAATAATAATAAAGCTAAATTAATGTGGTTTCATAAGTGTGAACATGGACATGTAGTTGTAGAATTAGCCAATGACAGTGAAACTCATGTATAATAGTCAGTGCACAGCTGCCATCATTTAATGATTCTGATTAACACCATGTAAAGTTCAGTTGTTCTAGTCGGATTTTTCTGACATTTTTAGTTGCATTTTACAGCAAAGATTACGGTCTGTAAATGGCTTACAACCCAGCAAAGGGATCTCATTGTTGATAGTAGTCAAGAGAAAGTTAATTTTTTTTTCCCAAGGTATTAGATATACCATGGAACACCATGAAGACTGTCATCAAGAAGTGCCTTAAATTTGGTACAACATTGACATTACTTAGAAGTGGACATCCCTTAAAAATTGATGAAAAGACGAGAAGAAAATTGCTATTGGTAGGCTGCCAGCAGGACTGCATAAACATTAACCATACCCACTGTGTAGCATGGTGGAGGCAGCATTAGGCTTTCGGGCTGTTTTTTGGTTGATGTATCTGAGGCTTTAGTTAAGGTGGAGGGAATTATGAACAGTTCCAAATATCAGTAAATTTTGCATCAGGCCTCTGCTAAAAAGCTGAAGCTGAATAGGAATGTAATCTTTTGACACAAGAACACCCCGAAGCAGGCCTCTAAATCAACAATAGAATGACCTCACCATAAGAAGATTAAGGTTTTGGGATGGTCCAGCCTGAGCCCAGATCTGAATTCAATTGAAATCTGTGAGTTGACCTGAAGAGTGCGCTGTACACAGGAGATGCTTTTGAAATATGACAGATTTGGAGGGAGTGCTAGTGCAAGGAAGAGTGGGCAAAGATTGACAATTCTACAGGGTGATCTCTCTACTTTGCCTGGAAAAATTGCTGTAACTACTATAAGAGACTGTTGACCGTACTGAAATTTTGACTATACTATAGATTTTGGTTCATGAGAAGTGACAATGAACCTCAGCAACAGCAACGAGAAATAACCTCGCGCCTAGTGGTCTCGCCAACTTCTCGCCCCACCGGTCGTCTCCACTAGGAGATAGACTTGAAGTTAAACATACCATTTATCAGGAAATTGCCTGTTGTATACATTTGGTTTTATGGTAATTCTTGATATATTTTTTGTTACATTTCTAATTATTAACAAAACTTCATAAACCTTCAATTTTCACACTAGCCACTAAGCCTCACAATAGACCCTCAATACCTTCTCTGAACAGCTCGCTTACATGGACATAGACCCCAGAAGGTTGGCTCTGACTCATTGACTTCTGCAGGAGAGCTTTCTAAGCCTGCTCTGATGTTGCTGAAAGTCATAGGGAAGGGAAGAGGAGAGCTGCTGAACTGAAGAGGAAGGTGTGAATCTAGTATTGGACAGTGTGAAAAATTGTAAGATTTCTTAATTTTTTTATTTTAGTATAGATATGGAAAATTTGAAATAAGCAGAATTTAAAAAATGTATAACAAACTAGAACAATTTCTGTTGAACATTCCCTTAAAAGTCTATCTCCAGTTAAATGATCCAGTACACCCACCAACAAATTCTCTTGCGAGGGTTCAGAAAGCTGAAATATTGGAAGTTGTGGTCTAGTATTCGTTTCTGTGACTCCTACCACACACAACATGCATAGGTTTAATGTGTTCTCTAGAGTTAAATTCCACATACTGACGATTATCATTGGTCTATAACATTAGGGTTAACTCTGATTTGGGGGGTCATAGGGATCACTTGGTGCCAGTGTGTCTGAAAATGACCGATCGATATTACGCTTTTTGACGTGATCTTGGATGGAATACAATTTATTTTTTTTCTTTTCCCTTGAGGACTTTGGGCGACATTGCCAAAAATACTTAACTACATGAACATATTAAAAAATAGCCTTTAAATACCCTGGAACCTTTTTCATGACGGCGTATTCTTTTAATAAAGGTTCAATCGTTTTTTTACAATTCTGGTTTGCACCAAATTAAAATATTACATTAGAGACACATTGAATGGAAATGTTTATCCATGCCTTATCCTGGCTGGGATCAGATTAATACCTAATTGTTCAGACCCACTCAGTCTGATCGGTCCTTATGCTGTTATTCACATTGCTATTGTTGGTCATTGATTGAGACCTTTGGTCCTCGTCTCACTTGTTCTGTTTTTTACTTGTATTGTGTAATGGCTTAATAAACACTTTGCAATATAAAAGGGTTCAGAAATAATAAAATAAATAAAACTTGTCCTCACTGATCCCCCTGCATGTCCCATTCCAACTTTTAACCCCATCCTGGGTCCTGTCTACTATACGCCAGAAATTGCTTGAAATACCCACCAGGTTGTGAGGATTTCAGGCCCAGGTAAATGCCAGGATGCGATGTGTGGGAGATGGGTGACTGTAAGTTCATTATTTTTAGCCAGTCTGAGCCTTTTTTAGATGTAATTTAACAGATGTACACCATTTTATAGGATTTCACTTACAGACATTGAGCACTTCTTTTAATATGTTGCAGTTTCAATCAAGATTGGAGAAACAAGACTAAGGGTGCAGTTTGCGCCACCAGATTTTACACAACTGCTGATCGGTGAATATTTACCTATTGGTATTATTTAAAAGCGTTTTCTCCCAGGCAGACTGCCATTCAGGTGCGCACTGGACGACCTTCAATAGATTGTTCAGTTCGCTTTGGCTACCATTGTTCTCGGCAGCGCAAGTCCTGTTTACTCAGGAGAATGTGTTTTCAGCAGCAATGATCTTTTCTGCAGTACAAAAGATAATGATAATTTTTTATTTCTATAGCACTAACCTACTCCGAAGCACTTTACATTACAGAGGGGACATGTACAAACAATACAGAGTAACAAATATTTCAACAGATACCAAGAGGAGTGAGGGCCCTGCTCACAAGTTTATAATCTGAGGAAATAGGGGAGACATGAAAGGTCAATGGTAAAAAGTGCTTGCCATGTATGGTCCAGCCATCAATATAATAGTGTTCACATAATGCTGCATGAACCGGTCACCAACCAGTATCTGGATGAGTACAGACACAGAGGGATATTAAGTGCATGGAGGGTGTGTGAACAGATGCAACGTGGGACCAGATTTGGAGGAAAATTTTGTGAGGGCAAAATAGGAATGGTTAGATTAGTGAAGTGAGGAGATAAGCCAGTCTAAAGTGCGTTTTTATGGCACGCTTATAACTGTGGATATTGAAAATTTAATTGAATTGACCTGGGTAGTGCATTCCAGAGAAATGGCGCAGCTCGCGAAAAGTCTTGGAGACAGGAGTCTGTTCGGATTATTGAGGATGTTAGTGTAGCGTCGGCGTCCCTGCCCTCTGCTAGGCAGGGACGCTGTTCCCCTCACCTCTCTGCTCCGAGCCCGGCGTCCTCCTCCCGCTCTGCTGGCAGCGCGCGCTCCTTCCCGGCCACTGTGCTTAGGGCGCGCGCGCGCTCCCTCCCTCTTAAAGGGGCCGTGCGCGCCGTCCTAAGGAGTCCCCGGCCAATGGCCGGAGGACTTCACCATATATAAGGCACCTCCTCCAAAATGGAGGTGCCCGAGCAATGTTGTTGCACTGTTCACTACTCTGCTTCAGCCCTCAGGTCCCGTTGCCAGTTACCTGCCTGATTCCTGCCAGAGTCCTGCCAGTTTGCTGTCTGTTTCCTGCCTGATATTCCTGCTACCTGCTTGCTAGCCTGAGGTCCGACGGTCTGCCTTCCTACTCCTGTCAGTCTGTCTATGGACCAGCTTGGCCGCTCACCTGGGAGCGCACATCTGCTACCTGCCTGCTAGCCTTCCTGGAGGCTCTGCCGTCACGTGCTGTGACCACCTGCTATTCCAGAGACTCCTGCCCGCTCACCTGGGAGCGCACATCTGCTACCTGCCTGCTAGCCTTCCTGGAGGCTCCGCCGTCACGTGCTGTGACCACCTGCTATTCCAGAGACTCCTGCCCGCTCACCTGGGAGCGCATATCTGCTACCTGCCTGCTAGCCTTCCTGGAGGCTCCGCCGTCACGTGCTGTGACCACCTGCTATTCCAGAGACTCCTGCCCGCTCACCTGGGAGCGCTCCTCCGCTACCTGCCGGCTTGCCTACCTGGAGGCTCTGCCGTCACGTGCTGTGACCACCTGCTATTCCAGAGACTCTTGCCCGCTCACCTGGGAGCGCTCATCTGCTACCTGTCTGTTGGACTTCCTGGAGGCTCCGCCGTCACATGCTGTGACCACCCGATTATCCAGAGACTCTCGCCTGCTCACCTGGGAGCTCACGTCTATCATCTGCCGCCACAGGTCGTACCAATCCTTTACCCAGAGACTGCCCCGGTCACTTGCCGTGACCTCCTGCCCGTTCATCCAGAGACTGCCCCGGTCACTTGCCGTGACCTCCTGCCCGTTCATCCAGAGACTGCCCCGGTCACTTGCCGTGACCTCCTGCCCGTTCATCCAGAGACTGCCCCGGTCACTTGCCGTGACCTCCTGCCCGTTCATCCAGAGACTGCCCCGGTCACTTGCCGTGACCTCCTGTCCGTTCATTCAGAGACTGTCCCAGTCACCTGCTGTGACTGCCTGCCCGTCTACCCTGGTCGCCACCCGCTCCCTTACAAGGACCGCCCCCTTGTATAGTAGCTCAGAGGTTCCGCCTCCCAGACCCGTTACAGTTTGCTCGGGCCATGGAACCCGGTGGCACCCAAGCTCCCTCGCTCTCGGACCTCTGTCATGAACTGTCCCGTCAGAGGTCCCAACAGGAGTCCATCCTGGGTCACCTGCGGAATGTCAATTCTCGCCTGGACACTCTGACTTATCCACCAGCAACCACCGCCAGTGCCATGACTCGCAACCCGGCAGCTCCGCTGCCCACCAATACCGTGGTATCCTACCCCGGACCCCGGCTTTCTGCACCTCCTCGCTTCGGAGGCGACTCCGCCCAGGCTCGGGGCTTCATAAATCAGTGCACCCAGCACTTTGAACTCCTGTCCCACCAGTTTAACTCCGACCGGGCCAAAATTGCCTTCATCATGTCCCATCTCACCGGGGAGGCCCTGGCCTGGCTAAATCCTCTATGGGAGAGAGGAGACCCCCTGGTGTCCGACTTGCCTGCCTTTCTCATGGCTTTCCGGAAAGTCTTCGACGAACCCGGACGGAAGACCTCATCCGCATCATCTCTGCTACGCCTCTGTCAGGGAAGTCTCACCGTGGGCCAATATGCCATACGGTTCCGTACCCTTGCCTCGGAGCTGGCCTGGGATAACGACGCTCTGGTATCCGTCTTCTGGGAGGGTCTGTCCGGCCGTATTAAAGATGAACTTGCCGGTCGGGACATTCCTACCACTCTCGATGACCTAATAACTCTTGCCACCCGGATTGACCTACGGTTCCAGGAGCGTGCCAAAGAGGTCACCCGTGAGAGGAGGTTTCCACGTCTAGCTCCTACTTTTCAGAAATCCGTCTCTCCCCAGGTACACTCTCCTGAGCCTATGCAGGTCGACCAGACCAAGATGGTCAAAACCCGTCAGGACTTACGCCGTGCCGAAGGGAGCTGCTTCTACTGTGGCAGTAAGGAGCACCGGATCCGTACCTGCCCGGAGAGGTCGGGAAACGCCTGTGTCTAGGTTCGCTCAGAGAGGTCAACCTAGACAAGAATAAATCCTCTCCATCTCTGCTACTGTCAGTCTCAATTATCTGCGGGGAGAATCGTTATTTCGAACTAGCCCAACTTGACTCTGGAGCGGCCGGGAATCTTATCTCACAGTCCCTGGTAGAAAAATACCGCATTCCCACCAAACCTCTGGCTGTACCATTATCTGTCGCTGCTGTGGATGGGGGCCTCTTACCACATCCCATCCAACTCATCACCGAATCCGTAACTCTGCAGGTGGGAATGCTGCATTCTGAGAGCATCTCTTTTCATGTTCTGCCTGGACTCTCTCACGCCCTCTTACTAGGTCTACCTTGGCTCCAGAGACATGCACCCGTGCTTGACTGGCAGACCGGAGAAGTCCTTCGCTGGGGACAGGACTGTCATAAGACTTGTTTGGTTCCTGTTCATCCCGTCCGTCCTTCTCCTACCCCAACTAATCTACCTGGACTTCCGATTCCCTATTGGTCATTTGCTGATGTCTTTAATAAAAAGGAGGCAGAGACATTACCCCCTCATAGACCATACGACTGTCCTATCGACCTGTTACCCGGTACTACTCCTCCCCGTGGGCGTATTTACCCATTGTCCGCTGCTGAGACCCGGTCGATGTCCGAATATATTGAGGAGAATTTGGCCAGGGGATTCATCCGGAAATCTACCTCCCCGGCGGGAGCAGGCTTCTTCTTCGTCAAAAAGAAGGACGGCTCTCTCCGTCCCTGTATAGACTATAGAGGCCTTAACCAGATCACGGTGAAGAATAAGTACCCCCTTCCGCTCATTCCAGAATTATTTGATCGCCTGAGGGGGGCTAGAGTCTTCACCAAACTGGACCTCCGTGGGGCGTACAACCTGGTCCGTATCCGTCAAGGGGATGAATGGAAGACTGCATTCAACACCCGGGACGGCCACTATGAATATCTGGTAATGCCCTTTGGTCTCTGTAACGCTCCTGCCGTCTTTCAAGAGTTGGTCAATGACATCTTCCGGGACCTTCTCTACTCCTGCGTTGTGGTGTACCTGGACGACATCTTGGTCTTCTCTCTGGATCTCCAGACTCACCGGAGGGACGTTCGTCAGGTCCTGCTCAGGCTCAGGCAGAACCACCTCTTCGCTAAATATGAGAAGTGCCTCTTTGAGCAGACCTCGCTTCCGTTTTTGGGCTACATTATTTCTCAGACCGGCCTACGAATGGATCCAGAGAAACTGTCTGCCATCGAGAAATGGCCCCGACCGGAGGGGTTGAAGGCCATTCAGCGGTTCCTGGGCTTCGCCAACTACTACTGCCTCTTCATACCGCACTTCTCTTCCCGGACTGCCCCAATTTCCGCGCTCACCCGTAAGGGTACTAATCCCAAAGAGTGGCCGCCCGAAGCAGAGGAGGCCTTTCTTTCCTTAAAACAGGCCTTCTCTTCCGCCCCGGTGCTGCATCGTCCGGACGGCAACAAGCAGTTCTTTCTGGAGGTTGACGCCGTCTCCTCTGGAGCCGGAGCTGTACTTACTCAAAAATCTTCTTCCGGGAGGATGGTAACTTGCGGCTTCTTCTCCAAACTCTTCTCCTCTTCTGAGCGCAATTATTCCATAGGAGACCGAGAGTTATTGGCCATCAAGCTGGCATTGGAGGAGTGGCGTTACCTACTCGAGGGGGCTCTTCATCCGGTAATAATTTACACTGACCACAAGAACTTGGCTTATCTCCAGCATGCCCAGAGACTTAATCCGCGCCAAGCCCGGTGGTCCTTGTTTTTTTGCTCGCTTTGATTTTGTTCTACATTTTCGCCCGGCTGACAAGAACCTCAAAGCAGACGCCTTGTCCCGATCCTTTCTGGTATCTGATCTCGAGGAAGAACCTAAACATATCATCGATCCCGCCAGAGTAATGCAGGTGGCTCCCGTGAGTCTAAATCGTCTCCCTCCCGGTAAGACGTTCGTATCGGTACCTGATCGGGAGAAGATCCTACACTGGGGTCATTCGTCTAAACTAGCTGGCCACGCCGGTCAGAAAAAGACCCTCCAGCTTATTTCCCGGCACTACTGGTGGCCTAACCTGCGCAAGGATGTAATAGACTTTGTTTCTGCCTGTGTGTCCTGTGCCCGCAACAAAGTTCCGAGACACCTGCCAGCCGGTCGCCTTCTTCCTCTGCCAGTACCTGCTGCCCCCTGGCAGCATATAGCGATGGACTTCATAACTGATCTTCCCGTCTCTGCCGGTTGTACGGTCATTTGGGTGGTCGCTGACCGCTTTTCCAAGATGGCTCACTTCATTCCCCTGCCAGGCCTCCCGTCTGCACCCGAGCTGGCTAAAGACTTTATCCGCCACATCTTCCGTCTTCATGGCCTGCCCCGTCACATCGTGTCGGATCGTGGGGTACAGTTCACTTCTCGTTTCTGGAGAGCCACTTGTAAATTGCTAGACGTCACCCTGGACTTCTCCTCCGCTTACCACCCACAGTCTAATGGTCAAGTGGAGCGGATCAATCAGATCCTGACCAGTTACCTCCGGCACTTCGTTAATGCCCACCATTCTGACTGGGTGGATCTCCTGCCATGGGCCGAATTCTCGTACAACAATCACGAGAGCGAATCTTCCTCCAAATCCCCGTTTTTTGTAGTCTTCGGTCAGCATCCTCGGATCCCGTTTCCCGTCTCCACCTCGGTGGACAATCCGGCTGCGGAATCTCTTGTTAACAAATTTTCCTCCACATGGGAGAGTACCCGGTCCGCACTCCTTCTGTCATCCGAGCGTATGAAAAGACATCCTCCTCAATTCCGTCCAGGGGATAAGGTCTGGCTCTCGTCCAAGTATGTCCAGCTCAAGATTCCTTCCTATAAGTTAGGGCCTCGGTTCATCGGTCCTCTGGAAGTCATCAGTCAGATCAACCCGGTGGCCTATAAATTGAAACTCCCGACCAACTTGCGGATCCCTAACTCCTTCCATGTATCTCTCCTCAAACCTGTGGTACTTAACTCTTTTTCCAAGTCTACAGGCACGCCTCCTGCTCCGGTTTCCGCTGAAAACGAATTTGAGGTAGAGAACATTCTGGCCACCAAAAGGCTAAGAGGGAAGACCTTTTTTCTAGTAGATTGGAAGGGGTTTGGTCCTGAAGAGAGAACGTGGGAGCCCCGGGAGAACATCCATGCCCCTCTCATCCTTGCTAAATTTCTGTCTGGCCTAAAAAAGGGGGGGCCTAAAGGGGGGGGTACTGTAGCGTCGGCGTCCCTGCCCTCTGCTAGGCAGGGACGCTGTTCCCCTCACCTCTCTGCTCCGAGCCCGGCGTCCTCCTCCCGCTCTGCTGGCAGCGCGCGCTCCTTCCCGGCCACTGTGCTTAGGGCGCGCGCGTGCTCCCTCCCTCTTAAAGGGGCCGTGCGCGCCGTCCTAAGGAGTCCCCGGCCAATGGCCGGAGGACTTCACCATATATAAGGCACCTCCTCCAAAATGGAGGTGCCCGAGCAATGTTGTTGCACTGTTCACTACTCTGCTTCAGCCCTCAGGTCCCGTTGCCAGTTACCTGCCTGATTCCTGCCAGAGTCCTGCCAGTTTGCTGTCTGTTTCCTGCCTGATATTCCTGCTACCTGCTTGCTAGCCTGAGGTCCGACGGTCTGCCTTCCTACTCCTGTCAGTCTGTCTATGGACCAGCTTGGCCGCTCACCTGGGAGCGCACATCTACTACCTGCCTGCTAGCCTTCCTGGAGGCTCTGCCGTCACGTGCTGTGACTACCTGCTATTCCAGAGACTCCTGCCCGCTCACCTGGGAGCGCTCCTCCGCTACCTGCCGGCTTGCCTACCTGGAGGCTCCGCCGTCACGTGCTGTGACCACCTGCTATTCCAGAGACTCTTGCCCGCTCACCTGGGAGCGCTCATCTGCTACCTGTCTGTTGGACTTCCTGGAGGCTCCGCCGTCACATGCTGTGACCACCCGATTATCCAGAGACTCTCGCCTGCTCACCTGGGAGCTCACGTCTATCATCTGCCGCCACAGGTCGTACCAATCCTTTACCCAGAGACTGCCCCGGTCACTTGCCGTGACCTCTTGCCCGTTCATCCAGAGACTGCCCCGGTCACTTGCCGTGACCTCTTGCCCGTTCATCCAGAGACTGCCCCGGTCACTTGCCGTGACCTCCTGCCCGTTCATCCAGAGACTGCCCCGGTCACTTGCCGTGACCTCCTGTCCGTTCATTCAGAGACTGTCCCAGTCACCTGCTGTGACTGCCTGCCCGTCTACCCTGGTCGCCACCGCTCCCTTACAAGGACCGCCCCCTTGTATAGTAGCTCAGAGGTTCCGCCTCCCAGACCCGTTACAGTTAGTATTGGGTTATTAGCAGAATGGAGGACATGGGTAGGGAGATATAGATGGAGGAGATGTAGGGTGGTGCAGAACTGTGGAGCGATTCGTGGGTGAGAGTGAGAAGTTTATATTGGACTTTGTAGCGCGGATGCACAACCAGTGCAATGACTGGCACAGAGTAGAGGCATCGGTGTAGCGGTTGGAAAAAATATGATCCTGGCTGCTGCATTCAGGATGGATTGGAGAGGGGAGAATGTAACAATAAGAGGGAGAAAGAAGTAGAGAGTTACAATATTTCATATGAGAATGAATAATAACAGCAGAGTTTTTGCAGAGTCAAAAGTAAGAAAAGGTCGAATTCTAGAGATGGTTTTTGAAGCTTAGGTGACATGAGCGAGCAAGTGATCGTATATAGCAGGGGGAGGACTTTTATCCGGCCCGCCGGGCTATGGGCGGAGGAGAGGGGAGCGGTGTCAGCGCCCGCTCCCTCCCGCTTGCTCAGGGCCCCGGCAGGCGGATACTTACCTCTCCCCGTGCCTCTGCAGATCCGCTGTCTTCCTGCTCTGCGCTTCCTGTGACGTCTCAGGTCAGAGGGTGCGGTGACGTCTTTACACCTCGCCCTCCCGAGTGCCGTCACAGTCAGCGCAGAGCGGGACGCCGCCGCCGCAACGCTGGAGTCCAGACCAGAGTAGAGCAGTGGCAGCAAGTGAGAAGTGAGGTGAGTATTGGATTTTCTTTTTTTTTTTTTTTTTTATGTATGGGGGCATAGGTCATTATATGGGGGGGTGACATCCTGCAAGGGGTATAATATGGGGGGGGGGGGTGACATGCTGCATGTAGCATTATATGGGGGGTGACATGCTGCATGTGGCATTATATGGGGGGGTGACATGCTGCATGTGGCATTATATGGGGGGGTGACATGCTGCATGCGGCATTATATGGGGGGGTGACATGCTGCATGGGGCATTATATGGGGGGGTGACATGCTGCATGTAGCATTATATGGGGGGGTGACATGCTGCATGTAGCATTATATGGGGGGGTGACATGCTGCATGTGGCATTATATGGGGGGTGACATGCTGCATGCGGCATTATATGGGGGGGTGACATGCTGCATGCGGCATTATATGGGGGGGTGACATGCTGCATGGGGCATTATATGGGGGGGTGACATGCTGCATGTAGCATTATATGGGGGGGTGACATGCTGCAGGGGGCTCACGAACGATCTTTCATTAGCAGCCTGTTTAGACTGTAAGATTATCGTGGACTTGCCTTTTTGGGAACACTCATGATAATTGTGTAGTGTAAATGGACCTTACAGGTGTCCATACACGTGAGCTATGAATGCTTGTGTCGCCCTTTATGGTCTATGCTCACACCAGCATAGATCTATTGTGGGGGAATAATGGGAATCATTTTTTTTTTTTTTCAGGGAGAAAAGCACAATAAATTTCTTTCCCCATGACTGCACCACGGAGAGAGGGGATCCGCCCTTCAAGGACAGGAAACCTACAGATAAAAAGGGCGGCACCTCTCTCCCGCATCAGTTGGTTTCCTGTCCTTGACAGGGACCTACGGATGAAATCCTGAAGAAAGAAGATTTTACTTACCAGGCCCGACCAGTCCGGCTCAGGCAGCGGGGGTTCCCTGCCTCGGCTGGTGCGGTGTCCTGAAGCGCCACAGCTGGGGTCAGCGGGCCTCTAGGGTGGCAGGGAGACGCGAAGCAAGCCGCGGTCTCCTGTGGCGTCGGGCCCAGGCGGTAAGTATAGAAGGCTGAGGGCTTGGGTTGGCCTGAGCCCTGGGTCAGGGTCTGGGCCTTGTGCAGCGCGCGCCCCGCATGCTTGCCGGATAGCGATTCGGCGTTTGGGCGGGTGCGCGCGCTCACCGACGCTCCCCCTCGCGCGCGCGCCGGAAGTGACGCGGCCGCAGGAGCGGCGAATTCAAACGCGCGCGCGGGAAAGGCCTAACATGGAGGACACAGCGGTGTCCTGGCCAGAGGGGGGCGCTCCCCACAGCGGTGTTGGAGGGGGAGGGGGCGGTCACCTGCATAGCTTAAATTGCCAGGGAAGCAAAGGGAAAATGCTTCCTGGCATACGTGAAAATCAGCAGTATGAGTGACCAGGAGCCCCAGGAGGTGCAGTCCCTGCGCCCCCACTCACCATCTCCATCACCATCGCCTCAGAGGAAACGCACGAAAGGACCCTCCAACGGCCCTCCGCGTCAACATAATCAAGGTGACGGAGGAAGCGGTCAGTCCGGCAGGTCTTCTCAGCGTGGCAAAGAATCCGGCACGGCATCAGCCTCGGCGAAAGACCCAGCTACCAGAGCAGGTTCCTCTTCGAATGCGGTATTCCCTCTCTCTCTTTCGTATAGGCGGTAAGTGATCTTCGTGAAAGTTCACTTGTAATTTGGACCCTCCCCCCTCTCTTTTCTTCTTGGGGAAGGAAGAGCACGGGGAAGTTTAAAAACAGGGCCTGCGCACTTTGCGCAGCAGATCTACCCACCACATGGCAAAAGAGACTATGTAGCTCATGCATCGAGCAAACCATCTGTGAGGAGACCCTTAAGTTTGCTACCGAGCTCAGATCCCTGATAAAATCACAAGTCGAAGATACCTTCAAATCCCTCCAAAAGGGGGGGAAGAAGCATAAAAAAACTAGGCACCTTTCCCCGGAGTCAGAGTCTAGTAAATCAGATGAGGCAGTTGCGGGGTCTGAATCATCCTGTTCATCATCTGCTTCCTCATCTTCAGAGGACGGTGGTCGTAACTGTTTCCCTATAGACGGAACAGATAGCTTAATCAAAGCAGTTAGGGCCACCATGGGGTTTGTAGACACTCATCCCAAAAAGTCCATCCAAGACATAATGTTCAGTGGCTTAGGTCAGAAAAGAAAGAGATCCTTCCCTCTTAATGATCAGGTTCACGACCTGATTAAGAGAGAATGGAAGAAGCCAGAGAGAAAAGGGTTGTTGACCCCAAAAAGGAAATACCCCTTTGAGGACCCTGTATGCTCTTTCTGGAATAAAGCGCCAAAAATTGACGTGGCGGTAGCCAAAGCCTCTAAAAAATATTCCCTGCCGTTTGAAGACATGGGGGTACTTAAAGACCCTATGGACAAAAAAGCGGACTCCTTTCTGAAAGGAGCCTGGGAAGCGGCAGGGGGGTGGTTAAAACCGGCAGTGGCAGCCACTTGCACAGCCAGATCCTTGATAGTTTGGCTGGACCAGATGGAATCTCAGCTAAAAGACAAGGCTTCAAGGGAGGATATTATAGGGACCATCCCTGTGATGAAAGGCGCAGCGGCTTTTCTGGCAGACGCCTCAGCCGACTCCGTCAGACTGGCAGCCAGAGCAGGGAGTTTTTCAAATGCAGCTAGACGGGCCCTATGGCTCAAATGCTGGCCAGGCGACCTCCAAACGAAATCCAAACTGTGCTCCATCCCGTGTGAAGGAGAATTTTTGTTCGGACCTACCCTGGATGACATCCTGGATAAAGCCGGGGATGACACAAAACGATTCCCGGTCCTCTCCGGTTCATCATTCAGGAAGGGTTTTCGGAGCAAAAAATTCATGCGAAAGAGGCCCCCCAAAGATCAGGACAGGTGGGAAGATAGGAGACAGAAGAAAGCCAAGGGGTTTATGTTCAACAGGCCCCTTAGTGACAGCAAGAAGCCCGCCCAATGAAACGCAGCCCCAGGTGGGGGGAAGGCTGCTCCATTTCCTCCCAGCCTGGGAAAAGATTTCAAATGTGGGCTGGATTTTGGGCCTGATAAGATCTGGGCTAAAACTCCAGTTCCTCTCCACTCCCCGAGGAAATTTCACAGTAACCCCCGTAAGGTCCTCAGCGGTAGAACAGTTGGCTCTAGAACAGGAAGTCCTAGACCTAGTGGACAGAGCAGTCCTGCAGGAGGTCCCAGCTCAGGAAGCAGGCGAGGGGTTTTACTCCCCACTATTCCTCAGGAGAAAACTGGATGGTACACTCAGGACTATCGTGAACCTGAAGAAATTAAACAAGTTTCTAAATATACAACCTTTCAAGATGGAGTCAATAAAAACTTGTGTGAAATTACTGTTTCCAGGCTGTTTCATGACGGTCTTAGACCTAAAAGACGCCTACTATCATGTCCCCATTCACAGGGACTACCAGAAATTCCTGAGGGTAGCCATACCAATAAGGGGCACAATCAGACACTTCCAGTATGGGGCCCTTCCCTTCAGGTTAGCAATAGCCCCCAGAGTCTTCACGAAAGTGATGTCGGAAGTCATGGCTCATCTGAGGGAGAGGAACATCCTGATAGTCCCATACCTGGACGATCTACTGGTTATAGGCAACTCGTTCAGCCACTGCAAAGACCAGCTAGCAGTAGTCATGGATTCTTTGACAAGTTTGGGATGGCTTCTAAATCTAAAAAAATCCAGAGTGGAGCCAGTTCAGCTACAGGAATACTTAGGTATCCTGTTAGATTCAAGAAGTCAGGAATGCCGTCTTCCGGAAGAGAAAGTCCAAAATATGATAGCCCGTGTGTCCTATGTGAGGAAGCATCCGGTTATGACACTAAGGGGAGCAATGTCCCTCCTCGGTTCTATGACTGCCTGCATCCCGGGTGTCCGCTGGGCTCAGTTGCACACCAGGGTCTTACAATGGGAGATTTTGAGGGCGGAAAAATCTCTAAGAGGGCACTTAGAAGGGCGACTGACCTTATCCTCAAAAACTTTACTTTCCCTAACATGGTGGACAAAGAAAGAAAATCTAGGCAGGGGCGTCCCATGGACAATACCGTCACCCCAGATTCTGATGACAGATGCAAGCCCCAGGGGGTGGGGAGCTCATCTAGACGACCGAGTGGCTCAGGGAGTCTGGGCAAAGGGGGTGGAAGGTTCTTCCTCCAACATGAAAGAACTTCTGGCGGTGAAGTATGGCCTCTTGGAATTTCTAAACGTGTTAAAGGGTTACCACGTGAGAGTGTTCTCGGACAACCGAGTAGTGGTGGCATATCTAAATCACCAGGGGGGTACCCGGTCCATCTCCCTTCTTCAGGCGTCAAGCTCCATCCTCCACGTAGCAGAGAGGAATCTAGAGTCCTTATCAGCTCTGCACATAAAAGGGTCAATGAACGTCACGGCGGACTTCCTAAGCCGTACCCAGTTGAGACAGGGCGAATGGGAGTTGAACCAGCTAGTGTTCAAAAAAATCACGAGGGCTTGGGGAATCCCATGTATAGACCTATTCGCCAACTGGAAAAACAAAAAGGTGGACACGTTTTGCTCGATCGACCCCAGGGGGAACCCAGTAGCACTAGACGCTTTTTTGATTCCATGGGGCCACCAGCTAGTATATGCCTTTCCTCCGATTGCTCTCATTCCGGCAGTTCTGAGGAAGATCAGGGAAGACGAGGCGAATGCGATCCTGATCGCCCCTTTCTGGCCAAGAAGGCCTTGGTTTTCCTGGCTGAGGATCATGTCCGTCTCCGACCCCTGGGTCCTTCCGGAAGTTCCGGACCTGCTGTCTCAGGGTCCAGTACTACACCCGCAGGTAACAAACCTGCACTTGACAGCTTGGAATTTGAGAGGTCACTCTTGAGGGATAAAGGGTTTTACCCCAATCTAATCTCTACCTTGCTGCAGAGTAGGAAACCTGTAACTACTAGGCTCTACGGGAAAACTTGGAAGAAATTCCTTTCCTTTGCAGGTACGGATATAGTAGGGGAGGCCCCCGTGGTTACCATTCTGGAGTTCCTTCAGAAGGGGTTGGAACTGGGGTTGGCCACGAGCACACTGAAGGTTCAGGTGGCAGCTCTGGGAGCCCTGTATAACTGCAACCTGGCAAGGGATAGATGGGTCTCCAGGTTCATCAGAGCATCTCATAGATCCAGGCCCATCCCCTCCCGGAAGGCTCCTCCGTGGGATTTAAATCTTGTTCTTTCAGCCCTGACCAGAGGCCCCTTTGAACCTCTAGGGGAAGCGTCCCTTAAAATCTTGTCCCTTAAGACGTCCCTTCTGGTAGCCCTCACCTCGGCTCGCCGCATTAGTGATATCCAAGCACTATCCGCAGGACCCCCTTTTACGCAAATACTAGACGACAGAGTGACGCTTAGGACCGACCCTGCGTACCTTCCTAAGGTGGGATCCCTTTTTCACAGGTCACAGGAGGTTACCCTCCCTTCCTTCTGCGCAGCCCCAAAAAACAAGGGGGAAGAGGCCCTTCACACCTTGGACGTCAGGAGGTGCATTATGCAATATTTAGAGGCCACACGGGAGTGTAGGAAGGACAGGGCTCTTTTTGTGTGCTTCCAGGGATCTCGGAAGGGACAGAAAGCTTCCAAAGGAACCCTGGCAAGGTGGATAAGGGAAGCCATTTCCCTGGCTTATTCCTCAAGCGGGGAAACAGCGCCGGTGGGCTTAAGGGCGCACTCGACAAGGGCAGTGGCAGCCTCCTGGGCGGAGAAGGCCGGAGCTTCAATCGAACAGATATGTAGAGCGGCGACCTGGTCTTCTCCCTCCACGTTCTTTAAACACTACCGGCTGGATCTAACATCATCTTCAGATCTTACCTTTGGCAGAAGGGTTCTGGAAGCGGTGGTCCCTCCCTAATCTTCACTGCTCTGCAATCTCTCCGTGGTGCCGTCATGGGGAAAGAGAAAGAGCAGTTACTTACCGGTAACGAAATTTCTCGGAACCCATGACGGCACCCGTACATTCCCTCCCCTTTTTTCTTACACATGGGTGTGCACAATCGTTACTACCTGTTGTTTAGTCACAGGGTGTGTCTGAAAAAAAAAAAATATATATACATATATAGTATGTATAATAAAAATGCCATATTTGGTGTTACTAACCTGGCGGTCCTCTCGGTGCTCTGTAAACCAACTGATGCGGGAGAGAGGTGCCGCCCTTTTTATCTGTAGGTTTCCTGTCCTTGAAGGGCGGATCCCCTCTCTCCGTGGTGCCGTCATGGGTTCCGAGAAATTTCGTTACCGGTAAGTAACTACTCTTTTGGCCTTATAAATCACTCCTATATATTCTATCACACAGTAGTTTAGTACGTGCCAATTCATTACAGTTGGCTCTTGGAGGGTAAGATGAAATGGGCATACTGAGGAGACCAACACAAAATGCTGGATGCTACAGTACAGACCAAAAGTTTGGACACACCTTCTCATTTAAAGATTTTTCTGTGTTTTCATGACTATGAAAATTGTACATTCACACTGAAGGCATCAAAGCTATGAATTAACACATGTGGAATTATATACTTAACAAAAAAGTGTGAAACAACTGAAAATATGTCTTATATTCTAGGTTCTTCAAAGTAGCCACCTTTTGCTTTGATGACTGCTTTGCACACTCTTGGCATTCTCTTGATGAGCTTCAAGAGGTAGTCACCGGAAATGGTCTTCCAACAATCTTGAAGGCGTTCCCAGAGATGCTTAGCACTTGTTGGCCCTTTTGCCTTCACTCTGTGGTCCAGCTCACCCCAAACCATCTCGATTGAGTTCAGGTCTGGTGACTGTGGAGGCCAGGTCATCTGGCTTAGCACCCCATCACTCTCCTTCTTGGTCAAATAGCCCTTACACAGCCTGGAGGTGTGTTTGGGGTCATTGTCCTGTTGAAAAATAAATGATGGTCCAACTAAGCACAAACCGGATGGAATAGCATGCCGCTGCAAGATGCTGTGGTAGCCATGCTGGTTCAGTATGCCTTCAATTTTGAATGAATCCCCAACAGTGTCACCAGCAAAGCACCCCCACACCATCACACCTCCTCCATGCTTCACGGTGGGAACCAGGCATGTAGAGTCCATCCGTTCACCTTTTCTGCGTCGCACAAAGACACGGTGGTTGGAACCAAAGATCTCAAATTTGGACTCATCAGACCAAAGCACAGATTTCCACTGGTCTAATGTCCATTCCTTGTGTTCTTTAGCCCAAACTAGTGTCTTCTGCTTGTTGCCTGTCCTTAGCAGTGGTTTTCTAGCAGCTATTTTACCATGAAGGCCTGCTGCACAAAGTCTCCTCTTAACAGTTGTTGAAGAGATGTGTCTGCTGCTAGAACTCTGTGTGGCATTGACCTGGTCTCTAATCTGAGCTGCTGTTAACCTGCGATTTCTGAGGCTGGTGACTCGGATAAACTTATCCTCAGAAGCAGAGGTGACTCTTGGTCTTCCTTTTCTGGGGCGGTCCTCATGTGAGCCAGTTTCTTTGTAGCGCTTGATGGTTTTTGCAACTGCACTTGGGGACACATTCAAAGTTTTCCCAATTTTTCGCACTGACTGACCTTCATTTCTTAAAGTAATGATGGCCACTCGTTTTTCTTTACTTAGCTGCTTTTTTCTTGCCATAGAATTTGTATTAACAGTCTATTCAGTAGGACTATCAGCTGTGTATCCACTTGACTTCTGCACAACACAACTGATGGTCCCAACCCCATTTATAAGACAAGAAATCCTACTTATTAAACCTGACAGGGCACACCTGTGAAGTGAAAACCATTTCCGTTGTCTACCTCTTGAAGTTCATCAAGAGATTGCCAAGAGTGTGCAAAGCAGTCATCAAAGCAAAAGGTGGCTACTTTGAAGAACCTAGAATATAAGACATATTTTCAGTTGTTTCACACTTTTTGTTAAGTATATAATTCCACATGTGTTAATTCATAGTTTTGATGCCTTCAGTGTGAATGTACAATTTTCATAGTAATGAAAATACAGAAAAATCTTTAAATGAGGTGTGTCCAAACTTTTGGTCTGTACGGTATATGGTTACTGCAGAGGCATATCTGTTTTTTTGAGTTGTAATGCAGGTAAGTCACAGTAAATGAAGCGTTCATACACCAATATAAGCCACCCTCATGGCAGATATGGTAGACCTCAATAAACCCATTGTAAGCTTGGGAAAGCGACAAAACACACGTAACCTAACCGTAAAAAGAGACAAACTGGTTGATTATTTACTCGGACACACTGGAAATGACGGCTTTGCTTAATTTATATAATGGGTGTTCCCTGATTGTGTTTTACTCAGTAAAATGTAAAAGTATCTCTTGATGTGTTTAACAGGGGTAAAAACTGTCGGACATGACTCAGTCTTTCTCCAAGAGCTTAGCGGGGTAACCATGGTCAGGTTATTTTGTATTAAACACACTGACAAATAACCTCAGGACTTCAGAAACTGCAGCATGAGCAGTACTGATTATGTATGTATAGGGAATAATCGTAGGATCAATTCACATGATGCAGAAAATTCTAGATCTGTTCCATTGCACACGTGTAAATACAACCCAATTCAAAACTATGGAACGGCTTTTTAGTCACCTACATATCTACCACCTGAAAACCAAACCTTAGGTTAAAGGGGTTGTCCACTACTAGGACAACCTCTTCTTGATCTAAATGTTTAGCACCGATAAAATAAAAAGGCTTATACTTACCTCCTGTGTTGTTGCAGTTCCAGATGTGTCGGCACTCGCAGTCCCGGTGCTCTCGTGCAATTGTTGTGACACATGAGCCCTGCGCCCAATCAGCGCTGGTGTCACTGTCCCCACCTTTTGTCGAATTTGACATGAAAAGGAAGTCCAGGCTGCAGCTGATTTGGCTTCCTCATGTTTAATTTGTCCGAAGGCGGGGGCAGTGATGCCGACGCTGATTGGGCCCCAGGCTCATGTGTCATAACCGCATGGGGGCTCAGGGACAGCAAGCGCCGACATCGCGGGAACGGCACCAGCACGGGAGGGGAGTGTAAGCTTTTTTTAGTTTTTCGGGGCGAAGGAGTATGAGAAGGAGCTGTCCAAGTAGTGGACAACTACTTAAAGTTCCCGCTATGCGTTTTTGACACTGCATATTTTTGCTGCACAAGAAACGTAGAGTCTTACAGGTCTGACAAAGTTTTTTTTTTTTTTTAATTCATTCGAAAATGACATGCGGTACGTTATTGAAATCTGCAACATGTCACTTGCTGTTGCAGTTATTCTAAGATTTACAGGTGCATCTCACTAAACTAGAATATCATCAAAAAGTTAATTTATTTCCGTTCTTCAATACAAAAAGTGAAACTCATATATTATAGAGTCATTACTAACAGAGTGATCTGTTTCAAGTGTTTATTTCTGTTAATGTTGATGATTATGGCTTACAGCCAATGAAAACACAAAAGTCATTATCTCAGTACATTAGAATACTTTATAACAACAGCTTGAAAAATATTTTTAAAATCCGAAATGCTGGCCTACTGAAATGTATGTCCTCAATACTTGGTCGGGGCTCCTTTTGCATCAGTTACTGCATCAATGCAGCGTGGCATGGAGGCGATCAGCCTGTGGCACTGCTGAGGTGTTACGGAAGCCCAGGTTGCTTTGATAGCAGCCTTCAGCTCGTCTGCATTGTTGGGTCTGGTGTCTCTCATCTTCCTCTTCACAGTACCCCATAGATTCTCTATGGAGATAAGGTCAGGTGAGTTTGCTGGCCAATCAAGCACAGTGATACTATTGTTTGTAAACCAGGTATTGGTACTTTTGGCAGTGTGGACAGGTACCAAGTCCTGCTGGAGAATGAAATTTCCACCTCCAAAAAGCTTGTCGGCAGAGGGAAGCATGAAGTGCTCTAAAATTTTCTGGTACACGGCTGCGCTGACTTTGATCTTGATAAAGCACAGTGGACCTGCACCAGCAGATGACATGGCTCCCCAAACCATCACTGATTGTGGAAACTTCACACTAGACCTCAAACAGCTTAGCTTGTGGCCTCTCCACTCTTCTTCCAGACTCTGGGACCTTGATTTCCAAATTAAAACTGGAACTCTGGGACCTTGTGGAGTGTGTCAGTGACTTCCTTCTGGACATCTGTCAAGTCAGCAGTCTTCCCCATGATTGTGGAGCCTACTGAAACAGACTAAGGGACCTTTTTAAACTCTTAGGAAGCCTTTGCTCAGGCAGACCGCCCGTGTCCGATCGTGGCTCAGGCAGACCGCCCGTGTCCGATCGTGGCTCAGGCAGGCGGCCCGTGTCCGATCGTGGCTCAGGCAGGCGGCCCGTGTCCGATCGTGGCTCAGGCAGGCGGCCCGTGTCCGATCGTGGCTCAGGCAGGCGGCCCGTGTCCGATCGTGGCTCAGGCAGGCGGCCCGTGTCCGATCGTGGCTCAGGCAGGCGGCCCGTGTCCGATCGTGGCTCAGGCAGGCGGCCCGTGTCCGATCGTGGCTCAGGCAGGCGGCCCGTGTCCGATCGTGGCTCAGGCAGGCGGCCCGTGTCCGATCGTGGCTCAGGCAGGCGGCCCGTGTCCGATCGTGGCTCAGGCAGGCGGCCCGTGTCCGATCGTGGCTCAGGCAGGCGGCCCGTGTCCGATCGTGGCTCAGGCAGGCGGCCCGTGTCCGATCGTGGCTCAGGCAGGCGGCCCGTGTCCGATCGTGGCTCAGGCAGGCGGCCCGTGTCCTATTTTTTTTTTCTTCAGGGAATCAGACAGAACCCACAATACAACTGTAGAGTATAAAGATAGTCAAATTCACTCTTTGGGGGGAGGGGGGTTTCTGCCATATAGAGCTTGTAATATGGCCATAAGAACGTTGTCTACTGCTCCTCCAAAATTACAGAAGTCTGCATTATTTGGATATTATTACTATTATTTTTATCCCAGTAATTGGAGTGCTAGAAATCATCTGCAAATGCAATATTCACGCTGTGAAGCCTTAGCCATAATTAGATTTTTCTAAATATAAAGTTAGTTGGAGAACCTCTTTAAATAGGTGTAGTAAGTTTGGTAAGAAGACTTGTTGCTCAGTGCGTCGCTGTATTACCCCTGGGTGCTTGTAAAAGTTCTTTTCTTAATTACTGTAGCTCAGAGCATGATTTTACCATTAATGAGTAAACACAGCCCCTCATTATATTTTATAGTACCTGAATAGTTTGTAGCGCACTTGGATACTGTCCAGTGCCATTTCTGACTCTTGAAAACTACAAGATATTCAGCCTCTCACTGCCAGCGGCACTTGTACCATGGGGCTCCTTGGCCTTGTGCCCTCTGTCAGGATGACTGTGCCACTCATTTATTTATTGTGGGCATGGTCTATTTGTAATGAAAGCTAAATGAAATCACTTGTGTGTATCACATAGGCTTCATGGGTGAATGAAAGTTCTAGGTTAAACACACAGAAGCAACTCAGTAGTGGTCATATTTGCTTGTCGCCATAACATGATAACCCACTATTATCGTGCTGGTTCTTCTTTGTTTGTTTTTTTTACTACTAAAACCAGTTTTACCCATTAAAGTATGAGCTCAACAAGATGTCAGGGGGTGTCCTGTGGTCGCCATAAATTGATGGACATAAGTGACAGGCAATATATGAAAATTTAAAATAAAAAATATATATATTATAGCACTGCAGTCTCGCAGCGCTGGGGTCATGGGTTCAAATCCCACCAAGGACAACATCTGCAAGGAGTTTGTATGTTGTTTGTGTGGGTTTTGCAGTTTTTGTTGCGTCTTTTGTTGTGTTTTTTTGACCACCCATTACTTTCCATGGGTGAAAAAAATGCAGCAAATACGCAGCAGAAACACAGGTGCGTTTTCTGCTGCCGATACGCTGAAAGAAGTGACATGCTCTACTTTCCAAATACTCAAGCAAGGCAGAAAATACCTAGCAAACAAAAAGCAACGTGTGAACAGAGTATTCTGGTTTCTGGACTTTGCTGGTACTGCAAAAGGCAGCTGAAATCCTAAAAATCTGCTGCAAAATAAGCAGCAAAACACAACGTGTGTGAACATAGCCTTAGTTAGATAAAAATTGTAAAATAAATAAATAAAATTTTTTCCATTCTTTGCTGTTAGGGTTGTGGTAGCGGTTAGGGTTAGAATTTTTTCAAAAGGAAAAAAAAATGACGTTTTGATGACTAATGTTAAGCACAAGTGCCCACTACTTTTTGCATCGGGTGCTGGGGTATACACAGAGTATTGCGGGTGCTCGAGTCCCCACCCCACATGTTTTGTGGCTAATATACAGCCCAAAAAAAAAACCATGCGGGGATTGCCTGCCATACACGGGCTATCGCTGCGTGATTTTTTTGGGGGGTATGAAACAGCCGCTAAGCTTGCGGGGCTGGGACTCTAGCATGTCACTCGAGCACCCCCAATACTCTGTGCATACCCGAGCACCCGATGCAAACTCAAGTAGTGAGCACTTGCGTTCAACACTAATGACAACATATTCAACCTAAGGTTTTCAAATTCTGTGTCGTACCTCTGGATTCGAAATTCTCACTACCCTTGATAAAATCCTTGAGGGGTGTAGTTTCTAATATGGGGTAGGGTTTCCACTATTTAGACTCATCCGGGGCTCTCCAAAAGCTACATGGCATCCGCTCTCGATTCCTGCCAATTTTGTATTCAAAAAGTCAAACTACGCTCCTTCCCTTCCGAGACCTGCTCTGCGCCCAAACAGTTGTTTTCCCCCACATATGGGGTATGTGCGTGCTCTGGAGAAATTTCTCAACAAATATTGTGGTCCATTTTATCTTTTTACCCTTGTGAAAATAAAAAAAAAAAATCAGGGTCTGAAGTAAAATTTTTGTGAAAAAAGTTAAATGTTAATTTTTTTTTCCACGTTGCTTCAGTTCCTGTGAAGCACGTGAAGGGTTAATAAACTTCTTGAATGTGGTTTTGAGCACCTTGAGGGGTGACGTCTTTAGAATGGTGTCACTTTGGGGTATTTTCTGTCATATAGACCCCTCAAAGTCACTTAAAATGTGATGTGGTCCCTTAAAAAAAAATTAATAAAAAATAGTTTTGTAACTTTTGGTAGAAACATAAGAAATCACTGGTCAAAGTTTAACCATTATAACTTCATAACTCAAAAAAAAGTTTAAATAATTATGCTGATGTAAGGTAGACATGTGGGAAATGTTGTTTATGAACTATTTTATGTGACATATCTCTCTGATTTAAGGGCATTACGAATTCAAAGTTTGAAAATTGCAATATTTTTGCCAAATTTCTGTTTTTCTCACAAACGCAAGTGATATCGAATAAATTTTACCAGTATCATGAAGTACAATATGTCACGAAAAATATTCTCCGAATCAGCGGGATCCGTTGAAGCGTTCAAGAGTTATTACCTCATAAAGTGACAGTGGTCAGAATTGTAAAAATTTGGTCTGGTCATTAAGGACATAATTGGCTCTGTCACTAAGAGGTTAATTTGTGGACTGTGTAACATTACTGGACATATATTTACACCTTATGAACATGATCATTTAGTGGCCATCACATACTGTACTGTCGTGAACATGCAGATGGCTCACTAACCCCAACAGATCTCCAGTCTGAAACTCCAGTGGATCCTGTTCATCACTCAGAGATTTTCCTATACTTTTATAAATCTCGTTACAAAATAACAAACACTTCGAAAGTGCTCATTATGGATTTGTCGCAACGTTCTTCTCATCTGTGCATTGTATCAGACCATGTCTCCAGGTTGTGCGTGACCAAGTCTATACCAGTGGTGGTCTCTCACAACCCAACTCCTTGTCTATAGTGTGGTCTTCATCTAATGTCTTTTATCCTTTAATGTGTCTCGGTCTGTAAATACGTTGTTTTCTTGAATTGTAGGGATTGCTTCAAGCCTCTGACATCCTAAAAGCTGAAAGTGAAGAAGTAAAGAAGGCGTGTAAAGAAATGTCTTCAAAAATCCTGCAGCTTGAAGAAGACCTTATGACTGTGACTCAGAAAGCCATTGAAAAGGAAACTGAATTAGATAGGTAAAGCGTTGTGTTCAGTGCATGTGTGTCCTAGTCTGGAAGTTAATAGATAACCATACAGTAACCGAATAGAAGGCGCTGTGCATGTTTGACACCATATCCGGTCGAATGGGTTATCTGAACCAGTGCAAAGGAAAAATGGAGTAGTTTTCCTCCAGTGAATATTCTGCTTTTACATTTTCAAAGGCCATAAAAAGTGGCATCTCATCTTACAGGCAATTACTCCACTTCTCCTTTGCACCAGTTTTGATAATTGTCCACTAATGTTCTAGGTTGTGCACAATGCAGATGACTGTAGGGTGAGACATGATATGATAGGGTTGATATCGGTATTCAGTGTTGACATAGATTCTTAAATAAGATCACTTGTAATGGCTTTTAGCAGCCGGTATGATCCTAGATGAATGCATGTGCAGTGCCACTGACAGGCGTAGAAGAAGCCGCCAACGACTGTAAAGTCTGTCATCTAATAGGCTGTCAACTGAAAAACTGAACATAGATGTCCACCAGTAAGAGTGCATGGAAGGTTGAGTAACTGAAAAGAGATGAGAGGTAATCCTAGGGCCACAGTAAAGAGACAGCAAGTAATGGATTTTTTTTTATCCTTTACATTTTTTTTTCACGTTGAATGCATTTTTGGGTACTATGGTATAGCGACTTGCTTGGCTGTATGCAGAGATAGACACAGGACACTGTCTCTTTAAATTTTGGGTTAGTTTATTAGGCGTCATAATCTACCCTGGAGTTCATAAAGAAAAAACACAGCCCATACGGCTAAAAATGTCAGAACAAAATACAAAGTTGCAGCACAGTCTATATATCGGCCGGGGTCCGGCCACTCAGGATTAGGCACACACGGGTCAGTACAACATGAGCACGCTCCTCTCTGGAGCAGATTTCTCCAAACACTGACCACACCTGAGTGTAAAGGCTGGCTATTTAAAGCCCAGACCACTCCCTGGATTGGAGATATGGTGGAGGACGTCCCGCCCTGCACTTTGCCAGCGACTAAAAACATTTCCTTGTAAACCTGGGCCGTTAACACTCTCTGCACTTAATGTGCAGGAGAAATGTCCATGTTTCACATCACTGAGGGTAACAGCCTCGGTGAAACATATCTCCGTTCCGACACACTACCAGTGACTTTCACACAGTACATGGCAGCATGCGCTGTGGGTGTGTTTTTTTACTATTGTAGGGAAAAGAAGTTTAAATAGAAAAATATTTGAGTAAAAAAAAAAAGCACCACTCAAAGCCACCTGAAAACTGTGTATGAATGAGTGTGTGGTTGTTGTGTTTTGTTTTGTTTTATAATGGATTATTTCTGGCTGAAAATCAACAAAAAATGGTTTTAAAAATTTCTTTTTTTTCCCCCCAAATCTTGTGTTTTTTGGTGCAGTTTTTGTATGTGGCTCTTTTTATGCTTCAATTGATTCAGTAGTCAAATTTGGAACTGTTTGAGAAAAATATGGCTATGTAGGTCATAGGAAGCTGAATAAAATGATGCCTTGATTATCTGCGATCCAATGTCTTATTCCAGGGAAATCCATATTTTTCTCAGCATGTAAATTAGATGTTAAGATCTATGAACTGGATATGGATCTCTCTGAGAATCTGCCTCCAGAGCTTATTGTAAATGAAAGGGGGTGGTTACAGGTGTGAGACATGTAGATCAGGAGTGCGGGCTGTCAGTCATTACATGTCTCACACTGCTAATGCCCTCTTACATTTAAAATAAGCCCTGGAAGCAGATTCTCAGGGAGATCTGTGTACGGCCCATAGATCTTAACAGCTCATTTACATATTGAAAAATGAGGATTACTCTGGAATAAGAAATCAGATCGCAGATATCAAGGTATCATTTTATTCACTTTCTATGACCTATATGCCCACATATACGGCTTAGGAGGGTTGATCCCATTGACAGATGCCATTTAAGTCCACTGTGCTTAGTTGATCGGTCCATTTTTTTATTTTAGTTGTTAAATAAAAAAAAACAACCTTTATCTCATTTTCAGCATAAAATATAAACTCAAGAAAATAAAGTTAGAGAGAGAACAACTGGAATTTCAGCTAAAGAATGAGAAGGATGAGAAGGAGTTGTATAAGGTAAGGAGAACTTATGGATACAGTATGGCCGAGGGCTGACATAACCGATTGATAAGTGCAGATCATGTCCATTTACTATGGCTGAGCACATCTGAGGAGCTTATTGATGAAGGAAAACTGACCACACACTCTCTCTCTCACACACTCTCTCTCTCACACACTCTCTCACACACTCTCTCTCTCACACACTCTCTCTCTCTCACACACTCTCTCTCTCACACACTCTCTCTCTCACGCACTCTCTCTCTCACGCACTCTCTCTCTCACGCACTCTCTCTCTCACGCACTCTCTCTCTCACGCACTCTCTCTCTCACGCACTCTCTCTCTCACGCACTCTCTCTCTCACGCACTCTCTCTCTCACGCACTCTCTCTCTCACACACTCTCTCTCACACACTCTCTCTCACACACTCTCTCTCACACACTCTCTCTCACACACTCTCTCTCACACACTCTCTCTCACACACTCTCTCACACACTCTCTCTCACACACTCTCTCTCACACACTCTCTCTCACACACTCTCTCTCACACACTCTCTCTCACACACTCTCTCTCACACACTCTCTCACACACTCTCTCTCACACACTCTCTCTCACACACTCTCTCTCACACACTCTCTCTCACACACTCTCTCTCACACACTCTCTCTCACACACTCTCTCTCACACACTCTCTCTCACACACTCTCTCTCACACACTCTGTCTCACACACTCTGTCTCACACACTCTGTCTCACACACTCTGTCTCACACACTCTGTCTCACACACTCTGTCTCACACACTCTGTCTCACACACTCTGTCTCACACACTCTGTCTCACACACTCACACTGTGCTGCATCTACATGTTCTCATCACACGTAATATTTAACAGATATTGTGGTTATAAAGTCACTTTTTGTGTATTTGCCACCTTGCATTTATTGCATTTATGGTTTGGTGCCGTCTGTCTACAAAAACGCCACAGTTAAATTGCAAAAAATATTTTCACCAATAGAAACCTATAAAACAATAGGTCGTGACCTAAAATTAAGAGGTGAAAGGTTTATATTAACAATGAGATCTTCACTCTGCGCACAAAGTGAGAGGCACATATGGAACAAGTTACCCTTGGAGACAGCGAGCTTTGGATCCTTCTTGTGTGAATTGAACAATAGCCTTGTTTCTTTTGTCAGAAAAAGCACAAAGTTGGAGAATGTTTTATGCTCTTGGGGTGGAGCTGGCTTCCGAAAAGGAATTTCAGTTTAAAACCTCAACAATAATTATGGGTTGAATTATGTAACCTTGGCTAGAAAATTATTTCTCTTTTTGTTGTTGTTTGCTTGTGGGATTATTTTTCTGCTTGAGAAAATACATATTAGGTTAGCTAGTCTCACCATAATCTGGACAGCGCAAGAGTCAGAAATGCCAGGAAACCAGTATAAGATGGTGTGGAAGTTACAATCTAGGTGTTTATTTCCATTCTTTACATGTTGTCCATAAATGTCTCAAACTAGATGGATTGTACTGATATAAAGCTCCTGTATACTTTGGCTGTGACGACTTCGGCACTAAAATAGCAGCCGTTATTTGTGTGGCATGAAATAACTTAATTGGCACTTCCTAGGCTACAATAAAGTATTAATTTCACTTAAGTAAAATAGTTCTTTTTAATAGATAATAGAGGAATTATAATACATTTTTTTTTTATAGAACAGAATTGCACAATAGGAGGAACAAACTGGATAAGAGAAAAATACACCAATTATGCCATTATAAGCCAGCAATATTGTATATACAGAATAAGCTAGGATAGTGTACGGAATAGACATTTTGTAAAACTGGTAGAAAATGTTTTCTTCGCCCATGTGCTACCCATTTTGCTCCCTCTCACTATCTTTTCTCTTCCATTCTCCCCTTTCTTATTCTTCCTTTTCACTCTCTCCCCCCTTTTTCTCTCCCCTTAGTTTCTTCTCTCCCCATTTTACCACATCCCTCTTCTTATCTTCTTTCTTACGTTACTTAATCACCATTTTTTTTTCTCCCTCGCTCACTCTTTTAACTTGCGTCTCTTGCAACGCCCCCGTTCCTCCCTCGCGACGCCCCCCCGCGCCTACCTCGCGACTCCTCCTCTCCCCCTCTTTGCTCTGCCCCCTCGCGCCTCCCTCGCGACGCTCCCCCCTCTCTTTGCTCTGCCCCCTCTCCTCCCCTCTCTTTGCTCTGCCCCTTCTCCCCCACCTCTTTGCTCTGCCCCCTCCCCCCCTTTCTCTTTGCTCTGCCCCCTCTCCCCCCCCCTCTTTGCTCTGCCCCCTCTCCCCCCCCTCTTTGCTCTGCCCCCTCTCCCCCCCCTCTCTTTGCTCTGCCCCCTCTCCCCCTCTCTCTTTGCTCTGCCCCCTCTCCCCCTCTCTCTTTGCTCTCCCCCCTCTCTTTGCTCTGCCCCCTCTCCCCCCCTCTTTGCTCTGCCCCCTCTCCCCCCTCTCTTTGCTCTGCCCCCTCCCCCCTCTCTTTGCTCTGCCCCCTCTCCCCCCTCTCTTTGCTCACCCCCCTCTCTTTGCTCACCCCCCTCTCTTTGCTCTGCCCCCTCTCTTTGCTCTCCCCTCTCTTTGCTCTGCCCCCTCTCTTTGCTCTGCCCCCTCTCTTTGCTCTCCCCTCTCTCTTTGCTCTGCCCCCTCTCCCCTCCCCTCTTTCTTTGCTCTGCCCTCTCTCCCACCCTTTCTCCCCCCTCTCTCTTTGCTCTGCCCCCTCCCCCCTCTCTCTTTGCTCTGCCCTCTCCCCCCCTCTCTCTTTGCTCTGCCCCCTCTCCCCCCTCTCTCTTTGCTCTGCCCCCTCTCCCCCCCTCTCTCTTTGCTCTGCCCTCTCTCCCACCCTTTCTCCCCCCTCTTTGCTCTGCCCCCTCTCCCCCCCCTCTCTCTTTGCTCTGCCCCCTCTCCCCCCCTCTCTCTTTGCTCTGCCCCCTCTCCCCCCCTCTCTTTGCTCTGCCCCCTCTCCCCCCCCTCTCTTTGCTCTGCCCCCTCTCCCCCCCCTCTCTTTGCTCTGCCCCCTCTCCCCCCTCTCTCTTTGCTCTGCCCCCTCTCCCCCCTCTCTCTTTGCTCTGCCCCCTCCCCCCTCTCTTTGCTCTGCCCCCTCTCCCCCCCTCTCTCTTTGCTCTGCCCCCTCTCCCCCCCTCTCTCTTTGCTCTGCCCCCTCTCCCCCCCTCTCTCTTTGCTCTGCCCCCTCTCCCCCCCCTCTCTCTTTGCTCTGCCCCCTCTCCCCCCCCTCTCTCTTTGCTCTGCCCCCTCTCCCCCTCTCTCTTTGCTCTGCCCCCTCTCCCCCCCCCTCTCTCTTTGCTCTGCCCCCTCTCCCCCCCTCTCTCTTTGCTCTGCCCCCTCCCCCCCTCTCTCTTTGCTCTGCTCCCTCTCCCCCCTCTCTCTTTGCTCTGCTCCCTCTCCCCCCCTCTCTTTGCTCTGCTCCCCTCCCCCCCTCTCTCTTTGCTCTGCCCCCTCTCTCTTTGCTCTGCCCCCTCTCTCTTTGCTCTGCCCCCTCTCTCTTTGCTCTGCCCCCTCTCTCTTTGCTCTGCCCCCTCTCTCTTTGCTCTGCCCCCTCTCTCTTTGCTCTGCCCCCTCTCCCCCCTCTCTCTTTGCTCTGCCCCCTCTCCCCCCCTCTCTCTTTGCTCTGCCCCCTCCCCCCCCTCTCTCTTTGCTCTGCCCCCTCCCCCCCTCTCTCTTTGCTCTGCTCCCCTCCCCCCTCTCTCTTTGCTCTGCTCCCCCCCCTCTCTTTGCTCTGCCCCCTCTCCCCCCCCTCTCTCTTTGCTCTGCCCCCTCTCCCCCCCCTCTCTCTTTGCTCTGCCCCCTCTCCCCCCTCTCTCTTTGCTCTGCCCCCTCTCCCCCCCTCTCTCTTTGCTCTGCCCCCTCTCCCCCCCCTCTCTTTGCTCTGCCCCCTCCCCCCCCTCTCTCTTTGCTCTGCCCCCCCTCCCCCCCTCTCTCTTTGCTCTGCCCCCTCCCCCCCCTCTCTCTTTGCTCTGCCCCCTCCCCCCCCTCTCTCTTTGCTCTGCCCCCTCCCCCCCTCTCTCTTTGCTCTGCCCCCTCCCCCCCTCTCTCTTTGCTCTGCCCCCTCTCCCCCCTCTCTCTTTGCTCTGCCCCCCTCCCCCCTCTCTCTTTGCTCTGCCCCCCCCCTCTCTTTGCTCTGCCCCCTCTCCCCCCCCTCTCTCTTTGCTCTGCCCCCTCTCCCCTCCCCTCTTTCTTTGCTCTGCCCCCTCTCCCCTCCCCTCTTTCTTTGCTCTGCCCCCTCTCCCCTCCCCTCTTTCTTTGCTCTGCCCCCTCTCCCCTCCCCTCTTTCTTTGCTCTGCCCTCTCTCCCACCCTTTCTCCCCCCTCTCTCTTTGCTCTGCCCCCTCTCCCCCCCTCTCTTTGCTCTGCCCCCTCTCCCCCCCTCTCTCTGCTCTGCCCCCTCTCTCTTTGCTCTGCCCCCTCTCCCCCCCTCTCTTTGCTCTGCCCCCTCTCCCCCCCTCTCTCTGCTCTGCCCCCTCTCTCTTTGCTCTGCCCCCTCTCCCCCCCTCTCTCTGCTCTGCCCCCTCTCTTTGCTCTGCCCCCTCTCCCCCCCCTCTCTCTTTGCTCTGCCCCCTCTCCCCTCCCCTCTTTCTTTGCTCTGCCCCCTCTCCCCTCCCCTCTTTCTTTGCTCTGCCCCCTCTCCCCCCCTCTCTCTGCTCTGCCCCCTCTCTCTTTGCTCTGCCCCCTCTCCCCCCTCTCTCTTTGCTCTGCCCCCTCTCCCCCCCTCTCTCTTTGCTCTGCCCCCTCTCCCCCCCCTCTCTTTGCTCTGCCCCCTCTCTCTTTGCTCTGCCCCCTCTCCCCCCTCTCTCTTTGCTCTGCCCCCTCTCCCCCCCCCTCTCTTTGCTCTGCCCCCTCCCCCCTCTCTCTTTGCTCTGCCCCCTCCCCCCTCTCTCTTTGCTCTGCCCCCTCCCCCCCTCTCTCTTTGCTCTGCCCCCTCTCACCTCCCCTCTTTCTTTGCTCTGCCCTCTCTCCCACCCTTTCTCCCCCCTCTCTTTGCTCTGCCCCCTCTCCCCCCCTCTCTTTGCTCTGCCCCCTCTCCCCCCCTCTCTTTGCTCTGCCCCCTCTCCCCCCTCTCTCTTTGCTCTGCCCCCTCTCCCCCCCTCTCTCTTTGCTCTGCCCTCTCTCCCACCCTTTCTCCCCCCTCTCTCTTTGCTCTGCTCCCCCCCCTCTCTCTTTGCTCTGCTCCCCTCCCCCCCCCTCTTTGCTCTGCCCCCTCTCCCCCCCTCTCTCTTTGCTCTGCTCCCCTCCCCCCTCTCTCTTTGCTCTGCCCCCTCTCCCCCCCCTCTCTTTGCTCTGCCCCCTCTCCCCCCCCCTCTCTTTGCTCTGCCCCCTCTCCCCCCCCTCTCTTTGCTCTGCCCCCTCTCCCCCCCCCTCTCTCTTTGCTCTGCCCCCTCCCCCCCCCCCTCTCTTTGCTCTGCTCCTTCACTCTTGCTTTTTTTCCTATCTTTTCTTTCTAGCTCTACAATTATTTGAGTAGTCTTCTTGTAATGCAGTCTTATTTTTGCGAAAATTAATGTAACATTGCCCTTTTTATAGGTTCATCTGAAGAATACTGAAATTGAGAACACAAAGCTACTGTCAGAGGTACAGACATTAAGAAATTTAGATTCTGGTAAAGAAAATCTAATTGCTCACTACAAAGAGGAGCTCAGCCAAATGAAGCTGTGTCTGTCTGACAAAGAGAAACTGTGTGCGGAACTACTCCAAAATGCCTCCGAGAAGGTGAGAACTAAGGCTTCATGCACATGAGTGACAGCTCGGTACAACCTCTATATTGGGAGTATTACTACAGCCCTGCTAGATTTCTGTGCAGCTTTATTGTACTGTGCATATGTATTTGTCCATGTCAGAATCACTTAGATCCTAACAATCAGTCATTTTTTCTGCTTCTCATGAATGGACTGTTCACTTCCCAATATTTCTTACTACTTGATATGTGCATTGTTGACTGATAAACATTGAGTCACTTCACCTGTCAGCTTCCTGCTGCAGTCATTTTCTTTTTTGATCTTTTTCTTTTCCCTGTTTTCCAAGAGCCATAATTTAAAGCCCCACATCAGTGTTTGTTTGTTTTTTAGTAATTTCACCACCACTAGAGTGAGTAATGCATGTTCCCTGCCCCCTAGTAAAATACTTACCAGTCGCTGTCTTCTGCTGTTCCCGGCGCTGATCACATTCCACCGCCATCAGAGTTAACGGTCACAAGCTGACAATGTAAGTCTATGAGAGCCTCGTTCTGGCTTGCGTAACTAGAGTCCGATGGGTCCCAGCGCAAAATTTGGACCTGGGCCTCACCCATTCCCCTTTGCCCCGCATGTTGGTCAGATGTATGGTCTCTTGTAGCGTTCTAAATCCTATAAGGGCATACTTGTTGCCTCCCCCCAGTATGTAGTAATGTCCCTCATCCTAGCCCCATCCTGATAGAGATATATTTGTATAAATATCCTTATATTGTGACCTCCGGCAACCAATGGAGTGATCTATCAGGTCAAATATTGCAGACGACCATAGTGTCGCCGATAACAGAAGAATGTACGTGCTAATCTATATTTGCATTATTGTATATTTTTTGTTGCGCTTTGTAATTATGGTATCCTGAAATAACTTGCATAAAACGCAATATATAAAACTTGTAGAAGCAACATCAAGTCCTGTCCATGGTATTGTATATTTTATGAATGTAAGACTCCGCTTCCCCTCTGATGAGTGAGGTTTGTCTTGCTGTATCGTTACTTGCTGTATCGCTGCTTTTCGCAAACTATACTTTGAATTTTTTATGTATTTTATTCTGTACTTCCCAGGAAGATATTGGCTTTTTAAAACAACAGCTTCGTAAGACTGAGGATGACCATCAGGCCAGCAGACAGGAGGCTTCCTTAATGTCCAGGGAGCTTAGTGATGCAGTAAATATACGTGATAAAACTATGGCTGACCTTCATACATCTCGCCTCGAGACTGAGAGCGTGAAGAAGCAACTTGCCACCGCCTTGTCTGAGCTCAGCCTGCGTGATAGGCAATCATCCTCTAACAGTGTCTCAAGAAAGGATCAGGTAAGGTATTAAACAACCTAAATCAGGGTGCAGTGTTTCCTTCACATGTACCAATATGTGTGAATACCTCGCCCCCAGAGGCCAGAATGTAAATGTCTGTGAGAGAAGCACTAACTCTCATGTATTTGCTCTGCAGAACCATGCGCTCAGTTCTTGCTGTCTTTAGGATAGCCTATGACTTGGAGTAAAGGGACAGACTCCAGATTGCTGTACACAGCCGATCCCTCAGCGTACTGCATGCTAGGATGACATAGAGAACCAGCAGCCTATATGACGTGCTCTTGGGTCAACAAGGGCTATTTAAAATGAAGCCATTTATATTATTGCAGAACACGCAGTGTAGATTTGGTGCAGGTTATCCGTTTGGAAGATCTGAATCATAGTGTAGTACCAGCGAGGGAAATCAGATTGTAAAATTCTCAGCTGCATGTTACTGAAATTTTCTATACCTAAATTGATTTGTGGTGCAGATTTATATATACCTAGCCAATCCTTTCATTGCAGAGTTCACTTTTTGCAAAATCTACGCCATGGTCTGTGGTAAAAAACACTTGTAACAGATTCACTGCAGATTTTCCACAGCAAATTTGTAAGAAAACATGCTTGCCTTACATGTGCATTTCACCCATTATTTCCATCATATAAATGAGTATTGTTGGATAGTGTAAATACAAGCAATTTTGCAATCTGCTGTATAATATATTTTTTAGCCGTTTTTGAGATATTAACACTTTTCTTTAGTTTACGGCTTGTTGCCTTGGAGATCGACCACCTCTGTTAAACCGCAGAACATGTGCAGTGCTTACAATCTCTTTTCTATTGAGCTTGTAAGTACAGCTTTTAACCTTGTCAAGATTACTTGATGGCACGGTTACCTCCTAATACCAATCAGCCTGGTGCTTACAAGTTCAGCAAAAGAGGTGATTGGTCATCAAGGCAACAAGCTGTAAACAAAAGAAAAGTGTGAAAATTAGCAGCTGCTCTTGAGATAGCAACAACCAGTACATTTCAGAAGGTCTTGTTCTTCTTCAGGAGTACTCCCCTTCCCCGACTTGCTGCTTTGCAGGTGGTGGTGAGCTTCCGAAGATTGACCGTTTGGGTTGGCGGCATTGTTCCGTTGCTGTTCTGAACTGAGCACTCTCTTATACAGCTCGGAGTGGCAGCTTTGCCTCTGCAGCAAAGAAGGGCAGGGGGAGTGAGGCTGGTCGGATCCCGTGACCAGCCGGCTTTAAAGCAGCACAAACAGGCTCTAAAGCATAAAGCCGGCAAGTGACGCCCATTCCTTACCTAGGTAACCGACTACCCTGAGACCGCCGGGTGGTCTGTAACCTAGGCAATGAGCGGTACGCTATAGATTTAAAAATCCATCTATTCTTGAGAACAGAGAGGATTTTTCATAAGCTGTAATTTGCAAAGTTATTTGCTTTAAAGCACTTTGCACTTTTAACCATTTAACGGGAACCTGTCATGTCATTTGTATCATATAAACTGTCCCCGGGTCATAATTAATGATGCAATGTGTATCACTAACATTCTTTTTTTCATGAAAATCTACGCTATAATGATATGTCAAAACCACTTTTATATAGTTATATCTTTCTTGCTCATTCAGTCATAGGGGTGTTCTTCACTGCATTCAGTCATGGTGGTCAGCGCCCACGCCATTTGATTTCTGTCCCAGTGATTGCGGCGATAGATTTGTTAGACAAATCTATATAAAGTGGTTTTGACATATGATTACAGTGCACATTGCATCACTAATTATGACCTGGGGACACTTGCAGCAAAATCTTGGATTGTGTCCTATTAGCACCTCCACTATGTGTATAATTCTTTCCTAGAACCCTTCATCACCATAGAATTAATACAGAAATTCAGTGAATTCCCCAAAACTACAATACTCCTGTTTAATGTAAAATCTCATGTTGCTTTTTATCTTTAGGACGCGGAAAGCTGTAGAGTTGAGCAGGAACTTCGTAAGGAAGTTGAAGATCTGAAACTCAGGCTACAAATGGCTGCCGACCACTATAAAGAAAAATTTAAAGAATGTCAGAAACTTCAGAAACAAGTCACAAAACTCACAGACCAGCTTGTACGTACCTGATTATTATTATTCTTGTGACTAATATAATTGATATAGCCTTTTAAGAGCAAGAAACATTTATATTTCTGTTACTGAGGAGTACAAAATATGTACACTGCTCAAAAAAATAAAGGTAACATTTAAACAATATAACTCCAAGTAAATCACACTTCTGTGAAATCAAACTGTCCACTTAGGAAGCAACACTGATTGACAATCAATTTCACATGCTGTTGTGCAAATGGAATAGACAATAGATGGAAATTATTGGCAATTATCAAGCCACCCTCAATAAAGGAGTGGTTCTGCAGGTGGGGACCACAGACCACATCTCGGTACCAATGCTTTCTGGCTGATGATTTGGTCACTTTTTAATGTTTGTTGTGCTTTCACATTCGTGGTAGCATGAGACGGACTCTACAACCCACAGAAGTTGCTCAGGTAGTGCAGCTCATCCTGGATGGCACATCAATGCGAGCTGTGGCAAGAAGGTTTGCTGTTTCTGTCAGCGTAGTGTCCAGAGGCTGGATGCTCTACCAGGAGACAGGCCAGTACACTAGGAGACGTGGAGGGGGCCGTAGGAGGGCAACAACCCAGCAGCAGGACTGCTACCTCTGCCTTTGTGCAAGGGGGAACAGGAGGAGCACTGCCAGAGCCCTGCAAAATGACCTCCCAGCAGGCCACAAATGTGCTTGTGTCTGCACAAACGGTTAGAAACCGACTCCATGAGGGCCTGATGTCCACAGATGGGGGTTGTGCTCACAGCCCAACACTGTGCAGGACGCTTGGCATTTGCCACAGAACCCCAGGATTGGCAAAGTCGCCACTGGCGCCCTGTGCTCTTCACAGATGAAAGCAGGTTCACACTGAGCACATGTGACAGACGTGACAGACTCTGGAGACGCTGTGGAGAGCGATCCGCTGCCTGCAACATCCTTCAGCATGACGGGTTTGGCAGTGGGTCAGTAATGGTGTGGGGTGGCATTTCTTTGGAGGGCCGCACAGCCCTCCATGTGCTCGCCAGAGGTAGCCTGACTGCCATTAGGTACCGAGATGAGATCCTCAGACCCCTTGTGAGACCATATTGCTGGTGTGGTTGGCCCTGGGTTCCTCCTAATGCAGGACAATGCCAGACCCCATGTGGCTGAAGTACTTCAGCAGTTCCTGCAAGATGAAGGTATTGAAGCTATGGACTGTCCCGCCCGTTCCCCAGACCTGAATCCGATTGAGCACATCTGGGACATCATGTCTAGCTCCATCCACCAACGTCACGTTGCTCCACAGACTGTCCAGGAGTTGGCGGATGCTTTAGTCCAGGTCTGGGAGGAGATCCCACAGGAGACCATCCGCAACCTCATCAGGAGCATGCCCAGGCGTTGTAGGGAGGTCATACAGGCACATGGAGGCCACACACAATACTGAGACTCATTTTGACTTGTTTTAAGGACATTAAATCAAAGTTGGATCAGCCTGTAGTGGATTTTTCCATTTTAATTTGGAGGTGACTCCAAATCCAGGCCTCCATTGGTTAATAAATTTGATTTCCATTGATTATTTTTGTGTGATTTTTGTTGTTACCACATTCAAATTTGTACAGAACACAGTATTCAATGAGAATATTTCATTCATTCAGATCTAGGATGTGTTATTTGAGTGTTCCCTTTATTTTTTTGAGCAGTGTAGTTCTTAAAACCGTTCCACCTTTGTCAATGTATGTTATCTTTATTAACATGAAGTCTCACATAGTGTCCTGATGGGCTGGAGCCTCTCATGAACATGGTCTCTTCCACAGACCATCCGTACCTGTAACAAGGTTCACTAAGTAGTAGAGTGTTCTTTTAAAGGTTACCGTACAGCAAGCAACAAATAGAAAGCAAAAACGTGTACTACTGTTTTTTACTTTACTTTCTTCTTTTTTTTTTTTTTTTGCTGGATCCACTTTTCATGTGACTTAGTAGTACACAATATGTCAGGCGCCGGTGTTTGGAGTGTGCATAGATGCTGTGCCCACACCATACCTGGAATAAGCTGGCTGTGATATGCAGCTGGTATCTTGCTGTAACAGCAGTGACCAGAGTTTGCTCAGAGTGCTGCTGATAAACCACTTAAATGCCACAGTCTATCTCTGACAGCTGTATTTTTGTGGGTTGATCCCCCTTCACCCATCGAACCCCTGCAATGTGATTCTGCAGGGCAGATGTAGTGTTATGGCAGCCAAAAGTCTCCTGAAGTCCCCCACAGATACCATCTTTGTCCTACTGTTGGGCTTCATAGGAGAACATCATTTTGCTTATATGTTGCAAAACAGTGGTATTGCATTTTATGAAGGAGCAATGAGTTGATCACAGGTTCAAGACGTCGCAGCGGTCAAAAGATAAACCTGTTTTTTTTTCCCCGTCAATAATATATATATATATATCGGTGAAGAAATGAAAAAATGATGGCTCTTGGAAGAAGGGGAGGAAAGAAATGGAAACACTAAAATGAAAAACTACTCGGTCATGAAGGAGTTAGAGGTTGACCAGGATTTGGGGACTGCTTTGTCAGAAACTGCTCAGAGTTTTTCCATGGGGAGTGTCTGAATTGCAGCTCGGTCTCTCCCAACTGAATTAGAGCTGATCTTCAGTACCAGATACAACTCGTGGACATGGCGGCACTTTCTAACTCTTGGCATCAACTTATAAATTCATTCATTACCCCAACATATTGCAGGCTTCTTTTCCCCCCTTTTTTCCCTTTTTCAGTAAGTGCTGCCATCTTTTGTATGTGACAAACAGGACTGGTCATTTATGCAATCTGATTCTTCATTTGTAACATGAAATGTTCTGAATACATCTGCCACACTTTGATTTTTTATTTTTTCCCCGGATCAGAAGGCTTCAGAAGGTCAGCAGAAGTCAGGAGATCTGTATGTGTATTGTGAGGCATCAGCTGCGGATATCCCAAATTTTACTCCACCAGGTAGGTTAGGCTTCATGCGCACATCATGTCAATGACCATCTTTTCATCACTTTAATAATAGTTTTTCATACTTTTTTTTTTTTCTGTCTGCTTTTACCGTTGGTATGTCACACATGCTTCTTGTATGCAAAAAAAAAAAATTGATGTTTCCTAAGCTTCTCTTGGCAACCATAAAAACGGACAGCACTACTATACAGCATGGATGGCTGTCCTTATTGTTTTGGTTTTTTTTGTGCGGACCAATTCACTTGAATGGGTGAGTTATTTCCACAAATTGCCAGATTTTGAAAGTTTTCGTCTCCGAATCGCTCCCAATATTGCTTGACGAAGAGGTACAAAACTGGCACTAATATTTTCAGTTTTACATAACTATGTGATCTTGGGTAATCCTGCATTTATCTGTCCTCCACAGTGAGTCCATTTTCTTCTCATTCTGTATCTGAATTTGTCATCAAAGAACAAGTGGCTGATATGAACAAGGAAATAGCTGAGAAAACCGAGAAGTATCGGAAGTACAAACAAATGTTAGCAGTAAGTAGCTAACCATCGGATATGGCTAGTGAAGTAACTTAATCTTATAAACCAAACGATAAAATAACGCCTTAATGATGAGCACCATATAGGTAGAGCGAGTGTATGGAGCAGGCTCCGCAACCCCTTTCCCGACAGATGAAAGCTCCACTTGCTGCTGTTAACTTGTTAAATACCGCTGTCAGCGGTATTTATAGTGCATGTTCCACTGGAGCGTCCTTCTAAGCATTGTTTTCCCCTTCCACGTGATTTGTGGGTGCCGATAGGTTGCCAAGTCAGCCAGGTATATTTTTTCCTTTCAGAAAAAATACACTTTAAAGATCCCAATGGGGACCATGGCCAGAGACTAGATTAGTCCAGTGCCGCCCCGGCCAGCTTTCCCCAGTGCTGCTAGTATTTATTAATGGGTCTCTCACTCCGAGAGAGACCGGTCAATAATCTGCAGTGGGTGTGTCAGCACGCCATGCAAAAAAACACATCCTCACACAGATCCATCCTCTGAAAAACAAAAAAGTTACAGGTCTTGGAATATGGTGACATAAGCATATAATTTTTTTTTTAAACACTTTTCTGAGTTTTTTTTCACCACTTAAATAAAAAAAAAAAATCTTCTAATTTGGTATCGCCATAATCATACTGACCTAGAGAATTATATTGCCAGGTCATTTCTACGGCAGAAAAAAAACTATTACAGGTTTTTTTTACGTTTGTTTTTTTTTTATTTGCAATTTCACTGCACTAGTGATTTTTTACTTGTTTCCCAGTACATCTCACAGTAAAACGGATGGTGTTATTTAAAAGTACAAATCCTTCCACAAAAAAAAGAAGCCCTCATATGGCTTTTTTGGCTGAAAAAAAAAGTTATGCCTCTTGGAGGAAGGAGGGGTGGGGGGGGAGACAAAAGCACAGAAACGAAAGATCGTCTGTTCTTAAAGGGGTTAAAGATGATCAATCTCCAAAATGTATTTATGTGTTTGACATTTTAGCATATTGTGTTAAATCTACTTCACTTCATGTGAAAAGTTAAAAACTTCAGGACTTTATAAGATTGTGATGTGCAGTGCCTTTTGTGCTGCCTTTTCTTCCTAATTTAGTGACCGGAGGTGATCATTGTCTGCTAGGCTTCATGTACAGTGAAGCTGCGCCTGCTCGTTTGTACAATGCTAGTTCACCATACCTTCTCCTCACTTCACCTGTTTACACTGCAAAGTCTGCCTGCTTGAAACATCGCAGAGGCTGCTGTAATCACAGGATTGTAGCTAAGTTTAATGGCCCCATTCAGATGACCATAATATGGCCACATTTTACCTTCCGTATTACAGAGCAAAGAGTGTTGCTACTGCGGGTCCAATGACCTGAACTAGCTGCATCAGAACGTCTTATATTCTTTATTATTTTCCTGCTCTCCTAGGAAGAAAAGGCAAGGTGCACTGCGTACGCTGATGATGTCGCGAAGATGGAGCTAAAGTGGAAGGAACAACTGAAAATTAATGAAAGTATCAAACTGCAGCTGGCAGTCCATGAGGATCAGTATAAGGTAGGCAGAAACAGGGTCAGCATAGATTTAGGCAGATACCAGTGTGTAACTTAAATCTAGGTACACATTATACAGTACAACCCAAAAGTTTGGACACATTTAAAGATTTTTCTGTATTTTCATGACTTTGAAAATTGTACATTCACACTGAAGGCATCAAAACTATGAATTAACACATGTGGAATTATATACTTAACAAAAAAGTGTGAAACAACTGAAAATATGTCTTATATTCTAGGTTCTTCAAAGTAGCCACCTTTTGCTTTGATGACTGCTTTGCACACTCTTGGCATTCTCTTGATGAGCTTCAAGAGGTAGTCACCGGAAATGGTTTTCACTTCACAGGTGTGCCCTGTCAGGTTTAATAAGTGGGATTTCTTGCCTTAAAAATGGGGTTGGGACCATCAGTTGTGTTGTGCAGAAGTCTGGTGGATACACAGCTGATAGTCCTACTGAGTAGACTGTTAGAATTTGTATTATGGCAAGAAAAAAGCAGCTAAGTAAAGAAAAATGAGTGGCCATCATTACTTTAAGAAATGAAGGTCAGTCAGTCTGAAAAATTGGGAAAACTTTGAATGTGTCCCCAAGTGCAGTTGCTAAAACCATCAAGTGCTACAAAGAAACTGGCTCACATGAGGACCGCCCCAGGAAAGGAAGACCAAGAGTCACCTCTGCTTCTGAGGATAAGTTTATCCGAGTCACCAGCCTCAAAAATCGCAGGTTAAGAACAGCTCAGATTAGAGACCAGGTCAATGCCACACAGAGTTCTAGCAGCAGACACATCTCTACAACAACTGTTAAGAGGAGACTTTGTGCAGCAGGCCTTCATGGTAAAATAGCTGCTGGGAAACCACTGCTAAGGACAGGCAACAAGCAGAAGAGACTTGTTTGGGCTAAAGACCACAAGGAATGGACATTAGACCAGTGGAAATCTGTGCTTTGGTCTGATGAGTCCAAATTTGAGATCTTTGGTTGCAACCACCGTGTCTTTGTGCGACAAAGAAAAGGTGAACGGATGGACTCTACATGCCTGGTTCCCACCGTGAAGCATGGAGAAGGAGGTGTGATGGTGTGGGGGTGCTTTGCTGGTGACACTGTAGGGGATTTATTCAAAATTGAAGGCATACTGAACCAGCATGGCTACCACAGCATCTTGCAGCGGCATGCTATTCCATCCAGTTTGCGTTTAGATGGACCATCATTTATTTTTCAACAGGATAATGACCCCAAACACACCTCCAGGCTGTGTAAGGGCTATTTGACCAAGAAAGAGAGTGATGGGGTGCTACGCCAGATGACCTGGCCTCCACAGTCACCAGACCTGAACCCAATCGAGATGGTTTGGGGTGAGCCGGACCGCAGAGTGAAGGCAAAAGGGCCAACAAGTGCTAAGCATCTCTGGGAACTCCTTCAAGATTGTTGGAAGACCATTTCCGGTGACTACCTCTTGAAGCTCATCAAGAGAATGCCAAGAGTGCGCAAAGCAGTCATCAAAGCAAAAGGTGGCTACTTTGAAGAACCTAGAATGTAAGACATATTTTCAGTTGTTTCACACTTTTTTGTTAAGTATATAATTCCACATGTGTTAATTCATAGTTTTGATGCCTTCAGTGTGAATGTACAATTTTCAAAGTCATGAAAATACAGAAAAATCTTTAAATGAGGTGTGTCCAAACTTTTGGTCTGTACTGTATCTGTGCCCAAGAGTGGTCACAGTCATGCTGGATGCCAAGGCATCCTTCCAGCATAGAGACCCACTGTAAATAAGCTTCTATCTCTTGGTATACGTTTCTTTGCATTAGCCATCTGTTGATCTGTATAGGAAAGTTCAGAAAACTGCTCCTTCATATACAAACACTTTGCAAAAGAACAGACGTCTGTCCTCTGTCTAGTGAATGGGGGCCCTTCCAACATTGCAGTATATGTGCAGATAAGTTCCCGTATACTGTAGGCTTAGTGCACAGAATTAATCAGTCTCTTTGTGCTGGAAAGTATTTCCATTTCTAAATTGATTGTCAGGCTCTCGTGTGTATTAACCTGAATGCATGGGCTGCAATTAAAGTGTTGTAAAGGACATTTGCCATATTTAAGAGGAACCAACTTTTTTTTTGCAGCATTTATGACTGATTTAAAAAAAAAAAAAATGCATTAGTGGGATGTTACCAGTCCACACTTAGTGGTTCCCAAATTTCTGATGAGCTTGTAGTTACTGGCGTGTGTGAATGATGCCATAATGTGGTAGAAAGAGAGACTTGTGACTAGGACACACTGTTTTGAGCCAAATCTGTTGTGCAGTGACCTTCTTGCTACTGATAATTCTGCCACAATGTATTGTCAGCCAGTGATAAAAGGCAGCATCTGTGATACACTGAATGTTCCCCACATAGCACAAGTATTAGGGGACGTTAATGTGGCCGATCTGCAAAAGATAAATATGTTCGGCTTGTCGGAGCACAATGTAATGCAGCACTGGGGGGATATTTTGTGCCTTTATGCTTCAGACGTGACTACTTATGAGGCTGCTCAGTTAAAGGTGAGGAATGTTTCACGTGATCACAGCCGCCCCCTAAGACCTGTGAAATAGAAGCCTTTTCCCTGTAGAGTACATGCCCTCCCCTGCTTTTCTGAGTGACTCTGATACCTTTATCCTATAATTCGGCTATGTGTACTGTGTAATGGACAGTGTCTGGACTCCGATGTAGCAGTGAATAAAGAAGCGGTGCGCACACTTGTGTATGTACAAGCCTCATACATAAGTAACTGAACACGTTTGATGTCCACATTTTTCTGTTTTGGTTGAAGCAAAGGTCTTACACGGCAGAGCTGTAATTGTATTAGAACAGAGGTGCAGATTTATCAATGTACTTATACCAGAAAATAGCCAAAAATGTATATAGGATGTTATAGGAGTTGTCCCTGATCAGCAGAAAAATGTGGGGAAGGCAAATGGGAAAAGCAACATTACTTAACAATTTCCTCTGCTACTCCCCACTGATCTTTGTTTACTCGTCTGCTGCAACATCCTGTCGACACAGGACAGCTGCAGCCAATCATTGTCTTAAGCAGTCTGACAGGTGAGACCAGTTATTGGCTGCAAGGGTCACCTGTCAAAGGGATGTCAACACTGCAGCCTGGTGGACAAAAATCTTGAAGTAGCAAAGGGTTAAACTGAGCCATTTTTGGTTTTTGCAGCCAAGCCCCATTTTTCAATTCTGACATGTCACTTTATGTGGCTATAACTCTGGAATTCTTCAACTTATTGATTCTGTCTAATGGTAAATTTAAGATGATATGTTTTGAGGGTGTTTTTTTATGAAAATATCTGTTAATTTTTCTAGACTTTTATCAAATTCCAATTTTCAATCTTTGAATGCTTATAACCTTAAACCTGATAGTCACACCACAGAAAAAAGTTAATAACATTTACCATATGTAATTATCAAATGTCCTTTTATTTTATTAGAATGGAAGAAGGTTTACTAGTTTAGCAGCAAATTTTCAGTTTTTGCAAGAAAATGTAAAAATCATATATTTTTTTTTTTTTATACGGACATTTTGAACTGACTTTGAGGGTCCTATATATTGGAAAACCCCCAAAGTGATGATACCAGTTTAACAACTTCACCCAAAACTGCTAGTAGGAAAATGTGTTAACTAGTGATGATCGAGTATGAATCGCTAACCCTTTTGGGCGAGCACGCTCGGCTGCTTGCCGAGTATTTTGGCGTGCTCATCATTTCTGTTACTGTCGCCGCGGCTGCAAGTGTCACGGCCTGTCGAACAGTCGATCCCTGCATGTGTCACAGCTGTCTAACAGCCGTGACACTTGCAGAAGTCGCGACAGTAACAGAAATGTCAAGCACGCCAAAATGCTCGGCAAGCACCCGAAAAGGGTTAACGGTTCATACTCGATCATCACTAGTGTTAATCCTTCAGGTGCTTCACTGGAATTAATGCAAAGTGGAATGAAAAAATGACTAAAGTAAGTTTTTCCACTGAAATATTGCTTTTGATTATTGCTATTGATTTTCCAATTTGTAATAGTAAAAAATGGACGCCACAATTTATTATGAAGTTTCTCTCAAACGCAGTAGTATCCCACTTGGCTCTTAAGTGAACCGATTTTGGATGCTATACTGCTTAAGGAATTCATCTAGGGGTGTACGGAGTATGTAAACCCACAGGTGCCTCATTGGCTCATGAAAATAAAGAATTTTATATTTTTCCCATTAAACTGTTAAATTAACTAACTTTTTCATTTTCACAAAGGGATGTTAGGTAAAATGGAACCCACAATTTGGTACACAATTTCTCCCGAACACGGGGATGTCCCATGTGTCACCAGAAGCTAATGGTTGGCCTAACATCAGGACTTAGAAGCAGGGCTGTGTAGTCGGTAAGCCAAACATTAGACTCCTCAATTCCCGGACTCCCGACTCCACAGCTCGGCCTCACTACTGAGCGTGTACATAAAGTGCAGCACAGATTCATCTCACTGCCTCACTACTGAGCATGTACATAAAGTGCAGCACAGATTCATCTCACTGCCTCACTACTGAGCGTGTACATAAAGTGCAGCACAGATTCCTCTCACTGCCTCACTACTGAGCATGTACATAAAGTGCAGCACAGATTCATCTCACTGCCTCACTACTGAGCATGTACATAAAGTGCAGCACAGATTCATCTCACTGCCTCACTACTGAGCGTGTACATAAAGTGCAGCACAGATTCATCTCACTGCCTCACTCCTGAGCATGTACATAAAGTGCAGCACAGATTCATCTCACTGCCTCACTACTGAGCGTGTACATAAAGTGCAGCACAGGTTCATCTCACTGCCTCACTACTGAGCGTGTACATAAAGTGTAGCACAGGTTCATCTCACTGCCTCACTACTGAGCGTGTACATAAAGTGCAGCACAGATTCATCTCACTACTGAGCATGTACATAAAGTGCAGCACAGATTCATCTCACTGCCTCACTACTGAGCATGTACATAAAGTGCAGCACAGATTCATCTCACTGCCTCACTACTGTGCATGTACATAAAGTGCAGCACAGATTCATCTCACTGCCTCACTACTGAGCATGTACATAAAGTGCAGCACAGATTCATCTCACTGCCTCACTACTGAGCGTGTACATGAAGTGCAGCACAGATTCATCTCACTGCCTCACTACTGAGCGTGTACATAAAGTGTAGCACAGATTCATCTCACGGCCTCACTACTGAGCGTGTACATAAAGTGCAGCACAGATTCATCTCACTGCCTCACTACTGAGCGTGTACATAAAGTGCAGCACAGATTCATCTCACGGCCTCACTACTGAGCGTGTACATAAAGTGCAGCACAGATTCATCTCACTGCCTCACTACTGAGCGTGTACATAAAGTGCAGCACAGATTCATCTCACTGCCTCACTACTGAGCGTGTACATAAAGTGCAGCACAGATTCATCTCACTGCCTCACTACTGAGCGTGTACATAAAGTGCAGCACAGGTTCATCTCACTGCCTCACTACTGAGCGTGTACATAAAGTGTAGCACAGGTTCATCTCACTGCCTCACTACTGAGCGTGTACATAAAGTGCAGCACAGATTCATCTCACTACTGAGCATGTACATAAAGTGCAGCACAGATTCATCTCACTGCCTCACTACTGAGCGTGTACATAAAGTGCAGCACAGATTCATCTCACTGCCTCACTACTGTGCATGTACATAAAGTGCAGCACAGATTCATCTCACTGCCTCACTACTGAGCATGTACATAAAGTGCAGCACAGATTCATCTCACTGCCTCACTACTGAGCGTGTACATGAAGTGCAGCACAGATTCATCTCACTGCCTCACTACTGAGCGTGTACATAAAGTGTAGCACAGATTCATCTCACGGCCTCACTACTGAGCGTGTACATAAAGTGCAGCACAGATTCATCTCACTGCCTCACTACTGAGCGTGTACATAAAGTGTAGCACAGATTCATCTCACGGCCTCACTACTGAGCATGTACATAAAGTGCAGCACAGATTCATCTCACTGCCTCACTACTGAGCGTGTACATAAAGTGCAGCACAGATTCATCTCACTGCCTCACTACTGAGCGTGTACATAAAGTGCAGCACAGATTCATCTCAACTAAAAGCCGAGATCCTTAGATCGGAAACAGAACAGACATTTATAGGACATTTCATAACTTTCCCAAATTCTTATGAACACATTTACAGCACATCTTGCATTGAACTATTAAAACCAATTTATTATATATTTTAGGAGTCGGTCCATTTTATTCCAACTCAGACTCCGCCAAAATGGACACTGACTCCGACTCTATGAATGTGGTGACTATTTTAACTCCACTGGTCTTTTACAGAAAAAAAAAAACATTGAATGGATATTATACAGTGAAAATTGCAAATATTTCGGCTTGGTGCCCACTGTGCCCAGCTCGTGCTTCTGGAGATGCGCACCTTGTAAATTAGCTGGCTTTTCCCACTCCACCATTGCCAAACGCGTGGACATAACTGCGGTTTAGGCACATTGTGGGGCTCAGAAAGGAGGGAGACATTTGCATTTGGGAGTGCAGATTTCACTTTATTTGTGGGGTAATTTGGAAAGGAGCCATGTTGCTTTTCCAGGGCCTTTTTGCTACCTATGAGGTGTAAGCTCCCTACGTGTATGTTTAGTTTTCAATGTTTTATTTATTGAAGAAATAGACATAACAGATAGATAACATACACACATTTTTCAATCAGAATCAAATCGTATAAAGAAAAGTGTACAACAAATTTTAAATATTTGAAATGTAGGTCCACGGATTTGTCATGAAGATTGCAGCAAAACCTTGTAATACAGATGATGCAATTTGAATATATGATCAATGTATAACATAAAAGAGAGACATAATTGTCTCTATATATAAGTAATCACAATATAAGAAAAACAAGGATAAGGATGCGTAAAAAAGAAATAAAAGAATCAAAAAATCAACTGGGTAATGAGGAGAGAGAAAACTTGGATATAAAAGGGGGGACAGACAAGGTAAGAGGAAGAGAATGAGAGGGGAAAGTGAAGAGGGGGGAGGTCCAGTCACTGTATGAAGAGGTTAAAAATAAAAATAGCATAAATTAAAATGTTGAGACGGTTTATGTGATAGAGGATAGGTAGGATTCGGGGTTTCTAAATTTCTGCCAAGGAGTCCAAACCCGATGAAAGGAGGTGAGATTTTGCATTGACAAGGCTCCCAGTTGTTCAATTTGGAATAATTGGTCGATTTTTAGTAGCAATTGCTTCTTGCTTGGTAAATCAGGTGAACGCCAAAGAGGTGGTATGAGCAGCTTACCCGCCGATAGAACAAAATGATGGAAACTTTTTGTCCGATTTAATTGGGAGGTTTAAGAATGTGTTCAGGGGTTAAGGTCAAGCGTATGTGTAGTAATTCAAATAGGGTTTGAGCTCTCATTTTCCAGAATCTTTGAATAACCGGGCAATTCCACCATGTGTGTAAGTATGATCTTTTCTCTTTTTCACACCTCCCCCCTACGTGTCTGTTGATGAATGATGGACTTGTTTTTTGAGAGATGACTTGAAGTTTTTATTAGTAGCATTTTGGAGTAGATAACATTTTATAACATTTTGTGATTGCTTTTACAGCTACTATCACATTTATCGTGTGCTCTGTGCTGAGAACTTACATGAGAGGTTTCAGTCTTAATCCCCCAAAATACAGGATTCAAATGAAACCCCCCCCCCCCCCCCCCCAGCGCCAGCATTCATTGTAATGAGGCACATGGAGTCCCTTTGGACTGAGTCTGGCTGGGTCCCGTTTTTTTAGTCATGCACAAAATATTGGTCAATTGAAGCTTCAATAGTTGCTGTTTAACCACTCAGATGCTGCTGTAAACTGCCAACAGTGGCAACTAAGCGGTTTGATTCCAGGGAAGGGCGGTTTGTTACATTGCCCATTGCTTTTAGGGTTTCTTAGCTTTGTATCGCATGGTATCCATTCTTGTGACCAATTTTCAGAAAAGCTTACAGTGCTTGGTAAATAATGTAGTCGATTATCATCATTTAAGTGCCGTGGTAATACAAGATTACAATCCTCCCATGACTGGCAGGCAAATGTTTTTTTGTTCTTCAATGACATCAGAAAATAAAATGTTTTCTGGCCTCCTAGATGGAAGCATCATGGTTTCCCCAGTGTGTATGACACTGATGGGACAGATTTAGGAGACATGGCTGCTTTCCCTGGGCCATGGATGAAATATGGCTGCTGGGATACGTTTTAACCCCTGACCTCAGGGTTATATTTTATAGCATGTCAGCCCTGAGAAGTAAAGTCGCCCATTGCTGGATAGAGCTTCAAGCCTCAAACACATGACATTTTTATTCTGAAAGTAGAGCAGAAGTGAAATGTGTCATATCATGAAAAATTGTGGCCATTTACTCTGATTGTGTTATTAATGTTCTTACTCCTTGCTTTATAGTGTGTGGTGGTTTCTGAGCTTCTCGGTGACCTTGTAATTGTGGTTCTAACCACCTTTCTCCACTAATGGCATAAATGTAGTCAGAGATCACACATGGGTGGTATGAGCCCTGGTGTAAGCCTAGCCTGCAAGAGAAGAACGGACATGGGGTGAGGAGGGCAGGGGCGTAATCGGATAAAGTGCAGAGGGAATAGTGTTCCTGGGAAGTCATATAGTGGATGTAGCAAGGAGTGACACAATAGTAAGGGGGATTAATACCATATGTAACTGAGTTGTGTGTATATTTTACAAGTAATACGCCATCTTCATGTGTCCTCAGGTCCAGTCCACAGAGAAAGATCGGGAAATATCAGAACTGAATTGCCATGTAGATGTGCTGCTGTGCGAGAAGAATAAACTGGAGAATGACATCAAGGTAAGAACTAGACAGATGGCAAAAGACTCAAAAAGAAGCAAAGAATGCTTTTAAAGAGGACCAGGTCAAAAGCCTGATGTTGCTCTTATATTATTCCCTCTGTTCTTGAGTATTTTGTGTGGTTTTTTTTTTTTTTTTTTTTTTTAAATCTTTTGGTTCCAGAGGTATGGGCCTTTTATGTTCTTTACCAAGGGGGCATGGCTTCAGGCCGCCCTGCGTAATAACCCATGTGCGCTATGCCCCCTTATAAAGACTATAAACATTAGCCCTAAATAGAAAGGCCCATGTCTCTGGAGCCAAAAAAAATAAAAATAACAGAATATTAAGGATTAAAAGAAGGGCAAAAATTGGCTGATTTTGACCTGGTGGCAGGTTCCTCCAAGTAGAATTATATCCTGTACAAGGGAACCTGTTGACTGATCAATGCTGCTCAAGTCATATCTACTAACCTACACTTACATGCAAACGGTCCCAATGTGTAAAATGATTCTATACATGTCTTACCGGGTGTCCACTAGTAAATGTAGGTTATATTAGGTAGTAAAATGATTTTGTTGGCATCTCACTTTATAGGAACTTGAAATTAACCTGGAAAGACTGTCAGCGAGGGCAGCGGGTGATCATGCATTACCAGGCACCAGCTCTCAGGGATTGCAGTTCTTTAATCCATATTGTGAAGAACATCGAGAGGTTCCTATAATCCCCATCCAGCCTCCTGTACTGCAGTTTGGAAATCCATATGCAACACAGGCAACCAGAGGTGAGAGGTGGTTATAGTCATAGAATAGACTTGTATTAGTAATGACTATAATATTAGTATAGTCTAATGAGTCGTCAAGGCTGACATTAAAAGCAAAGCAGCCATTAATAGCCTCACTTGCATAGAAGGAGAGTCTGTGGCAGCTATAGACTTCAAATGGGTAACAAATCCGTTTTCACTCTTCATTTCTATTTTCTTTCTCTTGCTGTTAGAAAAAAACAATCTTGTTTGGCTAGCTTAATATATGCACATTATCTTTTATATACACTTTTTTTCTATTAACTTTGTAAGTTGAAATTTTATTCTCTTTGTGAAAGACCCGATGTCTGAATATACATGGGACATTTCGATATAAAACTTGATGTTTTCAGACTATTGGTAAATGCCTTTCTTGAAACACTGGTCTCTTAGCAAGTTAATACAGCCGAAAAAACTGTCTAAATCGCCCATAGAAGCCAGTCAAAGCTTTACTCTCATTTTTTTAAAGGGGTTGTCCACTACCTGGACAACCTCTTTGTAAATGAAGTAGTCCACCTTGGAAAATAAAGAGACAGATACTGTCCTCCCTCACCAGGGGCTTGCATGACATTGGCTACTGGGCTCATGTGGTGTAACAATCAGTGGCTGCTACTAGACTGCTGCACTTTTATTTTCCTCGGATGAATCTTGGGCAAATAAAAGAAGTGAGAGCGCAGCAGCCTAATAGCGGCTACTGATCGGCTACAGGGCTCACGTAGCATAATTATGTCACAACAGCCTGGAACAAGGGTGCCGACTTCGCTGTAACGGTGACGATGTGGGAGGGGAGTATCTATTTTTTTTATTTTGTAAGGGGGGCTACCCCCTTTAAACTACTGTGGGAAAAATGTTTTGTTTTTTTCCTACGTTAGACTGATTTTATATGAGGCAACTTATTTTACCTTGTTCAGCTGGTAAATGAATCGCTCATCTGTAATTTATTAGATGGCGCAGATGGAGCTCTTAATCCTGATGAAGTGCAGGGTCCTCCAGCAAGGCCACCCTCATGGAACCTGATTGACAAAGTGGTCTGCAGTCAGCCTGCTAGGAATCTTAGCCGGCCAGATGGTTTGGAAGACCCTGATGAAAACAATCAGGTCGGTATAACATTTCTATGCTTTTTTTATATTCTTATGTCTTTGATGATTTTGGACTTTACATGTGCCTAGTCCTGATTTCCACTACATAATCCTTACCTCTAACTTGGCCGGTGTGGGTTTGATGTAGGAGTGAGTTGACCCCAGGATTGTGGAAGGGTGGTACATAAAGTGGTGGTTGTGGTATTTATTATACTCCTCATTAGAAGGAGGAGCAGGAGGAGACACTTGGTATACAGAACAGACCAAAAGTTTGGACACACCTTCTCATTTAAAGATTTTTCTGTATTTTCATGACTTTGAAAATTGTACATTCACACTGAAGGCATCAAAACTATGAATTAACACATGTGGAATTATATACGTAACAAAAAAGTGTCAAACAACTGAAAATATGTCTTATATTCTAGGTTCTTCAAAGTAGCCACCTTTTGCTTTGATGACTGCTTTGCACACTCTTGGCATTCTCTTGATGAGCTTCAAGAGGTAGTCACCGGAAATGGTTTTCACTTCACAGGTGTGCCTGTCAGGTTTAATCAGTGGCATTTCTTGCCTTATAAATGGGGTTGGGACCATCAGTTGTGTTGTGCAGAAGTCTGGTGGACACACAGCTGATAGTCCTACTGAATAGACTGTTAGCTGCTTTTTTCTTGCCATAATACAAATTCTAAGTAAAGAAAAACGAGTGGCCATCATTACTTTAAGAAATGAAGGTCAGTCAGTCTGAAAAATTGGGAAAACTTTGAATGTGCCCCAAGTGCATTTGCAAAAACCATCAAGCGCTATAAAGAAACTGGCTCACATGAGGACCGCCCCAGGAAAGGAAGACCAAGAGTCACCTCTGCTTCTGAGGATAAGTTTATCCGAGTCACCAGCCTCAGAAATCGCAGGTTAACAGCAGCTCAGATTAGAGACCAGGTCAATGCCTCACAGAGTTCTAGCGGCAGACACATCTCTTCAACAACTGTTAAGAGGAGACTTGGTGCAGCAGGCCTTCATGGTAAAATAGCTGCTAGGAAACCACTGCTAAGGACAGGCAACAAGCAGAAGAGACTTGTTTGGGCTAAAGAACACAAGGATTGGACATTAGACCAGTGGAAATCTGTGCTTTGGTCTGATGAGTCCAAATTTGAGATCTTTGGTTCCAACCACCGTGTCTTTGTGCGACGCAGAAAAGGTGAACGGATGGACTCTACATGCCTGGTTCCCACCGTAAAGCATTGAGGAGGAGGTGTGATGGTGTGGGGGTGCTTTGCTGGTGACACTGTTGGGGATTTATTCAGAATTGAAGGCATACTGAACCAGCATGGCTACCACAGCATCTTGCAGCGGCATGCTATTCCATCCGGTTTGCGTTTAGTTGGACCATCATTTATTTTTCAACAGGACAATGACCCCAAACACACCTCCAGGCTGTGTAAGGGCTATTTGACCAAGAAAGAGAGTGATGGGGTGCTACACCAGATGACCTTGCTTCCACAGTCACCAGACCTGAACCCAATCGAGATGGTTTGGGGTGAGCTGGACCGCAGAGTGAAGGCAAAAGGGACAACAAGTGCTAAGCATCTCTGGGAACTCCTTCAAGATTGTTGGAAGACCATTTCCGGTGACTACCTCTTGAAGCTCATGAAGAGAATGCCAAGAGTGTGCAAAGCAGTCATCAAAGCAAAAGGTGGCTACTTTGAAGAACCTAGAATATAAGACATTTTCAGTTATTTCACACTTTTTTGTTAAGTATATAATTCCACATGTGTTAATTCATAGTTTTGATGCCTTCAGTGTGAATGTACAATTTTCATAGTCATGAAAATACAGAAAAATCTTAAAATGAGAAGGTGTGTCCAAACGTTTGGTCTGTACTGTATGTCTCCAGAAGTTTCTCATCCCTGGGACTTCAGCGCTGCATAAATTATCAGGCCATGGTATAAGGGTAGACTGACATGAGGTTTGGCTGTCACTAGGCTGCACACTTATTTTCCCAGAGTCTTGTAGGTCCTTCACCTATTAGGCTCAAGTATAATATGAAAGCTTCTCCCAACATGGGAAGGCTGTAGTGTATCCTACAGTATAAGCTCCTAGGGGATACATTGTAGACAACTCTTTTTCATACTGCAGAAAAAAAAAATTCTGGCTATACACCCAGCTGATGGACATGGTGTCACTCTTCTGACTTTGTCAAGTGATTGGAGTCCGCTAGATCCTTGTGGCTTTTATGCCAGCGTAATGTGCACCGAGCGTTAGTGTTTCTATCATGGCTGTTGAGTCTGAGTCTGTGTCCATTTTGGTGGAATCTGAGTCTGTATAAAATGAACCGACTCCAGCTCCTAAAATATAATACATTGGGTACAGTCGTTCAATGCAGTTTGTGGGGAATATTTTTTCATAAGAATTTGGGAAAGTTATGAAATGTCCTATAAATGTCTGTCCTATTCCTGATCTAAGGGTCTAGACTTTTAGCTGAGATTAATCTGTGCTACAGTAAATTTATCACTTAAACACGAGCCGTGTATGAGGGAGTCGGAGTCGTGGAGTCGGTGTCATGGAAATTGAGGAGTCGGAGGTTTGGCTTACTGACTCCACAGCCCTGGTTTCTATTCCTTTATTAGGAATGTAGTTGATGTCTATATGACTTTTGGGTAATATCGTCGTTTGGATTAGTCTCCTGCATTGTGACATTTTTTTAACAAATCCTCATTGAGGCCTATGACAGTTATATTAGTAGAATAAGCTCTTATGTGGCAGAGAGACAATTGATAATGGCGGTGCCCTCGCTCTGCGCTACATGGTACATCAAGATCTCTTTTTGATTCCCTAAATGAAATTGAAATGTCAGTGTGTTTCAGATTTGCTCTTCTACATTTAGACTGAAGGCCTCTTTGATCTTAGCAAAATACATCTGATGAGGAATACGTTCATGCTGAATACTTTGCTCTTTGCAGTACAGCGGTACCATGACGTGTTCCTCATTTAGTCTACTTTGCTGCGTTTAATTGCTATTAACCTTTGCAGAAACTGATAAGTGCTCAGACAGCTATAATAATAGCCTTGGCATTCAGCACCCGTAGTAAAAAAAAAAAGCTGCTTCCTCCGGCCTTCAGGATCTTGGTGTCTTTGATTGAAGATAATTAGGGAGCCTGTCCTAATTCCCTCACTGACAGTTTTAAGGTCCAAAATGCTTGCCCGTGAATGTCCCCCACCTTCACCTCTCATTCTGCGTATTGTCTTAAACCCTTCCCACTGGAGACATTGTGCTTGACAAGAGATTTTTTTCTCTTCTAGTCAGCCGGAGAACTTTAATTAATACCGCTGTCTTCCCGACCTATGTGTTGCCTTCTTGCATGTTAAATAGAAATGTGTGTGCATGTAATAATATATACAGAATTTTATGGATTGCAAAATATATGTTCAGTACCAAACAACATAAACTCTTGAAGGGTGACTTCCGACTTTAGAAGTCATCACCGGTCTATAAGATAGGTGATAACTTTAAGATTGGTAGGTGCCCAACCGCTGGGATGCCAGCCGATCTCAAGAACGCAGCTCAGCAGAACCCGGTCTAAATTTTGAGGTGGTCGGACATGGTCATCAGTGGCCAGACTAGACTTAATTTAGCTTTTTCTGGCAGTAAACTAAATCCTCTGTGGGACAGCTAAAAGAAAAAAAAGCCAAGCGCTGTACTGTGCTTTCTTTTGCAGAATGATGGCGCATGTCCTGCCGCTGTTCAGAAGGGCTCTGCTGAGCTCTGTTCTCCCATCTCTCTTCTCGTTGGGCTTCAAACACATATGGATAGGTGATAACTTTAAAAGGGAATCTGTCACCAGGTTTTTGCTAATTTAAGAGCGGCATAATGTAGAGACAGAGACCTGGAATCCAGTGATGTCACTTACTGGGCTGCTTGCTGTAATTTTAATAAAATCATTATTTTATCAGCAGAACTTTCCCAAATTCTTATGAAAAAATATTCCCCACAAACTGCATTGAACGACTGTACCTAATTTATTATATATTTTCGGAGTTGGTCCATTTTATACCGACTCCACCAAAGTGGACACCGACTCCGACTCCACAGCCCTGGGTGAAACACCGGATCCATGACTGATGCCAATATATTCTTTACTGAAAAAGTGAACATATGGCCGATTCTTTGCACAGATAACTGATCAGGGACATAAGTATTGTTCTTTTGCCAAAAAATGATTCATTTCGGTGGCCCACACTACATAAGATATACCTTATATATCTTACTATTGTAATTATATTCTTTGCAAAAATGACTCAAAGTATCCTTCGCTGCTGAAATAATATTTAAATCTGCTATAAAGCAGCCTAATAATAAACATGGAGAATGTATGTGGGCAGAAGTGCAGGGTGCACAGAGGTTATCCCCTGTTATGTGGGACGAGCTAAACAACTTATTATTCTATTGTTATTGACCCTTTAGATTCCTTTTATTAGTGTTTTGTATGAATGTAAGAGTCGCTATTGGCATCCTATGGAGGAGACCTTCAGGTATGTGGCACTGTTTCCTGTGATGGGCACGATACTCATGAGTGCGCCGCCGATATATTTGTGGTGTTAGTGCTCGTGAAACAAAAGCGCGGCTGACAGAGCTGATGATGTGATGTAGCCTCAGCCTGACAGGGCAATTTAAGTGATGCGCCTGAGTGCAGGGAGACACCGGTGACATGCTTGGCTGCCTAGATCTCCATGTACACATCACTCAGCTCTATGACTCCCTTGTCAGCTTCTATCGTGGAGGTGTTGGAAGTGATCGCATCTTATTTATACACAAATTACAAGGAGATGTGATAGAAGATTATTTAGCACTTTGCTTCTTTTAATACAAATCCCAGAGGGATGCTACCAAGGTACAATGTCTCCTGACATAGATTGATTTGCTCTGCCTTGTATGCTGCATTCTTCACATTTCTGGCCAGTGGAGCCCTGTCCCTAGCCGATGACAGGCGACTATGACAATCATTTGCTTTGGTATTTTTTATTTGCTGGTTTTATGGCGCTACAAAATTCCACCCATGGTTGAAAGACATTGGAATGACAGCCGAAGCTCCTGAGATTATCTCTGATTTTCCCATGCGTTCTAAGGACGGCCTTGCAGCAGGGATATCAAAATAATTTTACTACGGAATGAAACTGTGCCATGTCCAATGTTTGTACTGGTAGTATAACTGGCAAGTGGCAAGCACGAAGACACCAGTTTAATTGTAGAGGTCGAATGTGTGTAAATATGTGTGTATATATTATAGCGTCATTAATTCCATGGCTCTTCACATGTGAAAAGGGGTATACATGGCAAACATCAAGTACAATAATTTTAACAAAAAACGAGTCAGCGACTGGTACAGGAGGAGCGAGGACCCTGCCCGCGAGGGCTCACAATCTACAAGGGATGGGTGAGGATACAGTAGGTGAGGGTAGAGCTGGTCGTGCAGCGGTATGGTGGAGCGGTGGTTACTGCAGAATATAGGCTTGTCGGAAGAGGTGGGTCTTCAGGTTCCTTTTGAAGGTTTCCACGGTAGGCGGAAGTCTGATATGTTGCGGTAGAGAGTTCCAAAGTAGAGGGGATGTACGGTAGAAATCTTGTATGCGATTGTGGGAAGAGGAAATAAGAGGGGAGTAGAGAAGGAGATTTTGTGAGGATCGAAGGCTGTGTGCAGGTAAGTACTGGGAGACTAGGTCACTGGTGTATGGAAGAGACAGGTTGTGGATGGGTTTGTATGCCATGGTTAGGGTTTTGATCTGGAGTCTCTGAGTAATGGGGAGCTAGTGCAGGGATTGACGGAGAGGAGAGGCTGGGGAATAGCGGGGGAACAGGTGAATTAGTCGGGCAGCAGAGTTTAAGATAGGTAGGAGGGGTGCGAGAGTGTTAGAAGGTAGGCCATAGAGCTGGAGGTTGCAGTAGTCGAGGCAGGAGATGATGAGGGCATGCACTAGTGTTTTTGCAGATTCATGGTTCAGGAATGTGCGCATCCGGGGGATATTTTTGAATTGGAGTCGGCAGGTAGTGGAAAAGGCTTGGATATGTGGTTTGAAGGAGAGATCAGAGTCCAGGGTTATCCCAAGGCAGCGAGCTTGCGGGACTAGGGAGAGTGGGCAGCCATTGACTTTGATGGATAGGTCAGTTGAGCGGGGGAGTTGATTGAGATGGTGGAAAGATGATGAATTCTGTTTTATCCATGTTAAGTTTTAGAAATCTAGCAGAGAACTAAGATGAGATAGCAGACAGACATTGTGGGATTCTGGTTAGTAAAGGAGGTTGGATCAGGTCCATAGTGTTAGATCTGTGTGTCATCAGTATAGAGGTGATACTGATAGCCGTGAGCATCTGAGCTGTCCGAGGCCGTAGGTGTAGATGGAGAAGAGCAGGGATCCTAGAACTGGGTCTTGTGGGACACTGACAAACGGGGTGAGATGAGGAGGTGGTGTGTAAGTGGGAGAACCTGTTAGGTATGAGGAGATCCAAGTATGTGATGCCAATAGATGAGTCTGTAGTAAGAGGAAATGGTCCACTTGGTCGAAGGCAGATGACAGGTCCAGGAGGAGGAGGACAGAGTAGTGTTGCTTGGATTTGGCGGTTAGTAGGTCATTGGTGAATTTAGTCAGGGCAGTTTCAGTGGAATGGTGCGGTCAGAAGCCAGATTGTAAGCGGTCAAAAAGGGAGCAGGAGGAAAGGTGGGAGGACAGTTCAAGATGCACGTGTTGTTCCAGTAGTTTTGAGGCATAGGGGAGAAGTGATAAGGGGCGATATCTAGACAGAGAGTATGGGTCAAGGGAGGGCTTTTTAAGGATGGCTGTGATTGAGGCATGTTTGAAGCTTGAGGGGAAGACACCAGTTGTTAGTGACAGGTTGAAGAGGTGGGTTAGGGTTGTGATGAAGACTGTGGTAAAGTTTGGAATGAGGTGGGACGGGATTGGGTCAAGTTCACAAGTGGTGAGATGTAATTTGGAGCGTAAAGAGGAAAGTTGATCTTCCTTGATGGTGGAGAAGCTGGTTTTGGAGGAGGAGAGTTGAGTAGTTATGAGGAGGGACAGTGGGGATTTTAGGCAAAAGCTTTGTCTGATATCAATCTTCTGCTTGAAGAATGAGGCAAGGTCTTCAGCTGAGATGAGGGGAGAGGGAGGAGGTACTGGGGGACTGAGGAGAGAATTGAAAGTGTTGAATAGCTGTTTAGGGTTGTGAGACAGGGAGCATATGAGAGATGAGAAGTAGGTTTGTTTTGTTACAGTGATTGTGGACTTTAAAGTAGTGAGGGCCTGTTTGAATGCAATGAGTTTCTCATTAGAGTGGGACCTTTTCCATCTCTGCTCAGCAATTCTGGAAGCCCTTCTTAGTTCTTTAACCAGGGTGGTCTGTTGATTGTGCGAGCTATGGTATGTGTGAGGGGGGAGACCGATTCGAGAGCTGTAGCTGTTGTGGTGTTTTATAAAGCGGCCGCAGCATTTGCATCGTGTAAGGAATTAGTCTATAAGAGAGAGAAAGGATTCAAAGAGTGAGTGTAGGTCAAGGTGTTAGAGATTTCTGCGAGGGTTTGCAAGTTTGTGGAGTGGGGATTGTGGACCTGGAGAGGAGGTAAAGTAGGCTGTGGTCAGAAAGAGGGAGAGGTGAGTTAGAGAGGTTAAATAGGGAACAGAGGTGGGTGAAGATGAGGTCCAGTGTGCGGCCATCTTTGCGAGTGGCTGCGTAAGACCATTGAGGAAGTGAGGGATAGAAGCTTAGAGACAGCTGAGTGGGAAGTGTCAATGAGGATGTTGAAGTCACCCATGATGATAATGGGGATGTCAGCGGAAAGGAAATTAAGTAGCCAGGTGGTGGCTGGCCCTGGGGGGCAGTAAATGACGGCCAGTTGGAGGGAGTGTAGATGGGGCCATTTTTGGCGGTTTTAATTGTTTTTATTGGGTTGTTGTCTATATTTATGTACTAATAAAGGTTTGATATTACTACAGTGTTTATCATTTTTTGGTGGGATCCCCATTTATGCATATCTCTTCTTCTTTCGTTCTTGGCTATTTATATGCTTTGGGTTGATCCCCTCTAAATATTAGGGTGGTGCCCGCCACGTTTGAATATAAGCAGGGAGTGTAGATGTGCACACAGTGCACCTCAAAAGAGGGAAGAGTAATGGAGGGCGACAGTGGAATTTGGGTGAAGGTGCAGGTATCTGACAGGAGAAAACCAACTGCTCCACCATGCTTGCCGCTGGGGCGAGTGGTGTGGGAATGGTGGAATCCACTGTACGAGAGGCCGTGTGAGCCAGGTTTCGATGATGGCGAGGAAGGAAACTTTGTGAGTAATGAAAAGATCATGGATGTAGGAAAGTTTGTTACAGACAGAGCGAGCGTTCCACAGAGCTCCTGTTAGTGGGCTGGGGAAGCGGGAGCTGCCCGAATGGGAATGAGATTAGAAAGGTTTCACAAAGATCCAGGATGAGCAGTAGAAGTGACTGTGGAGATGTGAGGAGGACCAGGATTTGGCGAGATATCTCTGGCAGTGAGGAGGAGCAGAGAAAGTGTTAGCAGGTGGGAGCAGGAGAGGGCATAAGGTGGCTATCTGTGTTTGGAGACAGAGGATTGTATGTTGAGGAACAGTTCTATATACAGGTGCTTCTCACAAAATTAGAATATCATCAAGAATTTTATTAATTTCCGTTTTCTAATACAAAAAGTGAAACTCGTATTATATAGAGTCATTACAAACAGAGTGATCTATTTCAAGTGTTTATTTCTGTTAATGTTGATGATTATGGCTTACAGCCTATGAAAACACAAAAGTCATTATCTCAGTAAATTAGAATAACTAACAAAAAACACATGCAAAGGCTTCCTAAGCATTTAAAAAGGTCCATTAGTCTTTCTAAGTATGCTCTACAATCATGGGGAAGATTGCTGACTTGACAGATGTCCAGAAGGCAGTCATTGACACACTCCACAAGGATGGTAAGCCACAAAAAGTCATTGCTAAAGAAGCTGGCTGTTCACAGAGTGCTGTATCCAAGCATATTAATGGAAAGCTGAGTGGAAGGAAAAAGTGTGGTAGAAAAAAATGCACAAGCAACCGGGATAACCGCAGCCTTGAAAGGATTGTTAAGAAAAGGCCATTCAAAAATTTGGGGGAATTTCACAAGGAGTAGACTGCTGCTGGAGTCATTGCTTCAAGAGCCACCGCACACAGACGTATCCAGGACATGGGCTACAAGTGTCGCACTCCTTGTGCCAAGCCACTCATGACCAATAGACAACGCCAGAAGCGTCTTACCTGGGCCAAGGAGAAAAAGACCTGGACTGTTGCTCAATGGTCCAAGGTGGTGTTTACAGAAGAAAGTAAATTTTGCATTTCATTTGGAAATCAAGGTCCCAGAGTCTGGAGGAAGAGTGGAGAGGCCACAATCCAAGCTGCTGGAGGTCTAGTGTGAAGTTTCCACAATCAGTGATGGTTTGGGGAGCCATGTCATCTGCTGGTGCAGGTCCACTGTGTTTTATCAAGATCAAAGTCAGCACAGCCGTCTACCAGGAAATTTTAGAGCACTTCATGCTTCCCTCTGCCAACAAGCTTTTTGGAGATGGAAATGTCATTGTCCAGCAGGACTTGGCACCTGTCCACACTGCCAAAATACCAATACCTGGTTTACAAACAATAGTATCACTGTGCTTGATTGGCAGCAAAGTCGCCTGATCTTAACCCCATAGAGGATCTATGGGGTACTGTGAAGAGGAAGATGAGAGACACCAGACCCAACAATGCAGACGAGATGAAGGCTGCTATCAAAGCAACCTGGGCTTCCATAACACCTCAGCAGTGCCACAGTCTGATCGCCTCCATGCCACACCGCATTGATGCAGTAATTGATGCAAAAGGAGCCCCGACCAAGTATTGAGGGCATTTACTGAACATACATTTCAGGAGGCCAACATTTCGGATTTTAAAAACATTTTTCAAGTTGTTATTATTAAGTATTCTAATTTACTGAGATAATGACTTTTGTGTTTTCATTGGCTGTAATCCATAATCATCAACATTAACAGAAATAAACACTTGAAATAGATCACTCTGTTTGTAATGACTCTATATAATATAGGAGTTTCACTTTTTGTATACTTGCACAAATACATCTGTTTACTCATATAATCCCACCTGGTTCTATGTTGAGATCAGGACTCTGTGGAGTCCTTATCACTTTCAGGACTCCTAGTTCTTGTTTTAGATTGTTTGTGGTTATTTTCCTGCTACATATTAAGTTAGGAGGCAAATATACGTCACCTTGATGGTATTACATGATGGATAAGTATCTGTCTGTATTTGTCAGCATTGAGGACACCGCTAATTCTGACGAAATCTCCAACTCTATTTGCGTATCCCCCAATTTTTCCTGCAGACACTTATCATTGTACCTCTTCGAACTTGCAATCTTCTGTTGCATCCAAATATTTAAAATTTAGACTACTTAGTCCAGCGGACCTGGTGCCAGTTTTCTGGTCTTCAGTTGCTATGTTTCTGTGCATAGTTGAGTCACAACTCAACAACTTGGCCAGACTTCTCAGAACAGTAGGTGGGTGTATAGTAGTCACATTCATCCATTACTACCAATTCTCCGCTGATGGCACTGCAACACATCTTCCGATTTCGAAGGAAAATAAACATGTATTTCATCTGCTGCACTAAGTTTCCATAGCTGACCATTACGGTGTCTACGGTCCTTAGTGTTCCACATTTCTTGAGCTCTTCAAGCTCTTTTGTACAACCACCATCTTAAAACCCGCTTTGAAATCTTTGCCTGGGAGATACCTTGCTAATGCAGTATAACAATCATTTGTCCTGATGCTGTGCTCAGTCTTGGTATGGGTATGATCTTAGACATGAAACGGTCTTCTACGTCCTCACCTTTAGAGTAGTTTGGCTGTTCCTCACCCAGTTTTAAGTCCCCTACACAGCGGTTTCTGTAAATTACAGTTTTTCACCCTACATATGAAAATGATGATCACTATGACTTGTTTGGTATAATTGGTTTTGATTTTTTATAATTATTCTGTTTTTTAGACAAAGGGAGGTCACACCAAATGTTGATCTGATTTAGATTTCTCCTCTGTTCATTCACTTTGCATTTTGTTAATTAATAAGAAAAATAAACTATTAACACTTGTATTTTTTAAAGCACTTAATTTGCAGCTTTTGTTATCACACCTACCACACTTATAATCTCCGTGCTAAGTCTAGTGTCCCCTTCTATTCTTACAGGGAAAATATATATATGTATCTATGTCTATAATTTTATATTATATTTTTTTTTTGTACCGTGTTAGCCAGTAGATAGAAAAATATTTCAATTTGAGAGTCCTCAGTGGTTGATATCTTTTAATGGCTAACTGAAAAGATGGTAACAGATTGCAAGCCTTCGAGACTACTCAGGCCTCTTCATCACACTAGTATAACCCAATATCTGAAGTCACATATTTATACACAATATGGCACAGAAATAATGCAATAGATGAGACAGGCAATGAAAAGCAGAGCTTTTACTATGGGAGAGAGAAACATTTCTAAAATTAAAATATATTTTGAATTTACAGCCAGAAATGTCTCTCTCCCATAGTAATAGCTCTGCTTTTCATCACCTGTCTCATCTATTGCATTATTTCTCTTCTATTCTTCGTGTGTTTTTGTTTTTTCCTCGCTTGCTTTTGTATTATATATTTTTCACTGAGTGTGCAACCTATTAAATATTTTCCATGACTGATTTGTTCAGCATCTGATCCCAGAAGATCCTATTGACTTGCATAGAGGATGGCAGGTTTGTTAGTAGTTTTTATAGGCAAAATAAGGCCATGTTCTCACCTGTATTGGAGACTTAGGGTATGTGTGCATGATCAGTGTTCACTGTGGATTGGACGCAGCGCAAGTGCAATCCGCAGCGGCCAGATGTTACAGCATAGTGGATGGGATTTATACAAATCCTATGCCCACTAGGTGTCTGCGGATCACCCGCGGAAACTGACATGCGGTGTGTCTTTCCAGACCGCAGCATGTCAATTTCTCCTGCGGGTCCACATGTGAACTTTCCCCCTAGACCTAATCTCCGTGGGGAAAGTCTGCATGTGAGGAAAAAAAAAAAAAAGAGGCCGGCGCTCCATTGCATAATGAGCGGAAGTCGGAGGCGGCTTCTCCGCAGCCGGCTCCGGATGGTCTGCACATACCCTTATGAGATTGTGTTGCCGACTCCCTCATTTTTCTCAAAATAGTGCAGCATTCCATGCTATTTTTCCCGGGAAAACCCTGCTACAGTCAGGGAATGTTGTATCTGTCATGTTACATCCATCCGCTGTCTGAATTAAATTTTTCTGGTGCATGAAGGGGCAGAATTCCTAACGCCTTTGGGAACAGCTGTAATTACACTGAAATCTAATCGTGAACGTGCGTTCTTAACAAAGCTCATTTCACGATAATCTTTCAGTGCAAACAGGCTGCGATGAATGTGGAAAATGCTTGTTCATTGGTGGTGCATCGTCCTGTGTAAAAAAGGACTCCCTGCCGAGAAAAATGGCAGCCTGTGAGCACCGAGTGATCGATTACCGTGCCCATCACTTACTGCGGTCTGCCTGTGTAAACGGGCTATTAAAAGATGGGCGGTTGCTTCGTGCCTCTGGCCTGTTTCTGTAAATGGACCCTTATGGGGCAAAAGAGAGCCGGAACAATGATGCCAGTGTTGTGCCACCAACATATCAAATAGTTGTATATTTTTTATTCTGCCATTTATTATCTTTGAGGGTACGTCCACTTGAGACATGCGTACAGTGGATTTGCCGCAGTAAAAAATTTCCACAGCAGTTTGCTGTTGCAATATCTGCACTAAACTGCATATATCTGTGGTTTCCAAAGTGCATATATAATGCCATCTTCACCCTTCGAAGCGCATATATGCCATCTTCACCCTTCATGGATTGACCAACCCTAGATGTCAATTCTGCAGCAATTTGTGCCCCAGGTTTGAATGAGATTTCCTAAAATCGTATCCACAATGGTGGTGCTGTAATATGCAGCAGATTATGTCTGGGAAGGAAATGCTCTGCGAATACTCCCCATGTGGGCAGACCCAGAAAGAGTTGTCCTGTCAGAACGATCCCTTTCCAAAATGCTTTTTTGGGGTATATGTACATCATCGAGAGGGTCCTTTTTCTGAACAAATAAGATATGGGCTCTGTGTTTAACTTTGACCTGTTACTTGATAGGTTGTATAATGCACTAAACTTTAATTGTTACATTTTGCGTTGCAGGATAATGACAACGAGCCTCTGCAACTGAACCAAGATCCGCCAAGCTTTCTTGGACAAGACCGGTCTGGGTTTTGCTTTGATCCAAGGTATTTTCAAATGTTTTACATAAGAGTCTATAAATATAAATGGACGTGGAATGTGAAAGAGGTACCGGGAAGAAGCCTACAAACGCTATGAAGATGTTGTCTTTGGTCAGATTTATATCCAGTACCCAATAGCTACAAGGCAACATTGTTATCCACTGAACCACGTGGCTAACATACATGAGAGATACATATTACAGGGACACTCTTTAAAGAGATAAAAAAACAATCTGACTGTCCCTGTAATGAGTCCCCCAAAGCACGTTACCGTTACATTCTTATGGTCTGTGCCTCTAAACTACATTTACCAAGCAGCATTGTGCTATGCTGAGCTGTATCTGTCATTCACTCCCACCATCAATGCTCTCACACCCCACATACAAAGCACCATCTTGAGACTCATTTAAAGTCTAAAAATGGTTTAAGTCGCTGCTTAGCCTGTTTCTCCTCCTGCATTCCAAGTATGCACCGTCCTGAGACTCTCCTGCAGTCAGTAATGCGAGTGGTGCTGACAGAACACCACAAAGCTCAGTGTGCTGTAGGGGAGCATTCAGCCATATTTATTCATTATTTCTAATGTAACCTAGCATTCTGGAAGGCCCAGTTGCACCCCTCTTGCCAGCCACTAGCTGATTCTGTGGCTTCGCCTCTCCTCCCTGTACACATCTGCAGTCACTCACAACTTGGGGTATGTGCCCACTCTAATTATTTGCTATGCTTATGTCACTTTTTTTTCCTGCGCAGTTTTGTCGCAACTGAAGCATTTCTTAGTAGCAGCAAAGTGAATGAGATTGCTAAAGTCTCATTCAGATGCTGCTTATTTTTTCCTTGCAGATTTGAAACAGTTTAAAATGCAGCATGTCAATTCTTTCAGCGTTTTTCGCACATTCACTGGAAAAAAAATGCATGCAGAAATTAGGCTTTTTTTTTTCTATAATTTTTCCTGCCTAGTCACATTTTTTATGCAAATTCTTAAAGGGACACTCTGAGAATTGTAATAAATATAGTGTATTTAAGTATTACAAATTTTACTAAATACCTTTATTTAGCAAAAATGTAATGTTTAGTTAGCGCACTATCAGGGTTTTAAATATGTCATCTCCTAACTGTGAGGTGGTAGGACGGACAGCGTAAAGACGTCTGCTCGAGACAGGTGTCTGGTAAGGGCAGTGTGCTGTCGGGTATGGTGAACGCACATTCCTCTGTTCACCGAACCTGACAGGAGGAGCGAGTGCGGACTAAAGCAGGAGATAACCTTTCTAGCTGACTGAGATTCAACATTTATCTCATTAGCCTAACCGGTTTATTGGAAGTCTGGATGACTCCATGGAGCTGCTGGAATCAACTATACAAACTGTCCTCAAACTATCCTGAGTAACAATGTATTTTGGACTGTAAGGCTATGTGCCCACGATGCAGAAATGCTCCGGATTTTTCCTGAGCGTTTCTGAATCTCCCTGGCAGAAAAAACGCATGCGGATTGTACATGCGGATTGTACATGCGTTTTCCTGCCAGGTAGAAGCGTTTCTGCATGCGGGTTATCAAGCTCTTTTCCAAATGATTTTAGTATCACTTGGAAAGTGCTTGACAACTTGGTCACACTATATAAATCCATGCAAACGACATGGATTTATGTTGTGTGACCAAGTTACGAAATAGTAAAAAGAAAAAAAAGAAGAAAATGTTAAAAAAACAAAAACAAACCATTATACTTACCTTCCGATGGCCCCCAGTCTCCTTCTCCGGTGTCTTCGGCAGCTCGCGATGCTCAAAAAGGACCTTTCATGATGTCATTTAGTCATGTGACCGGTCACGCGACCGCCGATGTCAGCGGTTGCGTGACCTGTCACATGACTAAATGACGTCATGGAAGGTCCTTTGACACCACCGCGAGCAGTCAAAGAGCGAGCAGCGCCGCCAGGAGCAGACAGGGGGCATCAGAAGGTAAGCATATTGTTTTTTTTATTCTTTAACTACAGGTACTATGGTACCCGGGTCTGGAGGAGAGTCTCCTCTTCTCCAGACCCAGGTACCATCCGCACATTGAATCTCATAACATCCGCATGCATACTTGTATGCATGCGGATGTTATGTGGCTCAATAATAGTCAATGGCGGCTAAAACGCAGCGATTCCACAAAATTAATGGACGTGCTGCAGATTTTTCCGCAATGATAATCCGCAGCGGAAATTTCCGCAGCATGTGCACAGCACATGTGGATCATCATTGGGGAACATGGCAGACCTTCTACCAAGCGTTTTTTAAGCGTTTCCGTGGCGGAAATTATGTTGCGTAAATGCTTAAAAAACGCATAGTGGGCACACAGCCTTAATGCTGTCACTGTGTGTGTGTATGTATTCATATTCTAGAGGAGTATAAATTGTATACAGTTTTATGGTGCCATAACTATGAAGTCTGCCCTCACCTCCCCTACGTTCACAACCAGTATTGCAAAACAAATATGTGACTGTATGAAATACTGCAAAACAGCTAATTGTAGAGAAGGATGTTCTCATCCATTTGGATGGTGTTTTATTGTTTCTTTTTCAGATCCACAATACAGAAGAAATGCCCGCTGTGTACCATGGTATTCCCACCCAACTACAATCAGAACCAATTTGAAGAGCACGTGGAGAGTCACTGGAAAGTGTGCCCAATGTGCAATGAGCAGTTCCCCCTGGAGTTTGACCAGCAGGCATTTGAGCGACATGTGCAGACCCATTTTGATGCAAATGTCCTGAATTTCGAGAACTAAGTCTGTTCAGCTTTGTGGTGTAGTAGCGGTGAGAAGTTCACCTTAAAAACTAGAAGAAGCCGCTTAAATCAAGAGATATGACATATGCACTGCAATGTAACTAGAGCTGAAATAAACAGTGTACCCCCTGTGATGTCACTTTCTGGTAGAGGGGTTTCACCTCTGTATGTATCGGACCTCTGCTGAGAGACTGCATTCTGCCTCTGGTATTTTAGCTGTGTAATGTGCAAAAGGCTCCTGGTGGTCGGTCACTGCATGTCTTCTACTATTTGATTTTGTGCTATGTAATTTAGTAGCTATGGCGTTTGCTTGACATGACTTATGTACTGGTCACATGGTCCATGTAATATTGTCTAACATCCCTAAAGCCTAACTCCACCGAGGTAACTGCAGACACCTTCAATTAATATGGCAAACGTGTATATTCTGACTGATCCTCTTCTTGCTCCCCCTACTGGGAGGTTGTGATACTTCAGGCCACTCCTATATCTATGACCACTATTTCAGTACAGGTAATTGCGTATACAAACGTAGTCACCTGGTGCCCCAGTGGTTAATACAGAAAAATATGACTGCTCTGTCTCTAGCTCACAGCCACCCAAGTTGCTTAAGAAGATTGCACAGCCTCATATTGCATGTAGGACTCTTGCGTATAGGCCGCTTAATTGTGGACTCACTGGGAAGCTTCCCCTTTACCTACATGAGCAGATCTTCAAAATGGCTGCATTTTAACTCCCTCACACATTAAAGTTATCTGAACCCGCTGTCTGGTGTGTCTGGCTCCTTCGACACTTGACGTCAGGAGAGAGTAGGATCAAGCACTCGGAATTTCAATGCTCAATACTTTGCTTTCTGGGTAAGCCTGATGTCTCCAGTGGCAGCTTTCTCCACTTTCCACGTTGAAATCACATGAACGTTCGACCCAGCCAAGTGGTCATGTATGTGAGCGAGTCGGGAGCGGGCGCTATTAGTGATGAGCGAGCGTGTTCTGTTAACCCTTTCAGCGAGCATGCTCGGGTGCTCGCCGAGTATCTTCAGCGTGCTCGGGTGTTATGTTTGAGTCAGTCCATGTGCATGATTTGCGACTGTTTGACAGCTTTAATACATGTGAGGAATGCCTGTTTCTTAGGCATTCCTAACATGTGTTAAAACTGTCAAACAGTCGCAAATCATGCGCACGGAGTGACTCAAACATAACACCCGAGCACGCTGAAGATACTCGGTGAGCACCCGACCATGCTCGGAAATCTCGAGTAACTAGCGTGCTCGCTCATCACTAGGAGCTATATGTTTGGCCAACAGCTTTCCCGTGTATGGCCAGCATCAGTATGTAGTTTATGTGACGGACGTTCACTTTAACAGCTTACAGCAGATAAAGCTCTAAGCTGGGACTAGATGACGACCTGTCACTTCTTTACACTATATGCTCATTATGAGGGGCACTTAGAGAAAGCAGAGCAAGAAATGATGTTTTGCTCATAACCAATCTGCTTTTGGCTTCCATTTATCTAGAGGACAATATGAAATGAAAGCCGGTCTCCGACCTGGCAGCGGGCACAGACGTGTGTAGACCATCTTCTAAACGTCTTCTGTAAATGTGAAAATAATCACGATTAGTAGATTGATTGCATTTGTTGCACACAATATTCTATTATACATTATTGGTCACAGGAAGTGTCTGTCATCTATACGCCTTTTAATGTATATAGTCTCTAAAAGCGCCTCATTAAAGTGCACGTATAGATGCTGAATCACAGTTGTGTTTTTGTTTTTCTTCATTAAAAATGAATAAATTATCAACGTTGTAACTTGTTCTGACCTATTTTCTCTAATCTAATTTTAAATAAACTAAAATCCAATCCTTCAATGAGATTATTTAGTCATTCATATCTCTTTCCATAAATCTGAAGGCGTTTTTTTTTTTCTTATGCATTGTGTGAAAATCTGCAAGAAAAAAACAAAACAACAATACGTGTCTGGTTACAGGGGCCTCGATGCATTGCCACTCGAAAGCACCATCACATGGCACACGGTGGTCCGACACCTCTGTAATATGGATCTGTGTCATGAGCCCATGTATACGGATTTATCTTATGTTCCTGATGGTGGAGGGAAAATGCAGACAAAATAAGGAGAGCAGAAAGTAGTAGTTCTAGTAAGGAAGTCTCCATTCATCTATTCCAATTTTTCTTTTTTTCTACAGTGTCTAGATTTCATTAAAACTTCCTATTCACCGTAATGTGAAAGTAATGTTTTTGTTTTTTTTCTATCCCTCATTTTTTAAAAAGGGAGTATAGAGTGTTTTTAAGCAACGTTCTTCAACTTTTAGTTGGTTTTGGGTAAACAATGCCTGGTTATTTTATCGATTGATGGGTATGGAGAAGTTAAAATGATTTGAGACTTTTTTCCAAAAAATAAAAAGGTGTAAAGTTACAAGATTTCCAGGTTTCTAAAAGATTCTGGTGTTCTCTGAATCCTGCTGCTTGTATGGGAAGTTGCATGAACAGGGGACCTGCAGGTGGTGTCACATGTCCAAATATAACCAGTTTTTGGGTCTTTACAGCCGTGGTGATGACAAGCCAACATGTGACTATAAAAACCTTGGTGTAATAGAAATAGTGAGGGTTGTTTTAGGTTCATACATGGCTATTTTAGAAGACTGGAAATCCACTTTAAAGGGAAGCTGTCAGAAGGATCCAACCTCTTAAGCTGTCTACATGGGCGTGCAGGTCATAGGTACCTTGATATCTGCGATCCAATGCCTTATTCCAGAGAAATCAATATTTTTCTGAGCTGCTAAGAACTATGGGCTAGACACAGATCTCCCTGAAAATCTGCATTACCAGTGTGAGATATGTAATGACTTAATCTGATCTCACTGCAGAGCTGTATGTAATTACAGTTATCACAGTATAGCCGAGCTGAGCTTTATCTCATTACAAACACATCTGCAGCTCTCCTGTCTTGCTTTCTGCTTCCCTATGCTCCCCATCTCCCATACTGACTGCCTGTGAGAAGAAAGCTGAAGAACCATTAGTTGAAATCACAAACTTGGGATTTTCTGTTTTGTGTTTTTTTGCGTTTTTCTCTTTTTGCTCCCCTTATTCCCAGAGTCATAACTTTTTTTTTCTGTCAATATAGCCGTGTGAGGGCTTGTTTTTTGTGGGACAAGTTGTACTTTTGAACAAACACCATTGATTTTACCATATATACTTGTGCTCAAAAGTTTACATACCCCTGCGGAATTTTTCCTTTCTTGGCCTTGTTTCAGAGAATATGAATAACAAAAAATTTTTTTTCTCCACTCATGGTTATTGGCTGGATGAAGCCATTTATTGTCAAACTACTGTGTTTTCTCTTTTTAAATGTTAATGACAACCAAAAACATCCAAATGACCCTGATCAAAAGTTCACGTACCCCAGTTCTTAATACCGTGTATTGCCCCCTCTAACATCATTGACAGCTTGAAGTCTTTTGTGGTAGTTGTGGATGAGGTTCTTTAATTTCTCAGATGGTAAAGCTGCCCATTCTTCTTGGCAAAACGCCTCCAGTTCCTGTAAATTCCTGGGTTGTCTAGCATGAACTGCGCGCTTGAGATCTCCCCAGAGTGGCTCAATGATATTGAGGTCAGGAGACCGAGATGGTCACTCCAGAACCTTCACTTTGTTCTGCTGTAGCCAATGACAGGTCGACTTGGCCTTGTGTTTTGGATCATTGTCGTGTTGGAACGTCCAAGTACGTCCCATGCGCAGCTTCCGGGCTGATGAGTGCAAGTTTTCCTCCAGTATTTGCTAATAACGTGCTGCATGCATCTTTCCTTCAACTTTTACCAAGTTTCCAGAGCCTTTGTAGCTCACACATCCCCAAAACATCAGCGATCCACCTCCGTGCTTTACTGTAGGAATGGTGTTCCTTTCATCATAGGCCTTGTTGACCTATCTCCAAATGTAACGTTTATGGTTGTGGCCAAAAAGTTACATTTTGGTCTCATCACTCCAAATTACCTTGTACCAGAAGTTTTGAGGCTCGTCTCTGTGCTGTTTGGCGTAATGTAGGCGAGATACTTTGTGGCATTTGCGCAGTAATGGCTTTTTTTTCTGGCGACTCGACTATGCGGCCCGTTTTTCTTCAAGTGCCTCCTTGTTGTGCATCTTGAAACAGCCACACCGCTAGTTTTCAGAGAGTCCGGTATTTCAGCTGATGTTGTTTGTGGGTTTTTCTTTGCATCCCGAACAATTTTCCTGGCAGTTGTGGCCGAAGTTTTTGTTGGTCTACCTGACCGTGATTTGGTTCTTACAGAGCCCCTGATTTTCCATTTGTTAATCACAGTTTGAACGCTGCTGACTGGCATTATCAATTCCTTGGATACCTTTTTGTATTCATTTCCTGTGTTATACAGTTCAACCACCTTTTCCCGTAGATTCGTTGACAATTCTTTTGCTTTCCCCATGACTCACAATCCATAAACGTCAGTGGCTGGATGAAAGATGCAAGAGTCTGTCTGGATCCCAGAAATTCACTCAGCTTTTATGCACACACATTGATTACAAGCAAACAGGTCACAGGTGAGGATGCTACCTTTAGTAGCCATTCAAACCCATTTGTGTCAAATTCTGTGCATGTTATCAGGCCAAAATCACCAGGGTATGTGAACTTTTGATCAGGGTCATTTGGATGTTTTTGGTTGTCATTAAGATTTAAAAAGAGAAAACACAGTAGTTTGACAATAAATGGCTTCACCCAACCAATAACCATGAGTGGAGAAAAAGTTTTTTGTTATCATTCATATTCTCTGAAACAAGGCTAAGAAATAAAAAATTCTGCCGGGGTATGTAAACTTTTGAGCACAACTGTAGAGTACGGAAAATGGGGGAAAAAAGTTCAAGTGCAATTCCACAATTTTTATTTACCACGTTCACTATAAGGTAAAACTGACCTGCCATTATTATTCTCCATTTCATTACGAGTTTGTAGACACCAAACATGTATAGGTTCTTTTTTTATTTAAGTGGTGAAAAAAAATTCTAAAGTTTGTAAGAGAAAAAATGGCGCCATTTTCTGAGACCTGTAGCGTCTCCATTTTTCTGGGGCCAGGTGAGGGCTTATTGTTTGCTTGCTGAGCTGAAGTTTTAATTGATACCATTTCGGGGTAGATACAAAGTTTTGATCGCCTGTTATTGCGTTTTATTGCAATGTTGCGGCGACCAGAAAAACTTAATTCTGTCTTTTCGATTTTTTTGTCTGTTACGCCTTTTACCGATCGGATTAATTTACCGTATTTTTCAGACTATAAGACGCACCGGACCATAAGACACATCTAGGTTTTAGAGGAGGAAAATAGAAAAAAAATGTAAGCAAAAAATGTGGTCATGATGCACTGTTAAGGGGCAGGGGGTCTGCTGCTGACACTGTTATAGGGGTAATGTCCCCCAATTCTGTTAATATCCCATGGGAGTGGATTGTAGTGAATATTCATGGCCTTTAATAGCGGGCACAAAGACTGAAGAGCGGCAGCAGGAGCCACGCTGCGTGTACAGTGTACGCACTATTAAGGAAAATGAATATTCATTGCTCTCCACGCCCATCGGTGTGGGGAGCAGTGAATATTCATTTTCTTTAGCAGCGGTCACAGCGTAGGCTGCAGCAGGCAGCTGCTGCCTCCTGTGCCCCGCTCATCCCCCTCTGCCGCTCCCCCCCACACTACCACCACCCACAGCCATAGGTATAGAGTACACGGCATAGTTCAGACTATAAGACACACTTTTTTCCTCCAAAATTTTGGAGGAAAAAAGTGCATCTTATTGTCCGAAAAATACGGTAGGTTATATTTTGATTGAACGTTTTTGAACGCGGCAGTACGAAATGTGTATTTTTTTTAGTTTGAATGGGGCAAAAGGGTGGTGATACAAACTTTTATATATTTAATTTTTTAAAATTTTTTTAAACTTTTTTTTCCCCTACTTTTTACTTGCTTCAATAGTCCTCTTAGGACTAGTATGTATAACAAAAATTATCATCTATGAACACCGGCCGGTGTTCATAAGAGATCTTCAATGGCCAATGCGAGCGTCTTCTGCAAACCCCTGGCTGTCATGCCAACCCAACGGCGTCCCGCGATCATGTGATAGGGGCGCCGATGGATGGGGTTTGTGACATGCTTCCAACACGCTTGTGTTAAATGCTGCTGCCAATGATTAACAGCAGCATCATGTTAACATAATCAGCTGTCACGTGCTGGGAAAGATGCGGGCTCAGTGCCAGAGCTCGCATCAAATGCCGGGACACGACCTATGATGTACCTATAGGTCGTGAAGGGGTTAAAAATCACCTCTGGAATCGGGTTCTCAGGGAGATCTATGTCCGTCCCATAGTCCTGAACATTTCATGTACATAACAGAAAAATGTGGATTTCTCTGGACTATGACATAGTTGAATAAAATTGTCTGCCATCTGATATCTTGATATCTATGATCTAGATTCCCATATAGACGGCTTAAGAGGGTTTATCCTACTGATAAATGACTTCTGGACGTAGAAGGAATCTATTTATTTTTTTCTATATATTTTTTGTCAAGCCGACCAAAAAATCCTACTCCGTAGCTTCGCACATCTGTGTGATAAAGCCCCAGGTTGCCAGTAAATCTACACACTGGATCAGTCCGTGATTATACATACCCCCCCATCCTCCCAGAATGCCTGACCGAGAACTTGAAAGGTTTGTTAGTTAAAGCTCTAGGAAACCTGGGTGACCACATAGGCATCTCTGAATGTGGCTCTACACAGAAGAAGGTGAATCATGAGCTTCTATTTAATAAAGGTCTTAGGTCTCCTTCACACATCTGTATACAACACGTATGTGAAAAAAACTACCAGTGTCATCAGTGTTTTGGATCTGTGGGTCCGTTTTTACCATCAGTGTGTGATCAGTGTTTTTCCAGAATGAATAAAGAAATAAATAAATTACAAAGCTTTTCCTATACTTTGCAATGGTAAATACAGACTGCACTCTGATGTCATCCGTGTGCTGCACATGTTTTTCACCGACCCATAGACTTGTATTGGCCCTTGCCATCTGTGCTGCTGGGAAAAAACTGATCTGTCGCCGTGTGTTTTTCACAGACACAGTCCAGGACGAGCACGGACGTGTGCTTAGCACAATAGGTGCCTCACATAGTGGAAACACGCCAGTGTGCAGGAGGCCTTGGTGGTTTTGTATCACTGGTTCTCCTTTTCAGCGTTGGCTTCTGTAGAGTGGATTTTACTCTAAGTTCTGACCCGATTGTTTCATATTGTCACTTAGTGATTCGCAACAAATTTATACGATCCGGTTTTAACCATTTCAGCGCACAACATGGCCACATGTAATGTGTGGAGGTGACAGGTGCATCTTAATAAGATTAATATCAGCATGCAGAGTCTTTCGGCGAGCCGGGCGTCTTACTCAATGGCCTGTTTAGAACTTGGGAGTAATTGTATATATTTATATACATTTTCTTCCTCCGCCGCCTTTTATGAGTCTGTGTGCCGGTGGAACTTATCACCTTTAAAACCACAAGGGAAAAAAATAATGAGCCGCTTGTACTTGTTCTCAGTCAGAGGCAGTTTATTTAACTTTGATTTACATTTATAAGCAGCTTTGACAGGAGGTTTTGATTCATTAAGTTGCCTTCGGATTGAAAACATTAAAACCCCTGTCACCTTCCAACTTAATGTACTCTGTCCCCAACAAAACATATGAAAATATAATTTAAACACTTTTCACAGACACAGTACAATACATTCACTATACACAATGTAACAAAATAGTCCCATCCTTACCTGTGGAATAATACTGTCACACGGAGCAGGTAAATAGAAACTGGAATTTCAGTTTTATAGTTGAAAAGAATTTACATGCAACAATGATATTATTTTACAACTGTTTAGCTGTTGCTCTAACATCCTGCCTGGGATACAAAGAACGCTGCCAAAAAAAGATCCAGGCTTTTTTCCTTGCCGGGCTGCCAACAATGCAGAAGATTGCAAATTGCCTAATAGGGTTTGCTGAATGCGTCCCGCTTCATCCCCATGTCTGGATCAGGCAGCATATGTGAAGGGGATCACAGAATGGCCCCAGCTTCTCCATCATGTGCAATGTGCATTATTTTCTCTAATGGAGAGCAACATATCTTCTATAGAAGCGAAATTCAAAATTTTGGGGTTTTTGGACATTTAATAAAAAACAAAAATGTCAGATTAGATGACTAATGCACAAAATCATTGGTGTTTCAATCAATACCCCAACACTTTCACTAGCCCCTAATCCCTGTACTTATTTCTTCTAATAAGTTGCTCCTTTGTGTTTTCTTTTACAATGGTTCCATCAGCTGAACATGCTGCACCTTATTATTAATCTACATGATAAAAAAATATTTTCACTAGGTCATGGAACCAAAGAAAGAAGAATACTGCTAACACGACATTCACAAATCTGATTTTCACCTCCATGTGCTGTCCTATTTAAAACTGACTGCAGACTGGAACCATTCACCGATCTATTCTTTTTTTACAGACTGTGACTGTTCGGTTAAAGTGTTTGCAGATCAGATTCGGCCATTCAAATCTATTGGGATCCATGGGAACCAGAAGACATCCGTTTTCTATCACTTTTCCATCTGTTTTTAATTTAGTGTTAACTGATGTATTGTTAAAGGGAATCTGTCAGCAGGATTGAACTATCTATATGTGCATGTAGCTGCCTGAGAAATCCGTTTGAATTAATATGCAAATGAGGCTGAAGGACTATGGTAGATCTGAAGCCTCCAGCTCTATTCCCTGCCTAGTGCTGCCTCCTCCTGCTTAACTCATGGCTCCTTTGCCTGGAGTCACACAGCATAGAGGCTGGCAGTCAAGAAGGATGAGGCAGCGCATGGCAGGGAATAGAGCTGGAATGACAGAGACTTCAGATCTACCATAGTCCTTCAGCCTCATTTGCATATTAATTCAAACACGGATTTCTCAGTATTGGAGGTACAGACTGGCCATATAAAGGTAATGGTGGACTTGTCTTTTAAAGAACTACATGCGCATATAAATAGTTTTGGGGGGTGAAATCACGCTTACAGATTCTCTTTAAATGTCAATGGATACAAATGTTGGTCAGTTTACCTCCAGTTTTTAAAGCAGATGTATATCAAAGGCACAATGAATGACATATGAGAGCAAAACAGTCAATTTTTTATTAACATAAAAACAGAAATTGATGCTGGAATGTAGGCTAACTCCTAGGTCCATAGTATTCGTAAGACTGTAATGACACCTTTTTTAAAAGATGCTTATTTTTTTTAATGGCAAAGAGGATAGAAAAACCATGATTTTGTGCATCAGATATCTGATTCAGATTAAAATGTGGTGAAAGTTTATGAACATTTTCCAAAGTACAGGAATCTCTGTTCACGTTTTGTATTTTTTACACCCATCCAGTGACTATAGGAAAACCACAAATGAAGGAATTTAAAGGTATCTGACCCATAGGCACTAATGGTCGGACTGTGCTTATATTTAACTTCCAAACTTTTTTCATTTAGGTATGGAAAAGACTGTTATTGCACTTTTCTAAAAACAAACTGTTCAAATGTAATCCTAGCTGAGCCAAGCCTGACCATTACAGTCTATGGATACCTTTTAAACCTCCCCCCTTTTTTTTTCCCAACATACTTGACTTGCTCCGAAGATGCTGAGATTGTGTGAACTACTCCTTAAATATGACAGCAAACAACTGAACGTGATCGTCTGTCCTCAAATTCATGTATGTGCCACACAACTGAGCCATTTCAGAGCTTCCTTTCCATATCCATATGACTTTATACATACATACATCTTCCTCTTTGTATAATCTTCCCCTCCCCCCCTCCAAAAAAACGGATATCTGTGATGAATTCTGCCTGCAGAAAAGACTTCACAAAATGGTACCACGCTCATCTAAAGAACAGCAATCTTTTAATTCACTATTTACATAATGCTGTTACTGGTCATAGGAACTTTGAGAAGTCATTTAATTATTATTGGCTGAAATTATAGAAAGGATCGCCTTTTTTTTTCCCCAAGTAACAGCACCACTCTTGACCTTAGGCTGTGTCTGGTATTGCAACTCCCCCCTATTTAATGGAAAGTAATTGAGCTGCAATACAAGACATAGTAGTAACTCTACCACGATGCCATTTAAGGAAAAATTAAAACAAAAACAAATTCAGATCTTCTTTCGCCTCATACTGGAAAATCCAAATTTTTCACCTGATGATTTTTCAGTTAAGATCATCTAATTTCAGTTCTGTTAAGATTTCTGTGCATTAGATGAGCAAGGAATGATCCAGACATGTTAATGTAAGACAGGTGGCTGTAACCGTGCCACCCGCAGCACACAACACACCACACCGGTGACCCGTAAGGCTAAACAGATAGCTCTATGTGGAATGAAACAAACATTACAAAAGGGAAGTACAATTAAAAAAAATAATCACAATAAACATCAAAGGAGAGTCACTTGAAATTCCTTCTCGACTGCTCGGCCTCCTTTCTATTAATGGAGACTTTTTAGGGGTGCAGTCTACTCGCACATGTCCTGTGCCATAATTACAATAATTGGCATTGCAAAAAACGTTAGCTTGGTTGGCAATAGAGAACTACAAAGTGCTTTAAATCTCCATTTTTTATATAGGAGATGTTTCACAATTTAGATAAAATTACAGGAAAAATGTGAAAAAAAAAATCACAGAATTAATACTTAGGGCAGCATTGCATGTTTTTGTCAACACAGAAGTTGATACATGAATACAAGATCTCAATGTCATGAGAACAATGGAGGAGATACACGTGTATGTAAAAGAATACAACACAACGGCCTGCAGGGGTCCTCATCGCTCAACATGACTGCCTGCAGGGGTTCCGATCACTCAACACAACTGTCTTCAGAGGTTCTGATCACCCAACAAGAGTGCCTGCAGAGGTTCTGATCACCCAACATGACTGCCTGCAGGGGTTCTGATCACTCAACACAACTGTCTTCAGGGGTTTGAGCATACATAGTGCTTGAGAATGCTTTTGAATACGGCTAGTAAGCACTGATCTATAGCTGACCTGATTTAGTGCCACTGCGCCCCTCCGATGCTGCCCCGCTTGCAGCATCACAGAATGTACATTTCGGGCCATTGGCTCGACCATGCCAATGGTCCCAACTGTCAACCTTCATTAGCGCAAACAAGAAGTTGAGAGGCTGGGGAGCAGCGCGCTCCCGAAGATAAAACGAGAAAACCTCCTTTTAGGCTCATGCATATATGGAGTTAAAGATGGGACTTGATTTCATCCTACAAGATCGGGAAAGCATACCTCAAATCAAGCTCTTACATTACACAAAAGTAACCTATTCTTGGCACCAATTACATGGCTCCTCCTAAAAAACTGTACTCTGGCCAACTGCATCTCAAAGTCCATCAGGGGGCCAAACAAACGTGCCCACCTACAACTCCAAAAGACTCTTCCTCTATCTTAAGATTGCTGTAGTTTTTAGAATTTTAAGGCCATGTCCACATCATGTTTGGAGCCTACAAGCCACTGGGCATCATTTTTCTGAAGAAGGCGAAAGGAGACTCCTTTTGAACTCTGTCAGATCGGTATATTGACTTTACTGGGAGCCTATTAGTTTCCCACTGTATGTATAACCTTCCATTAGAGGTTTACATATGAAGAACCTCCCAACTTGCATCTGTCATGGGTCCAAACCATGGTGAGAACACAGCCTAACCCATCTGCTTCATCCTTTGAATGGTCCAGGATTTTTGCTACAGACCAACCATCACACTTGTAAACATTACCCTATGCTACTTTTTCATTCAAAGCCAACCCAAAAAATTAGATCATAAGTATAAAATATGAAAAAAAATCAATTCAGACCTCGCCCATGAGGCACCTAGTGCAGCTTACACAAGCCTCGGTCAGGTACATCAATATTCAGTAAGCAGATCCAGCTGCTCTTTTAACTAAAAAAAATGAAGGCCTTCTGCTCAGCGCGGACCTTGATAGTTACATCAAGATGTCCAACTTCAGTTCATGAGATGATCATGCGATCACCAGGATAAGCCACCGAGCAATGGACATGGACAAACTACTGCAAAATCTATAAGAAAGTCCATGTAGTCCACAAATGTATTCAATCTTTTTCCTGTACCAAGTTGAAGATACAAGCTAAGATGATCTCTGCTTGTTCCCCCATAATGCTTAAAGGGGTCATACACCTTTGGAAACATATATATATATATATATAATTTACATACATATAAATGTTTAATTACATGAATATGTTTGTGGCTAAAAATCATTTTCGCAAGTGGGTGTCATTAAAAATGTTGCACTGTTTGGCTTTTACAGACTCTTTCTGCACATTCTACTTTGATGTGGTCTGTGGTCATAAATAAACTATGAGGAGCTCAGAAGAAGACAGATAAAAGAGTTATAAACTCCCGGTCAGACCATCATAGCTGACTGATGGTTCCTCAGTTATGTCATTCTTCAGACAGCAATAGATGGTGCAAACACATTAAATAGAATTGACAAAAAATTTTTTAGCCCCAATTATATGCATTCAAGTAAGAAAAAAAAGTCCCCAAAGGTGGACAACCCCTTTAATGGCCTTTTGCTTTAGCATTCCACTGATACCATGTTAACAATGTACATAACAGCATCCAATCAGACTCCAGCTTTTATTTTTAGACTACATAAGCAAATTCTGATTGGTTGTCCTTACATTCATTATCCCTATGACAACACTGCTGGAGCAGAAAGTGTCACACAAGAACCTCCGATTTTAACTACAGATAACTTGACTTATGGATAAGTTATTTTAATAATGGTTGTCACATTTTTAAGCAATAAATTGGGTCTTCTTGAAGTTCTCCTTTAAATTCCCACAGGCTAAATGAAAAGCTGACACAGTATGGTTTCTTCTATATAAAACAAGACATTATCATATTAGATTGTAAGAACGAGAAAGGTTTTGCATATTCATGGACACTTCTGCCCTTATCTCTATTCACACAGGTATAACATTATAGGAAAGCGATCGCACAGTTCTCCATCACTGTTTTCTGTGAAGGTACAGGAGAAACTGTGGAGGGCGTAATCCAAGTGACTCCTGTCATCATGGTAGAAGCGGTCAAATATATACAACCCCAATAATCCAAAATACTTACTACTAAAATATAGTCAGGCACAATTCTGAAGGGAAACATATTACCCGTTATCATAAATGATTCTAAAAAGAAGAAAAATTGTGCCACTTAGAAAATGTATGAAAAGTCGACCCTGAAGCCCGGACTAGTCCTGGTTCTTTTATTTGTGCTCCACTTTTGTACCTTAAAAATGGCACAAACCTGCGACTGTCGTTACATGTCGCTGCACTTGCCCTTCTTGCACTTAGAACTTGTCTTAAGCAGCAAAAAGAGAAAAAGGAAAAGACATTTTTTGCATTTTTAGTAGGTTTTTACACAACAACCAGCGGCTCTTTATCATTGGTTGTAAAACCCATTGAATCCCGGTAAAGTTTCAGAATGTCTAGACTAGGCCATGCCACATCATGCAGCAACATGGCACAAGAAGGCCTTATGGGCCGTAGGTCCTCAGGTTGCTGTTGTATAATCCTCCATGTACTCCCCTAGAAGCAAACAATACCCCTGTTATTATGGCATATGATGGAGCATGCCATATTTGTTTTAATCGAGTCTCAAAGAATCAGTAAGGAAAAAAAGAGCAGGTACAGAATATACCTAATAAATATGTACTGGGCCAGTAATGTGTATCTGCCGGGTGCAAGAGCCTAATTCATGACAATATGATGTGGTGAACTGGGTGAAGAATGAATTAACACTTTCTTCTTTTGGGGGGATATGTTGCTCTTTATGGCACACTTGCCTTTACCTTTATTAATTCCTGTGTTGCTAAAACTGGCAATGCTGCTTAAAATCTGAAACTTATACATGGCTAGGGTGGCACGGGCAACTTTGCATCAATGGGTAGAGAAACCATGATAGATCTTCTCTCAGTATCAACATTGGAAATGGAATTACCCACTAAGTTACTGGTCAATCTCACCCATGTGTGCCCAGGTGGCTACACTAAGCCCCAGCCTTTCCTGGCCCGAAACAGAAAGTTGGCACCAAGTCAAATCCTTACTATACCGTGCTGACTGCAAACCACCCAACTTCAACATCGAACTTTATTTTTACATATTTTATCCATTTTCATTTTTTTTCTTTTTTTTTTGCTAGTTGCAGACAAGACTTTTAGCACTTTAAATGGTAACAAAAATAGGATAAGCAAGATAATAAGAAATGATAGAAGCACAACCTTTATATGTATGTCATTTACGTATGAAAATATCTTTCTTATAATATGTTAAACATTCTTATTTATACTTCCATTACCTACGCAACTGATACCAAATATACTGAGTTCAACAAGTAAGGCAGGTCAGCGAGTCTGAACGTGGTGGTCATTTGGTTTTAAGCACACATTAAGCGCCTGTCATCAGAAAACAACCAGAGGATTAATGTGGTAGTAAAATTCTGTAACAAAATGACTCAAGTTCATCAAGGGCGTTTTAAGTTCAGTTTTCCCACAAGTGCGGAGACATTTCTACGTGAGGATTCGGGAATATTGTGGTTTTTACAGCCTGCTTTGTCTATTTTTTCTTTAGTTGAATTGGGGGTAAAAATTAAAAATCGCTCAATTTCTTCAATTACAAATATTTCCAAACTTATATAAAAATGAGGCCAAGACCTAAACATCATTCTCTTTAGCCACCCAATGACTTTATGGTTGCACCATATCACGGATGTGTGACCTGGGCTTAATTACCGTGGCCCAGCCTTATAGCCATTACGGAAGGGTGGCAGAAATGTTTTCTTATCATACTTATTTAGTCCTGTTAGGCTATGTACAGATGGAATTTTTTGAGGAGTTCAAAAAGGTCAAGATTTTCAAATGGAAACTGTTTCAGGAAACGTTCTTTTTGGGGTGAGTTTTCGGGGAAATTTTTTGTTCCTTAAGTGATTCTAAAGGGAATATGTCACCAGATTTCTGCCACCTAATCTGAGAGCAGCATAATGTAGAGACAGAGACCCTGATTCCAGCAATGTGTCACTAACTGGGCTGCCTGCTGTAGTTTTGATAATCTCCTGTTGATAAAACTGTGATGTTATCAGTAGGAAACCTGAAGCCAAGTGGTTCTCTATATTCATGAGCTCTGTGTAACACCACCCCAACCACTGATTGACAACTTACTGTGCATAGGCAGAAAGCTGTCAATCAGTGGTGTGGGCGGGGTTATACAGAGCTCAGCATTCAGAAAACTTCTAGATCTGCAGCAGATAAGATAATGATTTTATCAAAGCTACATTAAGCAGACCAGTAAGTGACACATCACTGAAATCAGGGTCTCTGTCCCTACATCATGCTGCTCTCAGATGTGTTTTTTTTGCAGTTGACTGACTGGACATTGAGGATTCCATCAGGAACTGTTCAAAGAAGTGACATGCACATTCTTTCAAAACATGAAGTGAAAAGAAACAATCAAAATACTCATAAAAAAATGAACACTGGCATGGATAGAAGGAGTTTTTCTACAATTTTTTGGGGCAATTTTTATGGAGCTTTTTTTTCTCGTGGATATGTTACAAAATTCCCTAAAAAAACTAAATTTGCACATAGCCTCACAGTCTGTTGGCTTGAGCTTTCCCATCCAGTCTTATTCAGATGTTTGGCATCTGTACATAAGAGGAAAGGATAAAGGGCACATGTCACGTTGAACAAGTAATCTTATCTGTCATTTACCACCATCTAATAAAGCAGAATAATTTGAACAGAGTGATATATATTTTTTGGGGAAATGATTATGTATTAGTCGTATTTTATTCATTGTAAAATCTGCTCATTCTGGGCTGAGAGGTCCACGGGGTGGTCTTCATCAGTGCATACAGTCGGGAAAATAAGTACACAGGTGAAGTGTACCTATAATAACAATTACAGACCTCTCCATTCTTTGTAGGTGGGAATATTTGCAAAATCGGCAGTGTATCAAAGACTTATTTTCCCCACTGTATGCATGTGAGCTCACACAGGGAAGGCTGTCAGTCACCGATAGGACAGCCCACTGAACCTCAAAGCCCAGAATACATATTATACTGATTTTATGGAGACAAGTTCCCTTTGTAGTATGGTCACAAGTAAATGATAACACGTGACTAGGGATGAGCGGGCCCGTGGAAGTTCGGAATTTGGTTCCTCACCCAAACTTTATTCCAAAGTTCAGTTTGGGTACCAGAACTTGAACCAGAACCCAAACCCCATTGAAAACAATGAAGACCTAAACTTTTGAGCTGGAAAATATTCTCTCTCTCTCCCTCTCGCCAGCGCCTGAGTGGTTGCTTGCACAACACCATACACTTTTTGTCTGCGTAGTTTTTTACAGGCTCTTTGGAAGTTTCTGTTGCAAAATATCTACGTAAAATTGTCAACAACAAAGGGGTTCACTGAGATTGAAAAAAAAGTGTCCAAAGAGAGGAAATGCCATAAAGTAATAAAAGAACAAGAACTCACTGGATAAATCCCTCCACATGACCACTGCAGCCAATTATGGAAATCAGCAGTGACTGGCTGCAGCTGTCACATGGGTAGACAGCATGTGATCACTGCAGAGGAGTAAAGAGAAACTAGGGGGCGCTCTGGAGCAATGTAATTTTTTTTAGGTGGGTTATTTTGTTATTTTATGGCATTTCTTTCCATTTCTCAATTTTTTTTTTCTCCAGAACACCCTTTTAATGTTCATATCTTCTGACTTTACTCTTCTGACTTTACTTTGTCATTTCTATAGATTGTCTGGTATATATTTTGCTGTATATTGATCAATTAACCCATTGACAGACCCAATAATGCCGTTCTGTGCACATGGGACATTTAGTACTCCATTTTGGCTGTGGAGACGACTATCAGTCATATTGGTTTACCATAAGTCCATATTTTAATTACCAGATAAACAGCAATGAGCATAAATATATTTTTTCACATATGAAAGAACACTGAACCTTTCCTCCGGGATAAAAATTGGCCAATATTCCTTAAAGTGCACGCTCTAAAGATTTGCTGCATGCCACTTAAAATCCTCTGAGTTGCTCCTTAGCATCAATCTACCTGTTTCCCAGTCTGCAGCTAAGGAGTAACGTCACCACTACATAAGACCTATGGCACATAGGTGAAGCTACACGCTATGTCCTCTCGTCTTGCCACCAGTCACCGGTGGTCTCCAGACTCACTTAGCAGTAGAATAGTTCTAATGGTCTCAGCACTGAGATTACTGTTCCCATTCACGTAACCGATCACATCTAAACAACACAACATGCGCCCTAACTGACTGGACAGTCTTTATGGTTGGGAGAGAGAAACACTCGTTTCCTCCATAGAAGGTTTGACCTTGTGTCGTTATTGTTATTGTAGCACCGTATCAAAGTAATGAAAATGGGTCTGGTAATGAATGTGCAAAGTACAAAAAGGGTCACTTTAAAGAGCGATCATTCCAAACAACTGGAATTCTTTGATTAAAGCATGCACTGAAACGTAGGTTTTGTTGGACTTTTGAGTGCTTCCCCTGAAATGCAACATAAAGGGTAAAAATAAAATAAAACCAGAATGTGGCTGTTCTCAGAATTAGCATCTGCTGGTGAGGGTTTCTTGGCACAGATGTCTTCAGCTTTTATTGCTGCATTTTCCTGATAATCTCAGCGGAGACAGGAGGATGGAAATTGATTGTGTGGTGACGGAGACCCTGAGCTGTCTTGTAACTCTTCCCACAGCGGCATTTGAAAGGTTTACGGACTCGTATTTGCGTTCTGTGTCCATTCTTGGCGTGGTACTTAATACCATTTACATTCTGCGGGTGAGAGGAAAACAGTACAGATGTTAAATTAAAATGCAATATGGATTTTCTCAAGATTATGTTTAGGCCATACGGCAGGAAATTCTCCTGACAAATATGTCTAACATGTCTATAACCTATGGGGTCTCTTTGTGGAGACTGCCAGTTGGCATAGGGGGACCTACAGGCCACGCTTCTTGTGAAGAAGATATGGAAATTTAGCTACTTACTGAGGTAACAGGCCTCCATGCAGATTAGATGAAAATCAATGAACCCACCGGTTTCGGAAAGGACCAACAGGCCATCTAATGTGTATTTGGGCCTCCTGACTCTCCTCCGACAGATGATGTAGGTTCAACACCTGACCCGAAAAGCCGCTGCCAGAGTTGTTTGGCAGTGACTTTCCCTTCTCCCACCTACTCTACCTATTGAAAACACGTAAGCTCATGGCATATCTGAACGGTCAAGTGTATAGAGTAGTCAAGAGAGATAGCTGTTAGATGAACAATCGTTTGTCCATCAACTATCTCCTGTGTGGTCAGCTTTAGTTTGATGAAATGTCCTTTTGGAGAAAACTCTGACTCAGCTGCAGCTCAAGACAACCGAGGAATAAAGTAATCAGTGAGTGTCCTCTAATGGTCTTGGGGCATCAACATCTGCAGGAGACATCACATCACCAATGCAGCCAATTAGCAACAGGCTCAGACGACATGTGAAAACTGAAGCCTATCAGCATCTGCTGATTATCGCCAACGGCCATGTCACTCCCCCTCCAGGTGATGATACACTGAGACCGGTGGGGGTCACAGTAGATAAAGCAGCGGTCCAGAAGAGTATAGTTTGTTTTTTACTATCCCACCCTCGGTCTATTGAAAATAACTTTAAAAGTATTGAAAAACTCCTTTAAACACTGTGAGTGAATCTGAGGGAAAGGTAGAAGAGTACATTTATATATGATAAAAAATATAGCACACAGGATGTCTTGACTATATTCATCACTATTCTGTTTTCCTACAGTATACCAGAAAAATAAAGATACTACATTTTTCTAACTAAAATGCAAATGAAGTCGTGAAATCCGGCTATTGCTTTACAATTACATTTTTAATGGCGTTACGAGTGACAATGAAAAGAACTTTCAACAAATCCACATTTTATATGGTGTTCTGTAGAAATAGATTGGTAGTTTTACAGCCCTTTTCCCTATATGTTGCTTTCTCTATACAACTGTATTATAGAAGGTAATCTAGGATTACAAAAATATGGATTTTTATTCCAGAAGCAGCTGTTCATGGCTTGTGTCTGGTATTGAACCTCAGCTGTATTGAAGGAAATGTGAGTGACCTGCAATATAATACTTGACCAGTGGACAAGGAGGCGACCATGTTTTTTTTAAATTCAGTACACTAATTAAAATATATACATTCCGATTATATATTTTTCCAAGTTTCCATTTATTAGGACTGTTGCGTTGGAGTGTTTGGTGGAATCAGAATTGGTAGAAATGCACCAACAAAAAATATTATCCAGTATTAATATTGGTTAATTGATTTATTAACTTTCATAGGAATTTAGACAAGTTTAGAAATGTTAATATTTCAATTCTAAAAAAAAAAAAAACACAAAAAAAACAGTGATGTTACTTTACTATTTTACTTCAGTAAATTTGTTATTGGCCATTTATGAACAGGCTGGTGCCAGTGTCGGATTGTGGAAAAATAGAAGAGTCGGAGCCCGGCTGCAAACTAGGATTAATCTTTATATAGGATCGTATACTTTGCCGCAGTTACAGTAAACGCACTTGTGTTATCAGAAGAAGCCTTTTCCTGATATCCAGCATTGGCAGCGGAAAGTATCCTCCTCTGCCAGCAATCAGACGTTTATTGCCAGTTTGGCGCTTTTTTTATTGCATTCTCTAGATTATTTTTTGCTCAGATGTGACACGTACGAACTGCTGCATTAACCCTTCAGTGACAGCTTGTACAGAGTACATTCTCCAGCACACGATGTGAGGACAGGGGCATCTTTACAACATGAAACAAACAAATAAAAATCATCTTGCACTTATATAAAATGGATAAAACGCTCTGTTAATGGGATGTGATGAGCAGTAAACTCTGCAGATCATAAATAGCCCCGGCTTGTTAAATCTGCGCAGCTGCAGACAGCAATGAAGACTATCATCTTCTATTATATGGCTGCCCTTGTCATTCTTGGCCTCTGCCTTGAAGACAATGAAGCTGTAAAAAAATTCAGGTCTGTGAAACCTTTGTTTGAAATGTGCACATACCTGAAAAGGTAAGAATGTGATGTGAAGAGCCGAGAATTTCCCTCTAATCACGGCTCAGATTTTCCCTCCACAATAAGTAATTCCAAGGGTATGTGCACACCACACGTTGAGTATTTGGAGAAATTTCCATCCATTTCTGCATTTCTTGGCAGGAAAATGCAATCTCAAAAACGTTGCTTTTTCGCCGCGATTTTGCATGCGTTTTTTCAGTGCATTCAATGGGTGAAAAACGCTGGAAAAAACGCACAGAGAACTGACACGCTGCAGATTATTTTCTGTACCAAATCTGCAAGTCAAAAATACTCAACGTGTGCACGACACTTCAGGTTTCTCAATCACTTTGCTGGCATCAGGTTTTGTCACAAATCCGCACAGAAAAAAGGTGACAAAAAAAGCACTAAATCTGCAATGTGCGCACACAACTGAAGGCAGTGTGCACACGGTGCGTTTTTGGTGCATTTTTTTTCCACGCTGAATTGGAACAAAAACACTAGGGAATCCTAGCTTCAGCATAGTCAATGAAAATCCTGAAGTGCTGTGCACATGATCAGTAATTTTCCTGTCAGGATTTGCAGTGCGTTTAAATCTGCAGCATGTCAATTCTTTGTGCGTTTTTGCCACGTTTTCCACCCACTAACTTCAATAGAGTCAGTCAAATTCGCAGCAAAAACGCAGGTATAAAAAGGTTTGCGGATTTGCTGTGTACTTGACTGACTCAATTGAAGCCAATAGGTCAAAAAAGCGGCAAAAACGCACAAAGAATTGACCACTCCTCCCATTAGCCTGCGGCTGCTATTGCTGATAATAGCAGAGCAGGCTAATGGGAGATATAATCAGCCGGCGCCTGTGCTCACAGTGAAAAAAAAAGTTAAAATAAATAAATATAAAAAAAAACCCCACCATATAATCACCGCAGTGCCTAATTCCCGATGTCCATGTCACCTGTAAAAAATAAAAAATAATAAACCACCATATACTTACCTATCCGCCGTAATCCAGGTAAAATTCGGAGTGTCCCACGGCGATCGGATTACCCGGCAGCAGGCTATACATTGACAGGAGCATGATTCGCTCCCGGCAGTGCACATAGCTGAGCTGAGCTGCCGGGAGAGAGGTTACCGGAGTCCAATCAGCTGATGAGCTCTGCTGACCTCACTTATGGCACCACCGCCGCGTGAGAAAATTCTCACTTTATATATACTTTATCCAATTTCAAAGGAAGCCAGTCAACCTTTCAGTATGTTTTCTGATATATCCAATTTATAAAAGTGAAAGGAAGAAGGCTTGTAGTACCAGTCACAGCCACTATACCATGGATTAACTGATTGTGGGAGAATGGGAGTCGGGTCGGACCCCCACCGATAAGATACCGATGATTTATTCACAGAGCAGGAAGAATGTGTACAGTGGAAGGAGGTGTACTCCCCGAGTATGCACGGTGCAGCGAGATGTAATCCCTTGGTATATGAGGAGAGCGATGAAGCCAGGCAGACTATACCACTGTTACACTGTACAGTACCTTGAAAAGGATTCATACCCTGTGAATTATTGTACATTTTTTCACGTTACACCCTCAAACTTAAATGTATTTTATTGAGATTTTATGGGATATATCAACACAGTGTAGCAAGTATTTGTGAAGTGTAAAGGAAAAGATACATGGTTTTTAATTACGGTATTTTAAAAATATAAATCTGAAAATTGTGACGCACATTTGTATTCAGACCCCTGTAGTTCGATAATCCAAAATAAAATCCTGAGTGAACAATTGCACCCGGAAGCACATAATTAGTAAATTGAGTCCACCTGTGTGTAATTTATTCTCAGTATAATTACACCTGTTCTGTGAAGGCCTCAGAGGTTTATTTGAGAACATTAGGGATCAAACAGCATTATGAAAACCAAGGAACACAACAGACAGGTCAGGGATAAAGTTGTGGAAAAGAGTAAAGCAGGTTTAGGTAATAAAAATAGCCCAATCTCTAAACATGTCACAGAGCACTTTTCAATCCATTATCCAAAAGTAGAAGTATGGCACAACTGCAAACCTACCAATACATGACCGTCTACCTAAACTGACATCACAAGCAAAGAGAACACTAACTAAAGAAGCAGCCAAGAGATCCATGGTCAGTCTGGTGGAGCTGCAGAGATTCACAGCTCAGGTGAGAGAATCTATCCACAGGACATCTACTAATTGTATACTCCACAAATCTGGCCTTTATAGAAGAGTGGCAAGAAGAAAGCCATTTTTGAAAGCAAGCCATCAGAAGTCCCATTTGAAGTTTTAGGGAAAAAAAAGCCACGTAGGGGACACAGTTAGTATGTGGAAGAAGGTGCTCTGGTCGGTCACATGAGACCAAAGCAGAACTTTCTGGGCTATGTGCAAAACGCTATGTGTGGCAGAAAACTTACACTGCACATCACCCTGAAAACACCATGCCCACCATCAAACATGCTGAGGAAAGGCTTTATTTCAGCAAGGACAGGGAAGCTGGTCAGAGATAATGGGAAGATGGATGGAGCACATACAGGGCAATCCTGGAAGAAAACCTGTTAGAGGCTGCAAAGGACTTGAGACTGGGGAATAGGTTATCCTTTCATCAGGAAAACAACCCTAAACATACTGCCAGAGTTACAATGGAAAGGTAGAGATCAAAGAATATTCATGTGTATGAATGGCCCAGTCACAGTCCAGACCTAAATCCAATGAGGATCCGTGGCAACTTTGAAAACTGCTGTTTACAGATGTCTCCATCCAGGCTCATTAAGCTGGAGCTAGTGTGCAAAGAAGAATGAGCAAACATTTCAGCCTCTAGATGTGCAAAGCTGGTAGAGACATACCCAAAAAAGACTTAAGGCCCCGTCACACTAAGCGATGCAGCAGCGATCCCGACAACGATACGACCTGTCAGGGATCGTTGCTGCATCGCTAATACATCGCTAGTGAGCTGTCAAACAGGCAGGCTCACCAGCGATCAGGGGAGCAGCGATATCGTGGAAAGAATCGTTCCACGATGTCCTGCTCCCGTTACCAGCCTGCTGCAAGCAGGAGCAGGCTGGTAACTATGGTAAACATCGGGTTACTAAGTGCGCGTGTGCCCCTAGTAACCCGCTGTTTACCATGGATACCACTCTGTTACGGTGCGCGGGAGCCTCCGTGCACCGTAGCAGAGTGGTATCCATGGTAAACAGCGGGTTACTAAGTGCGCGCGTGCCCCTAGTAACCCGATGTTTACCATAGTTACCAGCCAGATCGTTGGTCCCGCTGGTCACACACAGCGATGTGTGCTGGCCAGCGGGAGGCCAACGACCAAAAAATGATCCAGGACACTTTGCAACGATCAGCGACCTCACAGCAGGGGCCTGATCGTTGCAAAGTGTCACACATAGCGACATCGCTGGTGAGGTCGCTGGTGAGTCACCAAAACCGTGACTCAGCAGCGATATCGCTAGCGATATCGCTATGTGAGACGGGGGCTTTACAGAAGTAATTGCAGTGAAAGGCGGTCCTACAAAGTATTGACTCAGTGGGGCTGAATGCAAATGCATGTGACAATTTACAGATTTATATTTTTAAAATATTTAGAAAACCATGTATCATTTCTTTTATTTCCTTTACAATTCACAAATACTTGCTTGCTACTTTGTGTTGGTATATCACATAAAATCCAGGCCATCTAATTGATATTGTTTTGGCGGCAAGCACATGGATTTTTGCAATCCCCAATCAAATGAATAGGACTGTGGGAAAGCTGTAGACATTTCAGCATTAAATCTACCGCATGTGAATAAATTCTAAATGTCTAGTTTTATAACCCAATGTTACCTATGAAGTAATGTTCTATTAATGTTCTATCGTGTTCCATTAATTTTGTAAGGAAAATGCTAAAAGATGCACACAGCTTCCAGTACATGATTGTACCACGAAAAGCGGGTGAATTGCGCAAAGAACGTCTGGAAAGTTAGTTTTTAAAGGGTAAGACTGAGTCTTTGTGTGGCTATGTTCACAATCTAAGCCACACCTGCTAGAAAGGGGTGAAAATGAATTATGACTGAAGACAAGATTTAGTTCAGCCCTAATAAAACGCACCAAGCATACAAGATGCAGGCAGGGGGTAAGCAAAGTAAGGCTGAAGCCGGATCTCAATGAGTGACATAGAAATAAATTCTGCCTCTATAATTACTGGGGACTTGCTACTTCTTTTTCCACTCGGCTAATGTCAACATTTTGTTTTGTGTATCGATGAAGCTTGCCAAGGTCTGAAGGTATGAAGTATAGCACAGTGCCAATCTTGTAAATGGGTTTTACTGCCCTGGTTACTGCACTGGAGGCGACAAATTATGAATTCAGATGACTTTATTTATGTTTGAGAAACGTAAATATGATTCACCGGGGAAGTGATGTGGCAGATGCATCGATAATGAACTAATTGAATAAGATGACAGTCTTTGACTGAGGTAAATGTGGAAATTCATGATATTACACATTGCATAGTTGCCTGATCTATAAATGATTAATAGCTCTAGTTCTAAATTGTTTCACACAGATATTTGTACTAGTAATTTGGCCAATTTGATCGCTATCAACTTTAACACCAATCATTGAAAATTATTCCATTGATCGCCACTGCCAGCCACCTCTGTGTGACATCTGTATTGGTGCCTGCCCTTCCTGTCTTTGCTTCTGTCACCAGGCGAGACGACAACTCTAGTTCATGTTTCCTCTGGGATTTGTAGTTTTGTCCATGCTGGGAGATCAAGAGTTAACTTTTGTCAGTATTTGCTTCCTCCTGTCTGGCCTAGGCAGGGCTGTGAGCTATTTAAGCTCCTAACAGCCTGCTGTCCACTAGCAGTTATAATTTAACCAGTTCCAGAAACAGTTTAGTATCCTGCTTTGCTTTCCAGTAGACATTCCTGATTTTGACCTCGGGTCATTTTTGACTACTCTCCTGCCTTACGATCTCATCCCTACACTGACCCCCTGGTACTGACCCAGCTACAGGACCTTTCTTCTTGCCAGCTCGAACCACCATACAGCAGCTATCTCTGTGGTCCCTGTTAATTTCAGATCCATGTATAAGGGTTAAAGAGTGAAGGCCTGGACGACCGCTAGGATCTGGAACACGGATTAGCTAGCGCTAAGCCTGTTCATGGTAGCCATATTTAGAGCTGCCAGGTAACCACGAACAGTGCCTCGGTTACACATCTGGCAGCAACTTATCTCTGATGAGAACAAAGGATGGTGCATATTAAAATGAACCATGTTTGATCCAATGAACTAATGAAATATGACATGGGAAAGAGCTGGAACACCCCCACATGCATAAGATGGTTGGCCCATTCAGCAGAAATCATTAGTTTTAGCCAACAATCAATTAATGTGTATTGCCAAGAATATTTTAGCATGATGCTCTGCCAAGCATTAAAAATGGCCAACAATGCTGTGTGTGTGTTTCATGTTTGGTTGTGTTTTGACTACAATTCTAATTTCTTACAATTGGTAAAACACAGTCTTCATTATTGGTTTCCAACATCATAGCTCATTAAAGATCACTTTATGACATTTAATGGTTACATTCTCCTTTTTATCCAATTATTTATTGCTCCAGTGTATAAAAAAAAATATGGATCTTCTGAAAGGGCAAAGTTTTTATTTAAAAAAATTCTTAAGTTTTGTGTCTAAAGCTTATATCATGGCCTACATATTGCTAGTGTTACAGATTAAAAACAAACTCTCTGTAATCTGATCTTGTAGTCATAATATTTTCCATTTATATCCTAACGCGCTAATTTATATTAAGTAGGTTAGATAGATGGAAGAAAGCACAACTGCATATGTGCATAAACAGTCTTAATTACAAAATATAATATGGTTTTGTATATAGCTGCTATGCTGGTGTATGTGTCACCAAGGTTACAGACTACAAACAAACATTCTGTAGTCTGCTACAGAATGTTTGTTTGTAGTCTGTAACCTTGGTGACACATACACCAGCATAGCAGCTATATACAAAACCATATTATATTTTGTAATTAAGACTGTTTATGCACATATTTTTGCTCCCTTGGATACACTTTGGCAATAGAGATACATGTCCTTCAAAGAGAAATTCACTAGCATAATGGGTACAGAATAATATAACTCCAAATAATTTTTTTTAGAAGTTTATTTTTTAAAGAGGTTGACCAGAACTTTGATATTGATGGCTTATTTGGAGGATAGGTCATCAATATCAATCAATCTCCCATGAAATGACTGTGAGCGGAGCAGCAGTACCTTAAAGGGGTTTTCCCACAAATAAAAGTTCATTTAAATCAACAGATCTTGGAATGATAATCACTTCCTCAATTGGATGTGTTTAAATAAAATGTTCCTGTGCTGAGATAATCTTATATATGTGCCCCTGCTGTGTACTGTGTAATAGCTGTGTCTGACGGTACAGGAACATGGTCTGATCATACCACATTTCCTGGGCAGGGAAGGAAGCAAAAGAGTATACCGACATTACAGCACGGGATTGCAGCTAATTCTTTCTTTGAAGTAAAACATTGTTTAAAAACAGGCAGTGAAATGTTTTACTTCACAAAAAGAATCAGCTGTGATCCCCTGCTGTAATGTCTGTATACTCTTTTGCGTCCTCCCCTGTCCAGGAGATGTGGTATGATCAGACCATGTTCCTATACGGTCAGACACAGCCATTACACAGTACACAGCAGGGGCACATTTATAAGATTATCTCAGCACAGGAACATTTCATTTAAACACATCCAATTGTGGAACTTATTATTATTCCAACATGTATTGATTAAAATTAACTGTTGTTTGTGGGAAAACCCCTTTAAGGATAGGCCATTTATTCCTGAACAAAACCTTTAATTTACAAATATGAAACTTGCATGCTAAAAATATTTTATCTAGAATTTTCTTATTTATGGTGAGTTGTTCATGACCTCCATCATTGCATAAAGCCTACAAATGCATTAACCATGACCTTTTTGCATAATTTCCTTCCAATACTTCCAATACTGTGTAGTCTACTAATCAGTGAAACTACGGGCTTCCCAGTGACATATATATAAGTGCTAGCAAAGCAATAAAATGATAAGCAAGGCATGCAAAGTTTACTGAAAATAAACACATAAAGCAGTGCAAACTGGATTTACTACAGCTGAAGTGCACGTAGAAACAGGGTAGAACTACTAGGAAAACACGAGCAGCCATAGAACTCCAATAAAAGATCTGCAAACAGACACAGGGTAGGTCAAGGGCAGAGTTAATATGTGTTGATTGTCAAGGTGCAATTTTAGAAATGGTTGTGAACTACAGATCTATGAAAACCTTTGGTGGGACTCAAAGAATTCAGATTGCTTATGTCACACCACAGCAATTAGAAAGGCCAGAGAAAACAGGAAAAAAAAGCTAATGCCAAGGCAGGGTGTGCCAAGAACAGCACTTGCATGGCTTACCTTCTAAAAGATCCTACCCAGTTTTTGGGTAAACAATAAACTTCCTTTTGGCAAAGTTCAACTTAAAAGTCAATAGCGTTCAGATATCCAGTAATCCTACAGACCACATAAAGCGCCCTATAAAAGTTCCATCTAAAATGTCTGCTGTTTAAAATAATTTCTCAGTCATACAATAATAAAAAAGTGTCAAAAATTATTCTGAGGTCTGATAAATCTATTCTGCAGCTCAACCAGAACGGATAAGTAAAACAGCTCAGGATAGTGTACAAAAAAAAAGCATATTCACACATGGATTCCCTGCACCTCCTGTTCCAATACTGTTTAGTCCTAAACAGGCCGCCATTTCTTACTACTTCCTGTTCCAACACAAAAGCATACAGACATGGTTGAAAGTGTTGGCAGCCTTGACATTGTTCCAGAAAATGAAGTATTTCTCCCAGAAAATTATTGCAATTACTCATGTTTTGTTATAAACAGGTTTATTTCTTTTGTGTGTATTGGAGCAACACAAAAAAATAGAGAAAAAAGGCAAATTGGACAGAATTTCACACAAATCTCCCAAAATGGGCTGGATAAAACTGTTGGCACCCTCAGCTTAATATTTAGTTGCACACCCTTTGGAATAAATAACTGCAATCAGTCACTTCCTATAACCATCAACAAGCTTCTTAGACCTATCAACTGGAATTTTGGACCACTCTTCTTTTGCAAACTGCTCCACGTCTCTCATATTTGAAGGGCACCTTCTCCCAACAGCAATTTTAAGCTCTATCTTGGTCTCATCTGTCCACAAGACGCTTTCATAGAAGGATTTTGTCTTACTCATGTACATTTTGGCAATCTGCACTATAGCTTTTTTATGTCTCTCTGTCAGCAGTTGGTTCCTCCTGGAACATCAAGATCTCTGGAGATGGACTTATAACCTTGAGATTGTTGATATTTTTCAACAATTTTGGTTCGCAAGTCCTCAGACAGTTCTCTTCTACTCTTTCTGTTCTCCATGTTTAGTGTGGCACACACAATACAAAGATTGAGTCAACTTATCCCTTTTTTATCTAGTTTCAGGTGTGATTTTCCTATTGCCCACACCAGTTACTTTCCAGAGGTGAGTTTGAACGAGCATCACATGCTTGAAACAAAATTGTTTACCCACAATTTTGGAAAGGTGGCAACAATTTTGTCCAGCCAATTTCTGACGTTTTGTGTGAAATTATGTCCAATTTGCCTTTTTTTTCTCTGTTTTTTGTGTTGTTCCAATAAACACAAAGGAAATAAACATATTTATAACAAAACATGAGCAATTGCAATAATATTCTTTGAGGAATACTTCATTTTCTGGAAAATTTTCAAGTATGCCAACACTTTCAGTCATGACTGTATGCGTGTATACATAAATCTGTAAATTATATGGGACTTGGTTTCTTTAAAATGTGTTGCTTCATTGAAGTTTCATATATTATGAAAAGTTATTTTACGTTTTTTTTATATAATTTTATTGGATCTTTTCTAATAAATACTTTTCTACATGAAGTAGATGGTTGTATTGCACATGTAAAAAGATTCCTATTTTTTATGGTTGATCTTCAAAGATCTACATATAGTACAGCTTGTATATATACAGAAAAAAATATTGAACACGTCACCAATTTTCTGAGTCAATATATATCTAAAGGAGCTATTGACATAAAGTTCTCACCAGATGTCGGTAACAACCCATCCAATCCACACAGGCAAAGAAATCAAACCATAGATTTCCATAAATTAAGTTATGTGTAAATGGGTCTTTATTATTAAGGGAAAAAGAAATCCAAACCTACAGGGCCCTGTGTGAAAAAGTAATTGTCCCCTCATTAAAAGATAAATTAACTGTGGTTTATCACATCTTTGGGAAGCTGAGTCAATTTCCCTAGCCACACACAAGCCTGACTACTGCCACACTTGTTCTCAATCAAGAAATCACTTCAATAGGACCTGTCTGACATAGTGAAGTAGACCAAAAGATCTTCAAAAGCTAGACATCATGATGCGATCCAAAGAAATTTAGGAACAAATGAGAAACAAAGTAATTGATATGTGTCAGTCTGGAAAAAGTTATAATGCCATTTCGAAAGATTTGGGACTCCAGCGAACCACAGTGAGAGCCATTATCCACAAATGGCGAAAACATGGAACAGTGGTGAACCTTCCCAGGAGTGGCCGGCTGACCAAGCAACAAGCCCTAAAAATGCAAAAACAAGTGCAAGAGGAGAACATGTAATACTTATATATTAGTAAGGGCCACCAAATCATGTCCCCAACACATTTGTTAAAATAAAGATAAAGTAGCCAACCCCTTTAATTTTACTAGAAAAGAAGTGAAAGCTAAGCTCTGATTATTTGCTATACCACTGTACTTTCAGACAATGTTGATCAATGAGGTCCAGTGCTGCTGCACCAGGCCAGGAGCGGACACAGACAGAAGCGGGCCCCTGTGCAGGTATGTGGGCCCTTTTGTAGTTCATCAAAATGCAGCCCTTCAGGTCTGTGACAGAAGTTGCTTGCATCTTTGGAGATTGTAGTGGGCCCCCTGACCTCTGGGGCCCTGCTGTGGCTGCACAAGTTGTACCAATGCTATGCCCACAGCTGCACCAGGCGCATAAAAGGAATTATGGCTGTAGTTACATCCATGGAATAAGCTTTATTCAGCACAGTCTGTGAAGGTCTGTAACGCCCCCTGTTGGTTAAGGACAAATGTTCTGATTATCTAAGGGTGGAGAGAAGGAGTCATGGCTTTGCTGTAGTTATGGGAAACAGCAGGGTGGCTGAGGATAATATAGGGGGGTACGCAAACTGCAAAGGGAGAGGCCTATATTATAGAATTGTGCACCATAATAAAATGGAATACATTATCCTGGATTTGACAAGCTATTTCATACAAAATCCTTGGGAAAGAAGAAGGAAAACAGCTAATATTTATTCAAGTCTCTGTATCGTTACTTTTTATTTGCCGCTTGCTCCATGTTTGTCAGCTTTCCCGTGGCTCATTAATTTCATTCCCTTCTGACTTAATGGTGTGCAAGATATCCTTGAGACAGTCCTTGTGCATGTGAGATGAAGGTGGTGTGATAGGAAAAGCAGGCAGGAACAGTCCGCTTATTTGGGCAATAAAAGGAGGGCTGGCAGTCAAACAGAGAACAGACAGGATGTAGCAAATTACAAGCCCTCTACCTCTAGATTCTCTCTTCTAAAGAAACACTTGCTGCAGTATAGGGATGCCCCCTGGGAAAAGGGACCCCTGTTACAATGGCAATGGCTAGTTTGCTTCCTGACTTAAGACACTGGCGTTTTACAATATGCCCTCCCACCATCACCACTTTACTCATAAACACTGCATTCTTGTGAAGAAAAGGATATGTCTGTGTAATGGGCATCTGTGATTTTCCGATTCTTTCTAAACTAGACGAAACAGATAAAAAACCAGCACAAGAAACCAGAAGCCGGCAGAGCACTAATTGTGCCGTAATTAAGAACAAGAGCTTCTTACAGTAGGGTTTCTGGGTGTGCCATGCTGTACCAACTAACACTAATTTATTGTATTTGGCTGCGCCATAAATATGTTCACACTGTTCCAGGCTTAAATGGACAGGAATAAACATCATGTGAGACACAAGTGTTATTGAGACAGTCAAGAAGCTGGGGAAGAAAGCCCCCTCATACACACAGCGGTGACAGCCCCGGGCGCACCTCTGCTGGATCAGGGGCTGGGGTACCATGTTTAATTACACTTTTATTTACAGACCTTCTTTGGCAATACGTAATATCAAAAGTCCATTCACCTCCAGGCATAAAAGAGAGACAAAGGCAATTAAGAAAGCGCCTATTATATTGTCAAGTAAAGGATTAAGGTGTGTGTATAGAAAGTAGTAGCATGCAATGTGAGCCTTGAGCAAGACTGTAATATATAAGGTAGAGGTGAATGTTAAGGGGGAAAGTTTGCAAAAGGAGGTGGCATACTTGGCTCACAAGTAATTATTGTACATCATAATAGATACATGTAAGGTATGAAAGAATAGGAAACCTCGCTCATAACTCCCATCCCACCGTCCCTGAGGCATGCATGATATTAAAGGATATGAAATAGGTCCTCCCTTCTTGCAATTTTAGATAGTAGTGAAGAGGTTCCTAAGGGACCTTTGCATTTAAATATCCCACCAAAAATGAGGCTTCTCCAGTGGTCTTGCCTATACAAGGTGACATTTTTCATCTCAACCCTTTATAGCAAAACCTACAGGCCCAGAAGGGTTAGAGTCTTGGCTAATGTGTCATAAAGAATGTGCAGGAGATGTAACAGCTTGATTTCCCATGGCTTACCTGTAGCAGCTGCTATGGAATCCATATGTTCTGCAGGTCAGAGTGTGTCCTCGGCTTTCAGATTGGCAATAGTGAAAAACCTGACCTTCCTATAGGTTTCCATACACATGAGATAGCTGTCGGCCCGAACAGCTACCTCTCTTGACTCCCCCATGTTGATGACTACTCATATGTTTTCTAAAGGGAGAGAGGAGAAAGACACCACCAAACGCCTCTCTCAGCAGCTTATCTCCCCTAAATACAAAAGAGTTGGTGGCTGAACTGCCCAATCCTTCTCTCCCTTAACATGATCTGTCGGAGAAAGAGTCGGGACGCCCCCATACACATCAGATGGTTAGTCAGTCCCCCCCACCAACATCTGTTTGTTTGGTCAACCTTAATCTAATATGAAGGCCTTAAGATATAACTAGAGAAGTAAAACCTACCAGAAACAATGGAACCTGACATATGTGGGGTTTATCTCTATCATTAAAGAAGTTCTTCCATTTCAAAGTCATGGCATATGGATGGAGGTCTGATGTCTGGGACTGCTACCGATCCTGAGAATGAAGGAGATGCAACGATGATGTAGATCTCGGTTTTTTCCCCGCACAGTTTTCCCCGGACACAAGGCTGTGCTGGGACCTGAAGTGCAGAGCTCTTTTCCGGATCGGTGGGGGTACCAGATGTCAGACTCCCACAGTCATTAATGATAGCATATTCTAGCTATATGCCATCATTTTATGAGATGTGAAATAACCTTTAAAAGTAATTAGAGGAACACTGTTTTGCTGTCCCTAGAAAAGGGGAAGAATCTGGATGAGGAGGGAACAAAGAATCATTGGGAAATGGAACGATGAGCAAAGAGAGAAAATAACTACGGTATATAATAACTATAATCGTTCCATTTCCTAAAATTACCGAATACAGTTATTGGTCATAGTAGAGAGGGGCCATTGTTACGTCCCTGGCCATTTCGACAGCTGTTGGAATTTTCCATATGTAGATATGAGACTATTTAAAGGACATACAATATGCTACTTTTGATGGCACTCTTACTGAGGTTCTGGAGCCACATGTGGCTCACGGGCCCATGATGTGTGGCTCATAGCGGGCTGCCAGCTTAATGTGTTAGCACTAGGTTTAGCAAACAACTATGAAGAGAAGGTCTTCATATGGTGACCTTTGTGGTTCTGCACTGAAGAACAGATCTGGTTGTGCATATTTCAGCAAGGGTAGGCTATAAATATGGAAAGCTGGAGACAGCATGATACTGACAGGGGGTGCTTTAAGCTGAGTGCCAGGGCCGGCGTCAGCACCCGGCGTACCCGGGCAAGTGCCGGGGCCCTGGACCATCAGGGGAGCCCACTCGTTATCGGGGCCCGGTCCGCTTCCCCTGCATCTGTGCAGGGCCGCCGCTGCTGTTCAAGCCCTGCTCTGCTTCACGCAGCAGTGTGCAGTCAGTGTGCTGCTGCTCCACCAATCAGGCCCAGTGCTGTCACTTTCAAGACATGGCCGCACGCGCTGTGCGCAGTGCGGCTGTGTCTGGTAGTAATGACATGCAGGGGCGACACTGCGCCTTTAATTGTGCTTGTGTGTCGCACATGCTGCGTCATTACTACCAGACACAGCAACACTGGGCACAGCGCTTGGCCATGTCTGGAAAGTGACAGCACTAGGCCTGATTGGTGGAGCAGCAGCACACTGACCGTACACTGACTGCTGCTGCATGTAGCAGAGCAGGGCTTGAACAGCACCGGCGGTCCTGCACAGATGCCGGGGAAGCGGCCCGGGCCCTGACGGTGAGTGGGCCCCCCTGATGGTCCAGGGCCATGTGACACTCCGGCAGCCCTGCACAGCCACATGACTGAGGAGCTGGACGGGACACAGGCCAGGGGGCAGGTGAGCGAGCTTCCCCAATCCCCATATAAAAAATATTTCTTATGTGTGTGTGCATGTATGATGTGAATGTCTGTGTATGTCAGTGTGTATGACTGTGTATATATATTTATGTCTGTTTTATATGTGTTTTTAAGAATGTGTTCAAATATGTATGTGTATGTATCTGTGCGTGTCTGCGTATTGTGTGTGTATATCTGTGTACCATGTTCATGTGTGCACTGTGTGTGCGTGTCTGCGTATTGTGTGTGTGCGTGTCTGCGTATTGTGTGTATGCGTGTCTGCGTATTGTGTGTGTGCGTGTCTGCGTATTGTGTGTGTGTGTGCGTGTCTGTGTATTGGGTGTGTGTGTGTGCGTACTGTGTGTGTGCGTGTCTGCGTAGTGTGTGCGTGCGTACTGTGTATGTGAGCGTGCGTGTCTGCGTACTGTGTGTGTGCATGCATGTCTGCGTACTGTGTGTACGTGCATGTCTGCGTACTGTGTGTGTGTGCGTGCATGTCTGCGTACTGTGTATGTGTGCGTGCCTGCGTACTGTGTGTGTGTGTGTGCGTACGTGCATGTCTGCGTACTGTGTGTGTGTGCGTGCATGTCTGCGTATTGTGTGTGTGTGTGCATGTCTGCATATGTGAAGGATGAGGTGGCAGGCTGTGCCCTGTGTTGTATCCCTATATTTCTCCACCGTATCTGTGCATCATGAATCGTGTATGTGCTAAAAGGGCCCACTGAGACTCTTTCGCCCGGGGCCCACAAAAACCTGGAGCCGGCCCTGCTGAGTGCGATAGTGTGGTGAATGTGCTCGATGAGACCATCTATCAGACCTAGATGTGGCTCTCAAGATAAGAAAGGTTGAGGACCACTGGTGGATATAGACAGAAGAGGGCCCCTGTGCAAGAGCAAAAAATGGGCCTTTTGCAGTCCAATAGCTCAATATAATGCACAAGACCGCCTCTTTTGAAGGTGGAAATGGGCCCCCTTATATCTTGGACCCCTGTGCAGCTGCACAGGTTGCACCAATGATATGTCCTCTCCTGTTGAGGACCACTGATTTAGTCTTTGATTTCATTCCAAATCTTCTAAAAAAAATCTCTGCTTGAATCCAGTGAATGGAATAATATTAATACTCAGAAGCTCTAAAGCTTTCTTAACCAGGACTCACATAGATGACAACTAACTGTAAGAGTCTGATCATATTGTGCTTTGGCAGAGAAGACAATGTTCACATTACCTTATATCTCTTTTTACATCCGGGAACAGGACAGGCAAATGGCTTCTCATCCCCTCCATTCATACACATGGAGCTCAGAATTGCTTCAGAGCTAATGGCACTCTCTGTGGTCCAAGACTCATCACTGTCCGAGTCTTCATAGTCTACTTCTTCCTCGTCATATTCGCTACCTGTTGAATAAGAGAATATAAGAATACAACCTAAGGCTCATGGTGGATTAAGGTTGTGTAACATCAGACATCATCATCAGTAAATCATTACTAGGAAACTTTCCTTTATAGGAGTAACACATCATAGTGACAACAATGTGATACACCTGACATCGCTGGGAGTGATGTTAAATCATTAAAGAGAATCTGTCAGAAGGTTTTTGCTATTTAATCTGAGAGCAGCATGATTTAGGCAGACAGCCAGATTCCAGGGATGTGTCACTTGCTCAGCTGCTAGCTGTAGTTTCAATACAATCAGTGTTATATCAGGAGATTATCACTGCCGGACTAGGTGTCAGTGCCAAGTAGTACAGCTAATCTATGTAAAATGGCACCAACACTGATTGTCAGCTTATTGCCTATGCACAGTGTACATAGGAATCTGCCAATCAGTGCTGTGGGCGGGTTATACACAGCTCAGTATTCTGTGCACTGTTACATCTAAGGCAGAGAAAATGAAGATTTTATCAAAACTGCCCCAAGCAACCCAATAAGTGATACATCACTGGAATCAGCCTCTCTGGCCCTATATAATGCTGCTCTCAGACACCATAGAAAAAAAACGGCTGACAAATTTCCTTTAAAATATTTATATACTGTAGCTTCAATAATCTGTCTGAGGATGAACATGGTACGCTATTGTTATTTTTATTATTGCAGTGCATTTAAAATTATATAAAGTATATTCTGCTTGGATCAATTAAAATATTGGAAATTATACAATGAACCAATATGAATTTTAGTAAAAAATTGTGTTTTTCGTGAAATAACAATTCTGGTTCATGTTTTGTTAAACACATTAGACACAATTTCCCTAGGGCAAAGATAAGGGAACAATAGTGGTACATTTACCTTATCAAAGCCTTTAGCTCAGCTAAATATTAATGGGTATTCTTTTGTTATCACACAATCAACCGATCCAATCAGGACATAAAAATAAAATATATATATTTATTAAAGTTTGAAGACACACCAAACAAATACATAGCCACATAAAAAACAAAAAACAAATGGTGAGTAAACTAAATGTGCTGCTGAATGATTGGATAAGTTAAATAAAGTTAAAATAGTAAGCGAATGAATGAATGAAAGCATAAATACAAAGCAGTATGACAGGCAGGTACATCAATAGAATATACAGTGCAAGTGCACAACTTCCAGGTTGTAAGTAAAAAGAGAAGGAAAAAGGTCCTGACCGAAAAGAAAATTCTAAAGGCCACATACTGACATACTGTACATGTAGTGACGTGACCGACCCCAGCACGGGGAACACAGGGAAGTTGTTGCAGTGTGCAGATCACACACTGTCACGATTTGGAAGCCTGCAACCACAGAGAGCGACTGCAGACTTTTCCTCTGAGTCCAGACAACCCACTTAAGAATCATGACGGCCCAAGAAAAAGTTGGAGTGCAAGAAAGTATAAATACATTTCTCTCTATATTTTTGCATCTAACCATTGTTTTGACAGGAAAATCTGCACTGACCTAACACATGGAAGGGAATAGTCGTATAATGATGCTCATTGAGCAGCGTAGGATACAATTTTGCAGTGGTCCCTGAGTGTAATATGTGTCCCTCCTATGTGAGATCGAGATAATACTACGCAAATAGTACAGTCTTACAATGCCAACTACCAGTGCTAAATAGTATGCATGTGACCCTGCCATACAATGATTAAATAACGGTGCTGCATAATGCTTATATAAGGGGTAACGTTTCTTCTTGTGGAGAGTGACATACCAGCTCTGGCATGCCAAGGTAAGGAGGCTTATTCTCCGTGCAACTCTCCTCTGGGAAATTAAATATGCAAATTGCCTCTTCAGAGAGGAAGGGGACTAGAACTCTATAGCGCCACCTGTTGGAAGCAGCCATCCTACAAGTCACAATCGACCTTAGGATAAAAGTCAAATCAGAATCCCAATTTGCAGACACGGAGTTTCAAGGTATTGCCCCTCGTCAGTGCAAAGTATGAGATCTGATTTGGCTGGGTGAAAGGCTCTGGATTCTTCCTCTCTGAAGAGGCAATTTGCATATTGAGGGAGAGGGGGAGGGAGATAGGGGGAAGAGAGAGAGTGACAGAAGGAGAGAGAGAAAGGGGGCATAGAGAAGGAAAGAGAGAGCGGGAGAAAGAGAAAAAGACAAGATATACCTGATTTCTAATGTTGTTACTCACCACAATGCTGGATTCACAGCTACATTGCTCAGTAATATTTAGTGGTGTGAAAAAGTGTTTGCCCCTTCCTGATTTCTTATTCTTTTACATCTTTGTCACACTTAAATGTTTCAGATCACAAAATATAAATATTAGACAAAGATAGCACAAGTAAACAAAAAATGCAGTTTTTTAATGAAGGTCTTTGTTATTAAGGGAAAAAGAAATCCAAACCTACAGGACCCTGCGTGAAAGTGATTGCTCCCACCCGTAAAACATAAATTAACTGTGGGTTATCACATCTTTGGGAAGCGGAGTTGGATTTCCCTAGCCACACACAGGCCTGATTACTGCCACACCTGCTCTTAATCAAGAAATCACTTAAATAGGACCTGCGGGACAAAGTGATGCAGACCAAAAATTCTCAAAAGCTAGACATCATGCTGTGATCCAAAGAAATTTAGGAACAAATGAGGAACGAAGTAATTGAGATCTATCAGTCTGGAAAAGGTTATAAAGCCATTTCTCAAAGCTTTGGGACTACAGCGAACCACAGCAAGAGCCATTATCCAAAAATGGCAAAAACGCGTAATAGAGGTGAACCTTCCCCGGAGTAGCCGGCCGACCAAAATTACCCCAAGAGCGCAACGACGACTCATCCAAGAGGTCACAAAAGACACCACAACAACATCCAAAGAACTGCAGGCCTCACTTGCCTCAGTTAAGGTCAGTGTTCATGACTCCACCATAAGAAATAGACTGGTCAAAAATGGCATGCATGGCAGAGTTCCAAGATGAAAACCACTGCTGAGCAAAAAGAGTATAAAGGATTGTCTCACTGTTGCCAGAAAACATCTTGATGATCGCCAAGACTTTTGGGAGAATATTCTGTGGACTGACGAGACAAATTTCACTTTTTGGAAGGTTTATGTCCCATTACATCTGGTGTACAAGTAACACAGCATTTCAGAAAAGGTGCATCATACCAATAGTAAAATATGGTGGTGGCAGTGTGATGGTTTGAGGCTGTTTTGCTGCTTCAGGACCTGGAAGACTTTCTGTGGTAAATGGAACCATGAATTCTGCTGTTTACCAAAAAATCCTGAAAGAAAATGTCCAACCATCTGTTCATGACCTCAAGATGAAGTGCACTTGGGTTATGCAGCAGGACAATGATCCAAAACACACCTGTTCATGGCTTAAGAATGGCTTAAGAAAAACAAAATTAAGACTTTGGAGTGGCCTAATAAAAGTCCCGACCTTAATCTGATTAAGATGTTGTGGCGTGACCATAAAAAGGCGGTTCATGCCCGGAAACCCTCCAATGTGGCTGAATTACAACAATTTTGCAAAGATGAGTAGGCCAAAATTCCTCCAGAGCGTTGTAAAAGACTCATTGCCAGTTATCGCAAATGCTTGATTGCAGTTGTTGCTGCTAAGTGTGGTCCAAGCAGTTATTAGGTTTAGGGGGCAAACACTTTTTCACACAGGGTCCTGTAGGTTTGGATTTCTTTTTCCTTTAACAATAAAGACCTTCATTTAAAAACTGCATTTTGTGTTTACTTGTATTATCTTTGTCTAATATTTAAATTTGTTTTGCGATCTGACACATTTAAGTGTGACAAACATGTACAAGAATAAAAAATCAGGAAGGGGCAAACATTTTTTCACACCACTGTATTATGTCTACAATGCTGATGCTGCTTGTGATGGTATGCTGCATACAGACAGGAGAGCAGGATTTCCTCATCTTGGTATGTTGTATATGAGAGACTTTACAGCACTTAGTCTCCACTCACTAGCTTAGAGATAACTGAAAATTAGAGAAAGACCTTTCAATACTTGAGAAATGCTAAATATAAGTCATATAATGTTTGGAAATAGTGTTCAACAGCTTATTCTGAAAAGTCACCAGAAGAGACTAATCTCACGTGTTAAAGTTGGGTTCTGGGCTAATTAGCTATTTCGCCTATATTATAATCCAATTAATTAAAAAAAAAATCTGATTATATTTCCTATGTAAGATTTATAAGCGCATATTTTAGATTAGGTTATAAACATCTTATTAACATAAAATGAAATAAAAAAGGTGAAAATTAATGTCAATTAGTCCATTTAACACAACATATTAAATACTAGGGTTAACTACAAAAATGGCATTGGAGTGTGGACCAATTACACAACTAAGCAACAGCTGCTAACTAAGATGACACTGCTACCTATTGATATAAGGCACAAACGTCTGCTCCTCGGGGAATAAAAGCATCTGATTAGCATGAAAACCTCTCGAAGGTAGGGAGAGGAGCTTACCGTCCCAATGCCTAAAGTCAGAGCCGCCCAATCCTTAGGAGCATAACTCTACAGATCATAAACCGTGTCAAATAATATGTTGACAAGTCCTAATGCATTTACTGGCCCTCTGGAATTAATGGGAATTATGTCAGAACATTAATAAGAGTTACAGCAATTACGGTCGCACAGTTCAGTCCCTCAGGTGTGGGAATGAATGGCATTGTAAGGCTGGCCAGGCTCGGGCTATGCGCACAACATAAGGTGTTCAGGCACCTGGAGCTCATTTCTCTTTTCATTTCAATTTGTGTTTTAAGCTTATTAATCAAGCTGTCGGAAGGGGAGCAATGCAATTGGGGTGGGGAATGGGGGCTCGTTTTACTACTGTGCTGTAATCAAAGGAAATCTGAAAACTGAGACTCTACAAGATTCAGTCTATGGCACTCTAATGTTCGGCAATGGGAACAGTAAAGCAATAAGTAAAGACATAGATTGTAACAGTAAAAATGAATAAATTATGCCCTACTGTATTTGTCCCCTTATTGTGGTGGCAAAGCTACACAAATAGAGAGCGCAGCGAACCGTCGTTTGGTGCTGGATACATCCGTACCTTGCAATTAGGCTACAACACACACCCTGCAATGTATCGCACCCATGACAAGCAAGTCGCAAAAAGTCCGAATTTGTTGGATTTTTGTGCCTTACTTGTTGTGGTACCTTGCGGTATCATTCTTTGGGAAAGTATTAGTATTTATACATAGGCATGATATTTTTTAACTTTTGCTTTTATAGCAGTAGACTGCATTCACCTGCACAGAGGAAAACATAAAGCTTAATTTGGACCCCTATTAATTTATATATAATAGAAAGAAATCCCTCAACAAAATGTTATTAGAATCAAGAACGTCCCTGTTAATAGAGCAGGGCAGCTGCTGGGAAATCAAGTTCCTTTTGCTGGTCTGCAAGAAGCAACAGCAGTCCCTGGTCCCTAGCTGGAGGGTGGAACCATGTAGTGGGTGTGGGTGGAGGAAGTAGTTCAGGGGAGCACCGTCAGGAAGAGTATAAGAAGGGGAACCATCTAGAAGTAGGTCAGTACAGAGGAGAGACAGTTGGGAGTGGGAGCTCAGAAGAAGCTCCGCTCAGGAGAGAGAAGAGAGGGCCTAGTAAAAGAGGCCCAGGAGAGAGAGTGAGAGAGGACGGGAGCAGAGGGAAGGCTCCAGAGACAGCCCAGGCGCATGGTGAGTGCAGGGCTAGTGGAGAATAACCAGGCTCAGCTAGACAACCGGAGGCTGCTGCATTCGCAAGGTGCGGCAGCCAACAGCCACAATTACATCGCCGAAAAGGTGGCTGCATAGGGTCCAGGGGACTGCACGTCGCCCGACAAGACCCGAGGCTACTGCCTGTGGAGAGCAGAACCAACTCTGCTGCGTCACCACCAGCTCCAGTGGATCTGCACCACAGCGGCGGCCCCATATAGCCGCATACCACAGGTGGCGTCACGAATATTAATCTCTAAAAACTTTATTCCCCTTTTATTTTGCCCTTTAATTGACCGCCCTGGGTCACGGACCGGGTCACTGCCACCGTGACATCCCCAGCACCGACCGGCCGGCTTCCGAGTACCCCACGGCCCAGGGGGAGCATCACTCAGACAGAAGCAGCATGTGCTCTGTCAATAGACCTCCCTATAGAAAACAGGCACCAAGCTCAGACAGCAGCAGCCTGTGCTCGGTGAATAGACATCACATCACCTGAAGCCACCGAGTCAGCTGTGCTGGAGATAATGGATGAGGATAACTCTTTATCCTCATATGCGGCATATTGTTACTGGCTACTAATTATTTGGAATTCCAGCATTTTATGTACCACATCAATGTAAATACTTTTATGCCCAAAAATGACAAAAGTATTCTTGGAGTGATACCTTTATTGGCTAACCAGAAAAAAATATATATGCAAGCTTTCACAGCACAGAGGCTCCTTCTTCAGGTAATATTACAAATGAATTGATAAGACAAAAGGCACATTTTGTCTTCTCAATTCATTTGTAATATAGTCCTGAAGAAGGAGCCTCTGTGCTCTGAAAGCTTGCATATATACACACGTGGTCAAAATTGTTAGCACCCCTCGTTTAATGAAAGAAAAACCCACAATGGTCACAGAAATAACTTGAATCTGACAAAAGTAATAATAAATGAAAAATCTATGAAAATGAACAAATAAAAGTCAGACATTGCTTTTCAACCCTGCTTCCACAGAATTTAAAAAAAATTAAACTCCTGAAATAGGCCTGGACAGAAATGATGGTACTCTTAACTTAATATTTTGTTGAACAACCTTTTGAGGCAATCACTGCAATCAAACGATTCCTGTAAGTGTCAATGAGACTTCTGCACCTCTCGACAGGTATTTTGGCCCACTGCTCAACAGCAAACTGCTCCAATTGTCTCATTTTGAAGGTTGCCTTTCCCAGATGGCATGTTTCAGCTCTTTCCAAAGATGCTCAATAGGATTTAGGTCAGGGCTTAGAAGGCCACTTCAGAATAGTCAAATGTTTTCCTCTTAGCCATTCTTGGGTGTTTTTAGCTGTGTGTTTTGGATCATTATCCTGTTGCAAGACCCATGACCTGCGACTGAGACCAAGCTTTCTGACACTGGGCAGCACATTTCTCACTAGAATCCCTTGATGGTCTTGAGACTTCATTGTACCCTGCACAGATTCAAGACACCCTGTGCCAGATGCAGCAAAGCAGTCCCAGAACATAACAGAGCCTCCTCCATGTTTCACAGTAGGGACAGTGTTCTTTTCTTGATATGCTTCATTTTTCCGTCTGTGAACATAGAGCTGATGTGCCTTACCAAAAACTTCCATTTTTGTCTCATCTGTCCATAGGACATTCTCCCAGAAGCGTTGTATTGTCAACATGTAGTTTGGCAAATTCCAGTCTGCCTTTTTTATGATTTTTTTTTCAACAATAGTGTTCTCCTTGGTCGTCTCCCATGAAGTCAACTTTGGATCAAACAACGACGGATGGTGCGATCTGATACTGATGTTCCTTGAGCTTGAAGTTCACCTTTACTCTCTTTAGAAGTTATCCTGGGCTCTTTTGTTACCATTCGTATTATCCGTCTCTTTGATTTGTCATCAATTTTCCTCCTGCAGACACGTCTAGGGAGGTTGGCTACAGTCCCATGGATCTTAAATTTCTGAATAATATATGCAACTGTAGTCACAGGAACATCAAGCTGCTTGGAGATGGTCTTATAACCTTTACCTTTAACATGCTTGTCTATAATTTTCTTTCTAATCTCCTCAGACAACTCTTTCCTTTGCTTCCCCTGGTCCATGTTGAGTGTGGTACACACCATGTCACCAAACAGCATTGTGAGTATCTGTAGCCCTATATACAGGCCCACTGACTGATTACAACGTTGTAGACACCTGTGATGCTAATAAGTGGACACAACTTGATTTAACATGTCCCTTTTGTCACATTATTTTCAGGGGTACCATCATTTCTGTCCAGACCTATTTCATGAGTTTAATTTTTTTTTAAATTCTGTGGAAGCAAAGTTGAATAGCAATGTCTGACTTTCATTTGTTCATTTTCATAATTTTTTATTTATTATTACTTTTGTCAGATTCAAGTTATTTCCGTGACCATTGTGGGTTTTTCTTTCATTAAAAGAGGCGAGGGGTACCAACAATTTTGACCACATGTGTATATATATTTTTCTGGTTAGCCAATAAAGGTATCACTCCGAGAATACTTTTGTCGTTTTTGGGCATAAAGGTATTTACATTGATTTTTCTGGCTAACACGGTACCACAATATAACTTTGTATTGTACATCATGTACCAGATCAGTAATTCATTCCACTCTTCCATCATTCTGTCCAAACCACACAAGAAAAAGGGGATTCTGTCTTATGTATACAAGTATTGCACTGCCGCCTGTTAGAGTTTGAGCTCATTCGAAAATCAGTGATTTTTTTCTTTTTACGTAAAGAACGGACCGTTCTTCATCAGTGTTTGGTCAGCATCATTTTTTACAATCAGTGTTTCATCAGTTTTGTTTTGCATACAAGAAGATCTCTAAAGCTTCGCCTATGAAAGAAATATGTAAATTGAACAGCAGTGGTTATGTAACTAAGATGGCATCTCAGTATGATCTTATTTTTTTCACGGGTTCAAGGGTTGCATTGCCGAGTTCGATCAGTGACGCGGATCAAAATCAGACATGTCTTCATGCTTTGGGGCTTAAAAACTCGTAAACTATAATGGGCATGAGTTCTAAAAGATAGATAGAACTTATATAGGAAAATGACAATATAAGTAAATAAGAATATCAGTAGTTATATAATAATTTTATGTACAAGTACATAAATAAAAGCTCCCCACTGCTGGGTGTCCATTAGTCGGGGCCTTGGTCCTTCTCAGCCCTTATTCACGCTTATGTCATTAGACACATGGTAAGGTTTTAATACTAGAGGTTAGGACCATCCTGAATAGGGTCTCCGTGACGTGGTAGGATGGCTTTTACGTTTTTTTGGTCAATATTAAGTTAACCAAGTACCCTATATTATTTTCATGCACTATTGCTATTTATTTATTTATTTATTTACTACAGGGTATTTTCTCATTTTGCTTTTGTCTTGGGTTTTGTCTGTTTAGTGGCCAGTGTGAACATGCGCCTACACGCTGCATGTACCCCAACTTCTATTCCAGTTCAATGCTTTTGGATTCAATGTACAAGTACATAAATAAAATGGCAGATTATATTTATAATTTTCATATTTTTTCTACCTGAAAAAACTGCTGCATTTGACTTAATAAATTAACATAACGTCAACCACTTGATGAATAGTTTACATTTTACCCATATTACAAAAGAATAGTCATTCCTTTATTTGTAAGGTACTTTCCAGCTCAATTATCTTGAGTTTGGTTCTAATTTATGTTGTATATAAATCTGGTAAGTTAATTGGGCAATAAAAAAGTAAAAATTTACTCTTTATCTCCTGGCAGAAGTAGCTATGGTTGGAAACTAACTACAGTATGTTATAAACTAGACACTTACTATATAACATGTATTTTTTCTGCACGGTTACAGTGTATGTTCACCTATGAAAGTGATTTTACAGTTTACAAATAGAATTTATCTACTTCAAAGGAATAGGTAACACTAAATACTTTGTATTCCTCCTCATGATGAGTCTTCACATATACTTCAGAGCTGCATTCACAAGTCTGCTTGCTTTATAGCTCAAATCTCGCCGCATTCTTTATGTATTATGTATTTATATCAGACAATTAAAAAAAATCTGACATTCTTCATTATCAAAGCTGGGTTACGAGATGTAACTAGGTCGTTAATTGACTAAATATATTATGAGTAATTAATCTAAATCTATCAGAAATAAAAAAAACACTTTCCATACTGGGGACATATTTTAGTGCAGAACATGCTGCATAGTGAGGGCATAATACTGCAGCTGAATGGCGCAGATACAGAGCATACAGCAGTTTTGAAAAAACGCAAAGCCCTTCCTACTCCTATTTTCAAAACTTTTCTTGTGCTGCACCAGTTTCCTGGAATGAAATACTTTAATCAAATTAATTCCCCAAATCCATAACTTTAAGAGTTTGGTTTAAAGACAACACATTTTTAAGCAGGCCTTTTTAGGCAGTAATCTGACTTCTGTCCTTTTATCACCATTATTCTTCGGGACCTCATTCTTCATTTAACATTATTCCACACACTCCTTGTAGCCTAATCCACTTCATTTATATTCATACACACATATTGGCTGGGTGAGCAGCTTATACAGCTTTATGAACCACAGAACTATGCACTCCCAGAATTTTAAAGTGCAGACGTGGTTATGCTGGTGCTCAGACTCGGACTGGCCCACAGGAGAATCCTCCGGTAGGCCCATGTGAAGGAGTGCTAATGATTAGTGCTATTACACTGGATTTACAATTTGCAGAAAAAGGTATCATCCAATCAGCATCAGTGAGTGAATGCGATGCTGCCCATGACTGAATGTGAGAATCACATCCCTACGACTGAATACGAGCAGGCAGGACAAAGTATATAAAGTTATAAAATCATTATACTACCACCAATTTTAATGAAAAAAGCTTGTTAGTGATGTACATTGCATCACTAACAACGCTATGGGGGCAGTGTAGATAGTACCTAGGACGTGACAGGTTCCCTTTAAACAAGCTGGCAAAGTCAATATTACATTGAAGCAAAAGTAAATTTGGGTACTAGTGTCAGGTTATTTTTGCATGTAACTGAACAGTGGGCCCAAAGAATCAATGTTACTGGTGAGCCTTTGCCAACACAATCTGACACAACTGGTGCTATTAAAAAATATTATTATCATTGGTAGTGGTAGTATTAATACAATGCAGGTCTAAAAAAAACTTTTCAGGAGTAATTCCTGCAGGCAAGTTTATTGAAGGAGATGTTCCATGAAGGGTTGTCCATGTCTCCTCTGAAAAAATAGACCAATTACTAGCTCTTCATAATATTTAAATCATTTATGGATTTAAATGACCTATTTATTATAATGATGGCTGGGCCATACATGACAAGCACTTTCTATCTTTTATGTGTCCCCTATTTCCCTATATTGTAAGCTTGCTCCTCATCTAACTCTTGAGCTTACTTTGTAATGTCCCCACTTTGTTTTAAAGTGTTGGCACTATTTAAAAAAAAATATTATTATTTTTATTATCATTAATAAAGTTAATACATATTATTAGTAGTTATTATTAGTAGTAGTAGCATTGGTAATAATAATAATACACTGCTCAAAAAAATAAAGGGAACACTCAAATAACACATCCTAGATCTGAATGAATGATATATTCTCATTGAATACTTTGTTCTGTACAAAGTTGAATGTGCTGACAACAAAAAAAACACAAAAATCATCAATGGAAATCAAATTTATTAACCAATGGAGGCCTGGATTTGGAGTCACCCCCAAAATTAAAGTGGAAAAACACACTACAGGCTGATCCAACTTTGATGTAATGTCCTTAAAACAAGTCAAAATGAGGCTCAGTATTGTGTGTGGCCTCCACGTGCCTGTATTACCTCCCTAAAACGCCTGGGCATGCTCCTGATGAGGTTGCGGTTGGTCTCCTGTGGGATCTCCTCCCAGACCTGGACTAAAGCATCCGCCAACTCCTGGACAGTCTGTGGTGCAACGTGACGTTGGTGGATGGAGCGAGACATGATGCCCCAGATGTTCTCAATCGGATTCAGGTCTGGGGAATGGGCGGGCCAGTCCATAGCTTCAATGCCTTCATCTTGCAGGAACTGCTGACACACTTCAGCCACATGGGGTCTGGCATTGTCCTGCATTAGGAGGAACCCAGGGCCAACCGCACCAGCATATGGTCTCACAAGGGGTCTGAGGATCTCATCTCGGTACCTAATGGCAGTCAGGCTACCTCTGGCGAGCACATGGAGGGCTGTGTGGCCCTCCAAAGAAATGCCACCCCACACCATTACTGACCCACTGCCAAACCGATCATGCTGAAGGATGTTGCAGGCTGCAGATCGCACTCCACGGCGTCTCCAGACTCTGTCACGTCTGTCACATGTGCTCAGTGTGAACCTGCTTTCATCTGTGAAGAGCACAGGGCGCCAGTGGTGACTTTGCCCATCCTGGTGTTCTGTGGCAAATGGCAAGCGTCCTGCACGGTGTTGGGCTGTGAGCACAACCCCCATCTGTGGATGTTAGGCCCTCATACCACCCTCATGGAGTCTATTTCTAACCGTTTGTGCAGACACATGCACATTTGTGGCCAGCTGGAGGTAATTTTGCAGGGCTCTGGCAGTGCTCCTACTGTTCCTCCTTGCCCAAATGTGGAGATAGCGGTCCTGCTGCTGGTTTGTTGCCCTCCTACGGCCCCTCCATGTATCCTGGTGTACTGGCCTGTCTACTGGTAGCGCCTCAAGCCTCTGGACACTACGCTGACAGACACAGCAAACCTTCTTGCCACAGCTTGCATTGATGTGCCATCCTGGATGAGCTGCACTACCTGAGCAACTTCTGTGGGTTTTAGAGTCCGTCTCATGCTACCACGAGTGTGAAAGCACAACCAACATTCAAAAGTGACCAAAACATCAGCCAGAAAGCATTGGTACTGAGATATGGTCTGTGGTAACCACCTGCAGAACCACTCCTTTATTGAGGGTGTCTTGATAATTGGCAATAATTTCCATCTATTGTCTATTCTATTTGCACAACATCATGTGAAATTGATTGTCAATCAGTGTTGCTTCCTAAGTGGACAGTTTGATTTCACAGAAGTTTCATTTACTTGGAGTTATATTCTGTTGTTTAAGTGTTCCCTTTATTTTTTTGAGCAGTGTAATAATACAAAAAATGCTCTTCAATTAATGCTATTTACCTGATTTTTTTTCCAAATCTGGTAGCAGAAATCTGCATGAGAGATTGTTTTTAATATTTAAACCTTAACCCCATGGTCATAAAGCTGATGGCGGTGTAATCTATCCCTTGTCTAGCTTGTGGCATACACAGAAAAAAAAACATGGTATAGTTTTCAGAAAACAAAGCAGGACATTTTCCACCTCCAGTCACGGGATGTTAATGGCATTCTGGCAAATGTTTAAACGATCTCCACGCCGCCCCTCCATCAAACACTCAGCAAAGAATTAAAAACAGTTGGGGCAGAGAAAAATGAACATCTGGTACAAGCTTATACTGTATGCGCCTTGGAAGTACTCCCCTAATTAATGTGGTTTTGGCATGTGTTACTGGAGAATGTAATTATAAGATAGAAACACAATTCTGAATAAGCTTACTAACAAACTCCCTGGCCGCATATAAAGAGGCCGTCCAACTGTTTAGAGAACCAAGTGGATCTTCTAGACTGGGAAGAGAAAAACTATTGGGTGTGTGAATGGGAACAGGCAATGATACAGGAATACTACTGCTAGCTAATACATGAATCATAGAACTCAATACTCTACCGAGTTATACCAGGTTTCTAGGATTGGTACTGTTACATACCATGATACTGTAAAAACCATAAACATTTGGAAAATTCAAATATACTTTAGGGCCTAAATAACCATGCCAAAGGGGGATTTCATGATCTATTACCATGGGTTAAAGGGAATCTGTCAGCTGTTTTTTTGCTATGTAATCTGAAAAAGCACAAGATAGGGGCTGAAACACAGATTTCAGCAATGTGTCCCTTATCAGGCTGTGTGCTGTTGTTTACTTATAATGAAGATTTTATCACCCGGAGATTATCATTGCAAGGTCTGATGTGCACAAGACTGCTAGTCCAACTCCTGTGATAAAGCAGCTCGCTGTTTATATGCTTTGTACATACAAAGCCTGGTGGGGGAGGGGTTAGCTTTCCAAGCTCTGCTCCATGTTATATCTAAAACTCTGGTTGTGTCACAACTGCTGCACCCAGTAAACTAAGTGATACATAATTGGATTCAGGGTCTCTTTGCCTACATCAGGCTGGTCTCAGACGAGGTAGCAAAAACCTGTTGACAGATTCCCTTTAAAGTTGTGTTTACATTTTCTTTTCATCTGGGGGTCCAGTATTTTGGATTGCTCGGATTTCTAGAGCTTTTCTCGCTGTCAAACATATTGGTAACCTAATGAGAACCTAATAGGCAAATTTATACCCCAATTAGATTTCTTTATGAAAATGGATCTGGCATAGTTCTCATTTGTTTATTATGATGCTAATGGCAGCAGAGAAATTCATACGTTCCCAACATAACCAGATGCAGACTCACGCTAGCATGCCTCATTTATTAGGTAAGCGTCAGGCCATTCAGATGAAGATGCAGCCTTTAGGACTGAATGGATATTACAGTTAGTATTACCCTTTGACAGGAACCAATTTCAGTTCCACATTAAACTATAGGAGTGGAGTCATTCAGATAATTGCATAGAATGGCATTTTTTTTAATCAATACATAGGTGTTGTCAAAATGGGCCCATATGGAGAGGAGTCATTGTGGTAAACCTAAAAGTCCAAGACTCAGAGTTGGTTGAGACCTTAATTAATTGAGTGGTGTTGATGTGTAAGCTATAGCCCTATAAAAAAAGATCTAAACATCTGATATTATGGTATCGTGCCACCCCTGGGCATACTAAATTTTGGGATATTACCATAAACCATTTTTTTGGTCATCGGAATAGGATTTGTTAATCCATCTTGACTGGAAACAAATATCTTAAACTTTAATTAATTGCAATAAACTAGTAATGGCAAGAAACTTAGACCTTGTGAGAACAGATTTAGTCTCTGCTTGTGTACATGACTTTTTCGGATGCTGAACAGCCAGGATATATGCTCTTTGTATTCTGCACTATATAAAGTGAAATAGTAGCCTTAATCCCGCATGAGGCCCTTAGTGTGTCTCTTTGATGTCAATGCTACTTAGGTTCGACCTGACTAATTAGAAGTTTTGAAGTCTGATCTACAGGGATTCCCCCACTGTGCCCGAGGTTGTGAGACATCACCTGCGGAGTTTGGCACAACTCAGTGCTCAGCTGTGTATGTCTGCAGATGTGATACCATTTAGAACCACAGTGTAAAATGTCTGTAATGGGTTTAATAAAGTAAATGGAACAACAAATGCAAACCATATTTAGGTGTCTACTGGCTGTTAACTGTGCTGAAACTTGTATTTTTTTTTAATAAAATTAGTATGGTAAGTTGCTCCAAAAATTACATTAATGGCATTTTAATAAATAAAACGCAAACACAAACATAACTTCTTAAGAATGATAAAAATGGTTACTCAGTTTTCAGGTGCGTGGATCAACAAAGTAACTGAACTCATGTACAGACAGGGTGTAGAATGTATAGTCTACGCCTACACAATAATGCATATATTGCAATTCTTGTACCTTGTTAGATATAGCAAAGGTCCCAATTTAATGCTTTATGCACACGGTGCATTCACATGCAGAATCCGAAGGACACGGCCATAAGCACTTGTATGTTTAATGCCAAGTGCCATTGACTATGAACTGTGATTGTCTACAGAGTCGTCTGGTCCATTGTCTGTCCAGCATTTACAACTGAAAAATGATGGGTGTAAATATTTTTCCTGACTAGGATGAGTGCTTCACGTTTTTTTCATAATAGAAACACTTGCCGGAAAAAAATGTCTGTTTACAAGTCTTGCTTGATTTTTTTTCAACAAAAGTAGTCAACATGGAGTTTGGTAGTTACAGTAGTGCCCCCTCCCCGCAATGAAGAGAATCCTACCTTATAGTTAAATAGTTGTCCTCTATCCCACCTCCGCTTTCCTAGTAATCAGAGCACCCCTCCCCGCAATGAAGAGAATCCTACCTTATAGTTAAATAGTTGTCCTCTATCCCACCTCCGCTTCCCTAGTAATCAGAGCACCCCTCAGCGCACGCATTGTCAACCTCACTTCCCTAGTAGTCAACACATCACTCCTACTTCCCCAATAGCCACAGTTAGGTGTCGTCCCCCAATTTCTCCAGAATACATAGCACCTACCCCAGTAGTCACAGCAGGTGCCCCCCACTTACGAAGGTGTATATGCACTTCGTAACTAGTTACAGCAGAGACACCCTCAGCAGACGATCACCGAAGGAAGCCTTTTCCCATCCCAACACTTGTTCTAGCAGTTACAGAAAGACTTTAGCATAGCCTCCACTACCACAGCTATGTATTTTTTCCTGTTGTACTAACCTTTGACAAGCCACTGCCATGCTGGCAATAAGCTACTTACAAGCCTCCTATTGCCATTTGTATGCCGCTTCCTGAGTTGGCATCTGTGTACAGAAACTGATAGAGGGGGCACACAACACTGTCACAGACGGCTCCTTCCCGGAGCATGACGCTGTCACTAAAGCATTCAGCCCTGACTAGGGCTAATCTCATAAAGTGATTCTGATCTGGTTTTGATCTAAAAAAATGGAAAAACTCTACATATACCTTATATATTCCATCATTTTTTTTCCATCAACCCATAGAACAAGCTTTGTAATACAGTTGAAACCAGAAGTTTCCATACACTATATAAAAAGACACATAACATGTTTTTCTCAATATCTGACATGAAATCAGAATAAACCTTTCCCGTTTTAGGTCAATTAGGATTAACATAATTTTTAATATTTGCCAAATGACAGAATAATGAGCGATAGAGAATGCTTTAGGCTGTGTGCCCACGATGCGTTTTTCAAGCGTTTATGCTGCGGAATTTCCGCAGCGGAAACGCTTTTAAAACGCTTGGTAATATGTGCCCCATGGTCCCCAATGAAAATCTGCTTGTTCTGTGCACATGCTGCGGAATTTTCCGCAGCGGGTTTTCTGTGCGGAAAAATCCGCAGCATGTCCATTATTTGTGCGTTTCCGCATGCGGATTTGACTACTCAATGCATTTGAAAAACGCAAGTCAAATCCACATGTAAAAACGCTTTAAAAACGCTTAAAAAACGCGTGTAAAATCCGCAAGCGTTTTTACTGCCAAGGACATGCAGAAATGCTGCAGAAATTTTCTGCTTCAATTCTGCATCATGGGCACATAGCCTTAAGGTATTTTTATTACTTACTGAAAAGTCAAATGTTTACATACATTTCATTAGTATTTGGTACCATTGCTCTTAAACTGAATGACTTGGGTCGAACGTCTGGGATATCCTTCCACAAGCTTCTCACAATAGTTGGTTGGAATTTGGGCCCATTTCTCCTGACAAAACAGGTGTAACTGATCCAGGTTTGAAGGTCGCCTTGATCGCACCTGCCTTTTCAACTTTGCCCATAAATTTTCAATTGGATTGAGATAAGGGCTTTGTTATGGCCACTCCAAAACATTGACTTTAACCTTAAGCCACTTTGTTACCATTTTGGCAGTATGCTTCGGGTCATTGTCTATTAGGAAGACCCATTTTCGCCCAAGCTTTAACTTCCTGGCTGATGTCTTGAGATGTTGCTTCAGTATTGCCACATAATCTTTTCTCATGATGCCATCTATTTTGTGAAGTACACCAGTCCCTCCTGCAGCAAAATAACCCCACAACATGATGCTGACACCCACATGTTTCACAGTTGGGATGGTGTTCTTAGGCTTCCAAGCTTCTCCCTTTTTCCTCCAAACGTAATGATGGTCACTATGCCCAAAAAGTTAAATTTTAGTTTCATCAGACCACAGGACATGTCTCCAAAAATTAAGGTCTCTGTTTCTGTGTCCACAATTCTCTTCCTGATATCTTGGCTGCTTCATTTAGACTTTCCCATGATGCTACACAAAGAAGCAGTGTGTTTCAGGTGTTCATTAAAATACATCCACAGGTGTGTCTCATTTACTCAGATGTTGCCAAAAAACATATCAGAAGCTTCCAAACACATGACATCATCATATGGGCAGTCCAGAATTGTTTAAAGGCATAGTAATCTTAGTGTATGTAAACTTTTAACTTTGCAGTAAGTAATAAAAATGCCTTAAAACATTCTCCCTCTCTCATTATTTTGGCATTTGGCAAATATTCAACATTATAGTAATCCTAATTGACCTAAAAAGGGAAAGGTTTATTCTGATTTCATTGCAGATATTGAGAAAAACATGGATATGTGTCTTTTTATATAGTGTATGTAAACTTCTGGTTTCAACTGTATAACTTATCAGAGAAATATGCCTTTATCTCCTTCTTTACTTATTATTCAGTCTCATTTCTCTGTCTTTAGTAAATACATAGGTCGATCTCACGTAGGAATGAGATGACAGTTGCTGCTCATAAAAGTCAATGGAGAGGGGAGGAGCTAGCTAAAGACTGACACAAAGAAACATTCAGCTGCAAGTTCACCTGAAACCACAGGTAGACTTTATTTATTTGCCTCATTATACAACTTAGTACAGGTTTTAAATCCAGAACCACACAATGTTATATCCTAAAACACCAGTATAGTTGGGAACTGTTAGAGAAAAATGAGTCGGTCAATCCCAGAAATACTGCAAATGATTTCCGAAAAAGATGGAAGGATAATTTTCCACTTTATCTGTTGCGCATTCTGAGAGCAGCTTAGCATCAGCTCTGTGCCAGTCGCTGACACCCACTGTGGCAGTCATAGGTACATTATAAGGATTACTAAACTAAAATATTTCTAAAGACACTCCGGAAATATGGGTATGCCAGGAAGCTTTCTCACGTCCAGGGTGGTCCTGTAATCCACAATGTTCTTTTCCAGCAAGACTACGTTACATCTCACCGTAAACACTGCAGTCTTCAAAGCTACAACTAGGTTTAAAGGAAAGGCGATGCATCATAGAGAGTCGGGAATAAGGTAATCATGAAAACACATGTTCTGTACTGCCAATCTGGATACTTCTTAAGCAAATCCATCCTTTGAACGCCTTCACACTATCCAAAATCAATCACAAAATGAGCGCTAAAATATCTATTGCCTTCTAGAAGCATCAAAAGTGGCTAGCTGACATACAGGAGATGCAGTGATTGAAGTGTGGAAGCATGTGCCACGTCTACAGATGTCTGCCCCCACCATCGGCAAAGTCACAAAGGCTGTCCTCATTCTAAGTGCCTACAGCCAGAAACGCAAATTATGCCCCTTCATTTTTTGAAATACCATTGTCTTTAACAATGTCTAGAGGACCACAAATTACTGATTACCTATTCAGAGCTTGTGTGACCATTAAAAAGTATATTAGTGACAAGATGTGGGTTCATACTACACTCTCTTTTTTCCATTTTATCATTCCTTGTGTCTACAAATACTACAAGTATAATCTAGTTTAGAAACAAACAATGTAACCAGTCATTATCTTTACATCTTTTTCATAAATTGCTTGTGGTATTGCTGGGATTGACCGACTCATTTTTCTCCACTAATTCCCAACTATACTGGTGTTATAGGATATAACAGCGTGTGGTTCTGGATGTAACACCTGTACTGAATTGTATAATGAGGCAACTAAATAAAGTCTACCTGTTGTTGCAGGTGAACTTGCAGCTGAATGTTTGTATCTGTCTTTATCAAGCGCTTCCCTCCTCCTCCCATCTCCATTGACTGCTATGAGCAGCAACTGTTTATTGCTTTACAGAAAATTGGTCACCGGGTTTTTGTTACTCCATCTGAGAACAGCATGGTGTAGGGGCAGAGACCCCGAGTCCAGCGATGTATCACTTATTGGCAGCTTGCTGTAGTTTTGATAAAATAACCGTTTTCTCTGCTGTAGATGTAGCACTTCTCTGAATGCTGAGCTCTGTATAACCCCGCCCACACCTCTGATTGGTCGCTTACTAGGTACACTGTGCATAGGCAGAAATCTGACAATCAAAAGGAGGAGACAGGGTTATGCAGAGCTCATGAATATGGAGAACTACATGACACAAAACAGCTAGTCCTCTAGCAATTATCTCCTGTTGATAAAACAGTGATTTTATCAAAACTGCATCAAGCAGCCATGTAAGCCTGGACATTCCTGGAATCAGGGTCTCTGACTCTACATTATACTCAGATTCTCAGAAGATCAATGGATTTCTTTAGTGCTGAATCCTAGACACTTATTATCTGGCAAAGAATTGCAGAGGGAATGAGGTCTATAAGCTGCAGTTGGCTTCCAAGTTACACTTAGGCGACCTTGGCAATCTCCATAGCTTCCACTGTCTGACTATAGTTGGCCCTTTCAGCCCTCAGTTACAGACACAGCTCTGGAGCACAAACTAATAACATAATCAAGTGCATCAGAAAGACTTGGAAAATATGAACGTTCAGAAACAGCAAAGTTATTATTATTTGGGAAGTGATGATTCTGGCCGAAGAATTTGGGCAGTGGCAGAGTGATCACAATTTAGCCTCTGCACACCTGTAGTATGGATCAGAAAATAAAAGTGCAGACTGTATAAAAAAATATTACATTTAGGAGTTACAGACATTTTTACATAGTTTTCCATTTTCACAGGCTCAAAGTTAATTGGACAATTGACTGTCAGGTGGTTTCATCCTCTGGTGTGGCCTGTTACCCCATTATTTCATGACACGGTAAGAACAAACAGTCTGGAAGTTGAATCAGATTGTAGATTTTCAAAAGTAACACAACAGCTTCTTAATGTGAAGCTATGTCAGTCACTCGACCTTACGCTGATTGGGCATGCTTTCCTGTTACAGAAATCAAAACTGAAGACAAAGACCAACAAAGAAGCAGCAACTGAAGAAGAGAACCTAAAGGGAGGACACTTGTTACTCCGTGATGGCCATGTGAGGTTCACGTGTTTCAGACTTTTGGCAGTCATAGCAAATTATTTGCATCCGATATTATAAATCAAATTACTTTTAACATTACTTTTGAGTTTGAGAAAATGGAGTTACTATTATGAAGGGATTGTTGAAAAAATAACTTCAATTCATGCAATATATCTGTAACACCCATTGATTGAAAGGGGTACTCCAAGAAAATAAAAATGTATTTCAAACTACATTCTGTCTAAGACTACAAAGGCTCATATCCATCTGCCTGTTCTTCTATGTGATTTTGCCATTTCTTAAGGTCACCTCAGCACTGCTGCTGCTCCTCAGTGCTCCACCTCCCTTATGGGATGCTATGGCAGAGATCACCAGGAGTGGCTTGCATCTTGTTGTTAATGCAAGCCAGCCCTCTGACCAAGGTTTATTATAGGCCATGTGCAGGTCTGAGGTCTCCCCACCCCCTCACTCTTTGTTATGCACTTCCTGCACCTTCACAGGTTGTATGTGACCTGTCAATTTCCACTCCCTGCTTCCCCAGCTCTCACTCCACGGTCCTTAACAGGTTATATATTAGCTGTGAAGTTTCAGGCAGTGCAAAACAAGAGTAATGAAAGGGGAGGAAATATCAAACCTGCACACAGACACAGCTAAGCCTTGATAAGGGGGATTGCTTGCATAAGTAGCAAGACGCCAGCCATGCCCCCTGATCTCTAACGTAATGTCTCAGAAGGGAGAGAGAGCAGTCTGGGGCAGCAGCAGTAATGTGAGGTTAAAGTGAGACGTTAAGCTAACAGCCTATGCTTCTAGCACATCTTGATTGCTAGCTATTGTTAAATCCACTATACTAAAGTACAGAGGGGAAACTTTAAAAAATTATGTTACTGTCCAAATATTTTTGGACCCAACTGTATGTATTGTGTTTAGGGTACACTGCTTTGGACAATCCCTATTTGTTAGAAGGGTCCAATGACAATAAGGTTATTGCATAGTTTTCCCCTACTAGGAACCCTGGCAGTAAGGCTATGTTCACACATTGCTTTTTTTCTGCAGCCAAAACTTGCTCTCTTGATAGCAAAAGAGCTAGTTGCAAAAAGCAGTTTTTGCTGCTTTTTTGGTGCAGATTATATGTGTCATTTGTCTACAGTATATGTTTAACAAAGTTAGTTTCATTCACCAAAAAAGCAGCAAAACCGCAACAATAATGCATGGTTGCATTTGTGCACGTACTTATTGCTTTCTACGGTGAAAAAAAAAGCTGCAAAAATCACTGAAAGAATTGACATGCTGCAGTTTTCAAAAAAGCATCTGTTTTTCAATTTAGTCAGGAAAAAAAACAAATGTGTGCATGAGATTTATGAAATCTCATAGCTTTTGCTTATACTGTAAAAGCAGCTTTTTATTTGAAAAAAAAAACAAAAACACTGCAAATATGCAATATGTGAACATACCCTAAGTGTTCAATGTCCCTGCAGCACCACGACAGGGAAAATAAGCAGTACACAGTGCCCATTCAAAACTATGGGACATCTGAAGGTCGTCCAAAGTGAGACAATGTTTATAACGCTCTACACTAGGGCCAACAGATGAGGACCTGAGTAAGGGACCTTTTGTTATTAACTCAGAATTCCCAAAATGGATATATTAAAATGGATTTTCTAAAAAAGACAATAAATAAATGTAACCTTTCAAGGAAAGTCTTGTATGTGGCACCACTAGGTGAGCAGATGAATAGTAGGTGATTCCCAGATACAAATGACTGAGTGACATTTATAATACAACTCTAACTCGATGGGACAGAATGATAATTAGCCCATTTTGCTCTTCATTAACCCTTAGGGGACTTTGACATGTTATGATATGGCGACCACACCAATACAGAAATGTCCTGAGCTCACAATGTGGTGGACTCTCATCTACGACTGCTCGCAGACATGGATAGGTGAGCACTGTCTGCTCCATGTCCCGCGGCTTCACTGTAACCTCCGATGATGGTAATGTAGGACTGAGGACACACAGCACAGGGAGCTACACTATCACATTTCAGTTCTTTTTTATTGCAGTAACCAGAATCTACCTTCAGCTTTATCAACAAATAGAAGATAAAACTGAGTGTTTTACTACTGATTTATAGAGAAGATTATCATTGTTTTCCTATACTCTGTCGACTTAAAAGCAAAGCAATACAGAGTCAGCATGGGAATGTTGCATGAAAAAGCTTCCTTACAGGATACAGTTATATGAAAAAGTTTGGGCACCTCTATTAATCTTAAGCTTAATGTTTTATAAAAATTGGTGTTTTTGCAACAGCTATTTCAGTTTGATATATGTAATAACTGTTGGACACAGTAATGTTTCTGCCTTGAAATGAGGTTTATTGTACTAACAGAAAATGTGCAATCTGCATTCAAACTAAATTTGACAGGTGCATAAGTATGGGCACCTCACCAGAAAAGTGACATTAATATTTAGTAGATCCTCCTTTTGCAAAAATAACAGCCTCTAGTCGCTTCCTGTAGCTTTTAATGATTTCCTGGATCCTGGATGAAGGTATTTTTGACCATTCCTCTTTACAAAACAATTCCAGTTCAGTTAAGTTTGATGGTCGCCGAGCATGGACAGCCCTCTTCAAATGATCCCACAGATGTTCAATGATATTCAGGTTTGGGGACTGGAATGGCCATTCCAGAACATTGTAATTGTTCCTCTGCATGAATGCCTGAGTAGATTTGGAGCGGTGTTTTGGATCATTGTCTTGCTGAAAGATCCATCCCCTGCGTAACTTCAACTTTGTCACTGATTCTTGAACATTATTGTCAAGAATCTGCTGATACTGAGTGGAATCCATGCGTCCCTCAACTTTAACAAGATTCCCAGAGCCGGCATTGGCCACACAGCCCCAAAGCATGATGGAACCTCCACCAAATTTTACTGTGGGTAGCAAGTGTTTTTCTTGGAATGCTGTTTTTTTGCCACCATGCATAACGCCTTTTTGTATGACCAAACAACTCAATCTTGGTTTCATCAGTCCACAGGACCTTCTTCCAAAAAGAAATTGGCTTCTCCAAATGTGCTTTTGCATACCTCAGCCGACTCTGTTTGTGGCGTGCTTGCAGAAACGGCTTCTTTTGCATCACTCTCCCATACAGCTTCTCCTTGTGCAAAGTGCGTTGTATAGTTGACCGATGCACAGTGACACCATCTGCAGCAAGTTGATGCTGCAGCTCTCTGGAGGTGGTCTGAGGATTGTTCTTGACTGATCTCATCATTCTTGTTCTCTGCCTTTATGATGTTTTTCTTGGCCTGCCACTTCTGGCCTTAACAAGAACTGTCCCTGTGTTCTTCCATTTCCTTACTATGTTCCTCACAGTGGAAACTGACAGGTTGAATCTCTGAGACAGCTTTTTGTATCCTTCCCCTGAACAACTATGTTGAATAATCTTTGTTTTCAGATCATTTGACAGTTGTTTTGAGGAGCCCAAGATGCCACTCTTCAGAGGAGATTCAAACAGGAGAACAACTTGCAAGTGGCCACTTTAAGTAGCTTTTCTCATGATTGCATACACCTGGCTATGAAGTTCAAAGCTCAATAAGGTTACAAAACCAAAAAAAGTGCTTTAGTAAGTCAGTAAAAAGCAGGTAGGAGTATTTAAAACAAGAAAATGATAAGGGTGCCCATACTTATGCACCTGTCAAATTTTGTTTGAATGCAGATTGCACATTTTCTGTTAGTACAATAAACCTCATTTCAAGGCAGAAACATTACTGTGTCCAACAGTTATTACATATATCAAACTGAAATAGCTGTTGCAAAAACACCAATTTTTATAAAACATTAAGCTTAAGATTAATAGGGGTGCCCAAACTTTTTCATATAACTGTATGATGAAAATATATTTCAGAGTTACCCCTTACACCTCCACAAAATAAAAAAACATTGATGGCATTGAACCTCAATTTTCCCCTATCCCTTATGGTATATGTATAGATGTTGAGACGACGTGATGCTGTTTGACAAGGTCCCACCTTAAATCGGTGTTTTATCTGTCCCTGTACCTACAGAATTGACATTGCAAAAAAATAATGATCACTGTAAGGCTATGTTCACTGCAGCTAAAATCTTGACTCTTTTTCAGTAAAAAAAAGCTGCATATAAAATGCGTCCAATAGCTGCGATTTTCAGGCATATTACATGTGTAATTAGTCTACAGTACACGTTAATAAAGTTAGCTAGGTCCCCTCCTCTTCTCCCTATATACTGCTCCTATTGGACAAACCATCAGTAGAGTAGGTTTCAGTGCAATCTCTATACGATGACACCCAATAATACACATTGTCTCCTGACATCACCCCTGCATTACTATAGAATACCAGGGATTGTCTTTCTGTTGTCTCTAACAGCATTTGAAACTGCATATGTCAAAAACTGAACTTCTTGAGTTTCCTCCCTCCACTAACCTACCTAAACCCAATAATTGCCATTTCTGTGTGCGGTTCCACCATTACTCCCCAGCAGCACACCCGCTGTCTTCGGGTCATACTTGACTCAGATCTTTCCTTCACTCCCCACATCTGATCACTTGCTCGCTCAGGTCACCTACACCTCAAAAATCTCTAGAATTCGACCTTTACTTACCTTTGACTAAGCAAAAACTCTTACTGTCGCTCTTATTCATTATCGTCTGGACTACTGCAACTCTCTACTAATCGGTCTCCCTCTTACTAAACCCTCCCCTCTCCAATCCATCCTGAAAGCAGCAGCCAGGGTCATATTTCTCTCCAACCACTACACCGATGCCCCTACCCTGTGCCAGTCATTGCACTTGTTGCCCATACAATACAGGGTCCCACCCTACATCTCCTCCCTCATCTATATCTCCCTACCCGTACCCTCCATTCTGCTAATGTCCTAAAATTAACATGCTCAATAATCCCAATCTCTCACTCCCATCTCCAAGACTTCTTGCGTGCTGCGTCATTTCTTTTGAATACACTACCCAGGACAATTCGACTAATTCTCAATACCCACAGTTTTAAGCTTGCCATAAAACGCATTTCTTTAGACTGGTCTATCGACTCACCTCACTTATGTAACTATTCCCGTTTTTCTCTTCCAGAATTTTCATCCAAATCTGGTCCCTTGTAGCATCTGTTTACTCACCCTTCATGCACATAATATCTCTCTGTGTCTGTACTTGTTCACATACTGGCTGGTGACCGGTTCATGCAGGGTTATGTGCATACCCTATTTATTATAATGATGGATGACCATACAATACATTTTTACCATTTATCTTTCATGTCCCCCCTATTTCCTCATAGATTATAAGCTTGTGAGCAGGACCCTCACTCCTCTTGGTATCTGTTGAGTCACGTGGTACTCTGTAATGTCTTTATTGTCTGTACAATTCCCCTCTGTAATGTAAAGTGCTACGGAATTTGTTGGTGCTATATAAATAAAAATTATCATTATATTATTATTAGTTTTATTCACCAAAAAAAGCTGCAAAAACACAGCACAAATGTTATGCTGTGTTTTTGCAGCGTTTTTCCACTTTCTCATTGCTTTCTGTGGGTGAAAAAAATGCTGAAAGAATTGACATCCTGAAGATTTGCAAAAACGCTGCAGTGCTCAAATTCAGCCCGTTCGTAGTGCACGCGTGAGAGTTCTGAAATCTCATACTTTTGGATGGTATTGTAAAAAACAGCTTCTTTTCTGCAAAAAAAAATCTCAGCAAAAAGCCAGATGTGAACATAGCCAAAGAGTTACCATATATTTAAAAAAATTAAATAGTCACAAACTGATTTCTTGACCTTATTGAATCAAAATGTCACTGGACAAGGAACAGGATTACAGACGACTACTTTAATTCCTTTACACCAGTTCTTTAGGCAAAGTGACATGTAAAGGACTCTGCCAAACAGCACCACATACCCCAGTTTTGTGGATCTTTGAGAAAATGACTTAAAGTATAGCTTTAACAAAACATAAAGTTTTATTACATTTTACTTTACTCTGATTTCACTTCCCACTTTTCTGGAAGTCTCCTAGCACTGTGGTATGGACACGGTTTGGCTTGTAGAACTGGAGCCATTAAACATAAATGTAGAAGCGTAATTGTAAAACACTGTTACTGACAAAGGCTTGGAAAGCTGATGTGAACAATATGCTTTCTAGCTGGGCACTTACTGTTGGGTCATACTTCTTTTACAAAGACTGGAAAATCTGAAGTAGGAATTACAGGAAGTGATATTACGCAATGGACTAAGGTGTGGTCTATGCAAGTCCAAATTTATGAATCCTTGGGGGTTACCAAATATGGATGCTGCTGCAACTAGTTCATTGTACATGTGCTGGTGTGCCCTTCCAAATGTAGCCTTCATACCGAAGGGAAGTCATTATTCATCTCCTCTGCTTGCCTTAGGGGATTGGGAAGGGTCACTGACATAAAGCCAGCAGACAGTGTCCCATGACTGCTTCCTTCACAGTATTTGACTGAACAAAGAAAGGGGATATTTTCCTAAAAATAAATGTATATGGTCTCAATAAAACAAGATAACTTTATGTTAAGAATTTATATTTGAATGATCTACAGTACAATTCATTCATTCATTCAACTTTAATAATAAAAAAATACATAACTTGTAAAGACGATCAATCAGCAACATCATACAACCAGCCTGGTCAATGGGGTATTCCTACAACCCTGCCTGGTCAATGGGTTTCTCCAACAATACTAACTGGTCAATGGGGCTTTCCTAAAACCCTGCCTGGTCAGTGGGGCTTTCTTATAACCCTGCCTGGTTAATGGGGATCTTCTACAACCTTACCTGGTCAATGGGGTTCTCCTAAAACCCTGCCTGGTCAGTGGGGCTTTCTTACAACCCTGCCTGGTTAATGGGGATCTTTTACAAACCTGCCTGGTCAATGGGATTCTCCTAACACCCTGGCTGGTCAATGGAGTTCTCCTACAAGCCTGCCTGGTCAATAGAGTTCACCTACAACCCTGCCTGATCAATGGGGTTATCCTACAATCCTGCCTAGTCAATGGGGTTCTCCTACAAGTACACCACAAACTCACATGGACGTCAGTGTGATCAGAATTTAGGAAGAAAAGATTGACTGCAAACTACTTTCAAGTAAGTAAGCCACCTGTAAGAATAGGGGGGCATTGCTACACATATATTGGGTAGAATAAGCTTTAGTAAGTTTCACCTGATGGCACCTTGATTAGTTATTAGTCCACCTAGAAATTAAAAAAATTAAGTAACAGAGTAGGATGCCATATCTCTTTATATATGGCACCAGATGACTACTACGCGGCAGTGCACCGGGCTGTGGCTCTGCCTTCTGCATCCTCCATAAGGATTCACATTATCTGGATATCGTTATAGGCTTTATTCACATTCCTTGCTGCTCTTTATATCCCTCTACATAAATGTACAGCCATCATCTTCTGATTTGGCATTATATTCTGTCGAACAGAAGTAATAGAGGAAGCACATTTTCACATAATGATTTTAGTGCAATTATGAAGGTAAACCATTCTGTAAATGTGTATGTGATTCTGGGATGTGATCATTATTAGTCGAATGTTACATATACTAAACTTAGTTTTTTCCTGGTCTAGAGATTAGTTTTACTAAACTCTGGTTAGTTAAAGGCATTATCCGACAGAAACATCTTCTATCTGTCCCTATACTCACCAAATCAGCAGGAATCTAGGGGTCAGACCCCTACCCAATCATAATTATATGGCATAGCTTAGCAATATGCCATAACATTACATGATGGGAATAGTCCTTTAAGGGGGATGTCCCCAATGTTACATACCAGAGGTGATACGGGAAAAACATGACAATTGCAGAATTATGAGAAAATATGCTCCAGAATTATTATTTTATTCGGAATATAAGGATTTATTAAAACAACTGACAACATGCCAGGAGAGATGACAAACTTTCTTTGCACAATTATATCTCCATTTTAATTAAAAGCATTATTTACCTTAGAAAGGCCAATGACTAAAAACAGAGGAAAGATACCCCAGACTCGGTTGTTCTTGCAATGATTTGCTTTGAAAAGCAAAAAGCCTAGTGCAACTATACAAAACTGTAGAGTTTTGGTGCAGTTATGCAAAACCTGTGCATTTTGCTGAGGTTTAGTTTAAACAGTTTGTTTTAAGATTTTGACCAGCAGTAGATTTTAGGAAGCAAACTTGGAAGTCAAAGTAAGGCTATGTTCACACTTTGCTTTTTTGCTGCTTTTTTTCTGCAGCCAAAATATGCAAGTTTTGCCGCTTTTCTTACTGAATTTTTGTTACGTTTTTCAGGATCGCAAAGTTCAGCTTTGCTTCCATCATACAAGCATGAACTATACAAAGTGTCAGGTCACCAATGCAAGACGTATGTGAAACCGCAAAACATTTTTGAAAAAAAGGGCAATTTGATCAAATAACTAAAGCCCCCGTCACACTAAGCGAGATCGCTAGCGAGATCGCTGCTGAGTCACAAGTTTTGTGATGCAGTAGCGACCTTGCTACGTTTGACACGTAGCAGCGACCAGGCCCCTGCTGTGAGATCGCTGGTCGAGTCGAAATGGCCTGGACCATTTTTTGATCGTTGAGGTCCCGCTGGGTAGCATGCATCGGTGTGTTTGACACCTTACCAACGACCTCATTGGCTACTCAGAACTGAGACACATAGGCGTGCATTTGCATTACACATTGGCAGGGCATTGAGTTGGTCATACATTGTTTATGTTCACACGTTTAGGTCATTGTTCACTTTCACACATTGGTCAGGCATTGTTTAATTTCTCACATCACTAATTTAATTAAACAACAATAATAATCTTTTTATTTATATAGCGCCAACATATTTTGCAGTGCTTTACAATTCAGACATATCAATGACACTGTCCCCATTGGGACTCACAATCTACATTCCCTGTCAGTATGTCTTTGGAGTGTGGGAGGAAACCAGAGAACCTGGAAGAAATCCACACAAACACGGGGAGAACATACAAACTCCTTGCAGATGTTGTTCTTATTGGGATTTGAATCCAGGATCCCAGCGCTGCAAAGTTACAGTACTAACATCCATGCTTATGTGGGGATATACCTGCATTTTTTTCACCAAAAATGCTGGAAAAACTGATGTCTGCATTTTTCTGCTTTTTTTGCACTTACTCTTTGCTTTCTGAGGGTGAAAAAATGCTGCAAAAAAGGGTGAAAGATTTGACATGCTGCAGTTTTCAAAAACACAGCAGTTTTACACTCTGCACACAATCTTGACTGAAAAAAAAACAGAAATGTAGAAATTTTTGCAAATTTATTAAAAAAGAAAAACTGAAATATCACATGGTCATAAGTATTCAGACCCTTTTCTCAGTATTGAGTAGAAGCACCTTTTTGAGCTACTACAGCCATGAGTCTTCTTGGGAATGATGCAACAAGTTTTCCTCACCTGGATTTGGGGATCCTCTGCCATTCTTCCTTGCAGATCCTCTCCAGTTCCGTCAGGTTGGATGGTGAACGTTGGTGGACAGCCATTTTCAGGTCTCTCCAGAAATGCTCAATTGGGTTAAGATCAGGGCTCTGGCTGGGCCAGTCAAGAATGGTCACAGAGTTGTTCTGAAGCCACTCCTTTGTTATTTTAGCTGTGTGCTTAGGGTCATTGTCTTGTTGGAAGGTGAATCTTCGGCCAAGTCTGAGGTCCAGAGCACTCTGGAATAGGTTTTCATCCAGGATATCTCTGTACTTGGCCGCATTCATGTTTCCTTCAATTGCATCCAGTCGTCCTGTCCCTGCAGCTGAAAAACACCCCCATAGCATGATGCTGCCACCACCACGTTTCACTGTTGGGATTGTATTTGGCAGGTAATGAGCAGTGTCTGGTTTTCTCCACACATACCGCTTCTGTCTCTGAGCTCCTTGGGCAGTTCCTTTGAGCTCATGATTCTCATTTGGTCTGACATGCACTGTGAGCTGTGAGGTCTTATATAGACAGGTGAGTGCCTTTCCTATCAGTTTAATTAAACAAAGCTGGACTCCAATGAAGAAGTAGAACCATCTCAAGGAGGATCACAAGGAAATGGACAGCATGTGATTTAAATATGAGTATCTGAGCAAATGATATTTCAGTTTTTCTTTTTTAATAAATTTGCAAAAATGTCTACATTTCTGGGGTTTTTTCAGTCAAGATGGGGTGCAGAGTGTACTTTAATGAGAAAAAAAATGAACTTTTTAGAATTTACCAAATGGCTGCAATGAAACAAAGAGTGAAAAATTTAAAGGGGTCTGAATACTTTCCGTACCCACTGCAATCCTGATATTAAATTGAGCATTTTTTGTAATCCAGCTAAAGAGTAAGAGAGCTCATAAGTCCAAGTGTATTCAGTCTTTGCTCACCCACCCAGCCTTACTGATAACCGCAGCTTGAACTGAGCAGTGTGAGATCTCAGCAGCAGCAGGGAGGAGGGACACTGAGGAGCTGTCAAGCAGGCTAGGTCAGCCAAGCTTGAGTTTAAATTTTCATAAAGGAATATATATTTGGAAATGGATTTTCATAGTAAATACACCAGACTTATCACATCTAAGAGGTCTATTTACTAATGTATGCAGTTTTATGACAGATCCACTTTAAAGGTTTTCACTACAACAGTTACATGTCACTCATGGACATTTCACTGACAATATACCACATTATTTAATTATATGTCTATAGTCGAATAATACAAATGACGTAAATTAGGATTAGTTCCGAACTGGATCATCAGGACTTACATACAGAACGTCATAAATGCCTGGAAATACAAGCATAAAATGTATTTTGCAGAAATAAAAAAAAATATGGTAGTCAGAAACAAACCTCCTCATTTATTGCTGCCATGCGGTGCTCTATACAGCAAGAATTTGATATCTTAGTAATGGATATGACAGACACTGAGTAAGTTACGTCCAGACCACATCATAAATTAGCATTTTCAACAGTGGCTAAGTAAAAACGTATGTTTTACTCGTCCATTAGGAAGAAGCCAAATGAAACAGACGTCTGTATATTACGCCGTTCATTAATGAAATCACTTTGGCGTAATTATTAACCTCTTACTATCTTTAATTCGAAATCCTTTATGTAGTGTTAATCACAATGCAATCTCCTTTTCTATAAGGAACATTAATTGTAATTATTCGTTGGGGAATCATTTCTATTTCTAAGTTAACCATTTTTGTCCTCACTTGCGGAGTTGTTAGATTAGATATTACTTTTTAATATACTTAGATAAAAGGGGAGAATAGGGGTGCAGGAAATGATTTTTAACCCCTTCACCTTCCTTACTAGGAAGTCACCTTCGCCTGTTTTAACCTTCATGACCCGGCCAAATATTACAATTCTGACCAGCGTCACTTTATGTGGTGATAACCCTGGAAGGCTTTAACGAATCCCAGTGATTTTGAGACTGTTTTTTTTCCTGACACATTGTACTTTATGTTAGCAGAAAATTTAGGTCAACATTTTTTGCCTTTATTTGTGAAAACATTGGAATTTTGGCGAAATTTTTTTTCTTCAAACTTTCAATTTTTATATCCTTTAACAAGTTAGTCATGCGGTACTAAATAATTTATAAATAACACTTCCCATATGTCTACTTTAGATCAGCATCATTTTTTTAATTTTTTTTTTGGTTAGGAAGTTAGAAGACTTAAAAGAATAAAAAAATTTACAAAAACTTTTTTTTTTTAGGAACTACATCATATTTGAAGTGACTTTGAGGGGTCTATATGACAGAAAATACCCAAAAGGGATACCATTCTAAAAACTGCATTCCTCAAAGTATTCAAAACCACATTAAAGAAGTTTATTAACCCTTTAAGTGCTTCATACGAATTAAAGGAATGTGGAAGGAAAAAATGAACATTTTAATTTTTCCCACAAAAATGTTAATTTTGCCCCAAATTTAACATTTTTACAAGAATAAGAGGAGAAAAATAATATTACAATTTGTTATACAATTTCTCCTGAGTACGCCAATACCCCATATGAGGAGGAAAACTACTGTTTGGGCGCATGACAGGGCTTGGAAAGGAAGGAGCGACATTTGACTTTTGGCTGGAATAGATAGCGGACACCATGTAGCGTTTGCAGAGCTCCAAAGTTTTATACCATTGGGCAGTGAATAAAAAATAATTACATTTTTACCACTAAAATTTAGTTTTAGCCCCAGATTTTATATTTTCACAATGGGTAAAACAGGCAAAAAATTAGTCCCACAATTTCTGCTGAACATGACAATACCCCATACGTGACTGAACAGTACTGTTTAGCCACACGGCGAGACTCGAAACGGAATGAACGCTATTTGACTCTTGGAGAACAAATTATCGTAGAATAGTTTGCAGACTCCATATACAGAGCCCCTAAGTGCCAGAAGTGACCCCATTTTGGAAATTACATCCCTCTGGGAATTTATCTACACTGTGTTCCAAATTATTATGCAAATAATATTTTCTCAGATTTTCCCAAATTACCTATATGAATTGCAGTCATTGTAATTTTCCAATCAAATAATTATTAGAGTACAACTGAAAGGTTTTAGTACAAACTGCCTATGATAACAGTATATTTTTTAAAAATAAAAAAAACTCAAACTGCACTCAAAATGCATGTTCCAAATTATTATGCACAGCAGAGTTTTCAACTTTTTCATTTTAATAAAGAACAAAAAAATGGTCATTTTTTAAATTATAAGCATTAGCAGGTTATTACAAACTGAAATCAAACAGTTTTCAACTCAAAACTTTATTCTAGGTGATGTTACATTTGCACATAGGACCGCTTGTTCGAAAGGAGCTTCTGAACTCTCTCGTCCATTGAATTTGTCAGGTTTTGGATGGTTTCTGCTTCAATTGTTTTGCATGAGGACAGAATACCCTCCCAGAGCTGTTGCTTAGATGTGAACTGCCTCCCGCCATCATAGACACTCCTTTTGATGATGCTTCAGAGGTTCTCAATGGGGTTGAGGTCAGGGGAGCATGGGGGCCACACCATAAGTTTGTCCCCTTTTATGCCCATAGCAGCCAGAGATGCAGATGTGTTATATGCAGCATGAGATGGGGCATTATCATGCATGAAAATGATCTTGCTGCGGAATGCACGGTTCTTCTTCTTGAACCCTGGAAGGAAGTGGTGTTTGAGAAACTCAACATACATTATGGAGTTCATCTTTACCCCTTCAGGGATCCTAAAAGGGCCGACAATCTCTCTCCCATGATTCCAGCCCAAAACATTACTCCACCTCCTCCTTGTTAGCGCCGTAGCCATGTTTGCATGGGGTGTCCATCAACCAGCCATCCTCCACTCCATCCATCTGGACCATCAAGATAATTTCATGCATGATAATGCCCCGTCTCATGCTGCGAATAACACATCTGCATCTCTGGCTGCTATGGGCATAAAAGGGGACAAACTTATGGTGTGGCCCCCATGCTCCCCTGACCTCAACCCCATTGAGAACCTCTGGAGCATCATCAAAAGGAGTGTCTATGATGGCGGGAGGCAGTTCACATCTAAGCAACAGCTCTGGGAGGGTATTCTGTCCTTATGCAAAACAATTGAAGCAGAAACCATCCAAAACCTGACAAATTCAATGGACGAGAGAGTTCAGAAGCTCCTTTCGAACAAGCGGTCCTATGTGAAAATGTAAAATCACCTAGAATAAAGTTTTGAGTTGAAAACTGTTTGATTTCAGTTTGTAATAACCTGCTAATGCTTATAATTTCAAAAATGACCATTTTTTTGTTCTTTATTAAAATGAAAAGGTTGAAAACTCTGCTGTGCATAATAATTTGGAACATGCATTTTGAGTGCAGTTTGAGTTTTTTATTTTTTAAAAAATATACTGTTATCATAGGCAGTTTGTACAAAAACCTTTCAATTGTACTCTAATAGTTATTTGACTGGAAAATTACAATGACTGCAATTCATATAGGTAATTTGGGAAAATCTGAGAAAATCTGATTTGCATATTTAATTTGGAACACAGTGTATAGTGATAATTTTGACTCCATGGGTGTTTTCCAGAAACAAGCTGCAGTGAATGTTGCTGAGTGAAAATTGCAAATCTGCCATTGTAGTGTTCATATATTGTAGTGACCAGTACATTATACCCAGCTCGTGCTTCTGAAGACATGGACCCCATAAATTAAGCGGGCTCTCATCGCTACAGAAATGCTAAATGTGGATGCTAACTTCGGTTTAGTCACACTGTGGGGCTCAGAAGGGAGAAAGACATTTGGATTTGGGAGAGCAGAATTTGCTTAAGCTCTTTTGGGGGGTGAGGAGCCATAGTGCTTTTCCAGAACCTTCATACTACCAGTAACGTGGAAGCCCCCTATATTTCCATTGACAGATGACAGACTTGAGTAGGGACTTGTTTTTTCATTAATGGAATTGAAACTTTATTTGGGAACATTTTACATATCATTTTGGATCACATTTATCCTGAGCTCTATGCTGAGCACTTATATCAGGGTTTTCATTTAAATCTCCAAATGATGGGATGCAGATGAAACCCAGAGGGATCCATTCACTATAATGAGGCAGCAGAGTTACTCTGGACTGTGTCTCGCCTCTGTTCAGCGGTGTCCTTCTTTTCAGAAGTGCACAAAATTGTGGCGTACCGCGCTGTTATACACGCTTAGGAAGATGGATACCGCCAGATCATTGGCCAGACGGCGTCCATGGTGCCTTCATCTGCCTCATTATAGGGAATCTTTCGCCGGAGGTTCCGTCTGAATCACGTATTTCAGAGATCTACACGGAAACCCCAGTGTAAGTGCTCAGCGTAGAGCGCAGGATAAATGTGAGCCGAGCCTTACTGCAATCTTTGGGAGGGAGAATGGATAAATCAACAGCAGGTTAAGAATTGGTTTTACTTACTTTTGCTCCGTTCCTCGTGTAGTATAAAGTGATTAGACAACTTTATTCTTCAGGTTGATGCAATTACAGCGATACCAGATTTATATACAGTACAGACCAAAAGTTTGGACACACTTTCTCATTTAAAGATTTTTCTGTATTTTCATGACTATGAAAATTGTACATTCACACTGAAGGCATCAAAACTATGAATTAACACATGTGGAATTATATACTTAACAAAAAAGTGTGAGACAACTGAAAATATGTCTTATATTCTAGGTTCTTCAAAGTAGACATCTTTCGCTTTGATGACTGCTTTGCACACTCTAGCCATGCTCTTGATGAGCTTCAAGAGGTAGTCACCGGAAATGGAGTGTGAATGTACAATTTTCAAAGTCATGAAAATACAGAAAAATGTTTAAATGAGAAGGTGTGTCCAAACTTTCGGTCTGTACTGTAGTTTTTTTATTTTTGGCCGCTGTCACACACTAAAAGACGCTTTTTTTTGCGCATCCTCATATTTTGAGAGCTATAATTTTTCCATATTTCTGCAGACAGAGTCATGTGAGGGCTTGATTTTTGGGGTAAGAGTTGACGTTTTTATTGGTACCATTTTCGGTCACATAACATTTTTTGATCGCTGTCTATTCGATTTTTGGGAGGAAGAATGAACAAAAAACAGTAAAAAAAATGTATGTTTTGGCGCATTTACACAATAAAAACTATTTTCTAGAAAAAATTTGTTTTTGCATCACTCTATTCTGAGTGATATAGCTTTTGTATTTTTCCGCTGATGGAGCTGTATGGCAGCTTCCTTTTTTTGGGGGACAAAAATAATTTTTCAGCGATACCATTTTTATTTACATTTGACTTTTTGATCGCATTTTATTCCACTTTTTGTTCAGCGGTGTGATGAAAAAGCATAGTTTTTTGACCCCTCCCCCCTTTTTTTTATTTTTTACAGTGTTCACTGAAGGGGTTAAGTAGTGGGACAGTTTTATAGGTCGAGTCGTTCCGGATGTGGCAATATCAAACATACGTACTTTATTTATTTAATTTTGTTTTTACATAAATATATGCATTTATTGGATTAATATTTTTTCTGTTCTATATTGTGTGAATACATTTTTTCATTTACCTTGTCCCAGGATGGGAAATCAACTTTCTCTGCCCTGATCGCTGATCTAATGTTCTGCATTGCGTTTGCTGAATCCTTCTAAGCTCTATGTAAAAAAAGAAAGTATATGTAGGGAGTTTGCAATGATGTAGAATTGTAGTTCTAATGATGACCCATGCAGAGAAAAGAGACTTCCTGTTTCTACATAGAGCTTAGAAGGATTCAGCTAGTCTGCTTTTAATCATGTGATGTCATAGACCTAATGGAAAAGCAGAATTAACTGGGTAGAAAGCAAAATGAGAAATTGTAAGTACAGAGTGCTGTATAAAATGATGACTGCAATATATTAAGAGGATAAAAACTTTGATAGGAGGAGGAGTGCTTATTTAAGTAATCAGAGTCTCAGATGAGAGACCACATCCACTACTTAAAAGTGGGGCTTGTTTTTTAAAAAATGAAACTGAACACAATTGAAAGTAAGATCCCTAAATATACCCCATCTCCAATCAGTTTCAGATGAATGATCCCCAATAAGCAACACTACCACTGAAAGGGAATCTGTCAGCAGGTTTTTGCTATTCAATCTGAGAACAGTATAATGCAGGTGCAGAAACCCTGATTACAGTGATGTGTCACTTATTATGCTGTGTGTTGTAGTTTCAATACAACTAGGGTTTTAGCAGCAGGAGATTATCACTGTAGAACTAGGTCTCATGTGCAGGCCAGTCAGGCTAACCTGTATAACCCAAACTCCACCACTGATCGGTAGCGTGCTGACAATGTACAGTGTACACAGGAAGATGCCAATCAGTGATGTAGGTGGGGTTATACACAGCTCAGCATTCTGAGCAGAGAACAGAGGAAACAGGGATTCTATTCAAACTGCACCAAGCAGTCCAGAACGTGACACATCGCTGGAATCAGGCTTTAGGTCCCTACATCAAGCTGCTCTCAGATTACATAGCAAAACCTGCTGACAGATTCCCTTTAAGTAATACTATGAAAGTGCTCTCTAACAGTCAAAGTATTCAATGTGTTACGCCCAATGGTAGCGCAAGTGGATTTGTGGACCCACTGTGCCACAGGATTGGGCCTGCCAAGGTAGGGGCATAGCTAAGCGGCTACCTGGTGTTCACCGGAGCCCCTGATGGTGTAGACAGGCTGGGCTGCAGGTAGCTGCCAGGTACCACTCCTAGGCAGATTCCCGTACTACAGCAGCTGACCCCAGAGGTCAGGTTGGCTGACACAGACTAGGGCTCCGTTCAAACTAATAGGTTCAGGTTCACTGCAGAACGGTTAGTGACACGGGTACTTCAGAGATGGGTTGTAGCAGTCCGGATATGTGAGATACCTGGATAGGGAAATAACTTTAACAGGGGACTTAGCAACTCACTAGTAGGGGAAACTACACACAAATGAATGCTGTTGCTTTGGCGACTCCCTAAGGGGGGGGAGTCTTATATACAGGATGACACGCCGAGGACTACGCCAAGAGGCCGGGTCGATGAGTAAGCTGGCGTCCCTGCATGGAGGGAGAAGGGGACACCATGCAGGGGCGCCGGCCATTGCACTACACAATAATAAAAGTCTGGCTGTATAAAGTTCCCAATAGGGCAAGCTAAACATATGTATATATATATATATATATATATATATATATATATATATATATATATATATATATACAGTACAGACCAAAAGTTTGGACACACCTTCTCATTTAAAGATTTTTCTGTATTTTCATGACTATGAAAATTGTACATTCACACTGAAGTCATCAAAACTATGAATTAACACATGTGGAATGCATCTCTGGGAACTCCTTCAAGATTGTTGGAAGACCATGTCCGGTGACTACCTCTTGAAGCTCATCAAGAGAATGCCAAGAATGTGCAAAGCAGTCATCAAAGCAAAAGGTGGCTACTTTGAAGAACCTAGAATATAAGACATATTTTCAGTTGTTTCACACTTTTTTGTTAAGTATATAATTCCACATGTGTTAATTCATAGTTTTGATGCCTTCAGTGTGAATGTACAATTTTCAAAGTCATGAAAATACAGAAAAATCTTTAAATGAGAAGGTGTGTCCAAACTTTTGGTCTGTACTGTATATTCATACAGCTCCTTGTGTAGCCATTTGGAGCAATATAAGTACATATAAGTATGACTAATGGCATATAACTTCTTGCCTTATGTAGGGAGAGTTGCCTGCTGCGTTACAAGTCTTGGAGCTCTTTCTAATTTCAGTTTGGTTGTAGGCAAGCGTGACTTATCGCACTTCACAACATACCTCGATCCATGCAGATTGCAATATAGTAATATAGGATTTTCGTGCTAGAATTTATCCTTGTAAATAACAGCTGAGCTCCTTCCATTATCTATGACTGCAAGGATCTTTGATGATGAATTTATAAAATTACTTAACCTATCTGATATTTTGCAAACCTCATTTACATGTTGGCAAGCAGAGAAAAAAGCAGTCGGGTGAGGTGAGTCCCTCCAAGCTGCTGAACTCTCCAAGTTCTGGGCTATAATTATTGCACTATATGGCTTTTCATTTCTAGCCTCCTTACCCTATGCAGGGAGCAAAATGATTTAATATAACTTTTTTTTCCTAATTATGTTGCATAAACTGATAAAAGAAACCAGTGAAGGTAAAGCGCATAAAGCAATGACTATTAGCTAACATTGTTTGGGGGGCTTCTAACATTTTTATGCATGATTAACAATTTCCAAATTCTAATCATTCTGCAGGAAAAGGAATGTTTACATTGGACTCTAAAAGTCATTATATACTGCTCACAGAGCATAAAAAAGCCGCCAGTACCCAAAATAAGTATGATTTGCAGTGATGCTTTCAAGGTTAAAGAGATGAATTTATGACGTTCACAGTCAGATACGAAAAGGCGAGACTGCACTACAGTGTCTCCAGGCCGTAATGTGGGATAAGACTTTCCAATCCATGGGGCTTAGCGTGTCTGGTGCATATTTGCTCAATTATTCCACTTAAACAACAAGCTATAGAACTGTATAGAATAAAACAGGAGCCTATAAGGTGGCTATTTATATTTAAGACACATCTAATATATTAAGAAACTCACTAATGTTGTAATCCTCCAAAAAAAATGCTAGGATATAAATGTTAGGCTATGAATACCTTTGATTTAAATTATTCGTCCAGTCAAATGATGTCTGGACAACAAGGCTGTAACTTACTTGCCACCAACTAATTGATTGATAATTTAGTGGTCTTTCTCATCTTCTCTAATAGCTTGATTTGTCCTGTACAACCTCTCTACTGCTATCACTAACAGTGAGAGAAAAGAGGGGGAGATGATGAGCAGAAGTGCTGTCAAATCTATATTAGAAGCAGCAGAACAGCCAGCCATATAGAGGAGTTAAACAGACTCTACAACAGCAAAATGGAACCATTAGCAGAATAGCCCAAATCCTAATACTATGGTGGGAGTGGGAGCAATTCCTTCCCACAGGCACCAAGTTAAACCAACTCCTAGCAAACATTATGTGAAAGGAGACACCGGAGTTATGATGGCTAAAACATACATATTTTATTTATTAAATACAAACGATTTCATATAGACAAACAAACATCAGCAACTGAAGGCAACAAAGTGCAGCCAAATCCCCCACAGCCCAAAGAGGACGGGACCCTAATAAGAAATATCAAAATAAGCTGCAAAAAGTGTAAATGTAAAGTGCAGCACAGGTATGGCATAGAAATGATCACCATCATATAACAAATGCCAGTATAAGTGTATCTGGAGCATCCATCAGCAATTTACATATATACAGGCTAGTTAATCCAATGACGATCTTACCAATAATGAGTGGCCGTGGGCCATCGACAGAAGAGGCAGCACAAGGGGTGCGGTGGTGGACTGCGGCCACTCATTATTGGTAAGATCATCATTGGATTAACTAGCCTGTATATATGTAAATTGCTGATGGATGCTCCAGATACACTTATACTGGCATTTGTTATATGATGGTGATCATTCCTATGCCATACCTGTGCTGCACTTTACATTTACACTTTTTGCAGCTTATTTTGATATTTCTTATTAGGGTCCCGTCCTCTTTGGGCTGTGGGGGATTTGGCTGCACTTTGTTGCGTTCAGTTGCTAGTGTTTGTTTGTGTATGTGAAATCTTTTGTATTTAATAAATAAAATATGTATGTTTTAGCCATCATCACTCCGGTGTCTCCTTTCACATAACAGCAAAATGGAAGTAAATGTTTAATGAAGACAATTTAGAAAGATGCTTAATTTTGCAGTTAGAAAGCAAATTAGTTTAATAAGATTAAAAACAGACAAAGACAGGAGAGGCATTTAAACATAACTTAATGTACTGCATTAGCAGCACCATTAATGACAAAATGAAGTTGTATTCTGGAGAGCAATATTTTTGTGAGAGCTCTGAAGAAGCTTGCTACAGATGTCACTCAAGAGCAGAGGGGAAGGGCTGCAGATGCCTTACTATAGAGAGGGGAAAGCACTTCAGCCCTCCGGACTGATGACTAGAACTCATGGGGGAGTTCAACTTTATTTTCTCATTAATACTGCTGCTAAAACAGTAGAGATTAGACAAGGTATGTCTAAACATCTTAAGTATCTAGTTGGAAGTTTCACACAGTTAAAATTGTTGACAGTTTCCTTTTCCCGTTAACATCCATGTAAAACTATCTTTTATGTACAAATAATGTAATTCAAGTGAATAAATATATATTAGGCACTAAAAGCTTCATGCAGTACTTCCACTAACTTACCTGTAGGGGTGCTACTGCGGAATGAAGAAGATGGAGTGATGGGTGGAGTGACTGGAGGGGTGAGGCTGCCACTTCCATGACGGGGCGGCGTTGACACATTTCCACGGGATACAGAGCTTGACAATGTCAGTGAGAGCTTAGGCTGAATTTTCTTTTTTAAGGTTTCTTGTTCACGTCGAGCTGCATCAGTCATGAATCTATAATAAAATAAGAAGAACATTAATCCTCCAGGGAACGAGCAGAAAATCTAGTACTGGATATATATTAGGCACAGTGGATATTCTGTATATAAGAAAAAAGTCTTCCGGATTAACTTAATAAACGACATCACGCTTTCCCCTGTACCGGACATCCGCTGCCTCGGAGTAACCCTTGACTCTGCCCTGTCCTTCAAACCACACATCCAAGCTCTTTCCACCTCTTGTCGCCTCCAGCTCAAAAAATATTTCCATAATCCGTCCTTTCCTCAACCCTCAATCTACTAAAATGCTTGCGCATGCCCTTATCATCTTCCAGCCTGGACTACTGTAACATCCTCCTCTGTGGCCTACCTGCTAACGCTCTCGCACCTCTCCAATCCGTTCTTAACTCTGCGGCCCGACTAATTCATCTCTCTCCTCGTTACTCTTCCACTTCTCCCCTCTGCAAATCTCTTCACTGGCTCCCATTTCCCCAGCGTATCAAATTCATATTAACACTGACTTACAAAGACATCCATAACCTTTCTCCTCCGTACATCTCTGAACTAATCTCCCGATATTTTCCCTCATGTAATCTCCGGTCCTCCCAAGACCTCCTTCTCTCCTCCACACTTATTTGTTCCTCACCCAATTGCCTCCAAGACTTCTCCCAAATATCCGCCATCCTCTGGAATTCTATGCCCCAACACGTCCGACTAGCCACCACACTTGGATCCTTCAGATGGAACATGAAAACCCATCTGTTCACGAAAGCCTACAGCCTGCCATGACCCCGCTGCCTCTTCAACACCACTGGAGCTGCTGCCTTACCAACACCGGACCTGCGCCTCACCAACAACTCTCCACCTACTGTCCCCTTCCCCGTTCCTGTAACATAGTTTGTAAAGCCGAATAAAGACTTGCGTCCATCAAGTTCGACCTGTTAGTTCTGTAATTGCTAAAGTTGATCCAGAGGAGGGCAAAAACCCCAAATGATCTGGCCAATCTTCACCTGAGGAAAAATTCCCTCCCGACTCTGAAACCAGCAGTCAGAATAAATTCCTGTATCAACCTACTATTTTATTTTATTTTTAAGTATATGCTGAAATCTGCCTGGTATCTAGAAATGCATCCAGTCCCCGCTTGAACTGGTGTAGTGAATCCGACATTACCGTCTCCTCACTCAGTGAATTCCATATTCTCACTGCTCTTACCATAAAGAACCCCTTCCTATGCTGGTGCTGAAACCTTTTCTCTTCCAGTCTTAGTGAGTGCCCTCTTGTTACCGTAATATCCCTCCTTTTGAACAAATCCCGGGCAAGATCTCTATACTGTCCCCTAACATATTTGTACACATTTATTATGTCCCCCCTCAACCTTCTCTTTTCCAGGCTGAATAGTTCTAGTTTTGCCAACCTCTCTGGGTATTGCAGTCCCTCCATTCCCTTTATTAATTTTGTTGCCCTCCTTTGTACCTTTTCAAGCTCATTTATATTCTTTCTATATATTGGGGCCCATTACTGAGCACAGTATTCCAAGTGTGGTCTGACCAGTGCTTTGTACAGTGGAAGAACAATGTTCTCATCCTTTGCAGCTATACCTCTTCTGATACATCCCATTACCCTGTTTGCCCTTACAGCAGCGGCCTGACTTTGGGCACTCCAATTTAGTTTGCTATCAATCAAGATGCCCAAGTCCTTCTCCATCTCTGAATTCCCCAATGATTTCCCATTCAGTGAGTACTGGTGACTTCCATTTTTTCTTCCCATATGCATGACCTTACATTTCTCCTCGTTAAACCTCATTTGCCATTTAATGCTCCACCTACCCAGCTTATCCAAATCCCTCTGTAGGTCTGCACTGTCCTCTTTTGTATTAATTGTTTTACATAACTTTGTGTCATCTGCAAATATTAATATTTTACTATTTATCCCGTTGACTATGTCGGTAATAAAGATATTAAATAACATTGGGCCTAGTACAGACCCCTGTGGTACCCCATTAGTGACGCTTACCCAATCTGAGTATATTCCATTTATAACCACCCTCTACCTTCTATCCTTTAGCCAGTTAGCTACCCACTTGCAGACATTTTCCCCCAGCCCCATCATTCTCATTTTGTATACCAACCTATTATGTGGCACGCTATCGAACACTTTTGAGAAGTCGAGATACACGACATCCACTGGTTCCCCCTGATCTACTCGAGAGCTAACCTCCTCGTAGAAGTCAATCAGGTTTGTTTGGCAGGAGCGATTCCTCATGAATCCATGTTGGTTCGGGATTAAAAGATTATTAGCATCAAGATGCTCCGTAATTGCCTCTTTAATGAAGCTTTCAAAAATTTTGCCCACAACGGACGTCAGACTCACCGGCCGATAGTTTCCGGCGTCACTTTTCGCTCCCTTTTTGAATATTGGCACTACATTCGCCTGTCGCCAATCAAGTGGTACAGACCCAGTCTCAACAGAGTCCTTAAATATAAGATATAACGGTCTGTCTATCACATTACTTAGTTCCCTTAGTACCCGTGGGTGTATGCCATCAGGTCCTGGTGATTTGTTTATTTTAATGTTACTGAGGCGTTTCTGTACCCCAGCTTGGGTTAGATTTGTCATACTTAGTGGAGGATTAAGTTTGTCACTTCTCATTTCTCCTGTTAGTTCGATTTCCTTTGTGAAAGTTGTCGAAAAAAAATTATTTAATAGATTAGCTTTATCCTCATCTTTCTCTATGATTTTGCCTTCCTCACTTTTTATCGGTCCAATATTATCCGATTTAATCCTTTTACTATTTATATACGTAAAGAACAGTTTGGGATTTGATCTACTTTCCCTAGCAATACGTTTCTCTGTTTCCTCCTTCGCTATTTTTATTTGTTTTTTGCAGGTTCTCGTTTTTTCCTTGTAACACATTAGTGCCTCCTTACTGTTTTCCTGTTTTAATCTCTTGAATGCCTCTTTTTTGCCATTTAACGCCCCTTTTACGTTCTTGTTCAACCATATTGGTTTCCTCTTATTTCTGGCCCTTTTATTCCCATACGGTATATATCTCTCGCACTGAGTATTCAGAATTCTTTTGAAGGTTTCCCATTTACTATTCGTATTCCATTGATTAAGAACTTTATCCCAGTCAATAAGTTGAAGGCTTTCTTTCAGCTGATCAAACTTCGCCCTCCTAAAGTTTAATGTTTTTGTTGTTCCCTTATTGATAACCCTACTGAAGGGCATTTTGAAGTCGATAATATTATGGTCGCTATTACCTAGGTGCCCCCCTATCTGTACCTCAGTTATTCTATCAGGCCTATTAGTCAATATTAAGTCCAACACGGCCTTCCCTCTCGTTGGTTCCTGCACTAGTTGGGAGAGATAATTATCCTTAATATTTGTCAAGAACCTTTTTCCTTTCTGAGATCTACAGGTTTCTGTTTCCCAGTCAATATCCGGGTAGTTGAAATCCCCCATTACAATCACTTCATTATGTTTTGCTACTTTGTCTATTTGTCCTAATAGCAGATTCTCATTCTCCTCTGTTATATTGGGTGGCTTATAGCAGACCCCCAGTAATATTTTATTATTATTTTTAGTTCCCTCTATCTCTACCCACATGGACTCGACCCCCTCTTCTCCCTCTCCTATATCTTCCCTTAGTCTGGGTTTTAGACATGACTTTACATATAAGCAGACTCCTCCGCCTTTCCCCTGTTTCCGGTCCCTTCTAAATAAACTATAATCTAATAAATTTACCGCCCAGTCGTAGCTATCGTCTAGCCAAGTCTCTGTTATACCTACGATGTCATACCTCTCCTCCGATATAAGCGCCTGCAGCTCATCCGCCTTATTGGTCAGGCTTCTTGCGTTGGTCAGCATGCAAGATAAAACTTTGGGGTTATTTAGCATCCTATTCTTCTCTAACGATCTAACTGTACTATCCCCACCCCCCTCTCCACCCTCATTATATTCACTTCTCCCCTTCCCCCTTGCTTGCCTCACATCCCACCTATTTCCTTGGTTCCCCCCCCCCCCGTCTCTAGTTTAAAAACTCCTCCAACCTATTAGCCATCTTCTTCCCCAGCACCGCTGCACCCTCCCCTGTAAAATGTAAGCCCACAAGGGCAGGGTCCTCTTCCCTCTGTACCAGTCTATCTTTGTTAGTTTGTTTACTGTAAGTGATATCTGTATTTTTTTATGTAACCCCTTCTCATATACAGCACCATGGAATCAATGGCGCTATATAAATAAATAAATAATAATATTAATAATAACTTAATATTGAACACCCATTATAGGTATGATATAAATTTTTGGGGCTCTTACCATACACTGCTATATTGTCCATGCATTTCCATAATTATACCTGTCCAAATTTTTTCTGTCTTTTAGACCAGTCTTTGACCATCTCGGCCGCACTTTTTCTCTCCCTTTTCTCCCTTGTTCCCACCCTTTTATCCTGCTTGTCACTTAATATACTAAAATAAAAGATTTTGTATTCTTTCTATTGATTTCTGTCTTTTTGCTCTCTATTGTGCATTGGTGGATAGTTGTTGCTTGGCCTTGTCCCATTCTTTACACTTCTACTTCCTCAGATTGATCATTCTAAGGGCTCATGCAGAGGACTTTTTTTATATTACTATCAATGGAACTGTGTCGGAGCTTGTTTTTTTGTGTAGCGTGCTGGTGATTTTATTTGTACAATTTTGAGATGCATACTATGGTTTGATTGCTTCTTATTGCGGTGACCGAAAAACTTCGATTCTGGCATTAGTTCAGGGTATGGCCCGGGCTCAGGTCCTGAACCCGCACCAAACACTGGCACCTGACATCACACGTCTCCAAAGGTTAAGAGATGACCTCTCTTGCCACCAATACATGACTCTTTTACCTGCTTTAAATGCAACGGTTCTCCTGAATCTTCAGTTGTTTTTTGTTTGTTCCTACACCTCTCTGTTCCTGCGATATGGACCTCTCTTCCCTGAATGTAAATCTAGTCTTATTAGCTAAGTGGGTGTGATCATCAATTGATCTCTACAGGAGTCTTCATAAAGACTATGCCCAGTTGGATAAAAAAAAACTAGATTTCTAAACAGAAAGAATGGATCACATCTCAGGAATGGAGAGTCGCAGGAACAGAAAATAAACAGTGCCAGATTCAGGAGAACAGAGGCACTTACACAAGGTAAAGAAAATGCATGCTTATGGCAAACAACAGGTCTTTTTAAATGAATACTAGAAAATATGCTAGACCTGATACAATGAGCACAATGCTAACCTGAATATCTGATCAGGACTCTGTGGCCTTTAAACCTTTTCACTGATTCAATATTAGTGCATACCATCAACAGAAATCTATGTGCATCCATAGTAAAATCTTTGGTGCCGCAGTCTTCTTTAGGAAATAGCAAGCAGAGGACATCACTAAAGACATCACCACGCAACTATAAGACTGCAGTGATAGTCTTTTATGTTCGTTTCAGAAGTCAGTTGAAACTGTCAGATCTGATTGGGACTATGGGGGTTTTATTGGGTTTGGAAAGCAAATTAATAAGGCTTTTGTTCTGCAGGACTGAGTATCACAATGGGTAAAGTATGGCTGGAAACACTGAAAACATTAAGGGAAAATAATGGAAAATATCTTTAATCCCATTAGGTCAAGTGGAAATTTTTAATAAAACTTGGATTTTATGACTGAATAGATAATATGTTGTGTCTTTCCAAAGCCAAATGCGTTATAAAAAGAAACATATTTGTTAAGTGTCTATTAAGACTGTGCCAAACCCGGTGTCTGAAACAGATCCAATAATACCACAATTATAATCAGTTTGCCAATTCTGAACAGAGGCACGTAATTCACCATTTATCATATTAAGAAGTATAATGATCTGTCACTACCCTGTCACCACAACGTGTAGATGACACTGTACGAACACATGTCGCAGAAATGTCATAAATGGCGCTATAATAATAATAAATAATAATAATAATTCCCAGTCATTAGTACAGTGTCCATTTTAGGACATGATCAGATATCAAAATCAAACATCAGAATGATGTCAGTTTGAGGCTAAATACCCTGTCTGAGAACTGATTTTGATAAGTGATTCTGACAAGTGATTCTGACGAGTGATTCTGACAAGTGATTCTGACAAGTAATTTTGACGAGTGATTCTGACAAGTGATTCAGACAAGTGATTTTGATGAGTGATTCTGACAAGTGATTTTGATGAGTGATTCTGACAAGTGATTTTGATGAGTGATTCTGACAAGTGATTTTGATGAGTGATTCTGACAAGTGATTTTGATGAGTGATTTTGACGAGTGATTCTGACAAGTGATTTTGATGAGTGATTTTGACAAGTGATTTTGATGAGTGATTCTGACAAGTGATTTTGACGAGTGATTCTGACAAGTGATTCAGACAAGTGATTTTGATGAGCGATTTTGACAAGTGATTTTGATGAGTGATTCTAATGAGTGATTTTGATAAGTGATTCTGACAAGTGATTTTGATGAGTGATTCTGACAAGCGATTCTAACAAGTGATTTTGACAAGTGACTTTGACAACTTTAATAATAATAAAAAAAAAGTACCTCTTCACTGATGGGACTTGGACCCAAAATTTTGTGTCCCAAAGCCAGTGCACTAACCACCGAGCTATAAACTCAGTTGTAAAAGCCTAGGAGTTCTATTTGGTTATATGATTTTCAGTGCAAACTTGTCTAAAACTCACAGGGACTTATGCACAAACTGCAAGCAAGCCAAATTCAAATGATGTTTGATTTTGATGTGTGAGTCTGATGTGTGACTTTCTTCAAACATCAGAATCAGAATCACAATGACTTTTAGTCACCGTGAATATTTTCATGGTTAATCTCATAAGACAAGAAAAGCTATCACTTACTATCACTTGACTGGATAGCGTAATGGTAAGGCATCAGCCTCTGAAACTTCAGTGTTAAGCGTTCTAATCCTGATAGGAATAAAAAATTTTTTAAAATTATGCCTATTTAGCATAGGCATAAAACTGTTCAACATCCTGGTTCTTTCTTTCAGTCTGTCCAATAGACTCAGGATAATAACCAGATGAAAATGACAAATGGACTCCCAACCTGTCACAAAAAGCACGCCAAAAGCGAGCCACAAACTGAGGTCCTCTATGAGAAACAATATCCGTGGGAACGCCATGGAGCTTGACAATCTCCTTAACAAACGCCTTGGCAAGTGTCTTGGCGCAGGGCAACTTAATGAATGGAACCAAATGACGCGTCTTACTAAAACGGTCCACAACCACCCAGATGACAGTAAAACCCTCGGACACAGGAAGATCAGTAATAAAATCCATAGTGAGATGCGTCCAAGGCGCACTAGGAACCTCCAGAGGGCAAAGCAACCCCCCAGCAGGAGTATGTGAAGCCTTTGACCTAGCGCACACAGTACACTGACGCACCCACTTGATGACTTCCTTCTGCCATCCAGGCCACCAAAAACTGCGACTGATCAGTCTCTTAGTCTCCGAAATTCCTGGATGACCTGCCAACAGAGACTCATGACACTCCACAAACAAATCTCTCCTAAAGGCTCTAGGCACGAACAACCTCCCATGGGGAGTGTTAGATGGAGCATCATATTGAGCTTTCAGAATCCCATTCTCCAAAACGGAGTCCAAAGCCGCCACCACAACTCCTTTCTGTAAAATGCTCTCCTTCTCCTCGGCACCGACCATAGGAGAGAAGCTGCGAGATAAAGCATCGGCTTTAACATTCTTAGTACCAGGGATATAGGTAACAGAAAAATGAAACAGAGAAAAAAAAAGTGCCCACCTAGCTTGACGGGCATTCAAGCGCTTGGCAGCATCCAGATAGATCAAATTCTTATGATCTGTGAAAACCTGAATAGGAAATCTAGCGCCTTCCAAAAAATGACGCCAATGTTCAAACGCGAGTTTAATAGCCAGCAACTCCCGATTTCCAACATCATAATTCAGTTCGGTTTCCGAAATTTTTTTCGAAAAGAAGGCACTAGCATGTACTCAATCCTTGTTCTCCTGAGACAAAACTGCTCCAACCCCCACCGATGAAGCATCGACCTCGACCAAAAAAGGCTTGGTCTCATCAGGTTGCATAAGGATAGGGGCAGAACTGAACCTCTCTTTGAGATACTCAAACGCTTCAATGGCCTCAGTAGTGCACTGGACCGTATTCGCACCTTTCCTGGTGAGATCGGTTAGAGGTTTAACAATTACAGAAAAATTCTTAATGAATTTCCTGTAATAATTGGCAAAACCCAAAACTCTCTGTATAGATTTCAAACCAATAGGCCTAGGCCATTCCTGCACAGCCTGAACCTTCACAGGGTCCATTTCAAAGCCCTCGCTGGAGACAATGTAGCCCAATAAACTAATTTTCTGCACAGCGAACTCACATTTCTGCAGCTTAGCAAATAGTGAATTATCACTCAATAACAGAAAAACTTCACGTACACTCTGCCAATGGGACTCCACATCTGGTGAATAAATCAAAATGTCATCCAAATACACAACCACATTCTTACCAATCAGAGGTCTCAGGACGTCATTAATAAGGTTCTGAAAAAATGCAGGTGCATTGGTAAGACCAAAAGGCATCACCAGATTCTCAAAATGACCTACCGGAGTGTTAAAAGCAGTTTTCCATTCATCACCCTCCTTCACACGTAACAAATTGTATGCCCCCCGGAGATCAATTTTGGAGAACCACTTGGCGCCCACTAATTGGTTAAACAAGTCAGGAATTAACGGTAATGGGTAGGAATTACGTACGGTAATCTTATTAATTTCACGAAAATCCAGACATGGACGTAAACCGCCGTCCTTTTTTTTAACAAAGAAGAATCCAACTGCCACAGGCAACTTAGAAGGTCTAATGTGACCAGCAGCCAGGCTAGTCTGTATGTACTCCTCCAAGGCCTTTCTTTCAGGGATAGTCAGATTAAACAAGCAACTTTTGGGAAGAGTAGCTCCAGGAACAAACTCAATGGCGCAATCATAATCCCTATGACAGGAGTCTTTACCTCATTGAGCCTACACCTCAGTCTCCTGTCTATGCGAACAGCTAACTGCGTAGCTTCCTGCAGAGTCTCAGGTGCAGGGAATGCAATTAGCAAATCCTTAACCCTTTCACTCAGACCAGCAAGAAATAAACATCTCAGCGCCGAATCATTCCAATTAACTTCTGAAGCCCACCTTCTAAAGTGTGTGCAATAATTTTCAACATCATCAGACCCCTGATTCAAACGTCTAAGTTCTGATTCAGCAGATGAGATTCGATCAGGATTGTCATATAATAGCCCCATAGCAGAAAAAAATTCTTCAACAGAACTTAAACACGGATCATTGGGCAGGAGAGAAAAGGCCCAACCCTGTGGTTCTTTGCGCAAAAGTAACATAATAAAACCAATGCGCTGTGATTCATTCCCAGAGGATCTTGGTCTCAAATGAAAATATAACAAACAAGCATTTTTAAAGGAAAAAAAATCTTGCTGTTTACCATAAAAAACATCAGGCAGTCCTACCTTCGGTTCCACAAAATGCGCTCCAGGACAGCTACTCACGTATTGCTGAAGCTCGGCCACCTCCAGAGACAATCCCTGCAGGCGTTGAGCCAACTCCTGGACGGAAACCATACTGATCCCCGAATTTCTTTCCTTTTAGTTTTTTTTTGGGCTGGACTTACTGTTATGATCTGCAACAAGAACGAAGGAAAGATAGGGGAAAGCTGTCCCTAAAATAAGACTAAGCTGAATCCCTACAATGTAGCGGGCTGCCTGTTCCTTGTGAACAGACCCGCCTTTGTCCTCGGCTAGTCTGAACGGAGACCTATAGAAATAAGGGAGGGGTCCCTAAAAGTACTAAGGACTGGGACAAAAAAGGGACACCTCCTAACAGAAGTTGCTGCAGAACACAAAAGATAAACTGACAAAAAGTACTAGAGGTCCCAGAGGACCAAGCGAACTAGAGAGAGATAGGCACCGAAGCACCTGGCTAGAGAGACAGTCAAACACTGAAGTCCAGCCAGGCCAGAAGGGAATATATAGGCAGAATGTCACGTGACCGCAAAACACAAGATAGAAAAAACTAACAGGAGGGTTCTAACATTAACAACTCATTTACATATAAGTAAAATGTGGATTTCTTTGGAATAAGTCATCAGATCGCAGGTATCAAGGTATCATTTTATTCATCGTTCTATTACCTATATGCCCATATAGAAATCTTAGGAAAATCCTACTGACAGGTTCCATTTAAACATGATGCTTAGTATAAGGCATGCCTGATATTTAATACTTTCAAAGGAAATGGACACGTTCATTACTTAAAAAAAATATTTTTTTTAGTAGGGTTTGATTTATATTTTTGGACAGCCGTTATGTTTCACAGTACATAGCAGATTGCAGGATGAGTTACCAGTATTGTTGAGCGATACCTTCCGATATCATGAAATATCGGATCGGATTGGATCGGGCCGATACCCAAAAAGTATCGGACATCGCCGATTCCGATACCGGAAACCAATGCAAGTCAATGGGACACAAATATCGGAATGAAAATAAACCCTTTCTTTCCCTGTAGGTTAATTCTACATGAAGGAAAACAACTAACAATAATGTAGAATGTATTGGGGGAGGTGGTTGCCCAAATCGATGGGAACAGTGCTCACAGTGAAACATGATAAGTCGGCAATTCAGCAGCGGCATACACCGGTACCCGACAATTTATAACAGAAAGAATAGAGCTTCACACATAGATTAGATAGATAGAAACATGTCAGTCACATATATATGAAGTACAGTGACAGTGTTGCTTACTGTACTTGTCATTTAGTGTAAAGGATTTATTAAAAAAAATATTAGTGTTTTCATGCACCGTCTCTTTAAAAAAGCCGGCCGGCAATTCAGCATCTGTACCCGACAATTTATAACAGAAAGATAGAGCATCACACATAGATTAGATAGATAGAAACATGTCAGTCACATATATATGAAGTACAGTGACAGTGTTGATTACTGTACTTGTCATTTAGTGTTAAAATAAAGGATTTATTAAAAAAAAAAATTGGCGTGGGGATCCCCGTAATTTTAGTCTCTAGCGGAGGTTAAGCAGACAGCTGGGGCAGATGTTTGAAGCCTGGGAAGGGGGTAATACCCACGGAGCTCCCCAGGCTACTAATATCAGCCCCCAGCTGAATACCTAGCCTTTACTAGCTATTAAAATGGGGGGGACCCCCCAAAAAATGACGTGGGGTCCCCCCTATTTTAATAGCTAGCAAAGGCTAGGCAGACAGTTGGGGGCTGATATTAATAGCCCAAGAAGGGTGCCATGAATATTGGCCCCCTCCCAGGCTAGAAACACCAGCCGTCAGCCGCCCCAGAAATGGCGCATCCATAGGATGCGCCAATTCTGGCGCTTAGCCTCACTCTTCCACGCTGCCCTGGTGCGGTGGCAGGGGGTAATAGTGGTGGGGTTCATGTCAGCGCCAGCTGCCATGAAGCCCAGGTTAGTAATGATGGGTGTCTATAAGACACCCCCATTACTAACCTACAAAGTGTTAAAAAGAAAACACACACTACACCCAGAAAAAAATAATTTATTTGAAATAAAACACACCATTTTATTTAATTCTTAGTTTACTAAAAAAAAAACAGTTACCTGTCCACGTTCCTGCGCTGATCTCCCATGCACAGCTGTCACATCTGGAGATGGTGACAGCTGTGCATGGCTGCTGTAAGCTCACGCTGCCGGGAACACGTCCGCTCCCGGCAGCGGGAGCCACTGACTGAGGTCACCGGAGTGCATTCAGTCAGCGCAGCTCTGGAGACCTCCTTTACGGCACTGCTGTACCGTGGGAATTTCTCACGGTACAGCAGGGCCGTAAAGGAGCTCACCGGAGCAGCGCTGCCTGAACTCCGGCGAACCCGCTTATGCAATGACGGGGCTGCTCTACGGCCCCATCATTCTAGCGGCGGCAGCGGTTCAGAGCGGTCACATTCTATGTGGCTGCTCTAAACTGGTGATCATCGTGGGACACTCGTGGACTACTACGGAGGGGTAAGGATAAGGTTGTGGTTTATTATTTTACATTTTATTACAGGAGATCGATGGTTTCGGGGAATTAGGTGTCTAGGTGAGTATAGGTGTAGTTTTTTATTTTTTACTTTATTTTAGGTGGCGATCGGCGGGGACAGGTAATGTATAAACTAATTTATTGTAGGTAACCACTGGCCACCAATGACATGTATTTAAAATTTATTGGGGACCAAAAAAACGTGTATAGGGGCAAAAATAGCACATGGGGCAGTTTAAATAGCAGGATCAGGCTGATGGGAACTACTGCTCCCATCGAGCTGATCCTGCTAGCACGAGTGGACAGGGGACAGACATAGGCCGATGGGAGTAGTAGTGTCACATCGGCCTATGTCTGCTGCACGCACACACTCGCAGACATCGCACAGACACCGAGCACACCCCCACAGACATCGCACAGACATCCCGCACACACCCGCAGACATCGCACAGACACCCTGCACACACACTAATCATGACGGGCTGATCGTCTGGGAGGTGAGGCTGACCTGTGCGGCCGTGGGAAAGTTCATGTGAGTTCATGCAATGCAGTCGAGCATGAACTCACATGAACCCTCTGAGGGCACCACGGCTACTTCAAATGAACAGCTGATCGGCATCACCTGATACCTCAGTTGAAGTCTTTTCACTGCCGGCTTCCCCGCCCGGGTCCTTCGCTCCAAGTTCCTTGGTGCTGTGCTCCCCGCCCGGTCCTAACTTACGATCGGGATGTGAGGTGGCGGGGGGAGCGCAGGATCGGGGTGGAAGGCTGCGGGGAAGCAGTATGGGGCTGTGTGATTCTTTAAAAGCCGGCGGCTTTTTACCGCTCGCCGGCTTTTAAACAATCAGGAGAATTCTGTCAAGCTGGGATAGCATTCTGATGACAGGCTGGATCGCAGCTGAGCGCTGCCATCCAGCTTGTCATCCTTCAGAGACACTGCAGAGCGCAGGCATTATGGGAACTTCCGATTCCGGTATTCGATATTGTAAAAGTATCGGAATTAAGTATCGGAATTCCGATACCGCGAATATCGGCAGATACCCGATATTTCAGTATCGGAATGCTCAACACTAGTTACCAGTAAATCTATATGTGAGCAGGATTTGTAAGATTTATCTTTTGTACTTTGAACGCTCTTCTAAGTCAGTTTTAGATATGCATATTATGGGTGCCTTTGTGTGCCCATATCACAGATGCAAGTCCTAGCTCAACTGTGGGTCTAAAGACCCAAACAGACAGTTTCATAAGCTATTGAACATTAATGCAGCCATGAATCACATGAATTACAGTGAAGTGTAGTGGCTGTAGAAGTTAATTTAACATTTGTAACAAAACAGTATTGCAAAAAGTCTTTTTAACCAAAATCCATACATTTAAAGATGACCTTCCACCAAATTTTACATGTTGAACTGGACATACAATGTATTAGTGTGCTGCAGAGTGAAATAAACCTTTTTTTATTATGTTGGCACTACCAGAGAGATTTCACTGGGGGCGTGTACTTCATCCTCTTCCTAATGCTGACCAATCATAAGTAGGCAGACACACACTGGGAAAAAAAGAACACACCCCCACCATAGCTTAGATCAGGCATGTATTGACAAGCAGTCGGCTCTCAATGCAGAAAGATGACATCGCTGGAGCATAGCAAACCTGAGTGTGATTAACAGACAGCTTTTAGCTTTCATTTCTAGCAGTCGTTTTGGGGGAAGGGGCAGTACTGCTGAAGTTGAGTCTCATTTCAGAGATGAGAGCTCAAAAATCTGTCAGTTAATCACACTCAGGTCTGCTGTGCTCCAGCACATCATCACTCTACAGTGAAAAGAGCAAACTGTTTGTCAAGGCTATTGTGAGGGGCGTGTTCTTCTTTCCCCAGGGGTATGTTGCTGCCTGCTTATGATTGGTCTGCATCAGAAAGAGGAAGAAATACATGCCCCCAGTGAAATCTCTCTGGTAATGTCACGAGTGTGTCAGAGGTGATAGACAGTCACCCTGCAATGGTTTGCAGGAGATCTCCACATTTGGCAATGCAGACAGTTGCCTAGGTAGGAGGCTGTGTTTAGGACCCAGCGACGACCTCCCTTTAGTCTGGGTGAATATATACCTGGTGTGTCTAGGTGGGCGTCGCCGGTTATACTCATTTCTACTTGGAACTTCGCTGAAGCAGCATCACGTCCTCTCTGGAGTCTTGAAGCCGTGTGCCTTGTTGGAGTTCTCCTAAAGCTGAGTTGTTGTTCCCCTGTGTTCTCTTCCCCTTTTGTCTTTAAAGTGCTAGTGGAGGTTGACTAGTGCTCATCTCCTTCGTCATCAAAGCTATAGCCTTACGCCAAGGATAGTAGGGCGAGGCACGTGATCGGCGACAGCTGCGGGGGCTGTATAGGGACGTTAGGGGGAGACAGAGTGACGCTGGTCCAGATTAGGAGGTCACCTCTTCCCCTTTTCCCTAGTGTCTGGGCTCCCTTTCCCGTTCCCCTCTGTGTTGCACTCACACCTGGCGTGACATTATAACCGGCCGAGCACGTTTTGGGAAAAAAAAAAAAACGACACAAGATTGACATTTTGTTTTGTTTTTTCTTTTTGTGTTTTTGGGCATGCACCTTTTTTTCCTTACTCCCTTTAGTATGGGATCAGTTGCAGAGCTTGCAGAGCAGTTCCACTGTCTGTCTCTGGAGGTGAATGACCTCCGCTGTGAGGTTCAGCAATGGTTACAGGCCGCCAATGTGGGGATCTCTGCAGGTAGGCCTGTCCAGCCTGAACCCAAGGTTGCCCTCCCGGACAGGTTTTCAGGAGGCAGGGACAAGTTTTTTGTGTTTAAGGAGGCATGCAAATTGTACTCCAAACTTCATCCCTACTCCTCCGGTAATGAGGAGCAACGGGTTGGTATTGTGATCTCTCTACTGCAGGGCGATCCTCAGTCATGGGCGTTTTCGTTACCGCAGGACTCAGCTTGTCTCCAGTCTGTGGAGGTTTTTTCTGGAGCTCTTGTCCTCATCTATGATGACCCTGACCGAGTCGCCTTGGCTGAGTCTAAGCTACGTCGCCTTCAGCAGGGGATTTGGTCAGTGGAAACGTACAGCTCAGAATTCCGCAGATGGGCAACAGATTCCAAATGGAATGACTCAGCCCTTAAAAGTCAATTTTGTGAGGGGCTTACTGAAAGGATGAAAGATGCCTTGGCTGTATATGATACTCCTCAGTCCTTGGAGGCTGCCATGTCTTTGGCCATACGTTTGGATAGGCGCCTTTGGGATAGACGGGTGCAACCTTCTTCTCCGGGGCCTTCTTGTTGGGGTTGTGTACCTTTGCCAAGGGAGCGGTCTGGGGGTGAACTAGTACTGGGGGAAGTGGAGGAACCTATGCAGTTAGGGGGTGTCTCTACATCATACATCTCCCCGGAGATTCACAAGAAAAGAGGCGTATGGTTTTTTTGTGGGAAAAAGGGACACTTTGCTGGGACCTGTCCTTCAATTTCTAAACAAAAGGAGACTCGTTTAACTCTCGGTAGTCTGGAGTTGAATAAACAAGGGGTGCATTTGTGGCCAAACTGCAGTTTCCGCTTTGTCCTGACAGCAGAGGTGGTGCTAGAGATCAAAACAAAAAAAATGTCTGTGTTTGTTGACAGTGGAGCCGGGATCAGTATGGTTGATGCTGAGTTTGTGAAAACTCATGGTCTTGCTTGCTGTGCTTTAGCTGAACCTATTCCCATCTTTGCCATTGACTCGGCCCCACTTGCACAGAGAGCATTTACTTAGATTGTACATAATGTAAAACTGAGGGTGCGTCAGTTCATTGTGAAATCATTCCTTGCTATGTTTTGGAAAATCTCCCTACTCCGATTGTTTTAGGTATACCCTGGCTTGTTAAACATAATCCGCTGGTAGATTGGCAAACTGGGGAGATTACTGAATGGGGAGATTACTGCTATGAGAACTGTCTGAATGTTTCTATTGCTGCTGTCTCTACGGGCATACTGCCTGCTTTTCTGTCTGGTTTTGAGGAAGTTTTTTCTGAAAAAGGGTGTCAGGATTTGCCTCCTCATCATGCTTATGACTGTCCTATTAACCTGACCCCCGGAGCTAAATTACCAAAGTCCAGACTATATAATCTTTCTGGCCCTGAGAGACAAGCCATGAAGGTTTTCATGGCAGAAAGTCTCGAGAAGGGACATATCAGACCCTCATCTTCGCCCGTGGCGGCAGGGTTCTTCTTTGTGAAGAAAAAAGATGGCGGTCTACGTCCCTGTTTAGATTTCCAGGAATTAGATCAAATTACCATCCAGGATCCATACCCTCTTCCTCTGATTCCTGATTTGTTCAGCCAGGTTGTGGGAGCTAAGGTATTCTCCAAGTTGGATTTAAGGGGAGCCTACAATCTGGTTACAATCAGAGAGGGGGATGAATGGAAGACAGCGTTCAATACCCCGGAAGGTCATTTCGAGAGTCTGGTTATGCCTTTTGGTTTGACCAATGCACCTGCGGTATTCCAGCATTTCATAAATTATATTTTTCATCATTTGGTGGTGAAGTTTTGTTGTGGTCTATCTGGACGACATTTTGGTCTATTCACCTGATTTTGAGACCCATCAGGGGCATGTTAAGCAGGTACTCCAGATATTAAGGGATAACAAACTTTATGCCAAACTAGAAAAATGTGTTTTTGTTGTTCAGGAAGTGCAGTTTCTGGGGTACTTGTTGTCATCTTCAGGTTTTTGGATGGATCCGGAGAAGATCCGTGCAGTCCTTGACTGGGAACGTCCCGAGAACCTGAAAGCCCTACAACGTTTTCTGGGCTTTACTAATTTTTACAGGAAATTCATCCAAAATTACTCGGTGGTAGTGAAACCCCTTACTGACATGACTAAGAAGGGGTCTGATTTTTCCAACTGGTCGGAGGCTTCCCTCCCGGTTTTTTCTTCCTTAAAGAATCATTTTGCCAATGCACCTATTCTCAGTCAACCCGATGTTTCTCAACTCTTTATTGTGGAGGTCGATGCTTCGGATGTCGGGGTTGGGGCTGTGTTGTCTCAGGGTTCATCCCCTGGTAAATGGCGTCCATGCGCCTTCTTTTCTAAAAAACTGTCTTCGGCTGAGAGAAATTAAGACGTGGGTAATAGGGAACTTTTGGCGATCAAATTGGCGTTTGAGGAATGGCGACACTGGTTGGAGGGGGCTGTCCATCCTATTACTTTTATTACTGACCATAAGAGCCTGTCATATCTCCAGTCAGCTAAACATCTCAACCCTAGGCAAGCCAGATGGTCCCTGTTTTTTTACTAGGTTCAGTTTTGTTGTCACTTTTCGTCCAGGGGTCAAAAACGTCAAGGCTGATGCTTTGTCCCTGAGCTTCCCTGGTGGTGGTGACCATGAGAACCCTGCCTCAATATTACAGAAAGGGGTAGTTATTTCGGCTCTTTTTCCTGAACTGGAGGGTTAGGTGCTGGAGGCTCAGGGGGATGCCCCTGCCTCCTGCCCTTCAGGAAAGTTATTTGTACCACATGATCTGCGCCGTAAAGTAATTAAGGAACATCATAACTCTGTGCTTGCTGGGCATCCAGGTGGTAAGGCAACCGCGGACCTTCACTCTCATCGTTTTTGGTGGCCGGGGTTGCATTGGGATGTAATTGAACACGTAGCTGCTTGTAGTATTTGTGCGCGTTCTAAGGTTTCGCACACCCGTCCGTCTGGTTCTCTTCTTCCGCTACCTATCCCTAGCAGGCCATGGACACACTTGTCCATGGATTTTATTACTGATCTGCCAGTTTCTGCAGGCAAAACGGTAGTTTTGGTAGTAGTAGATAGGTTCAGTAAAATGGTTCACTTCGTCGCTTTACCTGCACTTCCCAATGCTAAGACACTTGCTCGGGTGTTCATAAATGAGATTGTGAAGCTTCACGGGGTTCTCTCCAATGTGGTGTCTGATCGGGGGAGCCAGTTTGTTTCCAAGTTCATGAAGGTATTCTCTTCTCGACTTGGGGTGCAGCTGTCCTTTTCCTCTGCCTTCCACCCTCAGTCGAATGGTCAGACCGAGCGGGTCAATCAGAACTTGGAGACATACCTCAGGTGTTTCGTCTCCGAAAATCAGAAGGATTGGGCATCCTACTTACCGCTGGCAGAATTTGTCATCAATAATCATCGTCAAGAATCCACTGGCAGGTCACTGTTTTTCGGCGCAAACGGTTATCATCCACAGTTTGGTACTTTCAGTGGGGGAGGAGCTTCAGGAGTTCCTGAAGAGGAACGGTTTGCTTCATCGCTCTCCTTCGGCGTGGCAGGGTGTTCTGTGTAATTTGAAGGCCATGGGTGACAGGTATAAACGTATGGCTGGCAGAAAACGCTTGCCAGGTCCGGACCTGAATGTGAATGACTTTGTGTGGTTGTCTACAAAGAATATAAGATTTAAAGTTCCTTCTTGGAAGCTGGGACCTAGGTTTATTGGTCCCTACAAAATTACGACCGTCATTAACCCAGCAGCGTTTCGTCTTGAACTTCCTCGGGCCCTTAAGGTTCACAATGTGTTCCACAGGTCCTTACTCAATGTAGCGCCGGCGTCCCTGCCCTCTGCTAGGCAGGGACGCTGTTCCCCTCACCTCTCTGCTCCGTGCCCGGCGTCCTCCTCCCGCTCTGCTGGCAGCGCGCGCTCCTTCCCAGCCACTGTGCTTAGGGCGCGCGCGCTCTCCCTCCCTCTTAAAGGGGCCGCGCGCGCCGTCCTAAGGAGTCCCCGGCCAATGGCCGGAGGACTTCACCATATATAAGGCACCTCCTCCAAAATGGAGGTGCCCGAGCAATGTTGTTGCACTGTTCACTACTCTGCTTCAGCCCTCAGGTCCCGATGCCAGTTACCTGCCAGATACCTGCCAGCTTGCTGTCTTATTCCTGCCTGATATTCTGCTACCTGCCTGCTAGCCTGAGGTCCGACGGTCTGCCTTACTACTCCTGTCAGTCTGTCTAAGGACCAGCTTGCCCGCTCACCTGGGAGCGCACATCAACTACCTGCCTGCTTGCCTGAGGTCCGACGGTCTGCCTTCCAACTCTTGTCAGTCTGTCTATGGACCAGCTTGCCCGCTCACCTGGGAGCACACATCTGCTACCTGCCTGCTAGCCTACCTGGAGGCTCTGCCGTCACGTGCTGTGACCACCTGCCTGTCCAGTGACTCCTGCCCGCTCACCTGGGAGCGCTCATCTGCTGCCTGTCTGCTAGCCTACCTGGAGGCTCTGCCGTCACGTGCTGTGACCACCCGCCTGTCCAGAGACTTCTGCCCGCTCACCTGGGAGCGCTCATCTGCCGCCTGTCTGTTGGTCTTCCTGGAGGCTCCGCCGTCACATGCTGTGACCACCCGTTTATCCAGAGACTCTCGCCTGCTCACCTGGGAGCTCACGTCTACCATCAGCCGCCACAGGTCGTACCAACCCTTTACCCAGAGACTGCCCCGGTCACTTGCCGTGACCATCTGCCCGTTCACCCAGAGACTGCCCCGGTCACTTGCCGTGACCATCTGCCCGTTCACCCAGAGACTGCCCCGGTCACTTGCCGTGACCATCTGCCCGTTCATCCAGAGACTGCCCCGGTCACTTGCCGTGACCTCCTGCCCGTTCTTCTAGAGACTGTCCCGGTCACCTGCTGTGACTGCCTGCCTGGTCGCCACCCGCTCCCTTACAAGGACCGCCCCCTTGTATAGTAGCTCAGAGGTTCCGCCTCCCAGACCCGTTACAGTTTGCTCGGGCCATGGAACCCGGTGGCACCCAAGCTCCCTCGCTCTCGGACCTGTGTCATGAACTGTCCCGTCAGAGGTCCCAACAGGAGTCCATCCTGGGTCACCTGCGGAATGTCAATTCTCGCCTGGACACTCTGACTGCTCCGCCAGCAACCTCCGCCAGTGCCATGACTCGCAATCCGGCAGCTCCGCTGTCCACTAATACCATGGTATCCTACCCCGGCTTTCTGCACCTCCTCGCTTCGGAGGCGACTCCGCCCAGGCTCGGGGCTTCATAAATCAGTGCACCCTGCACTTTGAACTCCTGTCCCACCAGTTTAACTCCGACCGGGCCAAAATTGCCTTCATCATGTCCCATCTCACCGGGGAGGCCCTGGCCTGGCTAAATCCTCTATGGGAGAGAGGAGACCCCCTGGTGTCCGACTTGCCTGCCTTTCTCATGGCTTTCCGGAAAGTCTTCGACGAACCCGGACGGAAGACCTCATCCGCATCATCACTGCTACGCCTCCGTCAGGGAAGTCTCACCGTGGGCCAATATGCCATACGGTTCCGTACCCTTGCCTCGGAGCTGGCCTGGGATAACGACGCTCTGGTATCCGTCTTCTGGGAGGGTCTGTCCGGCCGTATTAAAGATGAACTTGCCGGTCGGGACATTCCTACCACTCTCGATGACCTAATAACTCTTGCCACCCGGATTGACCTACGGTTCCAGGAGCGTGCCAAAGAGGTCACCCGTGAGAGGAGGTTTCCACGTCTAGCTCCTACTTTTCAGAAATCAGTCTCTCCCCAGGTACACTCTCCTGAGCCTATGCAGGTCGACCAGACCAAGATGGTCAAAACCCGTCAGGACTTACGCCGTGCCGAGGGGAGCTGCTTCTACTGTGGCAGTAAGGAGCACCGGATCCGTGCCTGCCCGGAGAGGTCGGGAAACGCCTGTGTCTAGGTTCGCTCAGAGAGGTCGACCTAGACAAGAATAAATCCTCTCCATCTCTGCTGCTGTCAGTCTCAATCGTCTGCGGGGAGAACCGTTATTTCGAACTAGCCCAACTTGACTCTGGAGCAGCCGGGAATCTTATTTCACAGTCCCTGGTAGAGAAATACCGCATCCCCACCAAACCTCTGGCTGTACCCTTGTCTGTTGCTGCCGTGGATGGGGGTCTCTTACCACGCCCCATCCAACTCATCACCGAATCCATTACTCTGCAGGTGGGAATGCTGCATTCTGAGAGTATCTCCTTTCATGTTCTGCCTGGACTCTCTCACGCCCTCTTGCTAGGTCTACCTTGGCTCCAGAGACATGCACCCGTGCTTGACTGGCAGACCGGAGAAGTCCTTCGCTGGGGACAGGACTGCCATAAGACCTGTCTGGTTCCCGTCCATCCCGTCCGTCCTTCTCCTACCCCAGCTAATCTACCTGGACTTCCGATTCCTTATTGGTCTTATGCTGATGTCTTTAATAAAAAGGAGGCAGAGACACTACCCCCTCATAGACCATACGACTGCCCTATCGACCCGTTACCTGGTACTACTCCTCCCCGTGGGCGTATTTATCCATTATCCGCTGCTGAGACCCAGTCGATGTCCGAATATATTGAGGAGAATCTGGCCAGGGGATTCATCCGGAAATCTACCTCCCCGGCGGGAGCAGGCTTCTTTTTCGTCAAAAAGAAGGACGGCTCTCTCCGTCCCTGTATAGACTATAGAGGCCTTAACCAGATCACGGTGAAGAATAAGTACCCCCTTCCGCTCATTCCGGAGTTATTTGATCGTCTGAGGGGGGCTAGAATCTTCACCAAACTGGACCTCCGTGGGGCGTACAACCTGGTTCGTATCCGTCAGGGGGATGAATGGAAGACGGCATTCAACACCCGGGACGGCCACTATGAATATCTGGTAATGCCCTTTGGTCTCTGTAACGCTCCTGCCGTCTTTCAAGAGTTGGTCAATGACATTTTCCGGGACCTTCTCTACTCCTGCGTAGTGGTGTACCTGGACGACATCTTGGTCTTCTCTCCGGATCTCCAGACTCACCGGAGGGACGTTCGTCAGGTCCTGCTCAGGCTCAGGCAGAATCACCTCTTCGCTAAATACGAGAAGTGCCTCTTTGAGCAGACCTCGCTTCCGTTTTTGGGCTACATTATTTCTCAGACCGGCCTACGAATGGATCCAGAGAAACTGTCTGCCATCGAGAAATGGCCTCGACCGGAGGGGTTGAAGGCCATTCAGCGGTTCCTGGGCTTCGCCAACTACTACCGCCTCTTCATACCGCACTTCTCTTCCAGGACTGCCACAATTTCCGCGCTCACCCGTAAGGGTACTAATCCCAAAGAGTGGCCGCCCGAAGCAGAGGAGGCCTTTCTTTCCTTAAAACAGGCCTTCTCTTCCGCCCCGGTGCTGCATCGCCCGGACGGCAACAAGCAGTTCTTCCTGGAAGTTGACGCCTCCTCCTCTGGAGCCGGAGCGGTACTTACTCAAAAATCATCTTCCGGGAGGATGGTAACTTGCGGCTTCTTCTCTAAACTCTTCTCCTCCTCAGAGCGCACTTATTCCATAGGAGACCGAGAGTTATTGGCCATCAAACTGGCATTGGAGGAGTGGCGTTACCTGCTCGAGGGGGCTCTTCACCCGGTAATAATTTACACTGACCACAAGAACTTGGCTTACCTCCAGCATGCCCAGAGACTTAACCCGCGCCAAGCCCGGTGGTCCTTGTTTTTTGCTCGCTTTGATTTTGTTCTTCATTTTCGCCCGGCTGACAAAAACGTCAAGGCGGACGCCTTGTCTCGATCCTTTCTGGTGTCTGATCTGGAGGAAGATCCGAAACACATCATCGATCCCGCCAGAGTAATGCAGGTGGCTCCCGTGAGTCTAAATCGTCTCCCTCCCGGAAAGACGTTCGTATCAGTACCTGATCGGGAGAAGATCCTTCACTGGGGTCACTCGTCTAAACTGGCTGGCCACGCCGGTCAGAAAAAGACCCTCCAGCTTATTACCCGGCACTACTGGTGGCCTACCCTGCACAAGGACGTAATAGACTTTGTTCCTGCCTGTGTGTCCTGCGCCCGCAACAAGGTTCCGAGACATCTGCCAGCCGGTCGCCTCCTTCCGCTTTCTGTACCTGCTGCCCCATGGCAGCATATAGCAATGGACTTTATAACTGACCTCCCAGTCTCTTCCGGTTGTACGGTCATTTGGGTGGTCGCTGACCGCTTCTCCAAGATGGCTCATTTCGTTCCCCTGCCAGGCCTCCCGTCTGCACCCGAGCTAGCTAAAGACTTTATTCGTCACATCTTTCGTCTTCATGGCCTGCCCCTCCACATCGTGTCGGATCGTGGGGTACAGTTCACCTCACGCTTCTGGAGAGCCACTTGTAAACTGCTAGACGTCACCCTGGACTTCTCTTCCGCTTACCACCCACAGTCCAATGGTCAAGTGGAGCGGATCAATCAGAACCTGACCAGTTACCTCCGGCACTTCGTTAATGCCCATCATTCAGACTGGGTGGATCTCCTACCATGGGCCGAGTTCTCTTATAACAATCACGAGAGCGAATCCTCCTCCAAATCCCCGTTTTTTGTAGTCTTCGGTCAGCATCCTCGGATTCCTTTTCCTGTCTCCACCTCTGTGGACAACCCGGCTGCGGAATCTCTCGTTAGCAAATTTTCCTCCATTTGGGAGAGTACCCGATCCGCACTCCTTCAGTCGTCCGAACGGATGAAAAGACACGCTGACAAAAAACGCCTGGATCCTCCACAATTTCGTCCTGGAGATAAAGTCTGGCTCTCATCTAAATATGTCCGACTCAAGATACCTTCTTACAAGTTAGGGCCTCGGTTCATCGGTCCTCTGGAGGTCATCAGTCAGATCAACCCGGTGGCCTATAAATTGAAACTCCCGGCCAACTTACGGATCCCTAACTCCTTCCATGTATCTCTCCTCAAACCTGTGGTACTTAACTCTTTTTCCAAGTCTACAGGTACGCCTCCTGCTCCGGTTTCTGCTGAGGACGAGTTTGAGGTAGAGAACATTCTTGCCACCAAAAGGGTAAGAGGAAAGACCTTTTTTCTAGTAGATTGGAAGGGGTTTGGTCCTGAGGAGAGAACGTGGGAGCCCCGGGAGAACATCCATGCCCCGCTCATCCTTGCTAAATTTCTGTCTGGCCTAAAAAAGGGGGGGCCTAAAGGGGGGAGTACTGTAGCGCCGGCGTCCCTGCCCTCTGCTAGGCAGGGACGCTGTTCCCCTCACCTCTCTGCTCCGTGCCCGGCGTCCTCCTCCCGCTCTGCTGGCAGCGCGCGCTCCTTCCCGGCCACTGTGCTTAGGGCGCGCGCGCTCTCCCTCCCTCTTAAAGGGGCCGCGCGCGCCGTCCTAAGGAGTCCCCGGCCAATGGCCGGAGGACTTCACCATATATAAGGCACCTCCTCCAAAATGGAGGTGCCCGAGCAATGTTGTTGCACTGTTCACTACTCTGCTTCAGCCCTCAGGTCCCGATGCCAGTTACCTGCCAGATACCTGCCAGATTCCTGCCAGCTTGCTGTCTTATTCCTGCCTGATATTCTGCTACCTGCCTGCTAGCCTGAAGTCCGACGGTCTGCCTTACTACTCCTGTCAGTCTGTCTATGGACCAGCTTGCCCGCTCACCTGGGAGCGCACATCAACTACCTGCCTGCTTGCCTGAGGTCCGACGGTCTGCCTTCCAACTCTTGTCAGTCTGTCTATGGACCAGCTTGCCCGCTCACCTGGGAGCGCACATCTGCTACCTGCCTGCTAGCCTACCTGGAGGCTCTGCCGTCACGTGCTGTGACCACCTGCCTGTCCAGTGACTCCTGCCCGCTCACCTGGGAGCGCTCATCTGCTGCCTGTCTGCTAGCCTACCTGGAGGCTCTGCTGTCACGTGCTGTGACCACCCGCCTGTCCAGAGACTTCTGCCCGCTCACCTGGGAACGCTCATCTGCCGCCTGTCTGTTGGTCTTCCTGGAGGCTCCGCCGTCACATGCTGTGACCACCCGTTTATCCAGAGACTCTCGCCTGCTCACCTGGGAGCTCACGTCTACCATCAGCCGCCACAGGTCGTACCAACCCTTTACCCAGAGACTGCCCCGGTCACTTGCCGTGACCATCTGCCCGTTCACCCAGAGACTGCCCCGGTCACTTGCCGTGACCATCTGCCCGTTCACCCAGAGACTGCCCCGGTCACTTGCCGTGACCATCTGCCCGTTCATCCAGAGACTGCCCCGGTCACTTGCCGTGACCTCCTGCCCGTTCTTCTAGAGACTGTCCCGGTCACCTGCTGTGACTGCCTGCCTGGTCGCCACCCGCTCCCTTACAAGGACCGCCCCCTTGTATAGTAGCTCAGAGGTTCTGCCTCCCAGACCCGTTACACTCAAAAGGTACATAGAACCTCTTGAGCCCTCACCTCTACCACCGCCCCCAGTAATGGTTGATGGTAATTTGTAGTTCGAGATTTCGACGATAGGAGAGTCTCGTCTCCAACGTCTTTCTCTGCAATACTTGGTGCACTGGAAAGGCTATGGTCCGGGGGAGAGGACGTGGGTTTCAGCACCTCTTTCCTGAGAAATCTGGTCCTGAGTGTCCAGAGGCCACTCGTAGGGGGGGGGGGGTACTGTCACACCGCAATGGTTTGCAGGAGATCTCCACGTTTAGCAATGCAGATGGCTGCCTAGATAGGAGGCTGTGTTTCGGACCCAGCGACTACCTCCCTTTAGTCTGGGAGTATATATACCTGGTGTGTCTAGGTGGGTGTCGCCAGTTATACTCATTTCTACTTGGAACTTGGCTGAAGCAGTATCACATCCTCTCTGGAGTCTTGAGGCCGTGTGCCCTGCTTGAGTACTTCTAAAGCTGAGTTGTTGTTCCCCTGTGTTCTCTTCCCCTTTTGTCTTTAGAGTGCTAGTGGAGGTAGACTAGTGCTCATCTCCTTCCACCCCCAGTTGTAGCCTACGCCAGGGATAGTAGGGCGAGGCACGTGATCGGCGACAGTATATGTATAGGGATGTTAGGGGGAGACAGGGTGACGCTAGTCCAGATTAGGAGGTCACCTCTTCCCCCTTTCCCTAGTGCCTGGGCTCTCTTTCCCTTTCCCCTCTGTGTTGCACTCACACCTGGCGTGACTCTCTGTGTTGCACTCACACGTGGCGTGACAGGTAATGTTCACTTAGACTTAAATAAATTAACTGTGTAAGTGCCAAATTCTTTGATCACTAATATCTTTGCAACAGAGAGACAAAATAAAAAATATATATATTTTATTTTGCTCTACATCATCTATTACATTGTGTTTCCACGTCAACATAAAAAATTTGCTGAAAGGTCCTCTTTAATGGTACCAACAGACATATTCAGCCTGTAATAACCTGCATTGCAATTAGTTAAATCCTCCACAACCACTCACCCATAGGAAATATTGTGAATTTAGAAATCGGCATCATTACAAAAATCAGTTGCAGTTTCCTACATGGTCTGTACTAGTGAGTGAATCACATGTAACATGCAGTGCTGAGGAATATGGGAGTAGATTCCACTGCCAAAATATTCCAAAACATAGGACATCATACGAAAAGCAGTGCAAAGAAAAACTGTAAATGTTTCCAAACAAACTGTTAGATTTCAGCCACCATTTTTAGAACAGGTTATAAAAAGGCTAAAATCAGTTGCAAAGGTAATTTCTGACTATGCTCTAGACAGGAATAATGGTTTTGAAGGTTTTTCAATAATCAGTGGATTAAAGGTTATGATTTCTAGTAGCATGGATTAAGGCAGACATTTAATCAGTCTACCCAGGACGAGGTTACAGGAGGACAGCAGGCAACGACTGCTTCTGGCAGCCACATATAACTAAGCTCAAAATAAGCGTATGTGGATTGCAAAGCAGGTGCAGGCTGAGGGCTGAGGTTTCTTTTTTTTTCTTCAATTCCTCGAACTTATCCACGTGGTTGAGACTCAAATAAAGAAATAAATATGTTATGAAAAGTATCAAGATGTCTATAAAAGTATCAAATCTATTATTTTAATTAATAATAATAATATTTACATTGCTAGGTGGAATATATACAAGTAACAGCAGGATCCTATAACCAGTGTTCAGAGACTACTGGATGCATCACTTTCACAGTTTAATAACTTTATGTTTGTTGCCTCCCCAGTTGTAAAATGCTTTGGAATAACTTTAGTCTATATGAGTAAAATTTATTAAGATTTTTAAAGGGAACCTGTAAGGATGATTTTACCAATCAAAACTAATGACTTGGCTGCATACGTCATAATATAGCAATAAAAGTGTAACCTTATGTGAAGATCCAATGGGGCAGAGCTTTGACATCAAGAAACCAATGAAAATTAGCCTTGGAGCATATCAACATGCCCCTGATGCATTTTCAGGCTAAAGTCACGGTCACACAATCAGTATTTGGTCAGTATTTTTTCTCAGGAGTGGGAGCCAAAACCACGTAAGCAACAATCAGAGAAAAGGTATAATAGAAACAAGTCACCAATTCTGCATTTATCACCCACTCCTGGTTTTGGCTCCCACGTCTGAGAAAAAATACTGACCGAATACGGATAGTGGGGCCGTGGCCTAATTTGCTTTATTTTCTCAGATCCGACACTTTGGATTACTACAATCAGGTATAATGTGTATTGTAATATTATGATGTATGCAACCAATTAACTGCTGTCGTTTCTTTGGTAAAATCCAGCTGACAGGTTCCCTTTATATTTTTTTAAGTTTCAATCTATTTTTGTTAGTGCCAATTCCCAAAAATAATCTGATCCCTGAGGTGTAGGCTTTGGTGAAACCTGTGTTAATTCTCTGGCAACACCACAACAGGGGAAGTGCATGGCATCCATTGAAATCAGTGGACTGTCTGAGTAAATATTGGGGACGAATCATCAAGACCAGTTAGTGCACGCTTGCGCTACGCCAGACTTGCTTGAGCAGAAGGCGCCAAATTCATAAAGAGGCGCACGCCTTTCTTGCGCAGAGCACACAGGGAATTTAAGACACCTTAAATTCAGTAAAAATGAATCTAAGGCCTATTCTGATTCACATGTGTCTCCATGCGCCACACCAAAAATGCTACTCCTGTGAGGAGCCAGAAGAAGCTTTTGTGCAGCGAAACGGCCATCTCCTATTGCCTCCGAATCTCTATCCTGCTTTCTACTGTTTTTCATGCAATTAGTTCCCTTTCTACTTCATGTATTTTCTTACTGCACAAATATGTTTTATCCTGCTACTCTGTACAACTGTATCGTATTTTTTTCCTTCAGGTATTTAGGAATTGTAGGTAACCTGCGCTGCTGGTAATGTGTCCAATAAAGGAATCCAATCCGGTATGGAGGGTAACAGTGAGGTTTATTCTCGAAGCATTTCGAAGTGCTCTCACTTCTTCATCAGGAGCACCACAAAGATTGTCAATTTTTGTTATTTTTCTTTTAAATATTCAATATAAATACAATTAAAAAATGTGTCAATTTTCTATGATGTTTACAGTATCTTTAGTGAATTATGAGGAATGCTGGTAAAGATTTGCAGGTCCGAGCAGCCAACGGAGGCGCGATTGTGCTGTTAGCAGAGTCAGATTTACAGTATTACCAATCTGCAGATTAGCATACCACATTTCTTCACACCAGCCCTAATGCAAAAGTATTGCAAGATTCTGGCATTCATCCGAAGCTTTTAGCTGAGCAATGTCTGCAAGCAGATGAGATGATGCGAGCCGTTGTGCTGTCAGTCACCAGGGTGCTCAAACTATCTAGGTGGCTTGTATATTACATGGGAAGACTTAACCAATTTATAACCTTATTCCTTGGGCACCCCTCACCTGAGATGCACTTAAAATACACAGAATATTTTATTTATTGTCATTTAGTACCCCTCATCTTCACCCATACTGCCATTATATATGGGCTGATGGACCTCCAACTAAATGATTAGAATATTAGATGTCATCAAGCAGCACCCTACCCTACAATAAAATAATGAAGCCGTCACACGAGTGCACATTTACAGATGTAATATTTTTTATGATTAATAAGGTAAGGAAGGTCACATCTCAGTTGTTGCAGAATTTATTTGCAAGTGGTCAATTCCTGTTCTTTATAAAATAATATTAAACTTCAAAAAAAAGTTTGGCAGCATCTGTAATATATATTGTGTTATTTCACTGTATTTGGGACACAAACTGCAGATGATGAAGAACCTCTTTTTAAGAATAGGGGGGTACTTCACTCATTCTTATTTGCTAACTCCTCGTCCATAATAATCTACCATAAACTCTACTAAAGAGGATCTATCACCAGATTTCCCAATGTAAACCGTGCACATTAGCAGATCTTTTAGACTTGATAACACTGGTGTACTTACTTTGTAAAACAATGTCAGAATGGCTGTATAATTCTGACATTTAAATGAGCACTTTCTGAGTCCATCTCTACTTTGACTTGCAAAAACGCTTATTTTATTATGGACGGAAACGTTCACAAAGGATTATTGCAAAGTAAGTACACCAGCTTTATCAAGTCCAAGACATCCATTTAATAATATATGCAGTTTATTGTGAAATCTGGTGACAGATCCGCTTTTAAAGGGGTTTCCACTTTCACCAAAGTGGTCCCCAAATGATTGCAGTGAAGTAAAATACCAAAGCCAGACGGTTCTCACCCCCCACTTGTCCAGTGTTGGTTCTCCGCTGATCCGATCTTTGTGTTTTGGCTTCGCTGGTGACGTCACGACTACACAGCACATCACGGCTGCATCCAATCACTCTCTGCAGATGTACACAGCATGCGCTGCTGAGCCCAGGGCCTGGCTGCAGATGTGATGCACACTGTAGTCGTGACGTCATAGCTGCATACACAACACAAAGACTAGAGCAGCAGCCCGGAGCTGGAAGTGAACCCGGAAAGGGTGAGTACTCTCTAGCATTTACATGCCTGCAATTGTTGGGGACCGCTTTCTTGAAAAGGAATATAATTTTAATGAAGCCCTGGTCTCCCGAATCATGTTATTCTATGTATTATCCAGGGTCGTCTTGGAAGTCATTACTTTATGGGCAATCGCGTAACAAGCTAAAGATAATGCTTCTGTGACCACAAGATGCTCACAGTTAAAGGGGTTGTCCACTACTCAGGCAACCCCTTCTGAATCCCTACGTTTCCCCCCTGTAAAATAATAACACCTATACTCACCTCCTGTGCTGGTGCTATTCCAACGATATAGGCACTGGGGCTCCCAGGGCTCCCGTGACATTGTTATGTCACGCAATCCCTGCAGCCAATTAGCACTGGCTTCACTCTCCCCTCCTTCGGACAAATCAAGACATCCGGAGGAAGAGAGTGAACAGCCTCAGAATGTTAAATACATCCAAAGGAGGGGAGAGTGAAGCCAGCCCTGAGAGAGCCAGTGCTGACACCACTGGAACGACATTGTGTGACATAACAATGTCACGGGAGCCCTGGGAGCTCCAGTGCCGACATCACTGGAATAGCGCCGGTACCAGAGGTGAGTTTAGGTATTATTATTTTACTGGGGGGCAACATAGGGATTCAAAAGGGGTCTGACCGGGTAGTGGACAACCTCTTTAAATATTCTAGTGCAATTCCCAATAACTCCACATGGGGCACTGTTCATAGAGCTCATTGCTCGATATAGAAGTACCAGACTATAGTCAAATAATTTTGTGAAATTTCTACAAACACCACAGGGATCACTGTTTCTAGACCTCATGGATACCACCGCTCCTCAATCAAACAAAAAAAACATGGATTCTCTTATTTTTAATGCAAAAAGGTGAAACAATGAGAATCGATATCCTCTACAATAAGGCCTGTTTTCTCTTTAAAGTAACCGAGGTTTCGCTCTTGGACAGGTGACAGGAATTTTGTTCCCCCGCTCCCGTCTCGCCTGCCCTGTATTTTCCCACAGCCCCAGATTTTCATAACACAAGGCATAATAATATGCGGCTTGCTTTTATAAGCCAGACTGCTAATGCATTGAAAACACAAAGTAATACAGTGAGGCTTAGGACATGGAAAAATCAATGCATGGCAATCTTTATTAATACGTTAATGGAGAACACAGCGACAGAAAAACTGGAAAATATCATCTAACTCACTTAGCGCTAATTGGAGCCGCGTACACCAAAAATGAGCTTTTGCTTTTAGGCGATGTCAACAACTCGACAATGCATTTACACAAGGTCCAGCAATAATGAATGACTCAGACACATTACCTAAATTAAAGCCATATAATAACAGCACAATATAGCAGTTTGGATTTTAACAATTAAATGCCTATTTCTGCAGACTCCTGCCGCTGCTCCAAAAACTATTACCATCTGACAGCTGTAGTCCGGACTGAGTCATATGATTTCATACTTGGTGCCGAGCCTGGAGAATGGACACTGCCCACAATTCTAGGCTGTTTACCAGATTCGGGCTAGACTGCTGCAAGAAATATGTGAAAGGTCCCTTCCCCCATCGGTCACTGCCCAGTGCTGCTCAGTACGGTGCAACAGCACCCTCTGCAGGTCAAGGGGTGAATTCACATCATATAGGTCACTTGCAAAATTCAATGAGTTCATTGCATTGCAGGGATTATTAGGAAATCCTAAGGAGTATAGATCAAAACTTCCCCAAAAATATTTTGAATCGCTTCCTTTTTAAGATCGCGGTTCACAAAATGCCATTTTATGGCATTATTTCTTTTTAAAGCCAAAATCAGGGAAAGAGACGTATATCTGATTGGTACAGTTGCAAATATTCATTTTTACCTAACTACATGCAAAAGAAAAAAAATCCTTAGAAAGTTTTGAGGATGTGTTGAAAATCTATCACAGTTAACCCCGGTTTTCAAGTATTGTAAAGGGTTAAAAACGCAACAAATTTAATAAAACCTATGGGTTTATTTTATGTGCAATGGAAATCCTGAACCATCTGAGAACATATTTTTTTTAAATATTTTTCATCTTTTGAAAATAACTACGTTTTGGCAGCCCGTTGACTTGATTGGCGCTTTATCACCATACTGTTTTGAAAGAGCGTTAATGGGACTTTGGGTGTTTTGGGGGTCCCAGTGGTCAGACCCCCAGCATCGAGACTGCTGGCTTTCAAATTTGCCTATATTCATTAAGGTTTTTTTTTTTTCTGGCATCATAAAGTTTCAAATTATGTTGTATATAATTTTTGCACCAATAAATTGTGAATATTTAATATTTATGTAGCTCTCACCACTTTTATAAAGTGGGTTGGAAAGTGGTTAATTATGCGAATAAACTGTGCACCAGATTTATGAAATCGGAACAAAATTGAAATTCTGCAATATTCTAAAAAAAGTCTCGAGTCTCACTTTAGTAAGGGGGACACTTAAGGCTAAGTTCCCATGATGAGTTTTTAAAGGATTATTGACGCTGCGTATTTTCACTGTGCAAAACAAAATTTACAGAAACTTATAGTTCCAGCACAAATGATGGGATTTATAGAGATCTCATACACACTGTGCTTTTTTACAATCTGCGTAAACTGAATGGTGGTGGGCGTCTGAAATCTGCAACATAAAAATCTCTCCTGCGGGTATGTTGAGCTTTACGTGCAGATTTTCTTCATAGAATTGTATTCGATGCGGAAAATCTGCAAGATAAAAAACGCACATGCTTTTTTATTGTGTTTCCGAAGCAGAAACGCACTAAAAACACATGTAATCTGCACGACATATCAATGAAGTTTTATGAAAGCCAAATACCAGAACGTATCCAAAATAAAAGCAGTTTCATTTAAAACATGACATATCAAAAAAGAGGCAAAAACCTTAGCTCCAAAAATGCAATAAAAAGAGATGTAAAAAATGCGATGAAAAAACGCAAGTAACCTAATTTACCTAACAGGTGCACAAAATCTGCAACATCAAAAGGTCACCAAATAATAATTGTAGGAACTTAGTTAACGTTAAAGAGCAGAAAACTGTAGACAAAAGAATTAGACTATGTTCACACGTTGCGTTTTGCTGTGTCTTTTTTTCTGCAGGCAAAACCTGCATTCTTGTCAGGAAAGAAGCTGTGTCAAAAACACAGGTTTTGCTGCGTTTTTTTGCTGCGTTTTTGTCAGGGTACATTTGTGTCTTGTACTTGCTGATAAAGTTTAGTGCATAAAAAAAAACATGATTCAACTTCCTCAGGTTTTTGCACCAAAACTCAGCAAAACCTGATGCCTGACTAGCGTTACAGATACATTTTTTTTAATTGCTTTGTACAGTTAATTTCCAACTTTCTTTTGCATCAGTGTTATATTCTCCTCATTATTTTTTTCGGACTATGACCTCCATTCTTCTGTACAGTCTTGGTTGGCTGCAATAAAATTAAGATGGCAACTCCAATAAACAGAGATATAAGTAACTCCTGGTTGGAACTGATCTCCCAGGGATGGAAAAAAGGACTGGGCATGTTGAAATCCAATATGCCTAATTCTTCATTCCCTAGTCACCGGACAGGGGACTATAATGCTGCCCTCAAACAAATTTGATAGAGGAACCTGCTCTCATTGGCTCGTTAGGTCAATATTTATATTATTTGTACAGCAAGCTTAAAGAGAGGCTGTCACCAATTTTTTACAGCCCCATCGGAGGTCCCAGCATAAAGTAGAGACAGAGACCCTGATTCACTGGCTGGGCTTCTTGCTGCAGTTTTGATAAACTGTTTTCTCTCCTGCAGCTCTGATAGTCTTCTCAGTGATGACCTCCTGCTATGAAGTCCACGATGTTCATGAACTCTGGTTATAAATGTGTCCCCACCATTGACTGATAGTTTTCCGCCTCAGCACAGTGTTCACAGAAAGCTGCCAACCAACAGCAAGGATGGAGTCAGACAGTTCATCGTTGAGAAAACTAGCAGAGCTGCAGAAGATGAAACTGTGATTGCAACCAAACTACAGATTGAAGCACAGTACCTGACACATCCCTGGAACCAAGGTCTCTGCCTCTATTTTATCCTGCCTCAGATTGTGAAGCATAAACCTGTTGACAAATTACGTTTAAGAGAATAAGAAATATGTGATACATAAGTAGTATACTATAGCCAAACACTCAAAAAGGCAACAAATGGTAAAAAAAAAATCCCTATTTTTGTCCTTCTGTGACATTTCTGCCATTTTTTAGGATCTTCTCTAACTGGCCTCTTTCTGGGTAAAATAGTTTAACATACTAAAGTTATTCATCAAATATTTGATACAAACTTGACAAACTATGTTCACACATCATGTTTTTATTGGCGTCAATTTTCTGCAGCAAAACCTGATCTTCAAGGGCATTTTGTTCAGGATTTTTCTTGCAGTTTTGGTGCTTTTTGTGTGTTTTTTTTCACTGTCCTTCTGTCTCTTTTTATGCATGTACATAAAGTTCTGTGAAAACAAAAAGAACCCCATTCTATTTTGGCATCAGAAACGCTGAAAAAATGCTGATACAAATTTTGATGCGTTTTTTCAGCGTTTTTTTCACCACCCATTACTTGCTATGGGTGAAAAAATGCTGAAAAAACGCTGAAAGAAGTGACATGCTCTATTTTCCGAAAAAAACATGCAAGGCACAAAATCCTGAACAAAAAAAAAAACATGATGTGTGAACTAAGAATTCTGGAATCTCATAGACTTTGCTGGTACTGCAAAAGGTGGCTGAAAATTTGCATAAAAAACTGCATCAAAAAAACGCTAAAAAAAACATGATGTGTGAACATAGCCTTTCGATCAATAATGATGGTTTGCTTTGCCTTTGTAGCAATTACAAGTTTCACACAAAAATAATAGAAAACTATGATAAATAACCAGATTGGAAACGTTACATCGATGCAATGTTATACCGTAATACAAATGCACTATATATATATATATATATATATATATATATATATATACACATATATACAGTACAGACTAAAATTTTGGACACACCTTCTCATTTAAAGATTTTTCTGTATTTTCATGACTATGAAAATTGTACATTCACACTGAAGGCATCAAAACTATGAATTAACACATGTGGAATTATATACTTAACAAAAAAGTGTGAAACAACTGAAAATATGTCTTATATTCTAGGTTCTTCAAAGTGGCCACCTTTTGCTTTGATGACTGCTTTGCACACTCTTGGCATTCTCTTGATGAGCTTCAAGAGGTAGTCACCGGAAATGGTTTTCACTTCACAGGTGTGCCCTGTCAGGTTTAATAAGTGGGATTTATTGCCTTATAAATGGGGTTGGGACCATCAGTTGTGTTGTGCAGAAGTCTGGTGGATACACAGCTGATAGTCCTACTGAATAGACTGTTAGAATTTGCATTACGGCAAGAAAAAAGCAGCCAAGTAAAGAAAAACGAGTGGCCATCATTACTTTAAGAAATGAAGGTCAGTCAGTCGGAAAAATTGGGCAAACTTTGAATGTGTCCCCAAGTGCAGTTGCAAAAACCATCAAGCGCTTCAAAGAAACTGGCTCACATGAGGACCGCCCTAGGAAAGGAAGACCAAGAGTCACCTCTGCTTCTGAGGAGAATTTTATCCGAGTCACCAGCCTCAGAAATCGCAGGTTAACAGCAGCTCAGATTAGAGACCAGGTCAATGCCACACTGAGCTCTAGCAGCAGACACATCTCTTCAACAACTGTTAAAAGGAGACTCTGTGCAGCAGGCCTTCATGGTAAAATAGCTGCTAGGAAACCACTGCTAAGGACAGGCAACAAGCAGAAGAGACTTGTTTGGGCTAAAGAACACAAGGAATGGACATTAGACCAGTGGAAATCTGTGCTTTGGTCTGATGAGTCCAAATTTGAGATCTTCGGTTCCAACCACCGTGTCTTTGTGCGACGCAGAAAAGGTGAACGGATGGACTCTACATGCCTGGTACCCACCGTGAAGCATGGAGGAGGAGGTGTGATGGTGTGGGGGTGCTTTGCTGGTGACACTGTTGGGGATTTATTCAAAATTGAAGGTATACTGAACCAGCATGGCTACCACAGCATCTTGCAGCGGCATGCTATTCCATCCGGTTTGCGTTTAGTTGGACCATCATTTATTTTTCAACAGGACAATGACACCAAACACACCTCCAGGCTGTGTAAGGGCTATTTCACCAAGAAGGAGAGTGATGGGGTGCTACGCCAGATGACCTGGCCTCCACAGTCACCAGACCTGAACCCAATCGAGATGGTTTGGAGTGAGCTGGACCGCAGAGTGAAGGCAAAAGGGCCAACAAGTGCTAAGCATCTCTGGGAACTCCTTCAAGATTGTTGGAAGACCATTTCCGGTGACTACCTCTTGAAGCTCATCAAGAGAATGCCAAGAGTGTGCAAAGCAGTGATCGAAGCAAAAGGTGGCAACTTTGAAGAACCTAGAATATAAGACATATTTTCAGTTGTTTCACACTTTTTTGTTAAGTATATAATTCCACATGTGTTAATTCATAGTTTTGATGCCTTCAGTGTGAATGTACAATTTTCATAGTCATGAAAATACAGAAAAATCTTTAAATGAGAAGGTGTGTCCAAACTTTTGGTCTGTACTGTATACAGTCATATGAAAAAGTTTGGGCACCCCTATTAATCTTAAGCTTAATGTTTTATAAAAATTGGTGTTTTTGCAACAGCTATTTCAGTTTGATATATGTAATAACTGTTGGAGACAGTAATGTTTCTGCCTTGAAATGAGGTTTATTGTACTAACAGAAAATGTGCAATCTGCATTCAAACAAAATTTGACAGGTGCATAAGTATGGGCACCGCACCAGAAAAGTGACATTAATATTTAGTAGATCCTCATTTTGCAAAAATAACAGCCTCTAGTCGCTTCCTGTAGCTTTTAATGAGTTCCTGGATGAAGGATGAAGGTATTTTTGACCATTCCTCTTTACAAAATAATTCCAGTTCAGTAAAGTTTGATGGTCGCCGAGCATGGACAGCCCTCTTCAAATGATCCCACAGATGCTCAATGATATTCAGGTCTGGGGACTGGGATGGCCATTCCAGAACATTGTAATTGTTCCTCTGCATGAATGCCTGAGTAGATTTGGAGCGGTGTTTTGGATCATTGTCTTGCTGAAAGATCCATCCCCTGCGTAACTTCAACTTTATCACTGATTCTTGAACATTATTGTCAAGAATCTGCTGATACTGAGTGGAATCCATGCGTCCCTCAACTTTAACAAGATTCCCAGTGCCGGCATTGGCCACACAGCCCCAAAGCATGATGGAACCTCCACCAAATTTTACTGTGGGTAGCAAGTGTTTTTCTTGGAATGCTGTGTTTTTTTTGCCGCCATGCATAACGCCTTTTTGTATGACCAAACAACTCAATCTTGGTTTCATCAGTACACAGGACCTTCTTCCAAAAATAAATTGGCTTCTCCAAATGTGCTTTTGCATACCTCAGCCGACTCTGTTTGTGGTGTGCTTGCAGAAACGGCTTCTTTCGCATCACTCTCCCATACAGCTTCTCCTTGTGCAAAGTGCGTTGTATAGTTGACCGATGCACAGTGACACCATCTGCAGCAAGTTGATGCTGCAGCTCTCTGGAGGTGGTCTGAGGATTGTCCTTGACTGATCTCACCATTCTTCTTCTCTGCCTTTCTGATGTTTTTCTTGGCCTGCCACTTCTGGCCTTAACAAGAACTGTCCCTGTGTTCTTCCATTTCCTTACTATGTTCCTCACAGTGGAAACTGACAGGTTAAATCTCTGAGACAGCTTTTTGTATCCTTCCCCTGAACAACTATGTTGAATAATCTTTGTTTTCAGATCATTTGACAGTTGTTTTGAGGAGCCCATCATGCCACTCTTCAGAGGAGATTCAAACAGGAGAACAACTTGCAAGTGGCCACTTTAAGTAGCTTTTCTCATGATTGCATACACCTGGCTATGAAGTTCAAAGCTCAATGAGGTTACAAAACCAAAAAAAGTGCTTTAGTAAGTCAGTAAAAACTAGGTAGGAGTATTTAAAACAAGAAAATGATAAGGGTGCCCATACTTATGCACCTGTGAAATTTTGTTTGAATGCAGATTGCACATTTTCTGTTAGCACAATAAACCTCATTTCAAGGCAGAAACATTACTGTGTCCAACAGTTATTACATATATCAAACTGAAATAGCTGTTGCAAAAACACCAATTTTTATAAAACATTAAGCTTAAGATTAATAGGGGTGCCCAAACTTTTTCATATGACTGTATATATATATATATATATATATATATATATATATATATATATATATATATATAATACTCACACCATGACTTATTGCCAATGAACATAATATATACAAAGAATACAATACAAAGAATATAATACAAAGAATACTGAGAAGTTCAATGGTTTGTACACACTGTATTCTTAATTCTTTACCTTTCCATAATTGGCAATTTCCCATCTAATTATAATGATGGTAAAAACTGAAGTTCAGAACGTAATTTGTTTGATCAGCTATACACATTTGACCTTGGTCAGATTTTATGTCAGGAATCAGGAGAAGAGAGCAGAGAGATGAACGTGAAATTAATAACTGATTGTTTTACGGAATGTTTATATCATCTCAAATGGGTATTACAAATGATGTCTGCAATTAATCCGGCTCTTCACACCAGCCGATCGCCTTCAGCTTCCCAAACAAACTGTAAATTAATTATTAAGCAAAGAGCAGGCTGCTGAATTAATAGCTCAAGGCAACAGTGGCGGGGGTTTCACTTCTAATGAGCAACTAATAGTGTGAAAGTGGTTTCATTACTGTCTGATGGAGACAAATTTAAACAGATGGAAATGAATCAACTGCAGTGAAGTTTTGTCAGAGTCACGCAGTTCAGATCACGGTAAGGCAGACGCAGAGATAAACACATTTAACACATAAAAATAGGCTGCTGTCTAGGTGGTATACTGTATTAAATGACAATTAATCCAAAAACATGAGTTGATTCGAAATGCGAGAGCATCGAATAGTAATCTATTCGTGTAGGCGTAATATCTATCCACCAACCCACAAGACTCCATTACAGAGATGTAGCTTCTCATCTGACACCTGCCTTGTTTTATGGCAACCCTAACATTGTAGGATCAGGTAATGCCTCTTTATATTGGCTTGGCATCACCTTCTGGGCTGAAGTCCAAGACAACATGTTTCACTGGCATCATCTTGAGGAGCACTGTGAAAGAACATTGTAACATGACCCTGACACAAGTGGCAAGATGAGAAATCCACACGTTCCTCCTTAACCCCTTGCCCCCATAGACAATTTTCAATTTTAAGTTTGTATTATTCTCTCCCCTTCTTGATTTTTTTTTTCTCTTAATAGCGTTTACTATATGGGTTAATTAATGTTATATTTTGATAGATCAGACTTTTAGAAATGTAATGAAATATGTGTAATAAAAAAATATATATTTTTAAAGGGGGGAGAGAATGATTTAAATTCATATATATATATATATATATATATATATATATATATATATATATATATATATACAGTATATATATGTATATACACACTGCGATCGCCCGATTGCATATACTATATACTGCATTACTGCAGCTACGCCTCACAGGAATACCAAGATGGCAGCAACTTCAGCAAGCCCCCAACTGCCATGGGAGTCCATCGTTGCCCGTGATTGTTCCATTTAAATGCCTCCATCAGCGATTGACAGAAGCATTTAAATGGTTGATGGCAGCAATCAGAGCTCAGCTCCAGCCGTTGATGTTAGAGACAGATGCCAGCTGTGTAACTTTGGAAAGTTCTACTCCAAGAAATGATATCTAAAGAAGACAAACATAAGAATAACATCACACTACGAGCTAACATATTGACTTCTGGTGGGATATAACTGTAATGCCATGACGAGACATTGATTAGCTCAAGTACTTGACTTCTTCTTACAGCCATAAGATAGATTAGTTGCCCAAAGAGATTCTGTCAAATTTATTTCAAGGCACTATCTAAGCCACAAAAGAACTTACACTCGGTTAATGTCTTCATGATCAATTTTAGTGTGGTCTAAAAATGTAACAATGGAACATGAGGTTACCGGCCGACGGTTATTGGGTTTATGAAGAGACAACGGTAATTAATCTGTGTTTTTACTGCCACAGATTTTCTGATCATAAGACTTATTAAGCGGGCCATACATATTAGAAAAACATCAGCCTGGCCAGCTGATTCTAATGGGACAATCCAACCATCAAGTAAGTATGGGGGGCTTATCTTGATTTTTTCCTGATGACAGATGATTGGGAAAATGTCCGCTCATTTTGTTCTCAAGGACGATACACCGTCACCAGAAGAGTCTGCTGGCGGGTTATTCCCATGCAGTAAATGGGGGACATCATGAGAAATATCCGTTGGCAGACTGAACGTTCATCTGTCAGCTCTCTAAAGTATATGACCAGTTCTAGGACAACTGCTGCATTTCTCAGCCAATACAATTCCTATAGATATTTTTTACAGTTCTTCACAGGAATCCTTCCATATATTCCAACAGCTTTCATATAGCTGCAACTAGAAACAATTACATTACTTCCATTATTGGTCTGGGATTTTTACCACTGACATTAATGGAAAAAAACAGAACTGTTAAAAGCTATGTGAAAAATAAGATGCCAATATCAAAGATTAATGGCAAAAGAACCATAGTAATTTCATCAATGTATGCTTCTATGGGGCTACATGCACACATCCGTCTGGGTGTTACCACCCAAGAGAAACGGACCCATTTTCTCTCAGGAGTCAATAGTCATCCTAGTTGCTTCCTTGTTGCATCCGTTTTTTTTCACTGACGCAGGTAAACTGTGAACTTTTTTTATCCTCTGACTCTTAACAATGAATCAGTTAAAAACTAATTAAACTATGATTGAACTCTGAAGTACAAAGGCTGTTTTAGGCTTTATTCACACATCAGTATTTTTTTTATCAGTATTTGTATGCCAAAACCAGGAGTGTCTCCAAAACACAGAACAAGTGTTAATCTTTCATTTAGGCCATGGTCACACTATCAGTATTTGGCCAGTATTTTACCTCAGTATTTGTAAGCCAAAACCAGGTGAGGAACAATCAGAGGAAAAGTATAATAGAAACACGTCACCACTTCTGTATTTATCACCCACTCCTGGTTTGGGCTTACAAATTCTGATGGGAAATACGGATAGTGTGACTGTAGCCTTATAGTTTTTCTCTGTATGCTCCATGGTTTTGGCATACAAACACTGATGAAAAATACTGATCAAATACTGATGTGTGAATAATCACTTAGTAGTTTTATTCGTGTCTCATGGATCCCTATAGACTTTAATGGTCTGCAAAACGGTTGTGAGTAGGACTTAGGCCACGTTCATATCTTCAGTATTTGGTCAGTATTTTACATCAGTATTTCTAATCCAAAACCAGGAGTGGGTGATAAATACAGAAGTGGTGACGTGTTTCTATTATACTTTTCCTCTGATTGTTCCTCTCCTGAGTTTGGCTTACAAATACTGATGTAAAATACTGACCAAATGCGGAACATGTGAACGTGGCCATAATCTGTGTCTCAAGGACCGGAAGCACAGACCCGTTTTTAAAGCTGATGTGTGTGTGGGTCACCAAAACTTCATGGGCCAGAGTGATGGCCGAGAAAAAAAACGGACAGCACTAGGACTTGTCACACATTAGCCTTAGAGTTTGTATTTCGCCAGGTGACTACTTTTAGCTTTAGGCTATGTGCACACACTGGTTTTTTTAAGTGGTCAACGATGACACGTTTTCTAGTGGATCTTTCTTTGGGAAATGCATTTCCTTTGGAGAGTTTTTGGAGAAGTTTTGCACTTCCTGAATCAGTTTTGAAACAAGAGGTTTTTTTATTTAACTGAAGCTTTTTTTTTTGCAGCCTTTTGATTGGACAGAATTTAGAGCAGATTCCATCAGGAATGTCTTCAAAGAAGTGATATACATTTTTCTCTTTAGTGTTTGACAAAACCTAAAGTGGAAAGAAAAACACTCAAAACACTGAACATATCAAAGTAGATTTCCAATGGAAACGAATAGGAAGAGTCTTTCAGGTGGTTTTTCAGCAATTTTACCAAAAATTCTGCACATATCCTAAGCATCCTTTCTTGTGCTATTTGACTAATAAGATATATATGACTATATGCTGAATTTTCATCTTTTTCATGTGTTTATTCAACCATCTACAAGAATAAATGACAAGCGGCACTAACTCAACAATTCGTGACACGGTGACTAGTAACTAATAAGCCACCTCGGGTGTTACATTCTGTAGGAACGCTGACGGTCTCGTTGTTCTATAAGTGCATACTTTGTTCTATACAGACATTGGCACTTCATTTATTTTTGCTGATCAGACCTCAAACACTGCGGCCGTTGTTACCCGGCCTCCCTGCTGTGCCCATCACAGCTCCTGCACAGAATCCATCTTATGTCTACGGCTGCACGCATGCTACCTCAGCTGCTCAATTATGTCCGGTTTTCTTTTCCAAAATAGACAAACTTTCAAGCATTGCTGTGTTTCCTTTTTTCCCATTTGCCCATAGTTTCCCAGCTAAAGTAGGCCAAGAAAAGTAAACCCTTTCAAAGTGCAGTCTGATTAGCTTAGTAACGTTCTGCTACAATACCCAAACAGAACAAAACTGAGAGCTGCCAGTCACCATGCCACAAGTTCAGAGCGCTGTCTGGCCAAGTCATCACTGCGAGGTGTCTAATCCCCCAACTTATTTCTACTCTTTCATATTCCTCAAGACTCAAGAGCAAAATATAGCGCAAGTAATATATGCACGTAGCACGCTTGCATCATAAGGTAGGAGCCTCGAGTACCAACGTGCTGTAGAGCTTACATATGCAGGCCTGAATAATGCGTGAGAGCAACACGTTCATCAAAAGTCAGCATGCGACATGGTGTTCTCGCTGTAGATAAAACACGTGAAATTAGTCCTGCAGAGACCTCGCTGCCAAAAGGAAATACAGGACACAAAAAGTAGAGCGGCAGCTTATGGCGCATGTTTAAAGTGTTTTCAAAAAATGATTCTAAAAGTATTTACCGAACACATAGCATTAAAAAAAATAAGTTGGAAAATTCTCTAAGGCTATGTGCCCACGATGCAGAAATGAAGCAGAAAATTTCTGCATCATTTCTGCATCTCCCTGGCAGAAAAAACGCATGCGGATTGTGCATGCGTTTTTCCTGCCAAATACATGCGGATTTGAAGCGTTTTCACATGCGTTTCTGCATGCGGATTGACAAGCGCTTTCCAGGCGATTTTAGCATCACTTGGAAAGTGCTTGACAACTAGGTCACACTATACAGTATAAATCCATGCAACCGCCATGGATTTATATAGTGTGACCGTAAGAATGTTTAAAAGTAAAAAAATAACCCTATACTTACCCTCCGATGGCCCGGCGTGTGTTGCTGCGCTCGCTCCTGTGTGCCAGCTGATCGCGGGACACTGCACTGAAGGGCTTGCGGTCACATGACTGTGACGTCACCGCAGGTCCTTCAGTCCTGCCCGCAAGCAAAGGGAAGGAGACCGGAGGCCGTCGGAAGGTGAATATAAACTTTATTTTTTATTTTATTCTTTTTTTTACAGGTACAATGGTACCCAGGTCTGGATGAGAGTCTCCTCTCCTCCAGAATTGGGTACCATCCGCACATTGAAACGCATATAATCCGTGAGTACAAATGTACAGACACGGATTATGTGCGTCTCAATGCAAGTCAATGGCGGCGATTACGCAGCGCTTCCGCAAAATTAATGGACATGCTGCGGATTTTTGAGCGCAGCATAAACGCTGCGGAAAAATCCGCAGCACGTGCATAGAACTTGCGGAATCCCCTTGGGGACCATGGGGTGCGGATTACCTAGCGTTTCACATGCGTTTACGCTGCGGAAATTCCGCAGCATATACGCTTGAAAAACGCTACGTGGGCACTTAGCCTAAGTGACAGTTTCACTATAAAATGATCCTCCACCTTTAATAACCATTGCATAAAGTCAGCAATGTAAAATATATCAAATTTGCAATTTATCTACAGTACAGACCAAAAGTTTGGACACACCTTCTCATTTAAAGATTTTTCTGTATTTTCATGACTATGAAAATTGTACATTCACACTGAAGGCATCAAAACTATGAATTAACACATGTGGAATTATATACTTAACAAAAAAGTGTGAAACAACTGAAAATATGTCTTATAGTAACATAGTAACATAGTTTTTAAGGTTGAAGGAAGACTAAGTCCATCTAGTTCAACCCATAGCCTAACATGTTGATTCTAGGTTCTTCAAAGTAGCCACGTTTTGCTTTGATGACTGCTTTGCACACGCTTGGCATTCTCTAGATGAGCTTCAAGAGGTAGTCTTCGGAAATGGTTTTCACTTCACAGGTGTGCCCTGTCAGGTTTAATAAGTGGGATTTCTTGCCTTATAAATGGGGTTGGGACCATCAGTTGTGTTGTGCAGAAGACTGGTGGATACACAGCTGATAGTCCCACTGAATAGACTGTCAGAATTTGTATTATGGCAAGAAAAAAGCAGCTAAGTAAAGAAAAACGAGTGGCCATCATTACTTTAAGAAATGAAGATCAGTCAGTGCGAAAAATTGGGAAAACTTTGAAAGTGTCCCCAAATGCAGTTGCAAAAACCATCAAGCGCTACAAAGAAATTGGATCACATGAGGACCGCCCCAGGAAAGGAAGACCAAGAGTCACCTCTGCTTCTGAGGATAAGTTGATCCGAGTCACCAGCCTCAGAAATCGCAGGTTAACAGCAGCTCAGATTAGAGACCAGGTCAATGCCACACAGAGTTCTAGCAGCAGACACATCTCTTCAACAACTGTTAAGAGGAGACTTTGTGCAGCAGACCTTCATAGTAAAATAGCTGCTAGGAAACCACTGCTAAGGACAGGCAACAAGCAGAAGAGACTTGTTTGGGCTAAAGAACACAAGGAATGGACATTAGACCAGTGGAAATCTGTGCTTTGGTCTGATGAGTCCAAATTTGAGATCCTTGGTTCCAACCATTGTGTCTTTGTGCGACGTAGAAAAGGTGAACGGATGGACTCTACATGCCTGGTTCCCACCGTGAAGCATGGAGGAGGAGGTGTGATGGTGTAGGGGTGCTTTGCTGGTGACACTGTTGGAGATTTATTCAAAATTGAAGGCATACTGAACCAGCATGGCTACCACAGCATCTTGCAGCGGCATGTTATTCCATCCGGTTTGCATTTAGTTGGACCATCATTTATTTTTCAACAGGACAATGACCCCAAACACACCTCCAGGCTGTGTAAGGGCTATTTGACCAAGAGGTAGAGTGATGGGGTGCTACGCCAGATGACCTGGCCTCCACAGTCTCCAGACCTGAACTCAATCGAGATGGTTTGGGGTGAGCTGGACCGCAGAGTGAAGGCAAAAGGGCCAACAAGTGCTAAGCATCTCTGGGAACTCCTTCAAGATTGTTGGAAGACCATTTCCGGTGACTACCTCTTGAAGCTCATCAAGAGAATGCCAAGAGTGTGCAAAGCAGTCATCAAAGCAAAAGGTGGCTACTTTGAAGAACCTAGAATATAAGACATATTTTCAGTTGTTTCACACTTTTTTGTTAAGTATATAATTCCACATGTGTTAATTCATAGTTTTGATGCCTTCAGTGTGAATGTACAATTTTCATAGTCATGAAAATGCAGAAAAATCTTTAAATGAGAATGTGTGTCCAAACTTTTGGTCTGTACTCTATGTATCTACAGCACGAAATCTGTGTTATGCACAACTTCCTTCCTCTTAACAGAAACTTGAAAAGAAAAGTTTATGTCATCATATCTGTAGAGCGCCGAATACAGATGTGTGCAGCATGAGGCCTACCTGCTGAGATCTGGAGAGAACTTGCTGTGTGAGGGCCACTTAATGAGTATGGAAAGCATTCTCGGCACTCTGTTCCTTTGCTACATACCATGTAAACGGATCCATTCTGCTATAAAATATCCAGGACAAAGAATGGCTGGAATATACATTGCAGCTCATATGTGTTAACTAAATTCAAAGTTTTACAAGATTTGCTCCCCAGCCGCTGACAGAAAAGGGAAAAAGCATCATATGGTATATATGCATTAAAGCTAAAATCTAATCTTTATATAAGTTCTGTTATGTTGGACACAAATGTTCCCTATAATGTAGCTATACGTGTTCTTAGTTGATGTACCTGTGATGAAGCTATTCATGTTCTTAGTAGATGTACCTGTGATGAAGCTATTCGTGTTCTTAGTAGATGTATCTGTGATATAGCTATTCATGCTCTTAGTAGATGTACCTGTGATGAAGCTATTCGTGTTCTTAGTAGATGTACCTGTGATAAAGCTATTCATGCTCTTAGTAGATGTACCTGTGATGAAGCTATTCATGTTCTTAGTAGATGTACCTGTGATGAAGCTATTCGTGTTCTTAGTAGATGTACCTGTGATATAGCTATTCATGCTCTTAGTAGATGTACCTGTGATGAAGCTATTCATGTTCTTAGTAGATGTACCTGTGATGAAGCTATTCATGTTCTTAGTAGATGTACCTGTGATGAAGCTATACATGCTCTTAGTAGATGTTCCTGTGATGAAGCTATTCATGTTCTTAGTAGATGTACCTGTGATGAAGCTATTCATGTTCTTAGTAGATGTACCTGTGATGTAGCTATTCATGCTCTTAGTAGATGTACCTGCAATGAAGCTATTCATGTTCTTAGATGTACCTGCGATGAAGCTATTCATGCTCTTAGTAGATGTACCTGTGATGAAGCTATTCATGCTCTTAGTAGATGTACCTGTGATGTAGCTATTCATGCTCTTAGTAGATGTACCTGTGATGAAGCTATACATGCTCTTAGTAGATGTACCTGTGATGAAGCTATACATGCTCTTAGTAGATGTTCCTGTGATGAAGCTATTCATGTTCTTAGTAGATGTACCTGTGATGAAGCTATTCATGTTCTTAGTAGATTTACCTGTGATGTAGCTATTCATGCTCTTAGTAGATGTACTGTGATGAAGCTATACATGCTCTTAGTAGATGTACCTGTGATGAAGCTATTCATGTTCTTAGTAGATGTACCTGTGATGAAGCTATTCATGTTCTTAGTAGATGTACCTGTGATGTAGCTATACATGTTCTTAGTAGATGTACCTGTGATGTAGCTATTCATGCTCTTAGTAGATGTACCTGTGATGTAGCTATTCATGCTCTTAGTAGATGTACCTGTGATGTAGCTATTCATGCTCTTAGTAGATCTACCTGTGATGAAGCTATTCATGCTCTTAGTAGATGTACCTGTGATGTAGCTATTCATGTTCTTAGTAGATGTACCTGTGATGAAGCTATTCATGCTTTTAGTAGATCTACCTGTGATGTAGCTATTCATGCTCTTAGTAGATGTTCCTGTGATGAAGCTATTCATGCTCTTAGTCGATGTACCTGTGATGAAGCTATACATGTGACGCACCCCTGGGCCTTCGTCGCGCGGCATCGCACGCACGGGAGCTTACTCGGAGCCGGATCTGTTGAGGGTTGTAGTCTCGTGGCGGTGACCCGGTCCGTGCCCAGGGAGTCAAACTGAGCGGCGATGTATTAGCGGTAGATGTTGGACGACTACGCCACCCGTTGAATGCAGCGAAGGAGCTGCCGCTGCAGGGCAGACCGCTGAGGCCGGTGGTAGGATTGTGCAGCGTGATAGTATCACCCCCAACGGGAGGGGTATGGCCTCAGGGCAGCCGACGTGGATGATGGGGGTAGCAGGAATCACTCAGAGACGATGCGGTGTAATTCAGGGTCTTTACTGGTGATAAAGATAGACCCTCCCGGAGTACTGGCTAGCGATCGGGGCCTGGTCAGTCCTTGAGCAGATGGGATCTCCCCTGGCCAGGCGGAGTTGTAGGCCTCCCAAACTGACTGTACTCTTCTGGCTACCTTGCTAGAGGCGGGTATAAGTAGCCCACGTCCCTGAGTGTACCGTGTGGTGCTCACCCGTATGGCCGGTGACTCGGGGCCTTCTAGTGGCGTCCGCTCCACGACGGCGGTGCTGGTCCCACGCGTGTGACCGTGCCTTCGGGTTTCTTGGCCAGAGGACCTGAAATCCCCTGCCGGGCGGTTTCTGCTGCTGGGTAAAGATTAGTCCCCACAGCCTCGGACTCCGGGTCCGGTGATAGCTTCTCAGTCAGGGCGAGCTCTGCAGCTGCCAGCCCTGACTCCTTATAGCACTGCTCCCACAGAGCTCCTGATGTTCTTTTCCTAGATCTGCTTCTCTTCTCTGTCTCTACTTCTTCTCTACTCACTAACCCTGCCTCAGCCCTAGGTTTATATAGGGGAAGTTCTTCCCCTCCCAGGACTGGGCAGGAGGTGTGGCATGCATAGGATCCCTGACCAAGAGACCTCCCACCTGCTCTCAAACGTAATATCTCTATCACTGTGGCAACCAGACCCCTGGGGTGTCACATTCCCCCCTAGTGAAATTTAGCACTCCGGGACTAAACATATTTTTAGAAAAACATAACAAGGTATAAACAATAATAATACAATAAGAAAAAAAAAATAAAGATGGTTACGGCGTGTCCGCAACCGGGTGCAGTTTTGAAGAAAACAAAGGTGTCCATTTCACCAAAACAGGGAGACGTAACCAGGTAGGGGTCTGTCCTGCCCCGAGTCCTTATCAGTCTTTTAGTCCATCCTGGGTTACGCTCCAACTAATTGTACAAGGATTCCCGGTAAATCCACCAAGGACTCCTAAAAATAACTAGAAACACATAATTATTTACAAGTAACAGACAGGTGACCACAAATAAAACAATTTAAACACTTCAAATCCTCCAACGTGCGGGTAACTGGCCTCTAGTGGCCCTAGTGGACCTACGGAGTTGACTGTCTGGCCCTGAACTACAGGGTGTAGGAGCTGTCAAGGGTAAACTGGGCAGCTGTCTACGGGCTCTTTGGCTCACTAGGGGTACGGCAGGCTCACTATGAGCAGAGGGTTGATCCTCCTGTTCTGCTTGTGTGGAGTCTGCTACCTCCTGGACCGGCTGCTCTTCCAGCTCTACCTGTTGCTCCGTAGGCACTTGGGATGCTGGTTGGAGGAACGTGAGGACGGGTACCACAACTGCACCATTGACTTGAGTCCAGGATCGAGGGAAGTCTCCGAGCACAGTACTAACCATATGTTCCCTTTCCTCTACGGGTCGAGGGTCTTCTTGCTCTCCTTCTGGGTTCCGTAGCTGTTCGGGACACTTCTTCAGGTGATCCCGGGATACAATGGCTGTGGTTTCCCCTCCGTCTTTACTGATGGTACAAACCTTTGGGTTGTCGTGGCTTGAGGGCAGTACGGTGTACGGGTCCTTCTCCCACTGGTCGTCCAACTTGTGGAGCCGTCTCTTCCTCTTCAAGACCTGCTCTCCGGGTACCAGGGGAACAGCGGGAGCATACTGGTTGTAATTTTTCTCTTGTCTTTCCCTAGCGAGACAGAGACTTCGCTCCACGCTCTCCTGTACTTTCCGGTACTGCTGCTGCCTCTCTGTGTCCCAGTCTGCTTCCGGTGAAGTGTCCTCGGGTGTCAGGACTCCCATCTCCAGGTCAACAGGTAGCTTACCAGGCCTTGCCCTCATTAGGTAAGCCGGGGTACAGTTGGTGGAACCTACAGGGATGTAGTTATATAGGTCCACCAGGTCGGGCAGCTTCTCAGGCCACAGACTGCGTTCTTCCAGGGGCAACGTTTTCAGAAGATCCATTACCACCTGGTTCATTTTCTCACAAAGTCCATTAGTTTGCGGATGATAGGGTGTCGTCCTTATCTTCCGGCAGCCATACAGATTGCAGAATTCCTGGAAGACCTCCGCTTCAAAGGCAGGTCCCTGGTCCGTCAGCACTTGGTCCGGGTACCCGTGTGGACGGCAGAAGTGCTGCTGGAAGGCTCTAGCTGCTGTTTGAGCTGTTAAGTCCTTAACGGGGACGACAACCAAGAACCGGGAGTAATGATCCACAATGGTTAACGCGTAGACGTAGCCACTTCTGCTTGGGGTCAGTTTTACATGATCCAAGGCTACCAGTTCCAACGGCTGCTTGGTGACAATGGACTGAAGGGGGGTCTTCTGGCTGGCACGGTCCTTCCTTCTTAGGTTGCACGGGCCACAGTCTCTGCACCACCTCTCGATGGTTCCCCTCATGCCTACCCAGTGGAACCGCCCGCGCAGCAGGAACTCCAGCTTCTTCCATCCGAAGTGTCCAGCCCCATCGTGGTATGCCTCCATCACCATGGCTGCGTCTCTTCGTGGCACCACTACTTGCCAGATTAGTTCATGCGTCCGGGAGTTAACCATTCTGCGGCACAACTTCCCCTTGTAAAGGAACAGTCGACTCTTCTCAGCCCACAGTTGTTTGGCTTCCTCCGGAGCGTCTGGGTCAAGGCGGGCATCTGGCTGAGTGAGCATCTCCTTCACCAGTCGGACGGCAGGGTCACTGTCTTGCGTTTCCTCCCAGTTGTAGTGAGGCAAGGGGTTAAACGTAGCGGCTTGCTTACTCCTTACCCGATGGGAATACCGGATAGTCCCATGACGGTGGAACGCGGGGAGTTCGACTTCTTCCAATCCCTCTGAATCTTCTCCTACGTCCGGTAGGTTTGGCATCCTGGACAGGGCGTCCGCGTTGGTATTGGAGCGTCCTGCCCGGTATTTGATTGTGAACTCGTAGTTGGACAGACGGGCCATCCATCTCTGCTCTAGGGCACCGAGTCTTGCCGTGTCCAGGTGTGTCAACGGGTTGTTATCCGTGTACACGGTGAACCGGGAAGAAGCGAGGTAGTGCTTAAAGCGTTCGGTGACTGCCCACACCACTGCCAGGAACTCTAGCTTAAATGAGCTGTAATTCTCAGGGTTTCTTTCGGTGGGTCGCAGTTTTCGACTGGCGTAAGCGATTACTCGTTCTTTCCCCTGCTGGATCTGGGACAGTACGGCTCCTAGCCCGATGTTACTTGCGTCGGTGTAGAGGATAAAGGGCTGGCTGTAATCAGGGTACGCCAGGATTTCATCCCCCGTGAGGGCCATCTTCAGCTGGCGGAAGGACTCTTCTTCTAACTTCTCCCATTTGAAGGGCGGCTTCTGGTTCTTGGCCTTCCGGGACTGGCCTATCAGGAGGTCCTGCATAGGAGCTGCCTTTTTGGTGAAACCGGGGATGAATCTGCGGTAATAGCCTACCAACCCGAGGAACTGCCGCACTTCCTTTACACTGGAGGGACTTGGCCATTCCTTAATTGCGGTGATCTTATCAGGGTCGGGAGCCACTCCGTCAGCGCTCACCACGTGTCCCAGGTACTGCACCTTTGGTTTTAGGAGGTGACACTTGGAGGGTTTTACCTTTAGGCCGTAGTTTAACAGAGCTTCGAACACTTCCGCCAGGTGTTTCAGGTGGTCCTCATAAGTCTTGGAATATACGATGACATCGTCCAGGTACAACAGGACCGTCTCGAAGTTTCTGTGGCCCAGACAGCACTCCATTAATCGTTGAAAGGTTCCTGGTGCGTTACAGAGTCCGAACGGCATGCAGGTAAACTCGCTAAGTCCCATCGGGGTGGTGAATGCGGTCTTCTCCCGGTCCGCCTCTGCTACAGGAACCTGCCAGTACCCGCTAGTGAGATCCAAGGTAGAGAAGAAGTTAGCAGATCTTAAAGCAGCCAAAGACTCCTCTATCCTTGGTAAGGGGTACGCATCCTTGTGTGTGATACGGTTGATTTTCCGGTAATCTACACACATCCTCATGGTGTTGTCTTTCTTTTTGACTAAGACTAGTGGAGCTGCCCAGGGGCTACAGCTATCCCTGATCACCCCAGCCTCCTTCATGTCCCTAAGCATCCCCTTGGCGTGTTGGTAGTGTGCAGGGGGTACGGGTCGATACCTCTCTTTTATGGGAAGATGGACTCCCGTGGGGATGTGGTGTTCTACCCCCTTGACTCGCCCGAAGTCTAACGGGTGTTTACTAAACACTCTCTCGTACTCTTGAACCACCCGATAGACTCCCTGTCTCTGGTGTGAGGGAGTGGAGTCAGTACCCAAATGTAGTTGCTGACACCAGTCCTCCATTGTTTCCTTAGAGCCGTTACTTTCCTCCGGGGAAGATGGAGGCAAGGGTTCTACGGACTGTATGGAATTTTGATTGATGGTATACAATTTGGCTAGCGTGGCATACCGGGGCAGGTACACTTCCCTCTTCCCGATATTTATTATGCGAACGGGCACCCTCCCATGGCGTACATTGACCACCCCCCGTGCTGTCAAAATGGTGGGCCTACTGTCTGAGTAAACTGGTTCTACCATTGCCTGGTAATCTCTACCTCTCAGACCAATAGCTGCCCGGCACCAAATCATCATTTCACTTTTTGGGGGCATGGCAATAGGAAAAGGGTCACACATTCTTACGCTACCAATCTCACCACCGGAGAGTTCTATCTGTTGCCGTCGCATCAGTGCCCGGATCTCGTTCTGGAGCACTCGCTGCTGGCCGGAGCTGGCGTTCTTGGCAACCTGCTGTAAAAGGAAAATCACCTCTGCAAGACAATTTTCAATTACATTAGTTCCTAGAGTTATCTTTGGGTGACTCTCGCGCTTGTCAATGTCTACAATGATCAGTCCCTGTGCCGCCAATTCGACTCTACCGATTTTAATGGTCACCTCTTTAAATCCAATCTGTGGCACGGGCTGACCATTGCTGGCGATGATACTCAAGTCGTCGTCAGGGTAGCGGGTGATATCCGAGTCATTCTAGTACTGCTTGAAGAGCACGTACGGGATAGTGGTAACCTGTGACCCGGTGTCCAGTAGGGCACTCATGGGGATGCCATCCAGTACCACGGGCAAGACTGGACGTCCTCCCACATATTTGTCGCGCCAGTTCGATGGGCCTGATGATCTTTTTCCTGGGGTTTGGCCCTCTACCCCAGGTTGTGCCAGTTTAAAGGACAGTACCTTGCCATATGTCCGGGTTGATTGCAGCGGCGGCAGATGGGTTGTCCGTCCTCGTTGTATCGGTCGCTGGGTCTTCCTCTGGCCGGTGGGGTCCTCCTTGGTCGACGCCACGGGATGTCCTCCGGTCCGGATGCCAGCTGGATCTTCCCTGGAGTGGAAACCTGTAAAGACTGCACAGTTCGGGTTAGCGCGGCAACGCTTTTAGCTAGCTCTTGGACCTGATGGTGCAGGTCTGGAGCCGGGTCATTGTTCAAAGCCTGCGCATCAGCTCCCACAGGCCCTGCCGACAAGGGTGCCGCCTCCTGGTGGTAAGTGGTAGCGGGGCGTCTGTGGGTCACAACGCCACCTGGTGCCGGTTCTCGGAGCACCCGGATGGCTCTGTCCTTGAACTGTGCAAATCCCAGATGAGGGTCCTGTAAGGCCATTGCCCGCAACTGGGTTCGGTGGGCATTGCAATATAAACCCTCTATAAATTGTTCAGTCAACAGCCTTTCCTCGTCTCCCACGCCGTCAGGGTCGGTCTGCTTAATGGCTCTCAGGGCCTCTTGTAGGTTCAGGGCATAGTCCCTTATACTCTCGTGTGCTCGCTGCTTGCACCCGTAGAATCTAAGCTTGATCTCGGCTGAGGTGCGGGTATCAAAGGTGTCCCTCAGCCGGGTTAGTATCCCTGCAACAGTCCTTCCCCCAGGTGGCCAGGACTTTACCTCCCTTTGGGCTGCCCCGGTTAATTGGGCCACCAGGATGCTCACTTTTTGCTCTTCTGTGAGGGGATACACCTGGAAGAGGCTATCCAGCTTTTCTCTAAAGTCATGCAGGGTATGTGACTCCCCTGAGTACTGGGGTAGCCAGGCCGCTCCCGGGATATAGGGCATGGTGAAAGGCATGACTGCAGCAGCGGTGGCGCTGGCGGGGGTTGAGGCAGTGAAGCTCTCCTCCGTATCCGACATCTTCCTCCCCCCTAGTGGACCGTGGCCTACCTTGCGATGATCCTCTTCCGTAGGCCGCGGCTCCGCAGTGGATCGTCAGGGTTGAGGACCTTCCGTCGTGCTCCTGTGACGTCGGCGTCTGCTGGGCTCCTTCCAGGACCTTACGCAACGTCCGGACGTGAGGCGGGGCTTCAGTTCTCGCGCGCTTTCGGAGTCCACGCCCCTCTTCTTCCCGCGCGGCGTCTTCAAGATGGCGTCCAACGGCGGGAAAACTCCACGGATGGCGGGAAGAAGGCAGAAGATGGCGCCGGATGGCGGGAAAACTTCGCGGATGGCGGGAAGAAGACAGAAGATGGCGCCGGATGGCGGGAATCTTCACCACTGGTAAGTTTGAACAGTCTTTTTCAGGCACGCAGTACCCGGTGGTTGCGGGCACGAGATCCTGCCGACTACGCCAAAAGTTGACGCACCCCTGGGCCTTCGTCGCGCGGCATCGCACGCACGGGAGCTTACTCGGAGCCGGATCTGTTGAGGGTTGTAGTCTCGTGGCGGTGACCCGGTCCGTGCCCAGGGAGTCAAACTGAGCGGCGATGTATTAGCGGTAGATGTTGGACGACTACGCCACCCGTTGAATGCAGAGAAGGAGCTGCCGCTGCAGGGCAGACCGCTGAGGCCGGTGGTAGGATTGTGCAGCGTGATAGTATCACCCCCAACGGGAGGGGTATGGCCTCAGGGCAGCCGACGTGGATGATGGGGGTAGCAGGAATCACTCAGAGACGATGCGGTGTAATTCAGGGTCTTTACTGGTGATAAAGATAGACCCTCCCGGAGTACTGGCTAGCGATCGGGGCCTGGTCAGTCCTTGAGCAGATGGGATCTCCCCTGGCCAGGCGTAGTTGTAGGCCTCCCAAACTGACTGTACTCTTCTGGCTACCTTGCTAGAGGCGGGTATAAGTAGCCCACGTCCCTGAGTGTACCGTGTGGTGCTCACCCGTATGGCCGGTGACTCGGGGCCTTCTAGTGGCGTCCGCTCCACGACGGCGGTGCTGGTCCCACGCGTGTGACCGTGCCTTCGGGTTTCTTGGCCAGAGGACCTGAAATCCCCTGCCGGGCGGTTTCTACTGCTGGGTAATGATTAGTCCCCACAGCCTCGGACTCCGGGTCCGGTGATAGCTTCTCAGTCAGGGCGAGCTCTGCAGCTGCCAGCCCTGACTCCTTATAGCACTGCTCCCACAGAGCTCCTGATGTTCTTTTCCTAGATCTGCTTCTCATCTCTGTCTCTACTTCTTCTCTACTCACTAACCCTGCCTCAGCCCTAGGTTTATATAGGGGAAGTTCTTCCCCTCCCAGGACTGGGCAGGAGGTGTGGCATGCATAGGATCCCTGACCAAGAGACCTCCCACCTGCTCTCAGACGTAATATCTCTATCACTGTGGCAACCAGACCCCTGGTCTTAGTAGATGTACCTGTGATGAAGCTATTCATGCTCTTAGTAGATGTACCTGTGATGAAGCTATTCATGCTCTTAGTAGATGTACCTGTGATATAGCTATTCATGCTCTTAGTAGATCTACCTGTGATGAAGCTATTCATGCTCTTAGTAGATGTACCTGTGATGTAGCTATTCGTGCTCTTAGTAGATGTACCTGTGATGTAGCTATTCATGCTCTTAGTAGATCTACCTGTGATGAAGCTATTCATGCTCTTAGTAGATGTACCTGTGATGTAGCTATTCATGCTCTTAGTAGATGTACCTGTGATGTAGCTATTCATGCTCTTAGTAGATGTACCTGTAATGTAGCTATTCATGCTCTTAGTAGATCTACCTGTGATGAAGCTATACATGCTCTTAGTAGATCTACCTGTGATATAGCTATTCATGCTCTTAGTAGATGTACCTGTGATGAAGCTATACATGCTCTTAGTAGATGTTCCTGTGATGAAGCTATTCATGCTCTTAGTAGATGTTCCTGTGATGAAGCTATTCATGTTCTTAGTAGATGTACCTGTGATGAAGCTATTCATGCTCTTAGTAGATCTACCTGTGATGAAGCTATACATGCTCTTAGTAGATGTACCTGTGATGAAGCTATTCATGTTCTTAGTAGATGTACCTGTGATGAAGCTATTCATGCTCTTAGTAGATGTACCTGTGATGTAGCTATTCATGCTCTTAGTAGATGTACCTGTGATGTAGCTATACATGCTCTTAGTAGATGTACCTGTGATGTAGCTATTCATGCTCTTAGTAGATGTACCTGTAATGTAGCTATTCATGCTCTTAGTAGATCTACCTGTGATGAAGCTATACATGCTCTTAGTAGATCTACCTGTGATATAGCTATTCATGCTCTTAGTAGATGTACCTGTGATGAAGCTATTCATGCTCTTAGTAGATGTACCTGTGATGAAGCTATTCATGCTCTTAGTAGATGTACCTGTGATGTAGCTATTCATGCTCTTAGTAGATGTACCTATGATGTAGCTATACATGCTCTTAGTAGATGTACCTGTGATGTAGCTATTCATGCTCTTAGTAGATGTACCTGTGATGAAGCTATACATGCTCTTAGTAGATCTACCTGTGATATAGCTATTCATGCTCTTAGTAGATGTACCTGTGATGTAGCTATACATGCTCTTAGTAGATGTACCTGTGATGTAGCTATTCATGCTCTTAGTAGATCTACCTGTGATGAAGCTATACATGCTCTTAGTAGATGTTCCTGTGATGAAGCTATTCATGTTCTTAGTAGATGTACCTGTGATGAAGCTATTCATGTTCTTAGTAGATGTACCTGTGATGTAGCTATACATGTTCTTAGTAGATCTACCTGTGATGTAGCTATTCATGTTCTTAGTAGATGTACCTGTGATGTAGCTATTCATGCTCTTAGTAGATGTACTGTGATGAAGCTATTCATGTTCTTAGTAGATGTACCTGTGATGAAGCTATTCATGTTCTTAATAGATGTACCTGTGATGTAGCTATTCATGTTCTTAGTAGATGTACCTGTGATGTAGCTATACATGTTCTTAGTAGATCTACCTGTGATGTAGCTATTCATGTTCTTAGTAGATGTACCTGTGATGTAGCTATTCATGCTCTTAGTAGATGTACTGTGATGAAGCTATTCATGTTCTTAGTAGATGTACCTGTGATGAAGCTATTCATGTTCTTAGTAGATGTACCTGTGATGTAGCTATACATGTTCTTAGTAGATCTACCTGTGATGTAGCTATTCATGTTCTTAGTAGATGTACCTGTGATGTAGCTATTCATGCTCTTAGTAGATGTACCTGTGATGAAGCTATTCATGCTCTTAGTAGATGTACTTGTGATGAAGCCATACATGCTCTTCGTAGATGTACCTGTTTATGTAGCTATACATGCTCTTAGTAGATCTACCTGTTTATGTAGCTATACATGCACTTAGTAGATGTACCTGTGATGAAGCTATACATGCTCTTAGTAGATGTACCTGTGATGATGTCATACATGCTCTTAGTAGATGTACCTGTGATGAAGCTATACATGTTGTGACAAAGTCACTGGCAAAGTACTGGAGGCGAGATATGTAGCACTGAGATTGTTAGTTCCAGTAATAGAAACATAGAAAAAATGTTCCAGCACATGAAGTGATGAGAGGAGTTAATCAGCAATGTTTAGCGCTAGGGTGATTAAACACCTGTAGAGAGGGAGAAATTTAGAGGATAAATTCACAACCTTTTAGAGCATTTGGTGTGGGGTGGGTCTGGATGCACAAACTTTGGAGCTGTATTGTCATGTGAAAGAAAGCTAAACCTTGGGTTATTTGTTCCTGAAGCAGGCAATGACCCATAGCAACAAGGACTGTGCCATACGTTATGTTTTGTTTTACCTTTTAGGCCGGGAAGGTCGTGTTTGTTTTGCTAACATTGCCTGTTTATGCAGTACTCTTAATAAAACATCGGAAGATTTAAAGAGACAGTGTTCCTGTGTCTACCTCTATGTGAAGCTGACTGAACCGATCTACCACAATGTTCTTAGTAGATGTACCTGCGATGAAGCTACACATGCTCTTAGGAGATATACCAATGAAATGGCTATATAGTCATGGCCAAAAGTGTTGGCACCCTTGAAATTGTTTCAGAAAATTAAGTATTTCTCCCAGAAAATTATTGCAATTACACATGTTTTGTTATACACATGTTTATTTCCTTTGTGTGTATTGGAACAACACAAAAAAAACAGGAAAAAAAAAGCAAATTGGACATGATTTCACACAAAACCCCCAAAATGGGCAGGACAAAAGGTTGGCACCCTCAACTTAATATTTGGTTGCACACCCTTTGGAATAAATAACTGCAATCGGTCGCTTCCTATAACCATCAACAAGCTTCTTACACCTCTCAACTGGACTATTGAACCACTCTTCTTTTGCAAACTGCTCAGGATCTCTCATATTTGAAGAGTGCTTTCTCCCAACAGCAATTTTAAGATTAGTGTTGAGCCACCCCCGTAGTGTTCGAGTTCGGTTCGGTTCGTCGAACACCCATGTGTTCGCCGAACTGTTCGTCGAACTGTTCGTCGAACACCTTCGTACACCGTTAAAACCAATGGCAGGCAAACAAAAACACATAGAAACACATAGAAAACACCTTCAAAGGTGTCCAAAAGCTGACAAACTGCTCAGAAGACATAACTAACACATGGAAAAGTGACAAGTACATATAGTCAGGCGAAAAGAAAAGAGGTGGAGGAGTAAAAGGAGGGGGAGACACAGATATAGGCATGTCATGCCCTTCTAAAATCCAAAAAGTGAGAAGCCGACACGGCCAGTCCGTTCCTGCCCGTGCCACCTCCGTGTCGCCGGGTTTGTGCCAGAGACGCGGTGGACCCTGACGGCCAGCCCCCCTCTCCCAATACTGGTGCCTGTCCGCTGGTGGGTCGAGCGAGCCCCCCTGTGGTGGAGGCAGCTCTAAGCTTTTTAATTTAAATTGTCTCTCTAATTTGAATGAATACACTTTAAATCCTTTTACAAGGATCTATTGGAGGGCATGTCTCATGCCAGCAGAAGCGTAATTCCAGCTCCAGTAGCGTCCACTAAAGCTGCTGCAGTTAAAAAGCTTTTATAAGGATCGAGCTCGGCTGTCCACCGCAAGGCATCCTACCGCCAGTCCCAGCCCCTATGCCTTGGGGTGCCTCCCCGATGCTCTTCACTGAGTATCCCGTGGTCCCGAAGCATTTCCTTTGAAAAAATTAAGTGTCCAAACTACAGGTGGTGTAGCTTGCTTAACAGCCGGGATAATCCGCTGACGAGCAGACACTGCTACTAGGCACAAAGTATTTCCTGGGCTAGATGCAGTTAAAAATTTGTAATTAGATACTCTCGTTGGATGCTGAGAAAGCATTCCATAGAGTCTCCTGGCACGCCATATATTATTCTCTTAAAAAGCTTGGGGTAGGGGTCTAGGGGACCCTTTTATAGCCAAAATCACGGCCCTGTATCGCAATACGTCACCTAGGCTGAAGATAAATGGAACTGTAGCACCCTGAGGGCTCGGTTGCTACAGAGGTATTGCACCTCACCCAGAGGTGTGATAGCTCACTCTCAGGTAAGGATGGAGTGTGGATCAGGACCCGACACCTGCATGCATTACACCACATTGCCGTGGGGCAGGGCGACCAATATGCCCCTGAGATGGGCACGACAGTCCCTGTCCCTGGCTGGAGTGGGGGGAGGGAACACTGAGGAAGGGGAACCCTGTAGTGCAGGAGCAGGGAGGAAGCAGTTCCTGTGTGCATTGAGAAGGGAGTATAAAAGGTGGGCACCATCTTAGTTCAGTGCAGAGAAGTCTGAGCAGAAGTGACAGGGAGCAGGGGCTCTGCATGAGCTCTGCTCCAGAGGCGGGCCTAGTAACAGAGGCCCAGGCCTGGAAAAGGGAGAAGGAAGGAAGAGGAGCGGAGAAGGCTCCAGGAACGAGGAACGAAGGGATCCCAGGGGTGCGGACGGGTGAGTCGCCACCGCACGCCCGAATCCACCTGCGTGGAGGGGTCAGGCCAAAGGGGGAGACCGGTCCCCGAAACTAGTGGAGGCGGGAAACGACCCTCAGCTAGAAACCGGAGGCTGTGACATTTTATGTGGCGCAGCGCTTCGCTACACCCGCTAGGAAGGCACCACATAGGGTCAGGGAAACTGGCGCCAAGTTTACCAAGAGGAGGCCCGAGGCAGCCGGACAGAAGGGTTGGTAAGAAAGGCCAGACAAAGGACACACAAAGGGGGTCCTGTGAAGCGCTCCAAAGTTATCTGGGAGTTGTCTGAGCCCCTCACCTGGTGAGCACAGTACGACGTGGGCAGCCGTTACCTGCAGAAGTGGTCTGGATAATAAGAACTGTGAGTAAAGGCCCTGGACTGCATCACTGACTCCGTGTCGTTACTGCTGCTGCCCTGCACCATCACCCCCATCCTCCGCATACACTGCCCTGAGGCTATACTCCTCCCGTGGGGAGTTATGCTACGCTCTGCTGCACCCACAACACCAGCCTCAGCGGTCTGCCCTGCAGCGGCGGTTCACTCTGACCGCAATCCACGGGTGGCGTAGTCGGACGTTTAAACATCAAAACCATATAAATAGTTCCGCCACTGGTTTCACCGCCCTGAGCCACGGAAATGGATCGCCGCCACGGAGACTACAACCACCAGCATCCACCAAAAAGGGTCCGGCTCCGGGTGTCCCAAGGCCCAGGGGGCGCGTCAGAGCATTTTCATCACCTTTCATAATCACCAATGGGACAAGGCAGGGATGTCCTCTGTCCCCTCTCTTATACATCCTAGTGACGGAGCACCTGCTCTCATCAATTCGCCATAACCCCAATATTAGGTGGATTGAGGTGGGAGGCACCGAGTACAAGTGCTCTCTATTTGCTGATGATGTCCTAGTATATATCACTCAATCACATATATCCACCCCTGCTGTTATGGCTGAAATAGATCACTTTGTTACATGGTCAAATTTTAAAATCAATGCAGTGAAGTCTGAGGCCCTCGATGTCTCCCTCCCCAAATCCATACAGGATTCCATCCAGTCCAACTTTCCCTTTGCCTGGCCCTCACAGGGTATCAAATACTTAGGAATTCCTATACATAGAGACTTCTCCCGTCTATGTTATCTTAATTTTGGGCCCTTTATTGAACAACTCCATACAGACCACGGTTGGCAAGTTAGAACTGTAAGATTCACTACGTGACTCACTGGTGTTTTGTGGAAAAGCACATGTACACTGTGTTCCAAATTATTATGCAAAAAGTGTTTAGGAGTGATAAGGGAAGAATTTGTTTGTTTGTCAGTTAAACTCATTGATGGTGATGTGTGTCAGTGCTCTTTATATCACTGTAAGCAATTGCAGACACCTGTGCTAATTAGTTTGGCAGGTGTGTCCAATGAAAGGCAAGACTACTTAAGAAGGCTGTCCCACATTATTAAGCAGCCTACATTTTCTGCCAAAATGGGAAAGAAAAAGGATGTGTCGGCTACTGAGAAGCAACAAATTGTGGAGTGTTTAGGTCAAGGCATGACTACACTCAACATTGTGCGATGATCAGGATGAAGTGTCTTGGCAATCAAGAAGTATGTAGCTGATTCACAGTACACACGTGTGCGTGCTGATAAGGGCAAATTGAGTACTCTTTCCTACAGGCAATTACGTCAGGTTAAAAGAGCAGCGGCAAAAAAGCCTTGTCATAGCAGCAGACAAGTTTTTGAAGCTGCTGGTGCCTCCAACGTCCCCCGAACAACAAGATGCAGGGTCCTTCAGAGGTTTGCAGCTGTGCGTACGCCATCCTGTCGACCTCCTCTATCCACTGCACACAAGCAGAAACGGCTCCAGTGGGCCAAACAATACATGAAGACTGATTTCAAAACTGTTTTGTTCACGGATGAGTGCCGTGCAACGCTCGATGGTCCAGATGGATGGAGTGGAGGATGGCTGGTTGATGGACACCCCACGCAAACACGGCTACAGCGCGAACAAGGAGGAGGTGGAGTAATGTTTTGGGCTGGAATCATGGGGAGAGAGATTGTCGACCCCTTTAGGATCCCTGAAGGGGTAAAGATGAACTCCATGATGTATGTGGAGTTTCTCAAACAGCACTTCCTGCCATGGTTCAAGAAGAAGAACCGTGTATTCCACAGCAAGATCATTTTCATGCATGGTAATGCACCGTCTCATGCTGCACATAACACATCTGCATCTCTGGCTGATGTGGGCATAAAAGGGGACAAACTTATGGTGTGACCCCCATGCTCCCCTGACCTCTACCCCATTCAGAACCTCTGGAGCATCATCAAAAGGAGTGTCTATGATGGCGGGAGGCAGTTCACATCTAAGCAACAGCTCTGGGAGGGTATTCTGTCCTCATGCAAAACAATTGAAGCAGAAACCATCCAAAACCTGACAAATTCAATGGACGAGAGAGTTCAGAAGCTCCTTTTGAACAAGGGGTCCTTTGTGCAAATGTAACATCACCTAGAATAAAGTTTTGAGTTGAAAACTGTTTGATTTCAGTTTCTAATAACCTGCTAATGCTTATAATTTCAAAAATGACCATTTTTTTGGTCTTTATTAAAATGAAAAGGTTGATCGAAGAGTGTGGGGGATCTAAGAGTGTGGCAACCCAGTAGTCAGGATTACTTCGAATTCTGACAATCTGAGGGTCATGTTGCAGGTAGTGCAGCAAGAAGGCACTTATGTGTCTTGCGCATCTCGGAGCCCCAAAATTATTTTCCGGGCTAGATGCAGCTAAAAATTATTATTAATTTTAAATCTGGTGGAGCTTAGTATAGATGGCCTAATAGAATCAGTACTGCACACTGCTACAAAGCCCAAATTATTTTCCAGCCAAGATACAGATAAACATGACTAGTAATTTGAAAGCTTAAAACGGTTGGTGAGGTGATTTTAACCAATCATCAAGCTTTTACTCTCCCCAGGATGACACAGGGGTAGAAAACTAGTTTCGGATCCATGATTTGTTCATCTTTATGAACGTGAGTCTGTCTACATTATCAGTGGAGAGCCGCGTGCGCTTATCTGTCAGCACACCACCAGCAGCGCTGAACACACGTTGAGACAGAACGCTGGCTGCGGGGCATGACAAGATCTCCAAGGTGTAAGTGGCTAGCTCCGGCCATCTATCCAGATTGGAAGCCCAAAAAGAGCAAGGGTCCAGTGACACAGTCATGGCTTCAATGTTTACTTGGAGATACTCCTGTACCATCGTCTCTAGGCGTTGACTATGTGTCAGACTTCTTGTCTCCTGTGGCCTTGCAAAGGATGGGCTAAAAAAGTGGTGAAATGATTCCGCAAAATTGATGTTACCAGCAGATACTGTGTTTCTGTTACGGTTTGAGTGCTGAACACTCGACGGTCCCACGGTTGGCAAGTTGGAACTGTGAGATTCACTCCGTGCACCACTGGTGTTTTGTGGAAAAGCACATGTAAGATTCTGCAACAGTCTCTGCTGATACTCCTGCATGCGTGCATCCCTTTCTATGGCAGGAATAATTTCTGCAAATTTACTTTTGTACCGGGGATCTAACAGTGTGGCAACCCAGTAGTCAGGATTATTTCTAATTCTCACAATTCGAGGGTCATGTTGCAGGTAGTGCAGCAAGAAGGCACTCATGTGTCTTGCGCATCCAGGAGCACCAATTCCCTGTTGTGTTGGTGGCGAGGTAACAATCATGCTTCCTTCCTCTGTCCTCTCCCCCCAACCTCGCACAACAGAAATGTGATCAAGGTCTCCCTCATCTGATGAGTCTTCCATCAGTTCGTCCTCCACTTCTTCCTGGGCTCCTGCACCTTCCTCACTAGTTTGGCTGCTACCATGCGCCCTGGTAAAACCATCTCCCCCACCCTCACATGCCTGCCGCCTTGGTGCTGCCGACCGTCTGGACCTTGCAGATGTTAGCCCTTCCGCATACAACTCCTCCTCCTCTACTTCCTCCACCTCCTCTTGTGCCACCACCTGACTCCGAATTCTGTTTAACATGTGCTCCAGCATGTAAATCACCGGAATAGTCATGCTGATAATGGCATCGTCAGCACTAAACATCTTCGTCGCTATTTCAAAACTGTGCAGAAGGGTGCATAGGTCCCTGATCTGAGACCACTCCTCCAGCGTGATTTGCCCCACCTCTGGATCTCGTTGGCCCAGGCTATACGTCAGAACGTATTGCACCAGGGCTTGTCGGTGCTGCCACAGTCGCTGCAACATGTGCAGAGTTGAATTCCACCGGGTAGGCACATCGCATTTTAGCCGGTGAAGTGGCAGGCCCAACGACTTCTGTAGAGATGTAAGTCGGTGAGCTGCGGGATGTGAACGGCGGAAGTGAGCACACAGCGACCATGCCCTCTGCAGAAGTCCGGGATAGTGGGCTAAAAATTGCTGGACAACCAGGTTCAACACGTGAGCCATACAAGGCACGTGTGTGACATTGCCCCGGCGAAGGGCCGCACCCAGGTTTGCAGCATTGTCGCACACGGCCTTCCCTGGTTTCAGGTCCAGTGGAGACAACCATTCATGAAATTGGTTCTCCAGAGCTGACCACAACTCCTCAGCTGTGTGACTCACATTTCCCAGACATTTCAAAGTAAAAACCGCCTGATGACGTTGAGCCCTACTGCCAGCATAGTAAGGAGGTGTGCAGGATCCCTTCTGCGCAGTTAGAAAGCTTGTGGCATGACCAGACAGGCTTTGGGTGCAGGTGGAGGACCGAGAGGAGGTTGAGGAGGCAGAAGCAGTGGAGGAACTTTGAGATAAAGAGGATTGACGCACAACTCGTGGGGACGGCAAGACTTGGACAGCAGCCCCTTGTCCTGCTGTCACCATAGTTACCCAGTGCCCAGTCAGCGACATGTAACGCCCCTGTCCATGCCTACTCGTCCAAGTGTCTGTGGTGAAATGCACCCTGTCACACACAGAGTTTCTCAAAGAAGCGGTGATGTTGTGTGCGACATGCTGGTGGAGCGCAAGCACACCTTACTTTGAGAAGTAGTGCCGACTGGGCATCTGGTACCGGGGCACTGCGACGGACATAAGGTCTCGAAAATGCTCTGTGTCCACCAGGCGGAAAGGCAGCATTTCTGTAGCCAAGAGCTTGCAGATGGTGAAATTCAACCTCTTAGCTTTCTCATGGCTAGGAGGAAATGGTCTTTTACTTGTCCACATCTGAGAGACCGAGGGTTGGCTGTTGTGCTTAGACGGGGTTGATAAGGGTGTCCCCGGCAAACTGCCGGTCTGTGAGGAAGATGCAGGCGGACATGGTAGGTTGCCTTGATTCAAAGGTGGTGCTATCGATGTCGGACAGCGCTCAACACCAGCTGGTGTTACCATCTCCAAAGAAAATGATGACCTGCCAATCCCGCTGGCTCTTGCGGGTAAAGAGGTGGCAGGTCTGTGTCCCAAAACAGGTGTGACTGCTGTCCCCCCAGTCACAGAGGATGAAGAGGCCGCGGATGCACAAGATGTGGCAGACGGTGGTTGGCCCGGCCGGCTAGGCCGCATTGTAGCACAGTTAGCTTCCCACTGCAACTTATGCTTCATGTCCATGTGCCGGTTCATGCATGAAGTACTCAAACTATGTATTTTTTGGCCTCTACTTAGCTTTTGCTGACAAATGTTACAGATAACACGAGTTGGGTCATCTTTATCGATCTGAAAAAATGCCCAAGCTATGCAAGGCTTAACACCCATGCGACCTGAAGAGCCACCACGACTTGTGGTGAGAGGCAGAGTTGTGTTTGAGGATGCAGTTGTTGACGTGCTTCCAGTACTACGTCTCTGTCCAGGAAGGCGCAACCTGACCTCGTCGTCACTAGCATTCTCCTCCACCTCCTCTGCTGACCTCATTGTTATGATCTGCTACAAGCACTAAGGAAAGAAAGGAGATCTGTCCCTACAATAGAACTAAGCTAGATCCCTACGATGTAATGGGGAACCTGATCCTGCGATCAGACCCGCTAAAGTCCTCGGCTAGTCTGTACGAAGACCTATAGATGCAAGGGAGGGATCCCTACAAGAACTAGGGACTGGGATAAAGTTGGACACCTCCTAGCAGAAATTGTAGCAGTAAAAGACAAACACACAACATAGAACATAAAGGTCCGAAGACCTAGCTAAACTGACTGAGAAAGGTAACTAAGCACCAGGCTAGCTTAAGAGTAGAAATTACAATGAAGTCCAGCAAGGCCAGGAGGGCGAAGCAGGATTAAATAGGCAAAAAAGGTCATGTGACCAGCAAGATAGAAAAAAACAAACTGGAGAGTTCTAACAGTACCCCCTCTTCTATGAGGATCCTCCGGATCCCCTAGGCCCAGGCTTATCAGGAAACCTCCTGTGAAACGCTCTGACAAGTCTGGAAGCAGAAACATCATCCGCCCTCACCCATGAGTTATCCTCGGGTCCGAAACCCTTCCAAGCGACGAGATACTGCAAACTCCCTCTATACCGTCTAGAATTTAGGATGCGGGAAATTTCGTATTCCCCGTCCTCCACCACCGGAGGAACAGTGGCAGAGGCGTCTCCATCCGACACATAAGCTCTTTTCAACAGAGAAACATGAAACACCGGATTAATCTTCCAGGAGGTAGGAACCTCCAACCTAACAGCAGATTGGTTAACTATCTGAAGCACCTTAAAGGGCCCTACAAACTTGGGACCCAATTTTTTAGAAGGAATCCTCAACCGCAAATTCTTAGAGGACAACCAAACCATGTCACCAATAGCAAACAAAACCTCTTGCCGTTTCCTATCAAAGTACCTCTTAGATTTTTTGTTAGCCTCCTGAAGATTACCACGCACATCCGTCCAAACTCTCTCCAAATCACCGGAAAAACTCTCCTCCTCAGGCACAGCCGATACCAATTTGGAGAATGACCCAAAAGACGGATGTCTCCCAGAACAACAAAAAAAAGGCGAACAACCAGCAGAAGAGGATGTATGGTTGTTAAGAGCAAACTCAGCAAGTGGCAGAAACTCAGACCACCCCTCCTGATTGTCTGCCACAAAACAACGCAAGAACTGCTCAACATCCTGATTCTTCCTTTCTGTCTGGCCATTAGACTCAGGATGATATCCGGATGAAAAAGACAAATGAACTCCCAACCTGTCACAAAAAGCACGCCAAAAACGAGCCACGAACTGAGGTCCCCTATCCGAAACAATGTCAGTAGGAACGCCATGTAGTCTGACAATTTCCTTGACAAAGGCCTTAGCGAGTGTCTTAGCGCAGGGCAGTTTGATGAAGGGGACCAAGTGACACATCTTGCTAAAACGGTCCACGACCACCCAGATGACTGTGAAACCCTCAGAGGGGGGAAGATCAGTAATAAAGTCCATAGCCAGATGTGTCCAAGGTGCACTAGGAACCTCCAGAGGGCAAAGCAACCCCGCTGCAGGAGTATGTGAAGACTTAGATCTAGCACACACCGTACATTGACGCACCCACTTAATGACTTCCTTCTGCCATCCAGGCCACCAAAAACTGCGACCCACAAGTCTCTTGGTCTCATAAATTCCTGGATGACCTGCCAACCGAGACTCATGACACTCAACAAACAAATCTCTCCTAATGGTCCTAGGCACAAACAACCTACCATGGGGCGTGTTAGATGGGGCATTCTCCTGTGCTTTAAGAATCTCATCTTCCAAAACGGAGTCCAATGCAGCAATCACAACACCTTCTTGTAAAATGCTCCCCTCCTCCTCAGCACAGACCATGGGAGAAAAGCTGCGAGACAAAGCATCAGCTTTAACATTCTTGGTACCCGGGATGTAAGTAACGGAAAAATTAAACCGCGAGAAAAAAAGTGCCCACCTAGCCTGACCGGCATTCAAGCGCTTAGCAGCATCAAGATAGATCAGATTTTTATGATCAGTGAAAACCTGAATGGGAAATTCAGCACCTTCCAAGAGATGACGCCAGTGTTTAAATGCGAGTTTAATAGCCAGCAATTCCCGATTACCAATATCGTAATTAAGTTCAGTCTCAGAAAATTTTTTTGAAAAAAAAGCACAGGGATGTACTCCATCCTTGTTTTTCTGAGACAACACCGCACCGACCCCCACAGAAGAAGCATCAACCTCAACCAAAAACGGCTTAGTCACATCAGGCTGCATAAGGATGGGAGCAGAGCTGAACCTCTCCTTTAGAAACACAAAAGCTTCAATGGCCTCAGTAGTCCACTGAACCGCATTAGCACCTTTCCTGGTGAGATCGGTCAGTGGTTTGACAATAATAGAAATTTTTTTTAATGAATTTTCTGTAATAATTTGCGAAACCCAAAAACCTCTGTATCGATTTCAAACCAATAGGCCTAGGCCATTCCTGAACAGCTTGAACTTTAACCGGGTCCATCTCAAAGCCCTCGCTGGAGATAATGTAGCCCAAAAAACTAATTCTCTGTACAGCGAACTCACATTTCTCCAGCTTAGCAAAAAGCGAATTGTCAATTAATAACTGTAATACCTCACGTATGCTCTGCCAATGAGACTCCAGATCCGGTGAATAAATCAAAATGTCATCCAAATACACAACCACATTTTTGCCGATCAAAGGTCTAAGGATGTCATTAATAAGATTCTGAAAAAATGCTGGAGCATTGGTAAGACCAAAAGGCATAACCAGATTCTCAAAATGACCCACAGGAGTGTTAAAAGCAGTCTTCCATTCATCACCCTCCTTCATGCGCAACAAATTGTATGCCCCCCGGAGATCAATTTTAGAGAACCACTTGGCCCCCACTAACTGGTTAAACAAATCAGGAATCAATGGCAGTGGGTAAGGATTGCGTACAGTAATTTTATTAATCTCACGAAAATCCAGACAAGGATGTAAACCGCCGTCCTTTTTTTTAACAAAAAAAAATCCAACAGCCACAGGAGACTTGGAAGGCCTAATGTGACCGACGGCCAAGCTTGTCTGTATGTATTCCTCCAAAGCCTTTCTCTCAGGAATAGTAAGATTTAATAAACGACTTTTAGGAAGAGTCGCTCCAGGGACAAATTCAATGGTACAATCATAGTCTCTATGGGGAGGCAAAATTTGTGACTCCTCCTCAGAAAAAAACTCTTCAAAAATCCTGAATAGGTACAGGTAATTCCCCTTTTTCCACTGCAGCAATACGTTCGTTACAACACTTGTCATAACACTTAGGGCTCCAGGACTTAATTTCATTGGTAGACCAATCCAGTACAGGATTGTGCAATTTTAACCAGGGTAACCCCAAAACTACCAGAGAAGGCAAATTATTTAATACTACCAAATCCAAATTTTCTTGGTGAATACCATTAATAGTGAGGGGAAAGTCACAGACCTTGTGAGTAACACTCTTCAAGGGGGAGCCATCGACAGAAACCACAGCAATAGGGGATGACAAAGGTTTGGGTTTTAATTTAAGTTTTTCCAAGAATCCCTCATCAATCACATTCAGAGTAGAACCACAATCCACAAATACCCGAAATTCAATTGATTCTTCCTGAGCAGCAGTAGTAGCAGAAAGAAATACCCCCTTAGTATTTAAACAGGCTATACGGGCGTAACTGACCTTTTTTTTTAATTTGTTCATACGAAGCACACAGTTCTTAATAAAATGGTCAGATTTCCCGCAATAAAAGCACAAACCTTCAGAAGACCTGCGGTCTTTTTCCTGAGAGCGGGCTGCCATCGCCCCAATCTCCATCGGCTCTCCAATATCAGTACAGACCCTCTCAAGACTCGGAGCTGACATGGCAGAGGATTTACTCTCATTAACCCTTGCACACAGTCTCCTGTCCACCCGTATAGCTAATTGCATTGCTTCCTGCAAGTTTCCAGGTGTGGGATAAGCAATCAGCAAATCCTTAACCCTTTCACCTAGCCCCGCAAGAAACAAACATTTCAAAGCTGAATCGTTCCACCCCACCTGGGCAGACCACCGACGGAAGTGAGAACAATATTTTTCCACATTACCTGATCCCTGCCTCAATCGTCTCAATTCAGTCTCAGCTGATGAGACACGATCAGGATCATCATACAACAAACCCAAAGCAGAAAAAAACTATCCACTGATCTAAAGCATGGATCACTAGGTTGGAGAGAAAAGGCCCATCCCTGAGGTTCTTTGCGCAAAAGTGACATTATGAACCCTATGCGCTGTGATTCATCACCAGAGCATCTGGGTCTCAAACGAAAATACAACAAACAAACATTTTTAAAGGAAAAAAATTCTTGCTGATCACCAAAAAATAAATCAGGCAAACGTACCTTTGGCTCCACAAAATGTGCTCCAGAACAGCTACTCACGTGTTGTTGGAGCTCGGTCACCTCCAGAGAGAGTCCCTGCAGGCGTTGAACCAAATCCTGAACCGACACCATGATGGAAACTGGAGGTCTTTCCTTAGAGATATTTTTGGGCTGGACTTACTGTTATGATCTGCTACAAGCACTAAGGAAAGAAAGGAGATCTGTCCCTACAATAGAACTAAGCTAGATCCCTACGATGTAAAGGGGAACCTGATCCTGCGATCAGACCCGCTAAAGTCCTCGGCTAGTCTGTACGAAGACCTATAGATGCAAGGGAGGGATCCCTACAAGAACTAGGGACTGGGATAAAGTTGGACACCTCCTAGCAGAAATTGTAGCAGTAAAAGACAAACACACAACATAGAACATAAAGGTCCGAAGACCTAGCTAAACTGACTGAGAAAGGTAACTAAGCACCAGGCTAGCTTAAGAGTAGAAATTACAATGAAGTCCAGCAAGGCCAGGAGGGCGGAGCAGGATTAAATAGGCAAAAAAGGTCATGTGACCAGCAAGATATAAAAAAAAACTAACAGGAGAGTTCTAACACTCATCTCTTGGCTGACTGTGTGTTGACAGTAAGTGGGATCTCCAACCTCATCATCATCACCCTGTGTGTTATCACACCCGTCGTCCTCAGAGCCAACCTGTTCCTGCCCTGACAAAAAACTAAAGTTGTCGCTCCAATCAGGTATTTGAGTCTCATCATCGTCTTCCTCATTGTCTCCACCAACAGGAGTTACAGTTTGGGAATAAGGGTCTACATTATGGTCAGAACCTTCTGCGTCTGGTCCTGGATCCGACTCATAAAGATTCTGGGCATCAGTGCAGATCATTTCCTCGTCTGGATTCACAGAAGAGCTGGAGCCGACCTCAGATTCCCAGGCTATAGTATGAGTAAACAGCTCTGCAGACTCAACCATCTGTTCTACCTCATACTCAGACGGGCAGCTGGAGATTTGGGAGCTGTGAGGAAGCAAGTGCGATTGGGGTGACAGCTCTGAGGACTGGAGTATTTGTGATGTTGAAGTTGATGTGGAGGAGAGCCCACTTAAAGGAGCACTTGATATCCGTTGAAGCACCTGCTGTTTTTGGTCCTCATTTGGAATTTGTGGCGATTGGCGTGGCCGCAAGAAAGGGATCTTATCACATTGTCCGCTAAAAGAAGTAGACATTTTAGTTTGGCTGGAAGATGGTCTTTCTTCTGCAGATGTTACTGTTGCTTTAACACCTACCCCACGGACACAACCTTTTTTCCCCTTCCCAACACGCCTATTCCCCTTTCCACCAACAGCAGGCCTTTTTCCACTCATTTTGGTGGTTAACTAATTCACAACTCTGGAGTTGTTTGCACAAAAAAACAATGGATGGGAACCGAGCAGAGCTGAGTGGCCAAACTGTGGTATTAGGCCAAAACTATTAGCTGGGTTAGATGCAGAAAAAAATTATATTCAATTTGCAACCTGATGAAGGTCAGTATAGATGGACTAATAGAACAAGTCCCACACACTGCTAGAAGCCCAAATATTTTTTCAGAGCTAGATGCAGATAAAAATTATTTTTAATTTGCAACCTGATGGAGGTCAGTATAGATGGACTAATAGACCAAGTCCCACACACTGCTAGAAGCCCAAATATTTTTTCAGAGCTAGATGCAGATAAAAATTATTTTTAATTTGCAACCTGATGGAGGACAGTATAGATGGACTAATAGACCAAGTCCCACACACTGCTAGAAGCCCAAATATTTTTTCAGAGCTAGATGCAGATAAAAATTATTTTTAATTTGCAACCTGATGGAGGTCAGTATAGATGGACTAATAGACCAAGTCCCACACACTGCTAGAATCCCAAATATTTTTTCAGAGCTAGATGCAGAAAAAAATTATATTCAATTTGCAACCTGATGGAGGTCAGTATAGATGGACTAATAGACCAAGTCCCACACACTGCTAGAAGCCCAAATATTTTTTCAGAGCTAGATGCAGAAAAAAATTATATTCAATTTGCAACCTGGTGGAGGTCAGTATAGATGGACTAATAGAACAAGTCCCACACACTGCTAGAAGCCCAAATATTTTTTCAGAGCTAGATGCAGAAAAAAATTATTTTTAATTTGCAACCTGATGGAGGTCAGTATAGATGGACTAATAGAACAAGTCCCACACACTGCTAGAAGCCCAAATATTTTTTCAGAGCTAGATGCAGATAAAAATTATTTTTAATTTGCAACCTGATGGAGGTCAGTATAGATGGACTAATAGAACAAGTCCCACACACTGCTAGAAGCCCAAATATTTTTTCAGAGCTAGATGCAGAAAAAAATTATATTCAATTTGCAACCTGATGGAGGTCAGTATAGATGGACTAATAGAACAAGTCCCACACACTGCTAGATGCCCAAATATTTTTTCAGAGCTAGATGCAGAAAACAATTATATTCAATTTGCAACCTGATGGAGGTCAGTATAGATGGACTAATAGACCAAGTCCCACACACTGCTAGAAGCCCAAATATTTTTTCAGAGCTAGATGCAGATAAAAATTATTTTTAATTTGCAACTCGATGGAGGTCAGTATAGATGGACTAATAGACCAAGTCCCACACACTGCTAGAAGCCCAAATATTTTTTCAGAGCTAGATGCAGAAAAAAAATTATATTCAATTTGCAACCTGGTGGAGGTCAGTATAGATGGACTAATAGAACAAGTCCCACACACTGCTAGAAGCCCAAATATTTTTTCAGAGCTAGATGCAGAAAAAAATTATATTCAATTTGCAACCTGATGGAGGTCAGTATAGATGGACTAATAGAATGATGCTATGCCCAAAAGGTTTTACTTCACTAGGTGCAGTAAAAAAATTGGTATTCTATACACAGGTGGTGTAGCTTGCAACACAGATAGGCTACTCCACTGACCAACACACTCTGCAATAGGCCAAAAAGGATTAGCTTTGCTAGATTTAGCCAAATGCAGTAAAAAAAACTTGCACAGCACTGGCACAGACCTGCCTGGCAAAAACTGATAGGAACTGATGTAACTTAGTCCTGAAAAGGACTGCAATTACAATCAGTCTTTACTCCCAACCTATATATTTAAGAGCACAGACCAGCCTGATAAAAGTCGTAAGAAATGCTGTAACCTAGTCCTTAAAAGGACTGCAATCACAACTATTCCCTACTCCCAAGCTATCTGTAGATTTGTGCGAAAATTGGCTTGAAATTAACAAGGTATAGCGCACACAGCAACAGCGGTGCCGTCTAACACGCAGCTGCAGCAGTGAGAAAATGGTGGCGACGGGGAAAATGGCTGGGTCTTATAGGGCAAGGACATGTGACATACACTGCCAATGACACATGCCCTTGCTTGTGTGAAAAAAAGCACTTCGCTCCGTGTGTGCGCTGCTGATAGGCTGACAGATTGCACCTCCCCACTGTAAATGCGGGAAAGAGAAAAAAAAATGGAGATCTTCATTATTCCTGCAGAGATCCATCCCCTGCCCCTCCCCCCGCCCCGCTGTACACTCAAACTGCGTATTAACATTAATTTTCATCATTACTGAGAAAAAATCCAGTTATGATTTTGGTGCACGAACAGTTATCGAACATAACCTCGAACAGCCGAATTTTTTTCAAATCGTTCATGTTCGCCGAACGGCTCAAACACCGCCCAAAACTGCTCGAATTTGAGATTGGCGAACAGTTCGAGTCGAACAACGCTCATCTCTATTTAAGATCCATCCACAGGTTATCAATGTGATTTAGATCCGGATTCATTGCTGGCCACTTCAGAACAATCCAGCGCTTCGTTTCTTTCCATTTCTGGGTGCTTCTTGAAGTATGTTTGGGGTCAGTGTCGTGCTGGAAGACCCACGACACAGTTTTCTGCCACTGGGCACTACATTGCGACCCAAAATCTTTTGGTAATCTAAAGATTTCATGATGCCTTGCACACAGTAAAGACACCTTGGGCCAGAGGCAGAAAAACAACCCAAAAACATCTTTGAACCTCTACCATATTTGACTGTAGGTACTTTCTTATTTTCTTTGTAGGTCTCATTTCATTTTCGGTAAACAGTAAAATGATGTGCTTTACCAAACAGCTCTATCTGGGTCTCATCTGTCCACAAGATGCTTTTCCAGAAGGATTTTGGCTTACTGACATACATTTGGCAAACTGTAGTCTAGCTTTTTCATGTACAAAGAACGCAAGCCTAGCGTTGGAAACGCGTTGCCCTGGCTATATAACATGACTATGGAATCTGATTTTATAAAGTTTTTTCTGCAATAAAAGGATTTTTTGACTATTTAAGAAGCTGGAAATCTTCCTTTTTCTCACGTTATGGAATCACTGTGAGCAGTTCCTCACATCCGTGCTTCAAGATGATCTTACTCAGGTGAGCTGGTGAAACTCTCCTTTTCCATTACTAGCTTTTTCATGTCTCTGTGTCAGCAGTTGGGTCTTCCTTGTTCTCCTAGCACAGTGTTTCATTTCATTCAAATGTCGACGGATAGTTCGCGCTGACACTAATGTACCCTGAGGATGCAGGACAGTTTGAATTTCTTTGGAACTTGAATGGGGCTGCTTATCCACCATATGGATTATCCTGCGTTGCAAACTTTAATCAATTTTTCTCTGCCGTCCACGTCCAGGGAGATTAACTACAGTACCATGGGTTGTAAACTGCTTGATTACGTTGTGCATCGTGGACAAAGGAACATCAAGATATCTGGAGATGGACTTGTAACATTGAGATAATTGATTTTGTTCAACAATTTTGGTTCTCAAGTCCTCATACAGTACTCTTCTCTTTCTGTTCTCCATGCTTGGTGTGGCATACACAGAGACACAATGGAAAGATTGAGTCAACTTCTCACCTTTTTATCTGGTTTCAGGTGTGATTTTCATATTGCCCACACCTGTTACTTGCCACAGGTGAGTTTGAACGAGCATCACATGCTTGTTTACCCACAATTTTGGAAAGGTGACAACAATTTTATCAGGCCCATTTTTGAGGTTTTGTGTGAAATTATGTAAAATGTCCCTTTTTTTCTCAGTTTTTTTGTGTTGTTCCAATACACACAAAGGAAATAAATATGTGTATAACAAAACATGTGTAATTGCAATAATTTTCTGGGAGAAATACTTTATTTTCTGGAACAATTTGAAGGGTGCCAACACTTTCAGCCATGGTTGTATATATGCTCCTAGTAGATGTACCTGTGATGAAGCTATACATGTTTTTAGTAGATGCACTTGTGATGTACAGTACAGACCAAAAGTTTGGACACACCTTCTCATTTAAGATTTTTCTGTATTTTTATGACTATGAAAATTGTACATTCACACTGAAGGCATCAAAACTATGAATTAACACATGTGGAATTATATACTTTACAAAAAGGTGTGAAACAACTGAAAATATGTCTTATATTCTAGGTTCTTCAAAGTAGCCACCTTTTGCTTTGATGACTGCTTTGCATACTCTTGGAATTCTCTTGATGAGCTTCAAGAGGTAGTCACCGGAAATGGTTTTCACTTCACAGGTGTGCCCTGTCAGCTTTAATGAGTGGGATTTCTTGCCTTATAAATGGGGTTGGGACCATCAGTTGTGTTGTGCAGAAGTCTGGTGGATACACAGCTGATAGTACTACTGAATAGACTGTTAGAATTTGTATTATGGCAAGAAAAAAGCAGCTAAGTAAAGAAAAACGAGTGGCCATCATTACTTTAAGAAATGAAGGTCAGTCTGAAAAATTGGCCAAACTTTGAAAGTGTCCCCAAGTGCAGTTGCAAAAACCATCAAGCGCTACAAAGAAACTGGCTCACATGAGGACCGCCCCAGGAAAGGAAGACCAAGAGTCACTTCTGCTTCTGAGGATAAGTTTATCCGAGTCACCAGCCTCAGAAATCGCAGGTTCACAGCAGCTCAGATTAAAGACCAGATCAATGCCACACAGAGTTCTAGCTGCAGACACATCTCTACAACAACTGTTAAGAGGAGACTTTGTGCAGCAGGCCTTCATGGAGCATTAACAGAGATTAGTCTCTAGGGTGTGTCACTTTTCTCCTGCATGACCTTGACCAATCAAAAGCAGGAGGCATTATTCAGGGGGAAAAAGAACACACCCCCAGAAGTTGCCTTCTCCTGAGAGATGTAATGACAGAAAGCCCTACTTTCAATCCTTATCTTTGCAGCTACTGTGTAGTGTAGAGCAGAGCACGAACACCTCCAGCTCTCATCTCATAGCAGTAAGTGTGCGGGGAGGAGGATACAGCAAGGCTGAAAGTGCTGTGAGAGGAGAGTTGCTGCTGCAGAGGTCATTGTGATCATACTCAGCTCAGCTGCATGATGTAAGATGATGCACAAATTCAATATATCAAAAAGACACTATTTAGCGGCACTTGTGCAAATAACATGGGTACACGAGTACTCAAATGCAACCAAAACACAATTGTATGGCGATATGACCACATTTCTTTAGACTTTAACACGTACAGAAATGATAACGTCTACTGGAATGGGCAAAAGTGTGCCAGTTATCACCAACCATCTCAGAGCTCTGCATTATGTGCAAATGACACTTACACTTTAGTGTTCTGGAATCTTTGCTGCTCTTGAAATTATCATTTGAAAGTATACTATTATTAAAGAAGCACTCTCATCAAAGTTTTATCCTCTTAATATATTGCAGCCATCATATTATATAGCCATAAAGAAGCACTCCTCCCATCAAAGTTTTTATCCTCTTAATATATTGCATTCATCACATTATATAGCATTGTGTACTTACAATTGCTTATTTTGCCTTTCTACCCAGATAATTACCGTATTATCTTTTCTCTGCTCTATGTAGAAACAGGAAGTCTATTGTCCCTGCATTTATCATCCAGCTCTTCAACTCCTGACCCAGTTACTCTGCTCCTCCCCCGGCCATAGGCTTTTGCAGTGACTCATGACTTGTGCAGGCAAAATTGACCCCCTGTTTCTACATAGAGTTTAGAAGGATTCAGCTTTTTAATCATATGATGTCACAGACCTAATCGAAAAGAGAAGAATTATCTGGTTAGAAAGGCAAAATGAGCAATTGTAAATACACAGTGCTATATAATATGATGACTGCAATATATCAAGAAGTTAAAAACTTCGAAGGGAGTGCTTTTTTAAGGCAATAACTGATGGATGGCACTTCCCAAACATGTACATGTCATAATGATTCAATGTTATGACTCTCTTCAGGAACAGAGCTCCGCTCATTGAATGGGGTTGTGTTAATTAGGAAAATGTGACAAAAACTACTGAGGTGTAAACTAATTAAATGGAAAATGCATTAAATTACTGTACATTTACAGTGTTTTTCTAATGATAACAAATTAGCTTCCATTCATATAACACTTCAATTCTAAAACTTGTCATAAGAAACATCTTCTGTATTACATGCCTATGCATATATTTGTACGTATAATGTAATTTTATAAAGTCAAGTCCTCTCCCCCTCCATCTATAAGGGACCCCTGTGTATTATCCAAAGCTGAAAACCTCTAATAAGGTCAGAACCTGTCCATTGATTTGTCTCTGTTCATACTAGTGTTGTGGGTTCTATTTATACTAAAGCCACAAAATCTATACTGGATCCATTTGCAAATGGATTCTGATAAATCCCGATAGGTGCCACTAATCTATAATGGATTCCTCCAGGTTTCTATCAGTGTCCTTGTATTTTTAATACCACTACTAGAAATGCAACTTTTTGTTGTTTCATCACCCTGGGCACTTTGGATTAGTAAGTGGGCATGGCTAAGCTAAAAAGTGGAAAAATAAAGTTAGTCTTTTAAGATTTTATCTAATGGCGACTCGTTCATTGACATTGGTGCACAACAGAAGTGCTGTCATTGAGAGAGTGGCAACAAGAGTTTGCACACATATTCCATATGGAGGACTTATCAGCCGAAGCATTGGTAGAAAAAAAAAATAAATCAGATTGGCAACCTTGCATTCTATTTAGAGTTTCTGTTGATTACCAATCCCCAGTTGTGTGAAAAGTAAGTTAAAGGGGTTGTCCACTACTAGGACAACCCCTTCTCATACCCCACGCTTGGCCCAGAAAAAATAAAAAAGCTTATACTCACCTCCCGTGCCGGCGCCATTCCAGCGGTGTCGGCACTGGCTCTCCCTGGGGTCCATGTGCGGTTGTGAAACGTGAGTCCGGTGCTCAATCAGCGCCGGCGTCACTGTCCCCCCTTCGTACGAATTGAACATGAAGAAGACGTCAGAGATCAGCTGCAGCCCGGACTTCCTCTTCATGTTCAATTCGACAGAAGGCAGAGATAGTGACACCAACGCTGATTGGCTCACGTGTCACAACAACCGCACGAGAAGGAGTTGTCCTAATAGTGGACAACCTCTTTAATAGACATAAAACTGTACCAATCCCTCTCCCACCCCAATCCTTGATTCCCCCTCTCTCTTTCTCCTCTTTTCGTTTTTTCTTTGTTCTCCTTCTGGAAAAGAATGACTGGTAGTAATTCTAGTATTATAAACAGTAAACTGTTACTCGAAATTAGTTATATAAATCCATATCTGATTCATATGTTTCTCTATCTCACATGTTGATTAAAAGATTTCCGTTGATATCAAACACAATGAAATATGTGTATCAGTTGTGGTAAAGTGACTTGCTCGGCTCTCACAGAGGTAGACACAGGACACACGCCTCGGGTTAACTTCCTGCTGGTTTATTATATGGCATAAGCTCCAGCAGGGTTCCACAAAAATAAACAAGTCCTCTCTGGGATAACGGAGAAACAAAAGACAAAGTATAGCATAGTCTATAAGTAAGCGGGGTTTCGCTCGCTCTGGGTGAAGTCCCGCCAAACAGAAGTCCTTCGGTGGAGCTCTCTGGTTTCACCACACACAGCCTGGAGACTTCACTCTCCAGACCACACCAGAGAAAAAAAAAATATTGACTGAGCATTTAACCTTGCTCAGCCACACCTTGAGGGGAGGTAGGGTGAATGACTTCCCTTCCATTTCTATGTCATTCACACAAAATCACCTCCATCAAAATGGTGATTAAACCCTCCAACATATAATCTGCTGGAGAAAAGTTGAAGTTCAGTTCACTAGGGTTAACAGCCGTAGAGAAACATACCTCCCTTCACATACTTCACCAGTGACTGTCACACAGTACTAATAGAAACATTTTATTCTTTTATAAGTGCCACATGGACAGTTCCGGTACACATGTTTATGCACAGGCCAAGCCCTTGCTTTCTTCTTATCTTTGTTATTTCTCTTATTTTGTTGCAATGAAAAACTTTTGTCAATAAAAATGATTATAAATAAAAGTGGAAAAATAGCCTCACACAGAAGTGTTATAGTATCTATTCACGCACCAAATTTATCAAACACTGCGTGACTCCTTGGCGCAAATTTGAAGAATATAATAGCAACACAGCCACAAGGAAAACTGATTTAAAAAACTGCCCATATGATGAACTTTGACCGCAAACCCGGAGCATTTTTTTTTATTCATGAGCAATGTTAGGCAGCTTCAGGGTGGAGTCCCACTGTCATGCACAATACAAGATGGCAAGTAACTGCTATATAACAACACTAACCACCTCTCCCTAAGGGCTCATTCAGACGTGACTTTTTCCTGTATAAGTGCTATGTGTGTTTATGATAGTCTATTGGGTATTTTGCATATCCAACTTTGTTTTCAGACTGAGTTGACTGCACAAAAAACAAGGAAACTTGTCCAATATTGATCCAAGTGTCCGATTAAACTCACCAATGCAAGTCTATGGATCTGTGGGAAAAAAATCGGCCAACACTCGGATGCTATCAGTGTTTCAGTTTTTCACGGACTGTTTGAGAAACTTCCATCAATTTTTTTTTCATCCAAGAAAAAACAATAAAACTCTAACCAAACTATGATGATAAAAACTGACCATATTGATGACACTCTGATAAAAAAAGATTGATGAAACTTAGACCGTTTTTGCGTATGAGAAAAATCAATGATGTGTCAAGGAGCCCTAACATTATGGCCACATTATGAACCCTTTAAAGCAGGGGTGTCCAAACTTTTTTCTAAGAGTGCCAAATTTGATGAAGTGAACATGTGCGAGGGCCGATCATTTTGCTTGACATTCTTTGGACCATTAAAATGAATGCAAATAAACTTTTTTTGCAAAGTTTATTGAAAACGGCATACTTTTTATTTTGTGACTTGGATGACAAATCTAAACAGGTGTTTAATCAATCTGCCTTAAAGGGGTTAACCCAGACATACCCCCATTCTCACCCAGGAAGCCCCTCCCCGACTTGAGCATCGAAGCAGTTTATGCTCCAATGTCCTACTTTTGCCCTGCACTAAATTGCGCAGAGGAAAGGCATTTTCTGGAGTTCTAGTGACATACCCGGCTCTCCACGGGGCTGGCAGAAAGCCCAGTGACGTCACCGGCACTGATGGGCGGTCTTTATCACCAGTAAACCAGCTAGAGCAGCGCTAAAGCCTGCACATTAGAGCCGGTGAAGCCTCCTACCGGCAGTGTGTCATTGTAAATAGCACAGGGCAAGGGAGCACATCGGAGCATGAGATGCTTTGATGCCCATGGCAGGGGGGCTGCCTGGGTGAAAAAGGGGGTATGTCTGGGTTCTGAACTTGGACAACCCCTTTAATATAATAAAAACAGGAAACTGAGATATCTCAGGAACATTTTAAAGTACATTACACAAAGTAATGTAAGGTTGTCTGTCAACTTATAAGTTCAAAAAATGTGAACAGGAACATAACAGCAAGTATACATGTGTTCAAATATATAACTGTCTATCCAACTGACATTAATTGAGATTTTACAACATATTAATCTCAATTAAAAAAAAGAAACTAGCCTGCACTAATGTGAAGGGTGAAACTGGGATCTGGACTGCAGCACATAGACTAGGTCTGGTTCAATGGCCGTGGTTTTGATGCGCAAAATGTCACGCAGGTGAGAGTCACTTAGTCTTGTCCTCACGCGGTTCTTGTTAAAGTTCATAACAGAGAATGTCTTCTCACACAAATATGTTGAGCCAAACAAGCTCAGGGTTTTCTTAGCCAATGTTCGAATCTCTTGAAACCGGCTCTTATCCAGTTGGCGGTAAAAGTTAACAAGAGAGAGCTGTTGATGACGACTGCGTAACTCGCTGTCACAATGTAGCTCAATGAGCTCGAGCTGCAACTGATCAGGAGCATTGTCGGGGTCAACAGAGAATGGAGAGGAGAAAATGCTGATCTCCTTTTCAATAGCTGCAAAATCTTGAAAGCGCCGTTGAAACTCCCCAGCCAGAGATGTGATGTCTGCTGCATACCTGCTTATTTGCGCATGGATATCATCCTGTGGAAAACTGTTAATTATTTCCTGTAGCGCTGAAAAATGGATGGTATTGGGCGGTGTTTGTGACAACTGCCTTAGGAAAAGTTGCAGCTTTGTTCCAAAGGCTTTGAGGTGTGAATAAAGTTGGTTCACCGCTGCATCTTTGCCCTGAAGATTCATGTTCAGTACATTCAGATGCTTTGTTAGGTCGACTAGAAACCCCAAATCAGCCAGCCAAATTGGATCAGATAGTTCTCGCATCGTTTGTCCCTTTGTTTCCAAGAATTCTCCTATTTCCTTTCTGAGAGAGTAGAAACGTTGCAGTGCAGACCCCCGACTGAGCCATCTTACATCGTTATGATATGAAACATCTTCATATTCAGCCTGGATATCCAGTAGAAACTGTTTAAACTGGCGGTGGCACAGGGCTTTAGAGCGGATAAAATTAATGGTCTTTAGTACCGGTTTCATAACATGATCATATTGGAGATGTTTAGCACAGAGAACTTGTTGATGAATGATGCAATGAAGTTTAATAGCTTTGCCTCCTTCTTCGCTCACCTTGTTACAGATTAGGGTTGATAATCCACTTCGTTCACCAGTCATGGCAGGTGCCCCATCAGTAATAATCCCAGTAACTTTGTTCCAAGGCAGTTTCATGTCATCTATGGCAGAACTAACAGAATCAAATAAATCTTTCCCTCTTGTTTGATCCTTGAGGCTCTGGAGGTCAAGTAGCTCTTCAGTCACATTCATTTCATCGTCCACCCCTCTTAAAAAAATCAGCAACTGAGCCGTGTCAGATAGGTCCGTGCTTTCATCACAGGCTATTGAAAAGAAGTCAAAATCAGCTCCTTTTGACATTAACTGTCTCTTAATATCCGATGAAATTTCTTCAATTCTCCGTGCTACAGTGTTACGAGCCAGGCAAATGTTGGAAAACTCTTGCTTCTTCTCGGGACAGACATTCTCTACCATTTTCATAACACATTCTTTGATAAAGTCACCCTCTGCAAAAGATTTGCAATTTTTATCAATTAACGCTGCCACCTCATAGCTCGCCTTTGTGGCATTTTCATTTGACTCACGGGCTCTTGTAAAAAATCGCTGTTGTGACAATAAAACAGCTTCAAGTTGCTTATACTTTTCACTTCGGTCGTGCCCTGTTAGCTTGTCGTATGTGCTATGTCTCGTCTGATAGTGTCGCTTGACATTAAATTCTTTATAAACAGCAACGGTCTCTTGGCATATCAGACAAACACAGTGATTCTTTATTTCAGTGAAAAAATATTCTACTTTCCACTTGTCCTGGAAGCGGCGGCCCTCACTGTCAACTTTTCGTTTCTTATTTGTAGTTGCCATTATAAAAATTGGCCAGAAGGGGAGAGATTAAAAGGCGCAGAGGGTGGAACAGCAAAAATAAGATACTGCTATATGCTTTATAACACAGGCAGAGAATAGCAAGCTGTGCAACAGTCGCACATCAGATAATGGAATTATAGCACAGTGACAGGCAGTCAGGGGTTAATGAAGGGTATGACAGCTTGCTACCACAAGCTTGTGTGAGAGCCCTGCTGGCCTAACCTTTCTGGAGGTGTAAGGTGGCGCAGGGACTTATATATAACTTAATATATATATTATTTATATAATTTTACACAACTAAGCTGAGGTCTTCAGCCTATCTGACCTCTGAACGTCTTACAACCCCTGGGGGCTGGAGATCTCGCACGTCGCGAGATCTTGGCTGGCCGGTTGCCGCCGCTCAGTACTCCGGCGCAGGGAGAAGGAAAGCCGAAATCTCGCGATGTCCGAGATTTCGGCTCTTCTCCCTGCGCCGGAGTACTGAGCGGCGGTGGCGACGAGAGCGGCAGCGGCCGCAAGGTACATGCTGCTGGATACCTGGGGGCCTTATTAGTCCGGACCGCGGGCCGCAAATGGCCCGCGGGCCGGACTTTGGACATGCCTGCTTTAAAGCAACAGTGATACACAGAAAATGCTGATACTTTGTGTACTGCACACAATGCCGCCTTTGTAGGCTTTTCCTCTGCGAAGCAATCGGTAATGCTTAAGGGAAGTCTTGTCGTACATTTGCCTCATTGGCTGTGTAGAGATGTTTCCATCCCCATAAATGCTTGGTGGTCTATTTTGTGAAGATAAAGCTGCACTTAATATTTTATTAATCATTAATGAGTATTTATTGCGTGACCCTGACAGCTTTCTGCTGCCATGATAAATTATCTGATCCAAGCAAAGGCAAAAATGCAAAGAAAGAGCTAATTAACCTAACAGGATCTACTTAATAAAAGCTTTTCTTGTCATCTACAGTTTTGCAGCGTGGGCGCCATTCATGGCTACTGCTGGCGATGATTTCTTATGGTGCACTCCTACTTGACACATGTAAATAAGGTGTTTTTGAAAGTCAGACGTGACCTTTTATTATCAGAATCACAAGAATATATTAGCTAATTGCCAGATAAATGTCACAGCCAGAAATGTAAAACTTATATCTCAACACTGTTGGGTACTGAACTTGAAGATTTTATAGTGATTCATGTTAAATAGGGATAATGAATTTGCATTTTCACTGAGGGAGTTTCTATGACTTCCAAGATATAAAGAAAAAATGATTTGGCTATAAGCAGATGATTGGCTGCTGTTTGGTGTGGAGATTGTGCTGAGACTTTCTCCTGTGAGAGGGGAGAAAGAACTACTAAAGATTTTTTCATAGAGTTGCCATCACTTCATGATTGGCGGTAGTGGTAGTCTGACCTCTGGAATGAATGCGGATCATGAGTACAAAAGGGAAGATTCTCGGCATAATCCAGCTCTGGACCAGCTACAGTACAAGGAATAGCAACATACTGTATCTCCATTCAAGCAAAGGGACCTGTGTTGCATATTTTATGCGCAGAAAATGAATGACATCCGAGAAACCTGAGAAGGAGCGGAATCACTTCATTCTGATGATTGGTGGGGGCTCTTGCTGGGCTCAAGAGGTGGCATTTGTGAAGACATGCCAACAACTCTTCTAGTTAGAAAACCTATTTAAAGAAAAAAAAATTGATGATCTTAGATCAAAGCCAGATATGGCAAATATTTGTGCCCTGATTTTAAATCAAGTCTGCAGAGTTATGAAATCCATAGAATGTCCCTGAAATCTGTGTAGATCTGCTACATATGTGTGGGGTTTTAATGGGGTTTGCAATTTTGAACTGACAAAAGGAATACTAACTGGGAAGATTACTTTTAAAGACTTTAATAATGAGCCCGGGTGGTGCAAAAGTAAAAATAATGGATGTAAAGAAATATATGGTAGCAAGTGTGCAGGTAAGCTATGATGCATGTACAGCTGGTAAAATATGGGCCATGTACGGCTGGTAATGTATGGGGGGCATGTACAACTTGTAATGTATGGGGCATGTACGACTGGTAATGTATGGGGCATGTACGGCTGGTAATGTATGGGGGGCATGTACAACTTGTAATGTATGGGGCATGTACGACTGGTAATGTATGGGGCATGTACGGCTGGTAATGTATGGGGGGCATGTACAACTTGTAATGTATGGGGCATGTACGACTGGTAATGTATGGGGCATGTACGGCTGGTAATGTATGGGGCATGTACGGCTGGTAATGTATGGGGCATGTACGACTGGTAATGTAAGGGGCATGTACGACTGGTAATGTATGGGGCATGTATGACTGGTAATGTTTGGGGCATTTATGGCTGGTAATGTATGGGGCATGTATGACTGGTAATGTTTGGGGCATTTATGGCTGGTAATGTATGGGGTATGTACCGTTGGTAATGTATGGGGCATGTACGGCTGGAAATGTATGGGACATGTATGGCTGGTAATTATAAGGTATGTATGGCTGGTTATGTATGGGACATGTATGGTTAGTAATGTATGGGACATGTACAGTTGGAAATGTATGGGGCATGTATGGCTGGCAATGTATGGGGCATGTACAGCTGGTAATATACGTCTAGTAAAGTATGGTCCATGTTCGGCTGGAAATGTATGGGGCATGTATGGCTTGTAATGTATGGGGTATGTACGACTGGTAATGTATGGGGCATGTACGGTTGGTAATGTATGGGGTATGTACGGCTGGTAATGTATAGGGCATGTACGGTTGGTAATGTATGGGGCATGTATGGGGTATGTACGGTTGGTAATGTATGGGGTATGTACGGTTGGTAATGTATGGGGCATGTATGGCTGGTAATGTATGGGACATGTACGGTTGGAAATGTATGGGGCATGTACAGCTGGTAATATACGTCTATTAAAGTATGGTCCATGTACGGCTGGCAATGTATGGGGCATGTACGGCTGGTAATGTATGGACCATGTATGGCTTGCAATGTATGGGGTAGGTACGGTTGGTAAGGTATGGGGCATGTATGGCTTGTAATGTATGGGGCATGTATGGCTTGTAATGTATGGGGTATGTATGGTTGGTAATGTATGGGGCATGTATGGCTAGTAATGTATGGGGCATGTACCGCTGGTAATGTATGGGGCATGTATGGCTGGTAATTATAAGGTATGTACGGCTGGTAATGTATGGGGCATGTATGGTTAGTAATGTATGGGGCATGTACAGTTGGAAATGTATGGGGCATGTACAGCTCGTAATATACGTCTAGTAAAGTATGGTCCATGTACGGCTGGCAATGTATGGGGCATGTATGGCTTGTAATGTATGGGGTATGTACGACTGGTAATGTATGGGACATGTACGGCTGGTAATATATGGGGTATGTACGGTTGATAATGTATGGGGCATGTATGGCTTGTAATGTATGGGGTATGTACGGTTGGTAATGTATGGGGCATGTATGGCTTGTAATGTATGGGGTATGTACGGTTGATAATGTATGGGGCATGTATTGCGGTAATGTATGGGGTATGTAAGGTTGGTAATGTATGGGGCATGTATTGCAGGTAATGTATGGGGCATGTATGGCTTGTAATGTATGGGGTATGTACGGTTGGTAATGTATGGGGCATGTATGGCTTGTAATGTATGGGGTATGTACGGTTGGTAATGTATGGGGCATGTATGGCTTGTAATGTATGAGTTATATACGGTTGGTAATGTATGGGGCATGTATGGCTTGTAATGTATGGGGCATGTACGGCTGGTAATGTATGGGCCATGTATGGCTTGTAATGTATGGGGTACGTACGGTTGGTAATGTATGAGGCATGTATGGCTTGTAATGTATGGGGTATGTACGGTTGGTAATGTATGGGGCATGTATGGCTTGTAATGTATGGGGTATGTACGGTTGGTAATGTATGGGGCATGTATGGCTTGTAATGTATGGGGAATGTACGGTTGGTAATGTATGGGGCATGTATGGCTAGTAATGTATGGGGTATGTACGGTTGGGAATGTATGGGGCATGTATGGCTAGTAATGTATGGGGAATGTACGGTTGGTAATGTATGGGGCATGTATGGCTTGTAATGTATGGGGTATGTACGGTTGGTAATGTATGGGGCATGTATGGCTTGTAATGTATGGGGTATGTACGGTTGGTAATGTATGGGGCATGTATTGCGGTAATGTATGGGGTATGCAAGGTTGGTAATGTATGGGGCATGTATTGCGATAATGTATGGGGCATGTATTGCAGGTAATGTATGGGGCATGTACGGTTGGTAATGTATGGGGTATGTATGGCTTGTAATGTATGGGGTATGTATAGTTGGTAATGTATGGGGTATGTATGGCTTGTAATGTATGGGGTATGTATAGTTGGTAATGTATGGGGCATGTACGGTTGGCAATGTATGGGGCATGTATTGCAGGTAATGTATGGGGCATGTACGGTTGGTAATGTATGGGGTATGTATGGCTTGTAATGTATGGGGTATGTATAGTTGGTAATGTATGGGGTATGTATGGCTTGTAATGTATGGGGTATGTATAGTTGGTAATGTATGGGGCATGTACGGTTGGCAATGTATGGGGCATGTATTGCAGGTAATGTATGGGGCATGTACGGTTGGTAATGTATGGGGTATGTATGGCTTGTAATGTATGGGGTATGTAAGGTTGGTAATGTATGGGGCATGTATTGCAGGTAATGTATGGGACATGTACGGCTAGTAATGTATGAGGGCATGTATAGTTGTTATGTATGGCTGGTGCGATACTTAAGACACAACGCCCGTTTTAATGGCAAAGTTATAATTCTTGTCTCATAAATATTTAATAGCAGCTTCCTTATGAAGCAATCGTATAAAACATATCAATCTAAATGCTAAATATGAAAAGACTTCTTAATGTTTTCATAATAACAGCAATAAAGTCATCTAAGCCAGCCAAACAGTCTGAATAAGCGGTTTTAAATGTCTCTCAGGGACTACGATACATTTCATATTAAAGAATCCTGGCCACCGAAGGCATAAATTAAACTGTAATTGGAAATACACAAGTGAAAATGGAGCAAAGATAAAAATGACAAGTGCGAAAACTACATTCACCAGGGTGAATTCCAAAAGACCTACTTTTTATACTTTTACCTCCTAAAAGCCGAACAGCTTACAAGCATTTGCCAACTTTTATGTTTCTAGAAAATGTCAATTTGACCTAGTAGGAATGTAGATGTAGTAGTGAATATCTTACAGTCAGTTCGATAAGGGCAATTATATGGTGCCATCTGAATGCAGAACTAGGAAAGGTAAACTGTCCAACAGGAGGAAAGAATCCACGCCCCGTCTTCATCTAATGTGAACAACAGTTAAATATTATGGATATGTGTATGTTATAAAATCATTGTTTTTGATCAGTTACAATTTTTTATATTGCTGGTCCTTTAACATTATTTAGTTTGTATTCAGTGTATTATCCTTCCTAGATCTATTTTCTTGGGAAGGAGCAACATTTTTTGAGCATTTTTACTCCTTTGCAGTCATCAGCTTCTCACACCAGATATTAATGAACATTGAGCATGTCTGGAAAAAGTAATAATCAATAATTTCTTTGGTGTAAGTGACTTATTGATTGTCTATGGCTGGGGGGTATTTTGTTGTACCAGAAATCTCCCACCACCCTCATCTGTAATATAGGTAAGCCAGAATAGTGGCTCAGTGCTTAGCATTGTTGCATTGCATTGCTGGAGTCCAGTGTTCATACTGCACCAAGGACAACATCTAGAGGAGTTTATATGTTCTCCTTTTGTGTTTCCTCTCACACTCCAAAGACATACAGTATTTGAAAGGGGATTTTGATTGGGAGTCTCCATGGGGACAGTGATGTTATGAAAGGGGACTAAGCAACTTGCTCTTAAAGCACAGCAGTCCTAGCAAGACTAAGCCACAACAGGGAGAGACAAGGAGGTTATTGCTATTTCATTGGTAACTTTCTTCAAAATCTTTTTCACATTACGTTTTAAAAATTGCTGTGGCTATATAATTCAATTAATATATCATACGTGTGGCCAGCCCAGGCATCAAACACTATTGATGGTTGTAAGTAATTAAAATTACAACAGGAGATAATGTATTTACATCACAGCACAAGTTTTAGGCTGTTTTCACATTGGTGTTAGGCAATTTTGTTCTTAGGACACGGCCCCACTATCAGTATTCGGTCAGTATCTTTTCTCAGGAGTGGGAGCCAAAACCAGGAGTGGGTGATAAATGCAGAATTGGTGACATGTTTCTATTATACCTTTTCTCTGATTGTTCCTAACCTGGTTTTGGCTCCCACTCCTGAGAAAAAATACTGACCGAATACTGACCAAATACTGATAGAGGGGCTGTGGCCTTAGTCCTGTCTAGGAACAGAGAAAAGAAGTCCATTCATAGGATGATTCCATTAGATGACCGAGGTAAATGGCATCAGAATTGACCATATTGGGTATATCCACTATGGTATCTTTCATTTTAACAAAAAACAAATTGTGCAGAATGTTAAAATGAAGGACATCATAGCGGAAATCAAATAGACTCCATTATATATTAAAAGCTAAGGATACCTTTGTCATGTAAAAGTGATTTTTCCATTTTTTAGAGGTAAAGATTAGTTAATAAAATTGTGCTCAGTTTCAGGCCACAATCTTCAGTCCGTAATTTATTTTCAGGCTTGATAATATACAGCCTGATCAGAGGTTCACATTTTTCTCTAGTGGGAATGTCTCTCTCTGTAATATAGGCTGAAGTTTGATCTCTGTGTGTATCCAAGGTGCTGCAGTCTTCACTTATTTTCCTCTCCATGTGCTTTCCTCCTTGTCGATACCTTGTTTTCTCTGCTCTCCCAAAAACTTTAGGTCTCCGCTCTCCACTACAGATCATGTGTACAACCAACTCTTTCCTGCTATCTCTAACACCAAGAGAAGGGAGTAGAGCAGAGACTCACATTATGGCTTTTTATCTTGTTTGCGAAACACTCAGCTAAATAAAGAACTTACAGACACTCTTCAGCCACAAAATGGTAGAAAAAGTTTCATGAAGACTATTTAGAAAGTAACTTAATTTTGCATGTAGCAAGCAAATGAACAAGAAGAAAACTGTGAAAAGTTTCTCTGAACCTAGAACAGGAAAGAGAAACTGAATTGCCAAATGCAGATCTGAACAGGGCCTAAAATTAGAGACAATCATTGTGCTAGATCAGTATTTCACAGTGTATGGCTAGCTTAGGAAAAATCTCCAATTATTGCTGTAAAACATTATGTTCCCTATAGGAAAACTAGCCATATGTTCCATAGAAAACTTTATTAATACATTATAGTTTGCGCTTGGCTGCACTATGTATGATTTGAATTGGATTTTAGAAACTTCCTAATTGTAATACTGATGGCTTAAAATGTTCCCTTCCCGTCCCTCCTTTTTCTTCCTATAACTTGATGTTTTGTTGGACTTTATACTTATATTCTATGATATATTTATCTTGATATTGTCCCATTTATTATTCTTTTTTTTTGTAGTTTTGTAAAATTATATAACCTTTCAATAAAAATAGAATTTTGAAAAACATTATAGTTATTGTAAAAAAACTAATATTGGTCACAGATCAGGCTTTGTATTGAATACAGTGTACAACTTACAGGTGGGGGGGTGAGAAAGGAAAAAACGGGGTATATGTCTGACATTGGGTGACCCTAGGAAGAAAACACTAGAACAGTAGCAGAAAATGAGGAATTTCGAGTGAAGAAGTGACCTGTAAGACCAAATCACCAAACCAGAAAAAAAAGAAAAATAAGTAATAAGTTTGTGGTTAGGATTTGGACTACAAACATTTTAGCATGTTTTTCATACGGTGTGTAAGACGAACTCTGCTTCTTAAGAGCTTACTTGTTGCATCAAACTTTATTGTGTTTCACTTATTAACCATAAAATTTGCTCTGGCCATATTAAAATATGCTTAAAAAAAAAACGGCCGAAGTGACTCGACTTCATTAATGTAATGCCCCCTGCACTGTATGTGACCGCTAGTAATGCCTCAGACGCTTGTTGTGTTTTCCCTTTTTCGTTCTTATCCACCACGTGTAAAGTAAACTCGATTTTCTTTCCAGACGATTGATCTTTACAAACGCTACCTGTGTGTGGATTATATGGCTCCAGTGGAACAGGGTTACAAAACTCCTGGGTTGTTTTATACTTTAGTACCTTACAATTTATTGAAATACTAAAATATTACAAGAGGCGCTGCAGTGTTTAAATATTTTTTATGTGGTTTTCAAAGAAAATGTGCACACTGAAGACAGACTGCCAAGGAAACATAAATCCCAAATATGAGCCCATAAGAAGTAATAAGCATCTCTGCTAATGAATTTATTTGGAACTGTACATAGGAAAACGAGTTTCCCTTTTATAATGTTGGTGTGCCGCTTTTCTTAAATTCTACTATTATTTTATTCAGTAACATAACAACTAGTATGCACTTGTAGAAAATGTACAGGATGAGAGACAAGTCTTCCGAAAGAGGAGACCTTTAAACAATAACATTTCTTTCATACGGCATATGGGATCTATATGTGACTGATGGATATCAATTATTCGGCAATATCAGATTGTCATAGGACAGCATATAAACCTAATCTTCCTGAGCACCAAGTCTGCGCTTCTATCACTTTTATCTTCTAAGAAAACATCTCCAAGCGAGTTTTCTCTACTGTCTTCTAGGCTTGGAACACAAAGGATTTCCAGCTCTATTAGGCTTCATTCACACAGAGGCAACTTTTGTCTGGGTTTTATTTTTCAGCATGTAAAAAACGCTCTGCATTTCATACATTTCTACAGCGTCTTTCCTTTGTTTCGTTGCTTTGGGGTTTTTTTTTTTGTTCATATATGCATTTTTTTCATGCTTTCCTTCCAAAACAAAAGCGTATGGGAAATGGCAAAAATGTCAAAATTTCGACCAATCAGGACAAAAAAAAAATCATGCAAAAAAAATAAATAAATGAATGGGGCGAACAAAGCCACATAAAGCACTGTAGTGCATTTCAAATCTGACTATTCCTTTACAGCAAACATCTGGTCAAAAGCGTTTTTTTATGTAAAAAGCATGGCAGAAATGCTACTTTTATAAAAAGAAAACTCCAATACAGTACAGACCAAAACTTTGGACACACCTTCTCATTTAAAGATTTTTCTGTATTTTCATGACTATGAAAATTGTACATTCACACTGAAGGCATCAAAACTATGAATTAACACATGTGGAATTATATACTTAACAAAAAAGTGTGAAACAACTGAAAATATGTCTTATATTCTAGGTTCTTCAAAGTAGCCACCTTTTGCTTTGATGACTGCTTTGCACACTCTTGGCATTCTCTTGATGAGCTTCAAGAGGTAGTCACCGGAAATGATTTTCACTTCACAGGTGTGCCCTGTCAGGTTTAATAAGTGGGATTTATTGACTTATAAATGGGGTTGGGGCCATCAGTTGTGTTGTGCAGAAGTCTGGGGGATACACAGCTGATAGTCCTACTGAATAGACTGTTAGAATTTGTATTATGGCAAGAAAAAAGCAGCTAAGTAAAGAAAAACGAGTGGCCATCATTACTTAAAGAAATGAAGGTCAGTCAGTGCGAAAAATTGGGAAAAGTTTGAAAGTGTCCCCAAGTATAATGTATAATTTTCATAGTCATGAAAATACAGAAAAATCTTTAAATGAGAAGGTGTGTCCAAACTTTTGGTCTGTACTGTATGTTTTACTCATCTTTCTACAGTCTTAACGGAAATCTGTCAGTGTGATCAACCCTCCTAAGACATCTACCATACAGACCAAAAGTTGGACACACCTTCTCATTTAAAGATTTTTCTGTATTTTCATGACTATGAAAATTGTACATTCACACTGAAGGCATCAAAACTATGAATTAACACATGTGGAATTATATACTTAACAAAAAAGTGTGACACAACTGAAAATATGTCTTATATTCTAGGTTCTTCAAAGTAGCCACCTTTTCCTTTGATGACTGCTTTGCACACTCTTGGCATTCTCTTGGGTCGGGTTGGCTGGGCTTGCCTAGGGTCGGGTTCACTGGACGGGAACACGGGAGCAGACGGGAAGGACTTGGAGACTGACAGTATGGATAACTTGGACTTCAGAGATAGGTACTCTTTCAGACACACAGGTCTCGGGAAACTGTTCAGGTACCGCGGACATGGTTACAGGGTTCAGGTTCAGGGTTAACGTATAAACTACACAGGACTACAGGGATAGTACAGTATAGGGAAATAACTATATTAGACTAAGGACGGGGGACCTGGCAACATACAGTTGCACACATCAACTACCACTAAATAGCTGTAGGGATTTCTTAGGCACCTCACCTCCCTATTGGGGAGGGTGCCTTTTATACAAGATACCTCCCAGCTATTGGCTGGGGGCATCTTTGCAGTTGCGCAAACTGCCCCTTTAAGAGCAGGGGATCGCACATACTAGGCGCAACACTGGAAGTAAGCAGTGTCTCAAGGGAAAGGAGGGAGAGGAAGCTGCCATGGCCAGGGTGGTGAGCATGCCGGTGTCTTTGCATGCAGGGAGGAGGAGAACCATCCGTGGGCACCGGCAATGGGTGTTACAGTTCGAACTGACACTGATGCATCCTGTGCCTGCAGGCCAGCTTGAATTTCTTTGGAACTTGATTGGGGCTGCTTATCCACCATTCGGACTATCATGCGTTGCAACTCTTCATCAATTTTTCCCTGCTGTCCACATCCTGGGAGGTTAGGCACAGTGCCATGAGTTGTATACTTCTTGATTATGTTGCACACTGTAGACAATAGAACTTCAAGATCTATGGAGATGGACTTACAACCTTTGAGATTGTTGATATTGTTAAACAATTTTGGTTCTCAAGTCCTCAGGCAGTTCTCTTCTCTTTATTTTCTCCATGCTTAGAGTGGCATACACAGACATACAATGCAAATATTAAGTTAACTTCTTCCCTTTTTATCTGGTTTCAGGTGTGATTTTCATATTGCCCACACCTGTTAACTGCCAAAGGTGAGTTTGAACATGCATCACATTCTTGAAACAAAGTTGTTCACCCTCAATTTTGCAAAGGTGCCAACGATTTTGTCCAGCCCATTTTTTTAGGGTTTTGTGTGAAATTATGTCCAAATTGCCTTTTTCTCTATTTTTTTTGTGTTGTTCCAATACACATGTGTATAACAAAACATGTGTGATTGAAATAATTTTCTGGGAGAAATACTTCATTTTTTTGAACAATTTTTATGACTGTACATGTCTCACACTCACGGGGCCCTCTTTCATTTAAAATTAGCGCTGGAGGCAGATTCTCCGGCTGATCCGTTTCTAGACAATAGATCTTAACAGCTCATTTACATATTAAGATAAATGTGGCTTTCTCTGGAATAACACATCACAGATATCAAAGTATCATTTTATTCATCTTCCTATGACCACCATGCCCGCATAGACGGCTTATGAGGATTGAACCTTCTGACAGATTCAATTTAAAAATCACCAGTCTACTTGGACTGGGCAGTCTCTTCTGATGCTAAAATGATGAAAACTATGTATATGAATTTTGTGATATTTAAACATTTATTAATGACTATATTTTGTTGAACTGATATATCAGTATGGACTTATATTTATATTACACTACAGTAAGTATGTAATCCTATCTTCTGGAAAATAGGTTCTGTGTTAGTCATGGCAGTTCCCTGAACAGCATAGGTAACTTTTTGTAATTCCGCAAATCAATGTGCTTTTAATTATAGAAATAATCATTTATGCTTGACTACTCCAAATATTCATGTTTAAGTTGGAATTGGGGAAGGTAACTGTTGGCCAAATGGCCATTTGACCGACAGCTGTTTCACATGCATGGCCAGCCTAAGACTTGATGACTATGTCCTAAACATCAACACGATTCACAAAGGAATACTCTAAGCCAGCATACAGAACGCATACATCCAGAACATTTTATTCATTCCTGATATATTCCTTGTAACCAAATCCATCCCACCTTTTTATTTGTCACCAAGAGTACATGGCATCACCTTTCCCTTCCACAGACATTCTCATATTTGATTTCATGTGTAATTTATTTTATAAGCATACTTCAAACTTGATCTAAAAGTTTTGGGGGATTTTTTTTTCGGATTTTGATTCACCTCAACTATACTATCTTAAAATAATGTTGTTACAGAGTATATGGATCTCCTATAGTAGACAGACACAAGACAGCAGGCGACAAAAAATCAGCACATTGGGGCTGTAAGTGTAAGACACTTTTAGGCTGTGTGCCCACTATGAGTTTTTTAAGCGTTTCCGCAGCGGCAATTCCGCTGCAGAAACGGTTAAAAAACGCATGGTAGAAGGCCTGCCATGTTCCCCAATGATAATCCGCATGTGCTGTGCACATGATGCGGAAATTTCCGCTGCGGATTATGACTGCGGAAAAATCCGCAGCACTACCAATTATTTTGTGGAAGCGCTGCGTTTTCGCCGCCATTGACTTGCATTGGAACGCATGTAATCCGCATCACTGCATCTGTATATGCGGAATCCATGCGTTTCAATGTGCGGATGGTACCCGGGTCTGGAGAAGAGGAGACTCTCCTCCGGACCCTGGTACCATAGTACCTGTAAAAAAAAAGAATAAAATAAAAAATATACATTATACTTACCTTCCGATGGCCCCCGGTGTCTTTATCTGATGCGTCCTGGCTTGCCGGCAGCTCGCAGTGGACTCAAGGACCTGCGGTGACATCATTTAGTCATGTGACGGGTCCCGCGACCGCTGACGTCGGCAGGTCCTTTAGTGTACCGCGAGCTGCCGGCAAGCCAGGACGCATCGGATAAAGACACTAGGGGCCATCGGAAGGTACATAAGTATAATATTTATTTTTGGATTTTTTACCATTCTTTCGGTCACACTATATAAATCCATGCCGGTTGCATGGATTTATATAGTGTGACCAAGTTGACAAGCACTTTCCAAGTGATGCTAAAATCTCTTAGAAAGCGCTTGTCAACCCGCATGCGGAAATGCATGTGAAAAACGCTTCACTTCCACTTGTACCTGGCAGCAAAAACGCATGTACAATCCGCATGTACAACCCACATGTGTTTTTTCTGCCAGGGAGATGCAGAAACGCTCAGGAAAAATCCGGAGTATTTCTGCATCGTGGGCACATAGCCTTATTGTTGATAATAGCTATAGCCATTATACAACCTAAATCCCCAAAAAGTTGGATGCTGTGTAAAATGTAAAGAAAAAACAAGAACACAATGATTTGGAAATCTCTTATGGCCATATTTTATCACAACAGAACACAGATCAGAGGTTGAAGGTTAGACATTTTTCAATTTCATTTGAAAAAAATAAATCATTTAGAAACAGTTAAGACAGGGTTAACAAAAGGCTGGAAAAGCAGCTGGAGGGTCAGTTTTCAGCTAAGTCACATAACTGTGTATATAAGGGAGGCAGAGTCTCTCAGATGCAAAGATTGTCAGAGGTTCACCAATTTGTGAACAACTATGTCTAAAAATCGTGGAACAATTCAGAATCCCAACTGTTTTGGAATGGGAGTTGTAAAATCTTTGGGTCACAAGGCAAAAGCACGGGTTAATAACAATTAAATTGAATTTAGAATTTCAGGCTGTCATAAGTGCAACTAACATTCAGCTGATAAATTTACAAAGGGAAAAATGTTGCTTATTTACTGTTTTCCATTATTTTCTCCTGTATCACATATCTGCAAATTACAAATTGTCAAAAACTCATCTTCAAAGTCCCAATAATTCCTGCAACAATGGTTCCAGGTCTACAGCATCGAAGCTACAGATAGAGATTGGCTGCTGCAGTTATCTGGTCACTGTGGGGGGATTTGACAGGTGCGAATGCGACTATTTTGTTATTTTTACTAATATGCATGATAAACTGGGGTTAAACTCACTTTCCTGGCTTAGTAACTGGCCAGTCTCCATAAAAATAAAACATTAACATTTCGTCCAACTTTGTGAGGCATCTGCCTTGGCTTTGCTAGATAAAGTAGGAAGGTATGGTTTATGAGAAATTAAAAACTTTCTAGTTTGTTTATTGTGTTACTACAGAGAATTTGAGAGGAGCAGAAAATGCATGGATACAAAATATACAAATTTGTTTTTAGGCCTTTTTATCAGGTGTTTGCTGGAAAAAACGCAACACATGAAAATGTAAGTGCATTTGGCTGTGTATTTTCCCATGTGTTTTGCAAGCAATTTCCATGGATGTTTCATGTGCTGAACATCTATTGTATTAGTAGTACAATACTTGGAAAATAGGACACGCCACATTCTAAAATTTCAAACGCAACATTAAAATTTTACAATGCACTGATGTCAACAGAACCACAGATTCTTATGTGTCCAACTTTACAGTAATTCTGTTAGGAATATGAAAAGCACATTGAAAAAACGTGAATACGCCATACATATGTTAACAGTAGAAAGTTGTTTTTTTGTTACTAGAAAAAGTATTATAAATGCTGAAAAAAATATAAAAAAATGTAATGAGGAATATAATAATTTTCTTCAATACTTTTATACTCTTGCAAATGTGTGCTAGCCTAACAAATAACATGGCGAAATATAGTAAGCCAATCTCCTGCATAGTGAAAAGAACACCATTCGCCATATCGAAGTCCTGGCAAAAGACTTAAAGGGGTTTTCCACTACTAGGACAACTCCTCATGTTTGGCCCCATTAAAATAAGATAAAAAATAAAACACTTATACTCATCTCCGGTGCCAGCGCTGTTCCAGCGGTGTCAGCACTTGTGTTCCCGTGGCTCACGTGATGTTGTCACTGGTGTCACTGTCCTCGTATTCGGACAAATCGAACATCAAGAGGAAGTCAAAGAGCAGTCGCAGCCATGACTTCCTGTTGATGTTCAATACCTCCGAAAACGGGGACAGTGTCGCCAGCGCTGATTGGACGTAGGGCTCATGTAACGTCACAACCTCATGTGAGCCCTGGGAACGCAAGTGCCCACATCGCTGCAACGGTGACAGAGGTGAATATAGGTGTTTTCATTTTAATGGGCAAACATTCAGATTGAGAAGGGGTTGTCCTAGTAGTGGACAACCCCTTTACAGGGATTATTCGGTTGATCTTGGGGCCTTTCCACTGGATCCCTTTATCTCCGTTAGAATGGAGCAGTAGTGTGCATGTGCATCACTTGGCTTTACCCAGCAGCACCATAGAGAATCAATGCTCCATTTTTTTTTAATGGAGATAAAAGTGCCCTGTCGGGTATAAAAATTCCCTGTTCTGCCAATCGGTGCTAGACCACACGATCAGTAAGTTGTTTGTTGCCTCATAATGAATTTGGCACCTCTTGTCCCAACTCCAGTTTAGATGAATCAGGGCCATAGTTCTCCATCCAAGCAAAGGATAACACATGCAATCAGACATTGAAAACCCTCAAATGGTCCCTGTCATTTCAATAATCTTTGCATAAATCAACAATACAGGGGAATATAAATCACGTTTTTATACTTGTGAAAAAAAGTTTTTTCAACTCAGCAAAGTGAATTAAAATCAAACTTTATTGTGACTTATTTAAAATAGTAGCATGGGCATAAAAATATATCTGACGCGTTTCAAGCCTAGCTGACTCTTAATCGTAGATAGATAGGAACTATATATACCTGAATATATCTACCTCTATCTGTAGAGTCACCTAAATTGACAGTACGCTTTACACTTTTGGCTAGTTTGTCTTCCACTGGGGTATGCTTAGCACAGGATACAGGCAAAGCAGTATATTGTATGGATAATGTATGGGTAAAAATATATGCAATGTCTAATACGACATGGGCACTGCTACCCGAGTCTTGTTGTATATTGTATGGAAGCATTGGATGTGTACTATAGCTAACACTGCTGAAAGTTCACTACATGTGGTTAGTACTATCGTCTTAGAACAAAGAGTGGGACTAGTGTTTGGGTTCTGGAGTGGCAATTTTTTGTTAAGTAACAATAATGTGCGCAATTAGTGGTACTGGTGTAAGAACTACAAGGCACTAAGGCTGAATCATTGCAGCTAGGATTAATTGTGGCGACAACCACAACATGCACAGGTTGGGCTAACGTGGGGTTGTACACGACAAACTATTTTCCTCTATACCGGTAGCCTGATTTTTGGAAGTTACTTTAACAATGAGCTGTGGATGCTCCCGCAATAGGAATTCCTGAAGATCAGTTGTGATTGCTGGGGGTAGCTGTCAGGGTCTCTACATTTCTAAGGAATAATTTTTTAACAAACAACATAGATCAATTGAGAAATCTTGTGATACATGGACGCACTAAGTCTTTCAGAACTGCTGTTTTAAGTGGCCCACCATGTTGTTAGTAAAGGGGTCCCCAAGCATCAAACCCCTCTCTGTGCCCTAATAGTACAGGAGTTGTGTTGTTAAGAAAATTCCCTAAAATAATTAGAAATTACTTCTCTTATTCTATAAACATGCCAGTAAGTAAAACACGGCCAAGATATGCTCTCCAAGAAGAACATAGGTCATGGAATTGGTGCAAGAAGTTGGCATCGTTTCCTGTTTAAAGGTTAAAGGGGCTTTTCAGTAAAAAAAACATTATTTTTTGAAGTGTTCAGATGGCTTAAAAACATAAAAGAATTGATACAACCGCTATGTAACCCCCTGCAGGCTTGTGCTCTGATATTTACCCATTTCCTAGTCTTCTCTGCTCATTGATCACATCTCTGTACACCAGACATGGTTGGATATTTCTGCTCAGCCAAACTATGGCTAAAGCAGGTCACTACTGTGGCTAGAGATTGGCAGAAAAGGCATTGGTTACGTCTAATTCTGGTGTGTGAAGTTCAGACATGCTAAGTTTCGGAACAGGAGCTGTGGGAGATCAATAAGTGTCTATTACTTCTTTTATTTATTTGAAGCAGTCTGAACCCTTTAAACATTGTTTTTTATTCCCTGGAAACCCCTTTAAGCTGGAAATTTTTAAGAGATGAGAATGTCTAGTGCTAATCTACAGATGGGAGAAATGTTTCTCCATTACTAGAGATGAGCAAACCCGAACTGTAAAGTTTGGGGTTCGTACCGGACATCTAGTGCCCGGTGCTGAACTCCAAACACGGACTTCTCTGGGAGAGAAAGATAAAGAAAGAGAAAAAGATTTTTTCCAGCTCCAAGGTTCGGATTCCCATTGATTTCTATGGGATTCGGGTGCAGGTACAGTTCTGGTACCCCGACAGAACTTTGGATTAAAGTTCGGTTGAACTCGACCTTCCACCAGTCCGCTCATCCCTATCCATCACGACATTTGCATAAACCAAATTTCAGCATGCTGCAGCCGTTACATGTAGTGCATTCATTAGCACAGGCTCTTTTGCCATTTTCTTTGGGTTAGACAAGTAAAGTGCTTGGATATTTATCTTGGGCTCGGACTTTGTTTTCTTTTAATAAAAGTCCAGCTATTGTGTCGGCTTAAAATATTATGCATTAAAATGGAAATACATTATTTAACAATCACCTTCATGTGAGACAGTTGAGCTGAACCAGATTTCAGTCGTAGCTTTCGGGTATTAACTAATTAAACTTTCAGAAGTCATTTCAAGCTGGGCTTTCCCCAAAATAAACTTAGCTGAGTAGAAGGCATTAAGTTTACTAGGCATACTACCAGTATCTTGTGTACCTATCCTAACCACTTACCATATGGCATTGTACGTTGTGTATACATCAGTGCAGAGCTGGGAATAGTTTGTGCAGCATCATTTTCTGAAAGTGTGCGGTAATATAAAGTATTTATATAGTACAATAAAGATGGAAGAAACATGTCTGTGCCTTACATTCACCAGCCCTGGCCATAAGGGAATAAGGTAGTAGAGTCAGCCTGAGACCCTATGTAGCCTACCTCCTGTGATGACATCTTCCCCCATGTGACTGTTGCAGGCTAAAACTGGCTGCAAAGCCCAATGGAAGTTTTGCAGCAGACTGCAATTGAAATTGTTCCAGAAAAAGAAGTATTTCTCCCAGAAAATGATTGCAATTACACGTTTTGTTATACACATGTTTATTTCCTTTGTTTGTATTGGAGCAACACAAAAAAAACTAAGAAAAAAGGCAAATTAGACATGATTTCACACATAACTCCAAAAATGGGCCAGACAAAATTGTTGGCACCCTCAACTTAATATTTGGTTGCTCACCCTTTGGAATAAATAACTGCAATCATAGAATCATAGAATGGTTGAGTTGGAAGGGACCTCCTGGGTCATCTGGTCCAACCCCCTGCTCAAAGCAGGATTCACTAGATCATCTCAGACAGATGTCTGTCCAGCCTCTGTTTGAAGACGTCCATTGAAGGGGAACTCACCACCTCTCGTGGCAGCCTGTTCCACTCATTAATCACCCTAACTGTCAAAAAGTTTTTTCTAATATCTAATCTGTGTCTCCTCCCATTTAGTTTCATCCCATTGCTTCTAGTCTTTCCTTGTGCAAATGAGAATAAAGATGATCCTTCTACAATGTGACAGCCCTTGACATATTTGTAGACAGCTATTAAGTCTCCTCTCAGTCTTCTTTTTTGCAAGCTAAACATTCCCAAATCCTGCAACCGTTCCTCATAGGACATGGTTTGCAGACCAGTCACCATTCTGGTCGCTCTTCTCTGAACTTGCTCATTCGCTTCATTGATCATTCGCTTCCTGTAACCATAAACAAGCTTATCACACCTTTCAAATAGAATTTTGGACCACTCTACTTTTGCAAACTGCTCCAGGTCTCTCATATTTTAAGGGTGCCTTCTCCCAACACAAATTTTAAGATCTCTCCAAACGTGTTCAATGGGATTTACATCCGGACTCATTGCTGGCCACTTCAGGACTCTCTATCGCTTTGTTTCTATCCATTTCTGGAAGCTTCTTGAAGCATTTTTGGGGTCATTGTTCTTCTGGAAGACCCATGACATAGGACGTAACCCCAGCTTTCTGACACGAGGCAGTACATTGCGACCCAAAATCCTTTGGTAATCTTCAGATTTCATGATTCTTTGCACACAGTCAAGGCCCCCAGTTCCAGAAGAAGCAAGACAACAAAAAAACATCTTTGAACCTCCACCATATTTGACTGTAGGTACTGGGTTGAATTTTTGTAGGCCTCATTCCGTTTTTGGTAAACAGTAGAATGATGTTCTTCACCAAAAAACTCTATCTCATCTGTCCACAAGATGTTTTCATGTTTTCCCAGAAGGATTTTGGCTTACTCACGTACATTTTGGCTGAGTGCAGAAAAGCTTTTTTTATGTCTCTGTCAGCAGTGGGGTACTTCTGGGTCTCCTGCCATAGCGTTTCATTTAATTGAAATGTCAATGGATAGTTTGTGCTGACACAATTTCTTTGGAACTTGATTGGGGCTGCTTATCCACCATCCGGACAATCTTGCGTTATAACCTTTCATAAATTTTTCTCTGCTGTCCACATCCAGGGAGATTAGCTATAGTGCCATTGGTCGTAAACTTGTTGATTATGTTGCGCACCGTGGACAAAGGAACATTATGATCTCTGGAGATTAACTTGTAACCTTGAGGTTGTCGATATTTTTAAACAATTTTCGTTATCAAGTCCTCAGACAGTTCTCTTCTCCTCTTCTTAGTGTGGCACATACAGACACACAATGCAAAGATTGAGTCAACATCTCCCCTTTTTATCTGGTTTCAGGGGTGATTTTCATATTGCCCACACCTGTTACTTGTCACAGGTAAGTTTAAACGAGCATCACATGCTTGAAACAAAAGTTATTTACTTATATTTTTGGAAAGGTGACAATAATTTTGTCAGGCCCATTTTGGGGGTTTTCTGTGAAATTATGTCCAGTTTGCCTTTTTTCTCAGTTTTTTTGAGTTGTTACAATACACACAAAGGAAAAAACATGTGCATAACAAAATGTGTAATCACAATAATTTTCTGGGAAAAATACTTCATTTTCTGGAACAATTTCAAGGATGCCAACACTTTTGGCCATGACTGTATATGTCACAAGCCAAAAATTTGCTAAAAACTTCAATACGTTGCAGTGATTTTGCCCCCCCCCACCCCCAAAACAAAAACAAACAAACAAAATAAAACACAGCACCAAATACACAAAGTGTGAACCCAGAAAATGGGCATGAGTGAACAGTTATATATAAAAAAATATGTTTTATCTGCTAAGGGTGCTTTTACATTGCGGTTTTTCAAACGTTCCTTGGTCCTGTCTGGGCTTACGTCTGAACCCCCGCGTGAAACGAAATTCGGACATATGCGCCAATGGGGCCAAAGACTATAATGGTGCACTCTGACGTGCATAACTTTTGGCATATACACCGACTGGAGGTAGACACTCAGACGTAATGGGATCACTTTGCAGGTACCATAGAAATGCTACAGATTATACTTGAGGAAAAGCCTTGAGTAAAATCTGCCAAAAACAAAACTTGTTAACCTGGCCTGTAGGTTCTGGTCTGTGAAGTTAAAGAATCATTCAGTTTTGTGTTAGAAATGGTGAATAAATAGGGTTAATTGGATGCAGAAAAACTGTGTTATTTGGCTGCTACATTTAGAATTATGCCATAATGTGTATACATCCAGGTCAGGTAGCAACTCCAGATTGGCCACAGCAAACATGTGGATGTTTCTTAGCTCATATGTGTCTTTTTTGCTCTATTTCCTTTCGTACGCACTTATACACCCTAAGACTCTCATAACGGGAGATTAAGTGCACGACATGACAGGGGATTCCATTACTGTGTGGTCTTCTTGAGTTGATCCCACTGGTCATTCTACTGCTGACTGGTGCGGCACTTTGTAACATTCTGCTCTTTGTTCGTACTATCCCCCTTTTGATCTTTACTACTCAGATGTAAAAGAGAAAATAAGTGTTTTATCAAGTTCAAAAAAGTTACATTTTGGTGCACCTAATTTCTGATAAAAGGATTGAAAATAAGTCAAAGACGTAAATCTTTCTGCCACAGAAAACATATCCCTTTTCCCTGACCTAGCAGCGATTTGTGCACATCTTGTTCAAATTTATCATCTGAAGTTCATCTTTTGCTTTTTGCAGAGAAAGCTCCTCACATAGCACAATGTAGTGATCTTAGTGCATGAATGGAAACACATGATCGCTGTAGACAGTGCAAGCATAAAATGGGAAGGAGCAGAAATTATAATCTGATGAGAGATGTATGGCTTTGATCCATCAGTCTCTGCCTCATGTCATAGAAATCTGAACCAGCTCCTTAAGAGTCTAAAACTTCCTCCCATTCACTGATCTCTTCTCAAAAAATGGTTTCCTTGGTCACACTAATGAAAACATGCAACTCACGATGGTGCTACAAACTGTGAGCTGAAATTTCCATTTTTATGATTTTGGTGGATCACACGAAAAGAGCGAGTGTAAATAAAATGTCAAAAGAAACCATTGTGGCCAAGAGAACAGAACGTGGGGAGGAGATTCCATAACGGCATCTCAAATATCAGAGTATTACCTTCTAAATTGTGCTATAAGAGTTCTTCTAAAGGTGTCTGGATCTTAGCGAGTATATCAGGGTTCCCCAACTCCAGTCCTCATGGCCCACCAACAGGTCATGTTTTCAGGATTTCCTTAGTATTGCACAGGTGATCATTCCATCACCTGCACAGGTAATAATCCCATCACCTGTGTAATACTAAGGAAATCCTGAAAACTTGACCTGTTGGTGGGCCTTGAGGACTGGAGTTGGGGAACACCGGAGTATATAATAGGGGTACAGCTTAAGATTCCATGTTTGCAACTTATCAAGCAGTATTCATTGATGGATCCTACCACATCTGCAATTTGAGAAAGTAAAGAAGAATATATATTGTTGAAACAACCTCGGCAAGGATGTGGGATAATTTCCAAACTTGAGAACACCCTTTTAAAGCCTCCACAGTAAAGCATCTCAGCGAAGCTGTAGGGGAAATTTGTGACTACAACATTGTCAACTGTTCCGGCAGTGACAACCAGCAAGTCTGAAACAAAGTGCTTTGCATACGTGACGACTGCTCGAACAAGAAAGTAAAGCTGAATCCTAACAGTGTGAAAATTAGCCACTATTAGGACTCCGCATCCTACAGTGCTTGCCAAAATTTTGCTCTGGCTTGAAAAAGTCTTTTAAAGAGCAAGTTACTCATATGTTTCTGGCATATGGGACCCTTGTTGACCTTCATCTGCTCATTTTAGATTGTGAGCCCTCGCGGGCAGGGTCCTCGCTTCTCCTGTACCAGTCGCTGTCATGTTTTGTTCAAGATTATTGTAATTGTTTTTGCTATGTATACCCCTGTTTCACATGTAAAGCGCCATGGAATAAATGGTGCTATAATAATAAATAATAATAATAATTTTATTAATAATATTCTGAATGTCAATTCAGCTGAAGATTAAGGTTCTTTTTTCTTTTTGCACAAGCTATCTTGCTTACTCAGAGAAAGACAAATATAAAGCACAATAACTTTAGGTTATATGTTGCTAAAAACAAATATATTTAGTAGAAAAGCAGCAAATCTGTTTGTAGGGATCGTAAATCTGGCTACACGGCTCTACATTGCGGCTCAGCCCTCCTCAGCCTCATGGTACAGCTCCAGAATCAGTCACCACCTTGTTAGCTATTTGCTGCAGGCTGCACGCTGGTGCCAGAATGGTTCAGATGGACACATCATTGCCGGCAGTGCTGATTTCATGACACTCCTTTAGCGGCAGCGCTAATGTATATTTATACCAGTATATATCAAGTAATCAGCTTTAATCCAGACAGACATACCTATTGATGTAACTCAATGCAACATATGTTGGCTGCTGAAGTTCCTGCTTCTCCAAGACGCGTGGATCTGTGTCTGTAATACAAACAGAGAGCAATTCTATTAGACCCCACATGAAGCAAATAATATACAATATGCTAAGTACTATAGTATTTATCAGCTATATTATTATTTATTGTTATAGCGCCATGGCGCTTTACATGTGATATTCAGAATCTGCTGAAAATTACCTCATTGCACTTCCAGTATATGGTTATGGAATATCAACATTTGCACCTTATCTACATTTTAGTTTGGGACAGGAAGTTATTGGATAAGGGAGATGCAATGTTAAATAAGCTAAAAGAAGTTCCAGCACCTATAATGCTGGATGAATACTGAAGAAAAATTACTGCTTGCTCCAGTTATAAGCTAAGTGTAAGATAATATTTAGCAATCTGCTCTTAAGTAATTATAAGGTTCTTGGCATAAGTACAACTTTTATGTAAACACAAATGTATTATATTATGAGGATGCATTCAGGGTCAGCAATATAAAGGCAGAATACTTGGACTTGTACCTTTTTTCACTTTTATCTCCTTATAGATAGTCTTCTTATGTAGATTTTCCATTAGAGAATTATAAGTCAAACTTGATGGATTGGAAGTCGTAGCTGTCACATAGGGTAGAGGGGAGGGATTGGGGGGCTTTCTGTGCAAAGAGTCTGAAGTACTGCACTAGAGATGAGCGGTGTTCGACTAGAACTGTTCGCCAATCTCAAATTCTAGCTGTTTTGGGCGGTGTTCGAGTCGTTCGACGAACGCGAACGATTTGCAAAAAATTCGGCTGTTCGAGATTATGTTCGATAACTGTTCGAGCACCAAAAGCGTAACTGGATTTTTTCACATCATGCAGGGATTGTCTGCCACTCACTGTAATGCCACAGCCATGGTGGTTGTGGCATTACAGTGGTTGCCCAAATCGATGGGAACAGTGCTCACAGTGAAACATGAAAAGCCGGCAATTCAGCAGCGACATACACTGGTACCCGACAATTTAGAACAGAAAGAATAGAGCATCACACATATATTAGATAGATAGAAACATGTCAGTCACATATATAAGAAGTACAGTGAAAGTGTTGCTTACTGTACTTGTCATTTAGTGTTAAAGGATTAATTAAAAAAAATAATAGTGTTTTCATGCACCGTCTCTTTAAAAAAGCCGGCCGGCAATTCAGCATCGGTACCCGACAATTTAGAATAGAGCATCAAACATAGATTAGATAGAAACATGTCAGTCACATATATAAGAAGTACAGTGAAAGTGTTGATTACTGTACTTGTCATTTAGTGTTAAAGGATTAATTAAAAAAAATAATAGTGTTTTCATGCACCGTCTCTTTAAAAAAGCCGGCCGGCAATTCAGCATCGGTACCCGACAATTTAGAATAGAGCATCAAACATAGATTAGATAGATAGAAACATGTCAGTCAATATATAATAAGTACAGTGATAGTGTTGATTACTGTACTTGTCATTTAGTGTTAAAATAAAGGATTTATTAAAAAAAAAATTGGCGTGAGGTTCCCCGTAATTTTAGTCTCTAGCGGAGGGTTAAGCAGACGGCTGGGGCAGATGTTTGAAGCCTGGGAAGGGGGTAATACCCACGGAGCTTCCCAGGCTACTAATATCAGCCCCCAGCTGAATACCTAGCCTTTACTAGCTATTAAAATGGGGGACCCAAAAAAAAATGACGTGGGGTCCCCCCTATTTTAATAGGTAGCAAAGGCTAGGCAGACAGCCGGGGGCTGATATTAATAGCCCAGGAAGGGTGCCAAGAATATTGGCCCCCTCCCAGGCTAGAAACACCAGCCGTCAGCCGCCCCAGAAATGGCGCATCCATAGAATGCGCCAATTTTGGCACTTAGCCTCGCTCTTCCCACTGCCCTGTAGCGGTGGCAGTGGGGTAATAGGGCTGGGGTTGATGTCAGCTTATAATGCCAGCTGACATCAAGCCCAGGTTAGTAATGGAGAGGCGTCTATAAGACACCCCCATTACTAACCCCATAGTTAAAGTTAAAAAAAACACAAAGACCCAGAATAAAGTCCTTTAATTGAAATAAACACACAATTCTTTAATGTTCTAAATTAAACCATACTTACCGTCACGCCCATTCCAGCTGAAGCCAACGATCTCCTGCAATAAAAGCAAAATAATAAAGCAACTTCATCCTTACCTTTCCATGGTTCCCAGGACGGCTCCAGCTCTGCTACATTCACATGACAGGCTGGATCGCAGCTGAAAGCTGCCATCCAGCTTGCCATGCCGCAGACACTGAGAAGCGTAGGCATGCTTGCGCTCCTCAGTGTCTCGCTGTGACGGCATCCAGATGAGCAGAGTTCATGTCCAATGAACTCAGCTCACCTCATGCACACCACTGACTGCAGTGAGCGCAGGAGAATTCTCTCACGCTCACCGCAAGCGCAGGAGAATTTTCCCAAGCTGTCAGTGACGTGCATGAGGTGAGCTGAGTTCATTGGACATGAACTCGGCTCATCTGGATGCCGTCACAGCCAGACACTGAGGAGCGCAAGCATGCCTGCGCTTCTCAGTGTCTGCGGCATGGCAAGCTGGATGGCAGCTTTCAGCTGCTATCCAGCCTGTCATGTGAATGTAGCAGAGCTGGAGCTGTCCTGGGAACCATGGAAAGGTAAGGATGAGGTTGGTTTATTATTTTACTTTTATTGCAGAAGACATTGGCTTCAGCTGGAATGGGCGTGATGGTAAGTATGGTTTAATTTAGAACATTAAAGAATTGTGTGTTTATTTCAATTAAAGGACTTTATTCTGGGTGTTTGTGTTTTTTTAACTTTGACTATGAGGTTAGTAATGGGGGTGTTTTATAGACGCCTCTCCATTACTAGCCTGGGCTTGATGTCAGCTGGCATCAACCCCAGCCCTATTACCCCACTGCCACCGCTACAGGGCAGTGGGTAGAGCGAGGCTAAGTGCCAGAATTGGCGCATCCTATGGATGCGCCATTTCTGGGGCGGCTGACGGCTGGTGTTTCTAGCCTGGGAGGGGGCCAATATTCATGGCACCCTTCCTGGGCTATTAATATCAGCCCCCGGCTGTCTGCCTAGCCTTTGCTACCTATTAAAATAGGGGGGACCCCACGTCATTTTTTTTGGGGGTCCCCCATTTTAATAGCTAGTAAGGGCTAGGTATTCAGCTGGGGGCTGATATTAGTAGCCTGGGAAGCTCCGTGGGTATTACCCCTTTCCCAGGCTTCAAACATCTACCCCAGCCGCCTGCTTAACCTCCGCTAGAGACTAAAATTACGGGGAACCCCACGCCAATTTTTTTTTAATAAATCCTTTATTTTAACACTAAATGACAAGTACAGTAGACAACAATACTATCACTGTAGTTATTATATATGTGACTGACATGTTTCTATCTATCTAATCTATGTGTGATGCTCTATTCTTTCTGTTCTAAATTGTCGGGTACCGATGCTGAATTGCCGGCCGGCTTTTTTAAAGAGACGGTGCATGAAAACACTATTATTTTTTTTAATAAATCTTTTAACACTAAATGACAAGTACAGTAACCAACACTGTCACTGTACTCCTTATATATGTGACGGATATGTTTCTATCTATCTAATCTGTGTGTGATGTTCTATTCTTTCTGTTCTAAATTGTCGGGGACCGATGCTGAATTGCCGGCTTTTTTAAAGACAGTGTCTTCTGAGCAGTTTGTCAGCTTTTGGACACCTATGAAGGTGTTTTCTATGTGTTTTTGTTTGCCTGCCATTGGTTTTAACGGTGTTCGACAGTGTTCTAAGGTGTTCGACGAACAGTTCCACGAACATCCCGGTGTTCGACGAACCGAACTGAACCCGAACACTACGGGGGTGGCTCAACACTATACTGCACATGATGGGGCCACCTTCAGGGCACTTCTCTCAGCAAGGAAGTAAAAATGTTACCTTCTCAATCTTATTGATACTAAAAACATACCCAGAGGTAGATTTAAACAGCTTTCTATGGCTTCTTATTGTTAGCAGTTAAAGAAGCACTCCTCCCATCAAAGTTTTTATCCTTTTAATAAATTGTAGTCATCATATTATATAGCACTGTGTACCTACAATTGCTCATTTTGCCTTTCTACCCAGTTAATTCTTCTCTTTTCCATTTAGTCTATGACATGACGTGATTAAAAACTGACCAGCTGAATCCTTCTAAAATCTACACAGAAACAGGAGGTCAATTTTCCCTGCAGATGGCAGGAGTCACTTCAAAATTGTATGGCAAGGGGAGGAGAGAGCAGCTGGGTCAGGAGTTGAAGAGGGGAATAATTCATGCAGGGAAAAGAGGCGTCCTGTTTCTACATAGAGCAGAAAAAAGAAAATAATTAATTGGGTAGAAAGGCAAAATGAGCAAAAGTAAGTACACAGTGCTGTATAATATGATGACTTCAATATATTAATAGGACAAAAAGTTGATGGGAGTGCTGCTTTAATCAAGGCCCAAACTGCACAAGTTCTCCATTCAAATGATTCAGTATAAACTGGGGCAATTTATATGCTTTAAAAAAATGATCCAGTGAAGAGTTACATAGTATGGCGCTACCTGAACAGATTCAAGTGTATAGCAATACGGACATCTACCTAATGAGCAGAATGAGACAAAAACTGGCCAATTATATACAAAAATGCAAAACCCGGTGCTAAGACAAGTAGTCAAGCACCGAGTTCAAATTGCCTACTCGTGTCCAATGTAGAAAACAAACGGAGAACAAAAGAGTAATTAGCAATGAAACAAAATCTTTATTAGTGATTCATAGTCACAGTGATAAAAGGATATATGAAAGAAATAATAACAAAACAAGGGGATCAAGAACAGACAGTGCCAGAAACAGGACAACCCCTGGCAATAAAATTACTGAGCAATCCAAAGTGCAAAAATGCAGATAAATATACAGGCAGAGGGACACTCCATAGGTATATAATTACCAATAAAGGTAATGGATAAATAACACAGTTCACCCATTAAGGAATAAAAAGTCAATATGACTCAACCATAGTATGTACAAAAATCGCTGAGTAGCGACAATAAAGCAAAGATCCAAATTAAGGGTAAGTTATATGGCTGCCCTATGCCACACGATGTTAAGTAAGGAAGAATACAAAAAGTACCCGGACCTAGTTAAAATCACTCACCCAATGGCAAGGTGTCCGGGAAACAGGAAGCTCACAGGGTGCCTGGGGAGCCACAGAACGTACTACAGGTGAAAGCGCGCCCCGACGCGCGTTTCGCTCTTCTTTATCAAGAGGCGCTGTGTGTATGCCCGACAGGACCTGATTATATACGCCCACCCTTGGTCACGTGATGCAAAAGAGGGAAACACATTGGTATGTAGCGGTGCGTGTACCCGGAGCCACGCCCCCCGCCGCCCGCGTCACAGCCGTCAGGTCACGAGCGCGCACCAGGCAGCGCGCCTAGGAAGCGCTCCCGGGGGCGCGCCAGGGACAGAAGACAGCCGGACACGGGCACGGGTCAGCCAGGAGCCGGGAGACAGGCACCCCACCAATGTGAAAAAGAAGATAGATATAAGAAATACAGACAGAGGATGGTGAGCAAATACAAAATAGTAAAATACACCTTAAATAAGACAAGATGCTCTCAGACACAAATGAATGAGTAAGATAACTTAATGGAGCATAATTATAATAAAGATCCATCAATTAACTCTAGATAATTACAATAAGTGCCCAATAAGGGTAAATATATATAAGTCCAGAGATATATGTGGAGACAAGTCGACATGGGACCATTTCCCACAAGGATCAGAAGATGATAATCGAAGGGCTCTTGCGAAATGCTCCATGTTATCCGCCATAAAATGCCTTGAACAGAGAATTGAGGAAGGTCCATATGGCGCACACAAACAATGAGTTAATAGCCACGAGTCTAAAAAGGTAGAGAACAACAAAGTTAAAAGCAAATAATAAAAACAGACTAAAAACTAGAGCACGGACTTTAGATCAAGAAAAATAAACACTGAGGGAGAGAACAAGCCAAGCAAAAAAGGGCCCAATCACAAAAATGAGGAGAAGCTCAAATTTTCATTAAGGCCACGCGGTGCCAAGGTGTCCAGGGTGCTAATCCACCTGGCCTCTTTTTGTGCAAGGCAAAGTTTGTAGTCACCCCCTCGAGAGCCCAGATGTACCGCATCTATTCCCCGCACCAAAAGGCTGCGTGGGTCACAATTGTGAACTTGTTTAAAATGTCGCGGTAAAGTCCTGAGCTCACGGGGGTCCGACACAGATTTAGCTGCGCCAATGTCCCGCACATGCTCCCGCACCCGGATCCTCAATTCCCTTGTCGTGAGACCTACATAGATTTTCTGACAACTACACGTGGCATAGTAAACCACGTGTGTTGTACCACAGGAAATGTATCTGAGGATCCGGTAAGTGCGGGAGCCATCTGAGCTCGCAAAAGACGAACTGCGAAGGACATTGGCGCAGGCCCTGCAATGGCCACATGGATAGGACCCAACCCTGGGACCGCGCGACCCGAAAGGATTAGCTACAGGTGGGACATAGTGACTTGAAGTAACCAGATCACCCAGATTTCTGGCACGTCTGGCAGTCATGAGTGGGAATTGTCCCACCACATCCCTCAGGGAGGGCTCCGCACCAAGAACATTCCAATGTCGTGAGAGGACCCGCCTCATAGAAACCCACTCATGATTATAAGTGGAAATGAAGCGGGTTCTCTCAGGAGGCCCGGAGAGAGGTGATCTCGGAAGAGGATATAGTAGAGAACTGCGGGGGGTGCTGCGGGCCCTACCGTAGCCACGGCCGATGCAGCGGTTACTGTAGCCTCTCTGTTTAAAACGTTGTGTCAGAGCTGCTGCCTGCTTTTCAAAGTTGGCTTCCGTCGAGCAAATGCGCTTAATCCTAAGGAATTGTCCGACCGGGACGGCCCTAATAGTAGAGAAAGTATGACCAGAGGCCGCATGCACCAAAGAGTTCACCGCTGTGGGCTTCCTGTAGACGTCCGTCTGGATGAGGGAGTGTGAGTCCACCACCAGAGTGACGTCCAGGAAGTCCAAGCGTGTAAGGCTATAAGTGTAAGTCAATTTGATGCCCCACTCATTGGTGTTAAGCCGCCCCATAAAGTCATCAAGCTCCTCCGCCGAACCCCGCCAGAAAAATAGGACATCATCGATATACCTGAGCCATGCCACTCAAATAATAAAAACAGACTAAAAACTAGAGCACGGACTTTAGATCAAGAAAAATAAACACTGAGGGAGAGAACAAGCCAAGCAAAAAAGGGCCCAATCACAAAAATGAGGAGAAGCTCAAATTTTCATTAAGGCCACGCGGTGCCAAGGTGTCCAGGGTGCTAATCCACCTGGCCTCTTTTTGTGCAAGGCAAAGTTTGTAGTCACCCCCTCGAGAGCCCAGATGTACCGCATCTATTCCCCGCACCAAAAGGCTGCGTGGGTCACAATTGTGAACTTGTTTAAAATGTCGCGGTAAAGTCCTGAGCTCACGGGGGTCCGACACAGATTTAGCTGCGCCAATGTCCCGCACATGCTCCCGCACCCGGATCCTCAATTCCCTTGTCGTGAGACCTACATAGATTTTCTGACAACTACACGTGGCATAGTAAACCACGTGTGTTGTACCACAGGAAATGTATCTGAGGATCCGGTAAGTGCGGGAGCCATCTGAGCTCGCAAAAGACGAACTGCGAAGGACATTGGCGCAGGCCCTGCAATGGCCACATGGATAGGACCCAACCCTGGGACCGCGCGACCCGAAAGGATTAGCTACAGGTGGGACATAGTGACTTGAAGTAACCAGATCACCCAGATTTCTGGCACGTCTGGCAGTCATGAGTGGGAATTGTCCCACCACATCCCGTGGCATGGCTCAGGTATATCGATGATGTCCTATTTTTCTGGCGGGGTTCGGCGGAGGAGCTTGATGACTTTATGGGGCGGCTTAACACCAATGAGTGGGGCATCAAATTGACTTACACTTATAGCCTTACACGCTTGGACTTCCTGGACGTCACTCTGGTGGTGGACTCACACTCCCTCATCCAGACGGACGTCTACAGGAAGCCCACAGCGGTGAACTCTTTGGTGCATGCGGCCTCTGGTCATACTTTCTCTACTATTAGGGCCGTCCCGGTCGGACAATTCCTTAGGATTAAGCGCATTTGCTCGACGGAAGCCAACTTTGAAAAGCAGGCAGCAGCTCTGACACAACGTTTTAAACAGAGAGGCTACAGTAACCGCTGCATCGGCCGTGGCTACGGTAGGGCCCGCAGCACCCCCCGCAGTTCTCTACTATATCCTCTTCCGAGATCACCTCTCTCCGGGCCTCCTGAGAGGACCCGCTTCATTTCCACTTATAATCATGAGTGGGTTTCTATGAGGCGGGTCCTCTCACGACATTGGAATGTTCTTGGTGCGGAGCCCTCCCTGAGGGATGTGGTGGGACAATTCCCACTCATGACTGCCAGACGTGCCAGAAATCTGGGTGATCTGGTTACTTCAAGTCACTATGTCCCACCTGTAGCTAATCCTTTCGGGTCGCGCGGTCCCAGGGTTGGGTCCTATCCATGTGGCCATTGCAGGGCCTGCGCCAATGTCCTTCGCAGTTCGTCTTTTGCGAGCTCAGATGGCTCCCGCACTTACCGGATCCTCAGATACATTTCCTGTGGTACAACACACGTGGTTTACTATGCCACGTGTAGTTGTCAGAAAATCTATGTAGGTCTCACGACAAGGGAATTGAGGATCCGGGTGCGGGAGCATGTGCGGGACATTGGCGCAGCTAAATCTGTGTCGGACCCCCGTGAGCTCAGGACTTTACCGCGACATTTTAAACAAGTTCACAATTGTGACCCACGCAGCCTTTTGGTGCGGGGAATAGATGCGGTACATCTGGGCTCTCGAGGGGGTGACTACAAACTTTGCCTTGCACAAAAAGAGGCCAGGTGGATTAGCACCCTGGACACCTTGGCACCGCGTGGCCTTAATGAAAATTTGAGCTTCTCCTCATTTTTGTGATTGGGCCCTTTTTTGCTTGGCTTGTTCTCTCCCTCAGTGTTTATTTTTCTTGATCTAAAGTCCGTGCTCTAGTTTTTAGTCTGTTTTTATTATTTGCTTTTAACTTTGTTGTTCTCTACCTTTTTAGACTCGTGGCTATTAACTCATTGTTTGTGTGCGCCATATGGACCTTCCTCAATTCTCTGTTCAAGGCATTTTATGGCGGATAACATGGAGCATTTCGCAAGAGCCCTTCGATTATCATCTTCTGATCCTTGTGGGAAATGGTCCCATGTCGACTTGTCTCCACATATATCTCTGGACTTATATATATTTACCCTTATTGGGCACTTATTGTAATTATCTAGAGTTAATTGATGGATCTTTATTATAATTATGCTCCATTAAGTTATCTTACTCATTCATTTGTGTCTGAGAGCATCTTGTCTTATTTAAGGTGTATTTTACTATTTTGTATTTGCTCACCATCCTCTGTCTGTATTTCTTATATCTATCTTCTTTTTCACATTGGTGGGGTGCCTGTCTCCCGGCTCCTGGCTGACCCGTGCCCGTGTCCGGCTGTCTTCTGTCCCTGGCGCGCCCCCGGGAGCGCTTCCTAGGCGCGCTGCCTGGTGCGCGCTCGTGACCTGACGGCTGTGACGCGGGCGGCGGGGGGCGTGGCTCCGGGTACACGCACCGCTACATACCAATGTGTTTCCCTCTTTTGCATCACGTGACCAAGGGTGGGCGTATATAATCAGGTCCTGTCGGGCATACACACAGCGCCTCTTGATAAAGAAGAGCGAAACGCGCGTCGGGGCGCGCTTTCACCTGTAGTACGTTCTGTGGCTCCCCAGGCACCCTGTGAGCTTCCTGTTTCCCGGACACCTTGCCATTGGGTGAGTGATTTTAACTAGGTCCGGGTACTTTTTGTATTCTTCCTTACTTAACATCGTGTGGCATAGGGCAGCCATATAACTTACCCTTAATTTGGATCTTTGCTTTATTGTCGCTACTCAGCGATTTTTGTACATACTATGGTTGAGTCATATTGACTTTTTATTCCTTAATGGGTGAACTGTGTTATTTATCCATTACCTTTATTGGTAATTATATACCTATGGAGTGTCCCTCTGCCTGTATATTTATCTGCATTTTTGCACTTTGGATTGCTCAGTAATTTTATTGCCAGGGGTTGTCCTGTTTCTGGCACTGTCTGTTCTTGATCCCCTTGTTTTGTTATTATTTCTTTCATATATCCTTTTATCACTGTGACTATGAATCACTAATAAAGATTTTGTTTCATTGCTAATTACTCTTTTGTTCTCCGTTTGTTTTCTACATTGGACACGAGTAGGCAATTTGAACTCGGTGCTTGACTACTTGTCTTAGCACCGGGTTTTGCATTTTTGTATATAATTGGCCAGTTTTTGTCTCATATATGCTTTTCTGTATTTTTACAGTTTTCATTTGGCCCATAATGGACTTTCGTGCACGAGATACCACTTGGCTTGCGCAGTTAGATGAGTTATCCAGCAATGGGGGTCTGGTGGTGCCGGACACAGATCAGACACTGAGGGAGAGAATTGCCAGCTTTAAGGCCTTAATTAAGCGGAGATGCCGTACCTGGTGGAACCATGCTTTCCTCACTAAATATATTGAGAAATCTCTGATTCCGAGAGGCCTGAGGATACAGATTTTCCCCTCTTTCAAAATTGAAGATGACCTCTTCAAAACTAACTGGGAATCCTTGGCTAACAACTGTTCACTTGGTTTCCTGGGTCTCCTTAGGGAGCAAAGTGAAAAATCCCTTCGTGAGTTAGAATCTGAGATTGATGTTCTACAAGTACAGCTTAAGAAGGATTTGTCGAGTGATGACCTTAAGAAACTCCAGGAGGAAATTGATGCGGACTGTCAGAAACTTGTCAAAGAAATTCAAGCTATGAAAATAAAAAAATTTCAACGTGATACATTGGATATGTCCACTCATAGAGTGTACCGGTGGAGATCACCGGTGGAAAATCTAAGATCAAGATCCCGCAATAATTCTTTTACACGATCTAGGTCCACCTCGATTGCCTCGGGAACCTCTAGTGAGGGCCAGGTACCAGTTGTTGGCGCGGATTCTCAGGGGGGTTCTGTGACTCGACCTACTGGAAGTGTTCAGACGAGACCGAATAATAGGAGGAAACGGACGGTTCCTTTTCAGGTTGGTGATCCCTGTGGGGGGCTCTGTGTCATGAACCTTACCAATCATATCCTAACCGAGACACAGATGGAGGTCCTTGCTATGGGCCTGTCATTTTCTCCTACTAACTCTTTTGACTATTTTACGGCCCTCAAGGACCTCCACCTGTTTGCTCGGAAATTGATTCTAAAAAAACTCCATTTTAGGCCGGATGGTGATCATGTCCCAGCGGTGACGGAGGAGGAGGCTTTACAACATCTGGAGGATCTTTTATCTGAACAAACTAACCCTCCCTCAGGTGGGTTACCACAGGTTAGGAATCCTAAGTCAACGAGGTTTCCTCCCTTGTCTATTTGTCCAGCAGTAGAAATTTTCGTTAATCTAGTGGCGGAGGATTTCAAAAAACTCTCCACACGGAGAAAGTTTGACAATTTAACCTCCGCCCAACGCCAAGCGATTCGACAACTTCAAACTCTTAAGGACACAGTCATTAAGCCGGCGGACAAGGGAGGGAATATCGTCCTGTGGCCCCACCACAAATATGAGAGGGAGGCCCTGCGACAGCTGAGAGATAAGGAGACTTACTCTAGGCTGTCATACAATCCCACTGCCTCCTTCTCCGCCACCTTGCAGGGTATTCTGGCCCGGGCCTGTGAGAGAGGTATTATAGATAAGAGAACTGTGGAGGCTCTGACTGTACGTTCCCCTAAAACAGCTACTTTTTACTTACTCCCCAAAGTACATAAGGATGCCATTAACCCTCCTGGACGTCCGATCGTGCCCGGCCTGGGTGGTTTATGTGGTCCTATCTCACAATATGTTGATAGTCATTTGAGACCACTGGTGGGGACCCTCCCGTCCTATGTGCGGGACACGACGGACGTCCTTACTAGGGTTGATGGCATCTCTTTGGAACCTGGCACTATCATGGTCACGGCCGATGTGGAGAGTCTGTATACCTGCATTGATCACGATCTTGGTGTGACTTCCGTCGAGCTTTTCCTTGGGGGTTCCGACCTGAGCGGCCCTTCACGGGAATTTATTCTCGAGCTCCTCCGCTTTATCCTTTGCCATAATTATTTTCTTTTCAAGGACACGATATACCTGCAGCGACGTGGGACGGCCATGGGGGCGGCCTGTGCACCATCGTATGCAAACCTCTTCCTTGGCGCGTGGGAGAGGGATATTTTTGGGGGCGATGGTGTGCGGGGCGCAGACCGGGTCGTGGCATGGCTCAGGTATATCGATGATGTCCTATTTTTCTGGCGGGGTTCGGCGGAGGAGCTTGATGACTTTATGGGGCGGCTTAACACCAATGAGTGGGGCATCAAATTGACTTACACTTATAGCCTTACACGCTTGGACTTCCTGGACGTCACTCTGGTGGTGGACTCACACTCCCTCATCCAGACGGACGTCTACAGGAAGCCCACAGCGGTGAACTCTTTGGTGCATGCGGCCTCTGGTCATACTTTCTCTACTATTAGGGCCGTCCCGGTCGGACAATTCCTTAGGATTAAGCGCATTTGCTCGACGGAAGCCAACTTTGAAAAGCAGGCAGCAGCTCTGACACAACGTTTTAAACAGAGAGGCTACAGTAACCGCTGCATCGGCCGTGGCTACGGTAGGGCCCGCAGCACCCCCCGCAGTTCTCTACTATATCCTCTTCCGAGATCACCTCTCTCCGGGCCTCCTGAGAGGACCCGCTTCATTTCCACTTATAATCATGAGTGGGTTTCTATGAGGCGGGTCCTCTCACGACATTGGAATGTTCTTGGTGCGGAGCCCTCCCTGAGGGATGTGGTGGGACAATTCCCACTCATGACTGCCAGACGTGCCAGAAATCTGGGTGATCTGGTTACTTCAAGTCACTATGTCCCACCTGTAGCTAATCCTTTCGGGTCGCGCGGTCCCAGGGTTGGGTCCTATCCATGTGGCCATTGCAGGGCCTGCGCCAATGTCCTTCGCAGTTCGTCTTTTGCGAGCTCAGATGGCTCCCGCACTTACCGGATCCTCAGATACATTTCCTGTGGTACAACACACGTGGTTTACTATGCCACGTGTAGTTGTCAGAAAATCTATGTAGGTCTCACGACAAGGGAATTGAGGATCCGGGTGCGGGAGCATGTGCGGGACATTGGCGCAGCTAAATCTGTGTCGGACCCCCGTGAGCTCAGGACTTTACCGCGACATTTTAAACAAGTTCACAATTGTGACCCACGCAGCCTTTTGGTGCGGGGAATAGATGCGGTACATCTGGGCTCTCGAGGGGGTGACTACAAACTTTGCCTTGCACAAAAAGAGGCCAGGTGGATTAGCACCCTGGACACCTTGGCACCGCGTGGCCTTAATGAAAATTTGAGCTTCTCCTCATTTTTGTGATTGGGCCCTTTTTTGCTTGGCTTGTTCTCTCCCTCAGTGTTTATTTTTCTTGATCTAAAGTCCGTGCTCTAGTTTTTAGTCTGTTTTTATTATTTGCTTTTAACTTTGTTGTTCTCTACCTTTTTAGACTCGTGGCTATTAACTCATTGTTTGTGTGCGCCATATGGACCTTCCTCAATTCTCTGTTCAAGGCATTTTATGGCGGATAACATGGAGCATTTCGCAAGAGCCCTTCGATTATCATCTTCTGATCCTTGTGGGAAATGGTCCCATGTCGACTTGTCTCCACATATATCTCTGGACTTATATATATTTACCCTTATTGGGCACTTATTGTAATTATCTAGAGTTAATTGATGGATCTTTATTATAATTATGCTCCATTAAGTTATCTTACTCATTCATTTGTGTCTGAGAGCATCTTGTCTTATTTAAGGTGTATTTTACTATTTTGTATTTGCTCACCATCCTCTGTCTGTATTTCTTATATCTATCTTCTTTTTCACATTGGTGGGGTGCCTGTCTCCCGGCTCCTGGCTGACCCGTGCCCGTGTCCGGCTGTCTTCTGTCCCTGGCGCGCCCCCGGGAGCGCTTCCTAGGCGCGCTGCCTGGTGCGCGCTCGTGACCTGACGGCTGTGACGCGGGCGGCGGGGGGCGTGGATCCGGGTACACGCACCGCTACATACCAATGTGTTTCCCTCTTTTGCATCACGTGACCAAGGGTGGGCGTATATAATCAGGTCCTGTCGGGCATACACACAGCGCCTCTTGATAAAGAAGAGCGAAACGCGCGTCGGGGCGCGCTTTCACCTGTAGTACGTTCTGTGGCTCCCCAGGCACCCTGTGAGCTTCCTGTTTCCCGGACACCTTGCCATTGGGTGAGTGATTTTAACTAGGTCCGGGTACTTTTTGTATACTTCCTTACTTAACATCGTGTGGCATAGGGCAGCCATATAACTTACCCTTAATTTGGATCTTTGCTTTATTGTCGCTACTCAGCGATTTTTGTACATACTATGGTTGAGTCATATTGACTTTTTATTCCTTAATGGGTGAACTGTGTTATTTATCCATTACCTTTATTGGTAATTATATACCTATGGAGTGTCCCTCTGCCTGTATATTTATCTGCATTTTTGCACTTTGGATTGCTCAGTAATTTTATTGCCAGGGGTTGTCCTGTTTCTGGCACTGTCTGTTCTTGATCCCCTTGTTTTGTTATTATTTCTTTCATATATCCTTTTATCACTGTGACTATGAATCACTAATAAAGATTTTGTTTCATTGCTAATTACTCTTTTGTTCTCCGTTTGTTTTCTTTTTTTCCTAATGAGCAGAATGCTGGTGGGCACACATGCTCAGTCACCGTTCCCAGCTCTCTACATAGTGGATAGGGATAGGGATAGCTTTCCGCCCTGCTTTTCAGGAAAAGAGCAGCACCTCTGCAGTAGTATGACAGCATAGCTAAAAATGCAGGGAAAAAAAGAAGGGCGCATTTGTGTCAGTAAATATTGGTCGAGGAGTCAATTGCGGGACATTTCATATAGCATTCTGTGACATACCATTTGGATTATGCTACATATTTCCCTGTATATTTAGTTATCAGACCATTGCAGCTAATTTTTCATATAGGGTTCAATAGGGAATACCAGGGCAAGATGACGATGAGCGAGGGCGCCACTTGCGCTTTATTAGGGTGCCAACCTCCATGGCCAGGTAGGATTAAAGCTAGCTGGAAAACATGGTGATCTCTCCTTAGGATACTCTAGATTCCCTGGTATTTATTATTTTTTGCACTATTGTTTTTTTTTCCCACCAAAATGATATTGATGTGGGATATTTAATATATAAGTCGATTCTAGCTAACCTTGGTTTTAATGAGTAATAATTAAAGCAATGTTTTTATAAGTGTATATTCTGTGAATTAATTAAAAAAAAGAAAGAAAGAAGGGACTATAATGTTGGCTGCCAGAGGGTGAAGGAGATTGATTTCATCCACAGTTTGTCACCTGCAACACTTATTAGCAGAATCAAATAATTTTATAAAACATTTAATGGTATTGCTTGGACAATTTCTTTTGTTGTATCCTAAACCCAATTAAAACAAAAATACTGTTTTAAATCGTGCATATCTATTGTGATAATGATTTGTTTTTGTTTCTCTCTTTTTTTTTTTAATAAGCGTTTTTGGAAAATATTCATAGAAAATGCATTCCAGTACTCATATAAGCCATTTAGTAATATTCTTTCACAACATTTTCATTTTCTACTTTTTCATGTACTTGCTTCCTTTTTTTATACTAAACTTTATAACAATGAAACAGGATGAAACCCCAAACCCTACCTACGTTTTTCCTTCCCTCCAGCGAAGTTTCCGACTTACTTTAATTTATTATTACTCCATGTGACATATTATAGAAATATGCTATTAATTCACCATTAGGATTCTGATTAAATATGACTGTTCGTTCCGCCGTATATTTTCCCTTTGTCTATGCTCAGGGAATGGAGGGAGATATATATCAGGGCGAGGACACAAGCTGGCGTACAGAATGCACTGCGGCACTCACAAATTCCGTTACTTTGTGATTTGTGCTTTCTGACAGTTGCAAATAACGTTCATTCAGCATTTTATCAAACTCTACCTTGCATCACTGTGTTCAAAGCCTTCTGCCTCTAAATTCAGCTACCTAGAAAAAACATGTCATCTGAATCATACATATTCCTGCTAAGTTCAGCCTGTTTTATTATGTTGCCAACCATGCTCCATAGGATATATATTACTGGCTGAAATTGACTGTTAAAGTGTATCTGTTCCCTGCCACAGGCTCGGAAAGATTTAACCCTTTGGGCTCTTCAGTCTTTTTTTTTTTTTAATACCCCGGTCAAGGTTCCTGATTGCAGACTACATCAATGCCTTACCTCACCGCAATTAATGGTAACGTTTATGGCAGGGAACCAATAAAATATTTATGTCTATTGAACAAGCGCAGTTTCTCCAGCTTCTTAAAGCAAAAATTGATTTTTGCTTAAAAAGTTTGTTAATGTGAATTAGTTGACCTAAACTAAAATGCTGGGGACTTTCCAAGTCTGTTTTTTTTTTTTTTCTTTTCATTACTCTTGACAATTATTCTAAAACTGTATAAAATGTAAAACTGAAATTATGATAAAGTACAGAGCGATACCACCTAAAAAAAAAAAAATTAAATGTAATATTTTCAGTGGATAAAACGATTTATAGATAGAATTAATCATAGAATCGTCAAGTTAAGAACTGAAAAAAAAAAAAAAAACTCCACCGGCTGGTGTTTCCTCCTCTCCTAGCTGTTCTTGGCGCGTTACTGCCCCCTGTAGTAATGTCTCATCATGTGACCACCACAACCTCTGATTGGCTGCATTAGTCAAATGGGATGGAAAGTCTCCAGAGGAGGCAAGGATGTGCCAAGACTGGCTTGGGAGTCCAGCTAGGAGAGGAGGAATCACCGATGAATTTATCATTCTTTTCCACAGTTGATCCCCAAAAAAACTCAGGAGTATTGCATTTTTACTACTTATTGAAGCCATTACACACACATTTCAATGGGGAAATAAGGTGGATGTTGATTTTCCATCCAAAAAATATGGAAAAAAAATCTGCAGAGTATCTGGAATTTCTTAACATATCAGTATTATTTGAATCCGGTTTCTATTATAAACATATTTCAAAAACATGATAGTATTTATTTTTATGTGATGAACAATATAAAGAAAATTCCGGCTTTCATACAAGCCACAAACAATAGGCTTTCATTTCCTGAAGCTCGTGGCGTCGGGTCACCCAAACTCCTGCACTGGTTAGAACTGCTTCACCATCCTACTAAACAGGGCAGGTTTTCTTTGCTCTGACATTGCTAGTGTTAATCAATTCAGTTGCTCTCCGGGAGCTCTTCATCCTGGAATTCCTCAGCTGTTCTGTGTTGGACACTCCCCTCTGCTATACGTGGCTGCCACTGGCATTAGGGAATTGCCAGTGATAGTTCATTCTGTCTGGTTTGGAGTTGGAGGAGTTGTTTGGTGTTTAGAGTTGGCGGTTGCAGAGTTGTTCTGGAGATTTCTGCGTGGACTTTGTTTGCATGTTTATCCTCATTCTCTCATATTTGGTTTCACCTACCTTACCCTCCCCTGTGTACTACTCTGTTTGGTGAGTGCATTTTGTATAATTGTAATTTTCATTTACCCCTATCTGTCTGGTTAGTGTAATCCTATACACTGAGGCCTCACACCTTCCTGGGTGGGGGAGGGAACAGATAAGGGTTAAGATAGGAGCATAGCAAGGCACGTGACCCTGGCGTCTCCACTACCCAGGGTAATCTAGGGGACAGATATAAACTAGGGCGCCCACTAGCTTGAGGGATAGGGAAGGATCCCCTACCCCTGGGAAATCCTGCAACAGTACCATTACACCTGCTATCTGCAGCTCATTTGTCGACTTTGCTGTGTAGACTGGATCAGAGCCAGCAGAGGATTTGGGATTTAGGGACAAACACTTCTATTGTATAATTGGAGGTTTAGTTAAAGCAAGACAGAAATACTAAAGATACAATTAGGACTCAGTATTAGGGATGAGCCGACCCATGGAAGTTCGGGTTCCAGTACCCGACCCTAACTTTATTCCAAAGTTTGGTTCGGGTACCTGAACTCTACACGAACTTGAACCAGACTTCTGGGGAAAATCAGTGTACGGTGTTTAGCACCGAACAGTAATTGTCCGGTACGAACACTGAACTTTTAAGTTCGGGTTCGCTCATCTCTACTCAGTATGCATATTGCCTGTCACTCTCTGGACTCTGGGGAATCCCTATTCTTCCAAGTGTCATGACATTTCTCTGATCGTTTTCATGGATTTCAAGCATTGCAGCTGCCACAAAGCAAACACCCCCTGCTTTACTGTACAGACAATGTAGGAAGTGCATGCATCAAACACATCCGCCTTCAGAAAAGTTTTTAAAATTGAAAAATAGCTACAACTATTTTGCAATGGTTTTGCAGTCATCTTGAATGCAGTGGAGCTCCAAAATCACCCTGCTGTTCCACTCAAAGTCTACTGCACTAACAGATATTACGTTCAGTGTTTCTCAGCAGCTTATTGCCACAACTAGGGGGCAACATTGGTATACAGCGAAATACAGCACTAATTGACTTGAATAGTCAGTGAAGAGGCAACCGCCAACTGATCTGTGTATGTGTGAGGAGGAAAAATAATAATAATAAAAAAATATATAATAATAAAAGTAGCACTAGAGCCCTAAAAGTATATTAAAATCATTTCTGCTGCTGAATTGTTAGGAGAATACTGTGAAGAAAACTCTATAAAAAATACCCATACAGATGTAAGAGGTTCACTGAAACAGTTACTAGAAATATAGCCTCGCAGCCTTGTGTAGGCTAAATAATATCGCCAACCAGACAAAAGTTTATTTATGGCTATATGTGGTAATGACTATTTAGACAGCCAGCGATTTTGGCAAAACTTATTAGACAGAATAGTCAGTGAGCCAGGATTACCCAGAAGCCCATGTTACATAGATTAGACAGGTGCAAAAAATCAGTACATCAGGAAAAATGTGAAAGTCCTGTAGATGCCGGAGCGGCGCAGAATTAATAATGATAAATGTAGTTATCTCTAATGATTTCCTGACGTACATCGGGCATACACGAGAACAGCCTGACTTTGCACTTTCCAGCCTGTTAAAACACAAAATTCCTGAGACTTTTTCAATAAATTATTCTAAATCTGTACGAGCGTCGGCCATTATTAAAAGGCTGCTCTGTATATCACGCGGCATTTTTTCATCTTCTGCCACTTTTACGATAGAAAAATATCTTCATCATATGAAATTATGTGCGTCTGGGCTGTTACCCACCTCTTCTCCATATCAATTATTAGTGCACAGTAATGAGACGAGCTGCTATACGGGTATGAACAATTGGTCTTAACTATAACCTTTACAGCTGTCATGGCAGCCTCCAATATGCAATTAAAATGAAAAATAAGCGCACGCCGAGGATTCATGCATATTACTTCTAATAACACACAGAAACAGACAACGGCAAGATGGTGGCAGCACCAGGAACATTAATCAGGGTCTGGGAGGTACTCATGGCACAATCACTGGGCATCAGTGCTCACAGCGTTTAGGAAATACCAGGGTATAGAGCGAATTTTTTTTTTATTTTTTGCAATATTTTGACCTTTTCAAAAGAATTTATCAGCACAGAAATCCTATAGTCTTGTTGCAAATCGCAGCAGCGCTCGTGAACGGATGTGAAACTGCTAACATTTTTCCCATTGCTGATTTAGAGCGGCAAGTCCCTATGAAAAGCACCTAGATAAATAAGACAAATCGCTTTCCTCTTACATAAAGTCTAACCTGAATTACTAATGTTTGCCAGTATAGTGCCCCTCGGGGTTGTTACATTTATTTTCATAGTTCCTAAATGATAATTTACCATCAACGTTTTAGCTTAATCTCATCCACATGCCACCCTTCTTTTTTGTGCAGAATCCGCATTAAAATGGCCTTTTATTGGGGTTTCTAAAGCTGCAGAATGTCAATTTCTGTTGCGGAAACACAGCTTTTTGGAGCAGAGTTTACCCATTCACTTCAATGGGGATCCTAAATCTGCAGGTCACATTTTTGGTGCGGTTCTGCAACAAAAAACACATATAAAAAAAGTGCATAAAATGTGGGTGGATTTTAGATGAAGAAACACTGTGGATTTTACTTTAGAAATCCGGATGTAAAATCCACACCAAATATGCAACATGTGAATTTAGGTTGAGTGGTGAAATCTGTTCTGATTCTGGACAAAAAAATTAACTTTAATTAGGGTGATAGAATCACATGAAGAGGTGACGCATTTTGAAACACATGGGCTCTTAATCATAGCCTACTATAATGGTGTATTTGGTGTGAATTTTCCGTGCGGATTTCTAAACTGAAATATCATTTCTGCATCTAGAATCATCGCATATAACTGGCATTTCTTAATGCAATTTTATGTGCATTTTTGTTGCGGAAAAGCAACAAAAACAGCATTAAAACAATGCTAGGCTAACGGTTTAACCTACGAATTTAGGGGCCCATTTGAAAAAAATGGATAAAATCCACACCAAATAGCGGGTTTTCACAACATAAATTGCCATTCTGCGGATTTAAAAAATACAACAAAAGCCAATTTCAGTGTGGACTCAACACCAAAAAAAACCCAGTAGAATGTAGATGAGATCAAGTTAAAACTCATTCACTTTGCTGGCTGTGATTGCATAAAATCTGCACCAAACCGTAGAAGGCAAATCCATTCTGTAAGTGGTTGTCATCCACTGCTACGTAAGAAGATCAAGGGACTGTAGAAAGAGAATATCGACCCCTCTAGCGTCTCCTTTATAGTCGATTATTATATACTCTATATTTCTGATTCAGGGTGGTCCAACCACTGGGCCCCCCACAGATCAAAAGAAAAGGGGGCTAGTCTGTTGTTTATGGAAGCAAGCTAGCCATATGTATGCAATCACACTCCATTGAAGTCTATGGGAATAAGGAAATAGCTCAGCTTTTCAGATAAATCTCCCTCTTATATTCTAGGGCTACATAACACATATTTATGTCATTCTGTCAGTTCTACTGTAGCTAAGTTATGAGTCTTGCCTTTTTTTATAAGGATTTACATATGAAATAATGAAAGTTGCAAGCGACAGTTCACTTTGGATTGCATGCAATTCCATTATTTTTATGGGCTGAGCAGTCGGTCCAAAAGCCAAGTGTTGGCCAAGGATACAGGGAGATTGAGCCAACAGTCACGTCACACAGCGAGCTGACTTGCGGCTTGTACACGCACAAAATTAGGGGATAGGAGTTTTCTACTTGTGCTTACATCTACATTTTTTTTAGCTTTCCTAGAAAAGCATTATGTTCCAAACTTTTATGCATATATAAAAAAAGAAAAAGAAATGTAGTTTTGTTTAATGAAACATTAAAAGAGCAAATTTAGTACACGTTAGCACACTGGGTTACAAATGTGTACAGGTACTTAGAAATAGGACCTACGCGTTTCGACTTTCGTCTTAGTCATGGACTTTTAATGGCTCAAAAAAAAGGCTATATTTTATTAATACAAGACTAACAGCCGGCATCGCTGGATCCTTCTGCTCTTTGCCCGTTCATGTTGTGGCTGCTCCACCCTTATCCGTGCGAGGCTCTTGGTCTGCATTGGGAACTGCACGTCCTTACCGGTGAGCGGACTATTTTTTATTTTTATTTTCAGAATATTCACGCCAGTTTCTCCCAGCTCCACCAAAATGGGCGGATGCCACTTGTCAGACACTCCTGATTCATGAAGTGTACATCTCTTACTCCACCATGCCCCCTCATCAAGGCCAGTGAGAAAATCGCCGGACTTGGTGAATCAGGGTCTTTATGTACTTTAGAAATTAAAGTTACAACCTGTCCAGAAAATGCAACTTTTTGAGACTTTTATTGAAAAATGCAATCTTAAATATGTCCGCTCTTCTCATCATTTTTAATTTTTGGCGTATGTACTAAAAAATGGTGAAATCAATTGCGTCACAAATAGAAAAAAAATTTGAGCTGCAAATGCAATGATAAAATACCCGTACTTCATTAGTTCCTCAGGGCTTTTCAAGATCTTGCTGCCATTTATTTCTATCTATTGTTCTTATCTATCTAATCGTTCTATCCATTAATCTATCTAAAATAAAACATCATATTAACATTTTTATATATAGAGTAATTAGGTAAATCAGCCACATATCTATCTATCTATCTATATATATTTATTTATCTATCTATATATCTATCTATTCATTCATATCTATCCATTATCTATATATCTATCTGTATCGATCTATCTATCCATCCATCACCTATCTATCACCTATCTATCTATCTATATACATCTATATATCTATCCATCTCTATCTATATACATCTATATATCTATCCATCTCTATCTATATACATCTATATATCTATCCATCTCTATCTATATACATCTATGTATCTAGCCCATATCTATCTATCTAACTAGCCCATATCTATCTATCCATTATCTATCTATCCATTTTCTATCTATCTATCTATCTATCTATCTATCTATCTAACTATCCATTATCTATCTATCTATATATATTTATTTATCTATCTATATATCTATCCATATCTATCTATTATCTATCTATCCATTCATATCTATCCATTATCTATATATCTATCCATATCTATCTATATACATCTATAAATCTATCCATCTCTATCTATATATCTATCCATCTCTATCTATCTATCATCTATCTATCTATCATCTATCTATCTAGCCCATATCTATCTATCTATCTATCATCTATCTATCATCTATCTATCTAGCCCATATCTATCTATCTATCTATCCATTATCTATCTATCCATTTTCTATCTATCCATTTTCTATCTATCTATCTAACATAAAACTTGAAAATTAAAAGTTTCACCTTTTGGGTAATTAGGTGAATCAGCCCCTAGGATCCTCTCCTCTAGATCACTACCTGCTCCGCAGTCGGGGCGATTGTTAATCACGAGAGCGAGTAATTCTAGGGAGATTCAGCAAAATGTCTTTCTGTTTTGTGCAGGAGCAAAACTGTTCTAATTCTGAGCCGCACATAAAACAGATTTAATAAAAGGTCAAACCTGGAAGCCAACATGGAGAGCTGTGAATGAAACGTATATATCGCTAACTAGGAGATCATTAGGCCTTTTTACATGGTGTAATGTTTTTGTAGCTTATGGTAATGTGGACTGATTTAAAAGCTATAATTATCTCCATGGCCCATGGCATTTATTAATGGGCAATTCAATTTGGCAAAAACCTTCATTAATCAAAGCAGCCAACGGTAGACCCTGAGAATTAAGGTAGAAATAACAAGCGGAGTAAATCACCGGCGTATTTAATAAATAGAGGTGAAGTCTGGAAACCTATATATGTTTCCTAAGGAAAGGAAAAATGGAAAGGGAATTTTAGTGGTCAATTGTACTTACTGTATATGCCTCTGTAACCCTTGTCGGCTGCCAAATGATAAATATACCGGTAATGTAATAATATATGATTCAATTGCATGTTGTACTGTGGTCCTGAAAAATGCCTGTTCAGATATATGTATGCATCTACAGTACTGCCACGTGACTAGGACTCGTTTCTACAGAAGAGGGCCGTTTTGATGGAAATGCTTGTTTAAGGAAAATAATATATAACATACTAAACAAAACAAGAGGTAACTGTAGATTTGCTGGGTCCTGGGAAGCTGCCAGGTTTCAGCAAACCAAGATCAGTTATATTGTGCAATCAGAGAAATGTATTTTCTCTGTAACTAGGGCTAATATCTCAGCCTCAGGTACAGGGGAAACCATCCATAAAAAAATGTAATATTAAAACAACCATTAAATTTATTTTATAGAGGCAAAATGTACTTGTATACACAAATAAAGAAATAAAAAGGAAAAAAATAGCCCAAACTACAGTTATAGCCAAGCTTCTGACAACCCAAAAATATACATCAACTAGACTAAGGCTACAAAGCATCTCATGCCAAAAAATCGTAGTGTTACATTAGTGTTACATTACAAGAAATTATAGAAAATGCTGTCACGTTTGTGCCCACAAGTTGATGCTCTGGCCCCTGATAGTTGGCAGAGATCCATCCACACTTGCACAACCACATTCGGTATCATTAGACCATGGTACATGGCACTACATTTTTGCGATGTGCTGTTGTGCGTCTATTATAAAGCTGTGATTTTTTTGCTTAAAAATCTTTAAAAAAAAAAAACATAAAAAAAGACCAGCCAAGCCGCAGACAGAATCCATTCAAGTTGGGCATGACTTACATTGAAGTCTATGGGAGCAATCTAGCGCGGAACAGGTTTCCTGTTTTTCTTTGCAACAGTTACAGTAACTAACTGGTCACAACATGACATAGCACAACCTTCATGTCACACAGCACGTGTAGCCCTAGTCTCAGTTGTGACGGTCAGTGAGACTTTTGTGACGTCACTGGGCTCCTTTCAAAAATGACTGCAATAAAAAATAAGACGCAATCCAAATGCATATATATATATATATATATATATATATATATATATATATATATATATATATATATATGTATGTATATATATATATATATATATATATATATATATATAGGCATTTTTTAGTATCAAAAACTAGAAAAAAAAGTTAATAAACTCTTTTTTGCTTTCTTTTATTTCTTGATATCACTAAAATGATACAATTTAAACAAAAATGAGTGGAATAACCAAACTTGAAATAGTTTAAACTTTCGAGTACTAACAAATTTGAAGTAATTCTGGTCATTACCGGGAAAAATGTCCCAGTGGTGAGCTGGTTATTCATCATGTACTGTAAGCAAGTGTTCTCCTTATTGGTGGACCCTGTGGTTCTTTACCCTTAGGTGTGGAAATTCTTCTGAATTTCCTACAAAATAACAATCGGAACAATTGCCATTGTTTGTTAGACCCCCCTGGACTATTACCCAGTGAATTAGGAGTCACAGTGCCGTTCAGAACCTTCTGGTGTAGATAAAGTCAAGTTCATGGATGGTGAGGATAGTTCCTCAGGAACACAAGAGGGGGGATGGGGCTGTTTTCTTTTATTAGGAGGGTCACATGTAAATGTGCCGGTGTCTCCCAAGCAGCCAGTCTGCACTCCTCCACCAGTGTATACACCAGGGGATGCATGTATCAGACACACATCTGCGTGCAGGATCTCTCACCCCGACTGCCACCAAACAGGCCCTGCTTAGAGTTTCAGAAAGCCCGGCTCTACCATAAATAGAAAAAAGCAGCTTGCACCCTGTTCTGCTATATTTACAGACGAGCAGGCTATGTATTTTGTTGCTTGCCCATTTTATAACTACAGTACAAGCAATATCTATACCTCTTAATTTTTTATTTTGCTTAAACTCATCAGCTCACAAGAATTTGAGTCACGAAACATAATCACTTATACTCCAATCCACCTTAAACTGGCTACAAATGTTTAATTTGACCAAAAATACTACAGTGTGAAAAAGGCATCATCATAATAGTAGGTAAAAACATCCCATCAACAGAGTGTAAAATATTGTGTTTTTGAGGAATGTCCTTTTTTAACATATATACACATACATATATATACACACACACATTACGGTATATATAACTTACGGTATTTATTCCCATTTATTTTTCCGTTAGTGTGATGCCTCATTATGTGCAGGCTATTGCAATGGGTCGTAGTCATGACAGTATGGACGCCGACATCATTTGTTTGGCATCCATAAGTTAACACCAGGTTGTAGTGCTTTTTATTGGCCTATATTTTTTCCTGTAGGGTCTGCTTTATCATAAAGATGGTTTCTAAAGATATAGGATTTGCACTATTATGTAGTTTATGATGTGTTATTGTCTCTTTTGCTACATAAGCCTTTTGGAGGCCATGTCCACTTTTCTGATTGCTCACTTGAAGTAGAAAATATTATACATTAGACATTTTAGTGGAAGGCAAAACATGAACTGAATAAGAGTAAGGCTGGGTTCACACAGCGATTTCTGCTACGTTCAGTGGCCCCGTTGGTGCTTCCGTCCTAAATTAAATTGTGGCTATTTGCAAAGCTGCTTCTTTAGTTACTCTAAAGTACCTGGACCAATAAAAATCTAGTTGCAGCATAGACATAGCAGTTCATAGAAGAAATGTATAGTAAAAGACATGTAAAGAAAAGAAGTCAAGTTCGGCTTTGTTTCGTCTTTTGGTTAGTATTTGTAAGCCAGACTTGGACTGGCCCACAGGAGAACGGGAGAATCCTCCGGTGGGCCCCTCTGCAAGAGTAGACCACTACACTTAGCACAATATACTTGAATCACTATGTACAGACAGAGGCAGCATCTTATTCATTTATCGATCTACCCTGTTCATTGTTATATAAATTTGTGATTGAGGATAATGTCACATTTACATGTAGCTGAAAAGTGAAGCCCTGGAGTTGGTTACTGGTGGGCCCTTGGCACCCCAGTCCTAACTGTTTATAAGCCCACACAAAGAGAAAAGCTATGATGGAAAGAGTCACATCTCATCTCTTTTTATCTGAAATATTGTGTTCAATATTAAGAGAGAACCCAAAACATATAAATTAGAGTAATAGTTAAAGGGAAAGTGTTACCTCTCCTAATGTGTCTATAATAATAAATCCTTGTATTCTCAATAAAATTACAGTTTCTATCATTAGATCTCTGTGCTGAGCCAGTCCTCCGAGAAATTGATAAACTGACAACTGTGTTACTATTTCCTTTGTCAAAGGGGCGTGTCCTGACATTGTCCAATCAGAGCAGATAGTGTCAGACTATGTCAGAGTACAGTCGGACACACCCCCAGGTGGTAACACCCAGCTATTCATTTATTCATTAATTTCTAGGAGGAATAACAGAGGAACAACACTGAATTATTACAAAAGAAAATTCAGAATTGACGTCTTCTAGGAAACCAATTATATTATTTTCCCCGCAGATATATTGCCAGATTTCTATTTACCTATTGTCACTGACATTTTGCAGGAGATTAATGGATCGATTGCCATATACTTTGCAATCTTTTAATTACCTTTTCTCCAAACTCTTGGGCAAATACTGATAAATCAGGTGGAGAAAATAAGTTATTAGTGGTGGATCTGCAAAAATGGCCAATCAGAACAATTTCAAACTTTCCCTAACAAAAATATAGAAAAAAATATAGAATAAAAAAAAGTTTTTAAACTAAAATTTCTATTTCATGAATACCTTCCCTATCGTTTAAGTATTTTAGATGCAAATATTTAGTAATTCGATGCAAATATTTTATAATACTCGTAAAATAGCAATAAACAATACATAAGAATAATAAAGAACATGAATCTGAACCTTACATATTATAATGATGGCATTTCTAATGATTTGGTAAATCCTGACTCACTATATGGCGGTTATATAAGGAACAATTCAGTAAACAGAGAATCATTCTTATATATAAAAGGCCTTTTTTTTTATAATAAAAGCCTAATTTCTCGGCTTCCTTAGGACGCATAAAGCATGACTATACTGAACATAAGTATCACTGAAAATAGGCTCCGGATTACACGAACGGTTTGGGACGGAGCTTCGATCCTATTTTCTTAAGTGGAAATTTTCTTTGCACACAATGGTCTAGTGTGTGAAGAAAAGTAGCTGGTTCCACGGCTTCCCTTTCCCATGTAGAGCAGTTGTGCTCTGCTATATGACTTAGCGCACACAGCAGGATATCGTGGTAACCAGGTGCAGATAGATTGACAGTGGAAGTTTTATGACAGCTGTCACTTTGCAGGACTAAAATTAAAAGACACTCGAGTCAGCAAACTTTTATAGGTTGTTTGTGTTCATTTTTTCTAAGCCGTGTAAGGCCGTACATTCATCTAAATGGGTTTTTTTGAATTTCGAAGGAAAATATACCACGTTTACAAGCGGTTTTTATGTTGATTCTTTGGTTGTTAATAATGTTAATCATCCCGTTAAGATAAAAAATGACATTCTGCAAGGCTCTAATCCACCTATCAAGCAGCTTAGTTTTAAGCAGGACATAATCAAGGATAAAAAATGTCTTCTGGTCCCAATTGATCCCGGCTGTGAGACATATTCAGAAAAAGGTCTCACGCTTTACGAGGAATAGGTCACTTAAAGGACTTATGACGAATCGGCATTCTGTTACTATTATGACAACATATTATGACAATATGTATTGTTGAGGTTTTTTAACAGTTTTTCACATCTTCACTCTCACTTTTTTTTTGGAAATTAATTTTGTCTTTTTTTAAGCAATTTTTTGTGTTTTTCATACATTTTTTTTTAGTCTTCTTTTACCATTTATTAAAGTCTATGGAAAAAGGTGTGAAAAAAACAACACCATACCTAGAGTATTCTAGATTGTGAAAGAAGACTAAGGAAAAACAAAAAAAAAATCACAAAAACATAACAATTGCATTTTATCTGATATTAGCATTTATTGATGCAAAAAAAACCCACAGCAAAAGCAATTGGAAAACAAAGCAAGAAAACGCAGCATTTTTCCTAAAAATAGTAAGTATGAAGTCATCCTTTAGACTGTTTATATACACATGCTGTAAGTATGCAATCACTACGTATGTCATATTAACAGTGGAATTGGACATATTTTATCCCAGACCCTCTATCATTTTTTATGTTCTCCAACCCGTTTAATGCAATTTCAGAAAACACTCATTTTTTTATTTCTAAGCATATGTGATATATATATATATATATATATATATATATATATATATATATATACACACACATACACACATTTTTTAATTATTATTTTAATTAAAAAAAATCATTTACAATGCTTCAATGGACTGATATCTTACATTTATGCATTATTTTTCTATTCATATCCATTCCATTTTTCACAATTTTGCTGTCTTCCTGTTTCCCACACCCAGATTGTTGTTATATATGACATTACATTTTTGTGCTGTTGACTTAAATAAGGAAATTGCTTCATTATATGTTTGTACTGCAAATCTCTGACAATGGTGATATGCTGCCACCTGCTGACTGGCGACAAATCCTGCACAAAGTTTTTGATTTTCTTTTACAATTTGGCCTACAATTTCCTGTTTAAATGTTAAATACCTTTAATACAGATTAATGGCAGTCTATAATCAGAGCGCTGCCTTATCCGTTTGTTCTGTTGCTACTGGATGGATGGAAGAGAGATGATGGATGGATGACATTGTGTGCCTACTGTGTAATTTGCATATGGGGGTGGAAGAAGCCATGTACTGGATCAGCCAATGGTCGGTGTATAATAATATTATATGTATGTATATATATATGAATTGATCTTGTTTTAAATATTATTCCACATCATTGTTACATTATTTTATATATATATATATATTTATAGTAACAATAATATGGAATAATATTTAAAATAAGATCAATTTAAAACCTAATAAAAGTAAAATATATATATATATATATATATATATATATTCAGGTCAGTCCCTTTAAAAAGGTAGCTGCAAGGCATAGTTGTTCTCATAACGTTTGTCATGGTATGCAGCTTTACATGCAGCTTGTATGGGTTTAAAATAAAAAAATGCCTACATTTCTAATATTTCGAATATTTCAGGCTAATGTCTGGATTGATTTTCAGGGGGAAACAAATAATTTATATATAACACTGGACAAGCCCTTTAAGGCTGATCTTGTAAACTAAGCCTGTAGGGTAAGAGGATCGTGTAGCAAGATGCCCATCCCCTGAAGCACTACAGCCATATATCCCCGGCTCTACACTCCATACACTAATTATATTATTACTTCTTCACAAGAATGACAAAAATGTGTTGAGCGTGTGTCATACTTGTTACTAGAAATGATCACGTGGAAGAGTGACTAGTGCACTGTGTCAGCCCCTCCATAGATGAATGGGAGCCATCTGACACATGTGTCCAGTATTCTTACCCTCGGGCCCTCCATGAAGACACGTGTCACTGCTGGAGGAGTCTATCCTGCATCCGGTGTCACTACTGCTCCCTGAGAGCATGCACTGAGAGATTACAATAAATGGGTGGCCAGTCCCTAGCAATGTCGGACATATTGCTCATCAAGAGAATGAATGCTGGAGAACATAAAGATAAAAGGAAGGGCAAAGTACATACAGTATACAACAACAGTCTACATAAATGCAGAATCTACTCGTTTTTTTTTCCCTAAGTTACACAAACCCCGTTCACACTTGTTTATTTTGTCACAAATTATACCCAGAAATCCACGTCCAATCCAACCACAATCTGCATCCATTGCACGGAATTTTTTCTTTAACAAACTTTAAGTTTTACAAAAATAGGCATATACAAAGCTAGACTTTGAGGCAAGGCTGTGGAGTCGGAGTCAGTGTCCATTTTGGTGGAGCCGGAGTCGGTATAAAATAGACCAACTCCAACTCCTAAAATATAATACATTGGGTACAGTCGTTCAATGCAGTTTGTGGTGAATATTTTTTCATAAGAATTTGGGAAAGTTATGAAATGTCCTATAAATGTCTGTCCTATTCCTGATCTAAGGGTCTAGACTTTTAGCTGAGATTAATCTGTGCTACAGTAAATTTATCACTTAAACATGAGCCATGTATGAGGGAGTCAGAGTCATGGAAATTGAGGAGTCGGAGTTGGAGGTTTGGCTTACCGACGCCACAGCCCTGCTTTGAGGGCCTACGCGAAACTATCATGAAGTGTCCAATGAATAACACTATGTACGGTACTGGATATGTGCTAGTTTTTATGGATGAAAAGGAAATGGAAGATGGATTTTTTCTGCACTGCCGATGACCCCAATAAGTGGAAGAAAGGAATCCAGGAGGTGATGTGTAGAGAACTGGGGTTTTCATTAGCCAACGCATTTCGAACTTCACAGACTTCTTCATCAGGATAAACTACTACTATGACGTAGTAGACTGCGTCTGGGTGTCCATCTCCAGTAGGTGTACAAGCCCGAAAATGCTCGGTCTGCACCATTATAGTTTATGGCACCATCGGCACATAAGCCTGAATCCCGTTTTGCGGGGGTATCGGACATAAGCTCCGACGGGACCAACAAACGGGTGCCAGAACGCAGTGAGAAAGCACCTGAGGTAGATAGCTTCTGCTATCGAAATGCGTCGTGGCGTTAGAGAGCGTACTAAACAAGAAAAGGTTTGTGTGTTATAACCTAATCCGCTATCTAGTTGTTCTAGCGCTTCACTAACACCGCACAATTCCTTCTTTCTTGATTACAAATACATTTGCCACTCTTTTCTGTACAAGTGAGAGGGAGAGAACTTGCAGTACCATTCACAGCCACTACATAATGCTGTGACACTTCCGCTTTGCAATCATCTGACCAGTGACGCAGCCGAGATCAAATATTAAAACGGAAGTGTCACAGCACCATACAATATTGATTGTATTGTAAATATAATATTGATTTGAGGTCATCAGTATTAAATTCACAGAAAACCTCCTTAATAACATGGCCATTAGTCTGATATCATTTAATTTTAAAGGGATTGTCTCATCTTCTGCTAAAAGTCTGCAGTCACTCTGTGCCAATGCAGACTTCTAAATTCTTACAGAGCGCGCACCCCATATATGCGGTCACATGATGACTAGACATGCTCGGCCTCGCTCAATGCAAGGGAACGTCTAGTCGGAATGTACCTGGAAGTATGCAGATCACATATTTATGATCACCTGACCGTCTGGTCTCACCGGTGACACTGAAGTATCCTGACAGAGTTAGGTCAGCATGCTGCAAGGATTTAGAAGTCTGCAGTCACATAGAGTGATTGCAGGCTACTAGCAGAAGGCTGGACAACCCAAGTGCTTTCTTGGGTTAATTTAGGGACACTCATTTACTCAAAAGTTTCTCCCTCAGCTAAATCTATAATAAACACCTATAGGAATAAACATGATATAAGGAGTACCAGAAGAATATCTAGCAATTGTGACAAGTTTAGAGAAAGATAACAGTGCGTCCAGAAGAATATACAATCACAGGTCAGCAAAGGCGAGTTTGGCTCCAAGTGAGCGACATTTGGACGCGTTAATAACAGTGCAGGCAGTCTACACATAAACAGTGATGAGAAGAAGTCTAAGCATGGCTACGATACCATCTACACACTGGAAGTCTCAGCGAGGAAATATACTGCATTTTTGGCAAGCTAATTTACAAGTGATCTGATTTCCAAAGATTTATTTTATAATACATCCCACGACTTGTAGAAGCCAGAACACCTCCTGCTGTGTGAGGATAAGCAGAGAAGTACATAATCTGCCTGAGAACTGAGCGCGCGCTGCCTGCTTCCCCCAGTACTACACCCTGCCTGTCGCTGCATGCTAGCACAGGAAAACATGAGGACACTGGATAAAACTGGAAATGTGACTCACTGTGTACAGCTATGTCCCCTGGGCGGTCACTGAATAAAGTTTTGTGCATTACAAACGTAAAAAAATGCGTGAATCTAAGACAAAAACATCATACCCTATTATTTACTGCACTGAAGGATCAAAGGGTTACAAGATACAGTACAGTACTGTGCAAAAGTTTTAGACAGGTGTGGAAAAAATGCTTCAAAGTAAGAATGCTTTCAAAAATAGAAATGTTAATGGTTTATTTTTATTAATTAACAAAATGCAAAGTGACAGAACAAAAGAGAAATCTAAATAAACTCAATATTTGGTATGACCACCCTTTGCCTTCAAAACATCATCAATTCTGAGAGGTACTTGCACACAGTTTTTGAAGGCACTTAGCAGGGAGGTTGTTCCAAACATCTTGGAGAACTAACCACAGATCTTCTGTGGATGTAGACTTGCCAAACATCTTGGAGAACTAATCCCAGATCTGTGAATGTAGGATAACAAAAATAATCTGTCTCTTCATGTAACCCCAGAAAGATTCGATAATGTTGAGATCAGGGCTCTGTGAGATCATTTCCAGGACTCCTTGTTCTCCTTTACACTGAAGATAGTTCTTAATAATATTGGCTGTATGTTTTGGGTCATTGTCCTGCTGCGGAATAAATTTGGTGACAAATCCCTTGTGGTACTGCATAATAGATAATTATTTTCCCGCATTTCTCACCACTGGAGACACCATTAATCGTGAGCAAATCTCCAACTCCATTAGTTGAAATTCAGCCCTAGCTTGCAAGGAACCTCCATCGTGCTTCACTGTTGCTTGCCGACACTCGGTGTTGTAGCGCTTTTCAGCCCTTTAGTGAACATACTGCTTTCTGTTACAGCCAAATTTTCACATTTTGATTCATCAATCCAGAGCACCTGCGGCCATTCTCCTGCACACAAGTTCTTATGTTCTTGTGCAAGTTCAGTCGTTTGGCCTTGTTTCCATAGGACACCCATAGGTATGGCTGTTTGGCCCAATTCCTTCATGAAGACCACTAGTGGCCAAACTTCTCTGAAAGATAGATGGGTGTAGCAGGATCCCACTGATTGTTCTGAGCTGATGACACTACTGGACATTTCTGATCTAAAAAAGGAAGTAACCATAATGTGTCTTTCATCTGCTGCACTAAGTTTCCTTGGTTGACCACTGTCTACTGTCTTCAAAACATTTCTTGGTGTTTCCTCATAAGAGGTTGAACAGCACATCTTGAAACTCCAGTCTGCTTTCATATCTTTGCCTGGGAGAGACCTTACTGATGCAGTATAACTACCATGTGTCTTGTTTATATGCTCAGTTTTGCCATGGTGTATGACCTGTGACATGAAATGGTCTTCCACAGCCTCACTTTTGTAGCAGAGTTTGGCAGTTCCTCACCCAGTTTTAAGCCTCCTATACAGCTGTTTCTGTTTCAGTTAATGACTATGTTTCAACCTACATTTGAAAATGATAATTATCACCTGTTTGGTATTACTCATACACTTGACTATAATCTTAAAAAATTCTTTGTTCAAGTATACCTAAAAAAATTGACACTGTTTTGACGGCATCAAGTGATCACACCAAAATATTGATTTGATTTAGATTTCTGTTTTGCTCATTAAATTAGCATTTTGGTAATCAAGAGAAATGTTAATTATTCTTAGTATGAAATCATATCTGGAACTATGAGAGTTTAACGTGTAAAATGAAAAGTAAAATTGATATACCTTTAATTTTATTCCCCGATTACACATTTTTCCTCTAGTCTTTCCAATTTTCCCATAATTGATACAACTATTTTTGTCACCCAATATGAAAAATAATATAGACAACTGGCTGGTCTTTAGCCCCAGGGTCAAAGAGGCACGAACCGGAGATGCTCTGAAATTGTCCAATTAGTGTATAGTGTCACAGAAGCTCCAATAGCGTGATCTAAGAAGACTTCCAATATCTCACAAGATCACACTCTGTTGTGATAGAAGCCCACACAGATTGTATAAAGGATAAGCGTGACAAGGGATTTATAATACTTACCTGTATACAGGGTGTGATGAACCCGCACCTCGCCACCCCTCTTGACGTCACTATTATGTCAGAAGGATCACGTAGTATGGTCTCCCCATTTGCACCAACGTTCCACACCCCCCTGGGAACTTGTAAGGTCAGCTTGGCACAGATTTACACAGACCACCCCCTGTCCCCATGGGCCCAGGGAGGCACTGGGAGTGAGAGGCTGTGGCTGACAAAGTCACTGACGTTGCACCACACTTGTCCACAACCCTGTCAGGCTGAGAGGCCCCTTTCACTAGCACCAGTCAGTTCACTTTTCACTAGTCAGCCAGGTACGACTGCCACCAGCTCCTCATTAGATATAGGCCCGGTCTGTTAACGGAATTATATCGGGCCAGAAACCAGCCCCGGTAGCATGGAAAGTTAAGCCGAGAATACGGACGGGTGGATTTGTGGATCGAGATAAAAGAGCAGCCCAAGGTTAAATTATATATTTAATCGCCTTAAGGGCACACTAGACAATACACTATATACACAATGGTTATATATATACAATGGTCAGATATGCAAATACAAATAGTGGTAATACAAAGTATGCAGAAGATAAGAGTCAGATAAGAGTCAGTTACCAGTCAGATGAAGGCCTGGCTTGTGGAGGGCTGCCACATTAGAGGCTTGTGGTCCCCTCTGGTCCTTGACTTCTCCCCACACTATATGTCGTCATGACCTCCCCAGAAAAAAGTAAAGGGCCATGCTTTACAGGAGCATTTAACCCCATGGTTGGTCACACCACATTCCCCTCCCCTGGAGGTATGTAGCTAAATCGCCAAAACCTATGAAAGATCATAACTCCATACTGGACGGTCGTAGGGCGGCGGTTCAGACACCATCAGAACCGGCAGGGCCCCTGCTATGCATTGAGACCAAACATGGCTTCGGTACATGGCTCCTACTAGCCATTCTACCTATCTCCCCACCCCAGGGTGCTATAACAGTTCAAGACCCAGGCAGACATTCACCATGCTCGGGAAATCTCAGAAATATACACGATGTATGGCTAGGACGTACAGTATCTCTATAACTTCTTATGGAATTATGTTTCTGAAATGTTCTAGATGGCTTCTTTTGACAGATTTTCAGCATGACTATATTGCAATCAAGTCTTTGACCTGAGCTGAGCTGGCTTAAGGTGTGAGATCTGTCACTCACAGCCTTTTGAGGCTTGAACACCTGTGGAGCTAGGTGCCAGTTTTGTCCTTGAGGCTTTGAGAATGCTGGACTTTCTGCTGAGCCAGGTTTTCTGTCCTTGCAGGACAAAGGAAGGGAGGTTTAAAACACCCAGGCCAAATAGGATACAAATGATTGGCATTAAATTATATCTTCAATATTTTTCACGCAGGGCTTAAGACTATTTTCTGGAGAAAAAATATTTTAGGGCCATAAGCAATAAAAGGTATGTATTCCATTTTTCCTTTTTTGGTGGAACATTACAGCTTTTCCTTTAAAGTTACATTAAAAGGGTTGTCTAGCAAAACTATTTTTAAAAGAACTCAATTTGGAATTGAAGAAAATAAAAGAATTGATACTCATTCTCTTCAATTCTTTGTAGCTCCTATTTCGATGCTGACCTGGTCCTGTTGGTCTCTCATTCCTGGTCCCATCTCAGCACACCAGAAATACCCACTTACCCAATCAGTGGTTGGGGCAGGTCACCACTGTGGCTAGTAATTGACAGAATGGGCATTTTTGGAGTAACGACATGGGACCAGATATAAGACACTAGCTGGGACAAGGTAAGAATAAAAACAGGATTTGCAGGAAACCAGTAAAGGTGGGTATTAATTATTCAATCTTTAAAGTCTAAGATATTTTATTAATTATTTTTACCCCTATGATCAACCCCTTTGGTTGACTGAAGAAATGGACTAATACACAGAAATTGACCAAAGCAATCTTTGATGGATTAGTTCCACCCACAGGTGGAAGCAATTTTGTGCACCCCATAAACTTGGATGAATAGTTAATTGGATAACCGTAGTGCAGCTTAGGAAATTAGGAAACTGTAGTCTAACAGTTCCGTATGACAGTAGAAACTCTGAAAAAGTATGCAGCACTATCTACTAAAAAGTGTCCAGAGAGAGAAGGTGACACATACTTTCTGCATAAGGTCTATATTTTGGGTCGTGTGGCTTGGAGTCTCACAGCCTTTATCCACCATGTCTTATTTTATGGTACATGGCTGTCATCAAGTCAGTGGAACAGCTTCACCTCCATCCTGTCCACTTACGAAAACAAGCATCCGGCGGGTATGTTCCTGTTTCCTTTTCCACATCTGATAGGTGGCAGAGAGGTGAGCTCAGATCTACCAAGCTGTTGAATGTTTATGCCCTCCGGATTTACATCTCTGCTTTTGCCATTTTTTAAAGTCACATTAAGTCAATGGATTCTATGTGAGACATATAACTGGCAGAGACAGGTGCTCGGGGCGCATTCAAATATGCAGAAAAGACTATCTGAATCCCTAACGTATGTACTATAAAGCATCTATGGCAGAAAAATGTATATACAATATACATATCAATCAGGCAATGCAGTAAGTCCAAACAAACAAATCGTGTAATAAGAAAATGATTGTGGATACATTGTGGAAACCAGTGTGTCTTTGTTCGTGATTTGTATGCTCGTCTGGTCTTAAAAGGATTGCCGAGGGTCAACTAAAAGCAGGACAAGGGGGATAGAATCCATAAAATAATAAAAGAAGCATTACTTACTAGGCAAATCTCCTGTAGCTCCAGTGTTGCCACTCGTACTGGGATAACATCACCTGATACCACTGCAGCCAATCAATATGCTCAGTGGTAACAACCCTAAGGCCAATGATTGACTGCAGTGGTCACGTGTGTGAACAACACATCATTACTGCAGCGAGGTAAACAAACAGCAGCAGGGAGCACAAGAGTGATGGCACTGGAGCGGTGGGGGACGTAAAATGAAGTAAAGCTTTTATTATTTAATGGCGTTTACTCCCCTCTCCCCAAATTCAACAGAATCCACCACTCAGCTTTCCCGAATTCCTGTAAGGAATCAGAGGATCTGTCTTTTGGGAATGAGGCGATAACAACTCTGTTAGGCCTGTTGGGGGTCATACTGACCTACATCGAATTTTGCAATAAACAATATAACTGAGAAATGTCTGAACACAATTTTTAATAACAAAAGTTATATTTTACATTTTTTTTAACTTCTTTATTTTTTAACAGTAAATTATGTTAAGTGATTAGACTTTGGTAATGAAATTAATTTCCAAGAACACAGAATTTATAATCTTGGAATAAACACTTTAGAATAAAATTGTAAAGTGAATGTTTTAATTTAGAAAAAAAGCCTATAAATTATAAAAAACAATTGATTCCGTTTTTAATATGTTTTAGTTTATTTTTTTTTGGGGGGTGGGACAAACTTTGACCTGTCTTTCTTCTCCAACTACTAGAAAATGTCTATTATTTCAAGACCACACAGTCCATTTTTCCTACCAGCAGCTGAAAGGGTGACAGATAATTCTTATTTACGGACTGGCTGTAAGTGTTGGGATAATTCACAGAGCTGGCTGGTAAATAGGTGTAAAACTTTGATGAATTATGCCCAACTCTTTCAAGAAACTGGAAATACCGATCCCATATAATCACTCACGGAAATTGGAGGACATAAATTGTATGAAACGTGTTACCAAACATTTGTGTGAAGACAGCTCCAGGCAGAGCCCGCAAAAGTTATTAAATATTAGGTGCAGACAACGACGTCTACAACTCTCTGACAACATTTCTTGTACTAACAGTCACAAGTCATAAGAAAAATTGCAGCTCATTATGATAACATCACACATATGACAATACATTGACAGCAATTACAAGGTTTTATCCTGCTATTGACAAATGATCTGACTTAAACTAAATGCGTATTTATCCTCTTTGCTAATGCAGGCAGCAGGCCTTGGGCAAACGGTTTTGACATCTACTTTTGAACACCTGCAAAGGAGCACACTCACTTATGAGAGACTTGCAGGACTCATTTATCATCCTACCTTCTGTTTAATTACGGTACTACATTTGTGCCTAAGCAAATAAAAAAAACAACTATAGACTGAAGTGGCTATAAGCACTGGTGCACAAGACATCCCCAGTTTTTTTTTTAAATCGCCACTCCAAACTTTTTTTATTTCAGCACTGGAGTGGTGCAACTATTGTAAGTTCCCTGACTCTAGTATTATACCCACCATCTGCCGTTTCTGTTCTTCCCGACGCCGCTCCCATCCCGATCCGACGCCACTCCCATCCCGATCCGACACCGTTCCTATCCCAATCCGACACCACTCCCATCCCAATCCGACGCCACTCCCATCCCGATTCGACGCCACTCCCATCCCGATCCGACGCCACTCCCATCCCAATCCGACGCCACTCCCATCCCAATCCGACGCCACTCCCATCCCGATCCGACACCACTCCCATCCCGATCCGCCGTCTTGTGACTGGAAGTCAGAGATAACTGTCACAGGCTCTCAATGTATGTCTATGAGATCCTTGTTCTGGCTTTTATAGACTTACATTGAGTTGTGACTTCTGGATCACCCAGCAAATACTGGAGCGTTCCGGCAGGTCACAAACTTCAGAAGACGACTGAAACGGTACCGGTACCGAAACGGCGGCTGGTAAGTATAATACTAGGATCAGGGAATTTACATTAGTGAAACCACTCCAGTAGTGAAATAAAAAAACAAAAAGGCTGGAGTGGTGCTTTAACAGTTTCTGTGACATTTTGTCCCACCCTGAAAAGCAGATGTCAATCATGCTATCGATACTCATGTTAAAGGGATTCTCATTTTTAGAAAACCCATTCTTGAATATTCTATTAGGAAGTTGGCCGTTAAAGGTATTTTCCACGACTGTTCAAACTTTGCCAGAACAAAATAAAGAAAAAAATGGAGATGCAAAATAAGGGGCCTATTGTAAAATAGAGAAAAAAAGGGCAGAATGATTAAGATTGGCATTGTGCGCGCCATTCTTAATGAAGGGCTCAGTGGAATACGATACACCCAATTCAATAAGAGGCAACAGGCCACTAAATAAATTCTGCTCATCTTCTCAGTGGCGTGCGACTCCCCAGATATGCTACTCTAGTCGAGGACTGGAGTAGCATTTCTGGAGTAAGAAACGCTGACACTTTTGATGAATTTGTCCCATCCTGCCCTGGCTCCTCCCCTGCTTCAAAATGGTGTGAAAACGGCAAAAGTCACAAAATCTTCTGGGCAACTCCGCATTGCGCAATAAAATTTTAACTTTTCTAAGAGTTTTACACTACTTTTCTGGCAAAAATACTTTAATAACTTGCCTCTTATGTGCTACTTACCCCACCAATCGTCTGCTACTTTAGTGGTCTCCACCAGGACTGGAAGTGATCATGTCTTGTCCAATCAGTCTTCTGAACATTAATTTCGGCAGGTGACTGATGGATAGGATGTCTTTACTTCTGCAGGGACAACATTCCTTTCATTGGTTACCTGGCCCATTGGCCAAACAGCGGCTTCAGCGCTCCATGACTGGATGTAATTTCTGGTCCAAGCAGATATCACCGTATAAGAGGATGATTAGAGGGGTAAGTAAACACTTCTTTCATTTTTTTGTTGTGTAACGATCCCTACGCTCTGATTGAGTTAAAAAAAGTAATGAAAAACCCATTGAATGCACTGCAGTCCTCTCCTCATTTCAGAACTCTTATCTTTTAGCTCTAGCGGACAACAGCTGCAAAATCATGGCATTCATTGGAGGACACGGCATGTGCTTGACATACACGGACAGCCCGATGCTTTCCATCAGGTATCCAATGTGAAACGAGTCGCTTGGCACAGTCAGAATGCCGGGGATACTATAATAAACAGGACACGTAATATATGCGGAAACGGATCTCCTAGTGCTCTACTTAAGGCCACGTTCACACATTGATTGTTTGGCCAGTATTTTACCTCAGTATTTGTAATCTAAAACCAGGAGAGGAACAATCAGAGGAAAAGTATAATAGAAACAAGTCACCACTTCTGTATTTATCACCCACTCCTGGTTTTGGCTTACAAATACTGAGGTAAAAAACTCACCAAATACTCAACGTGTGAACGTGGCCTAACATGGACAATTGCAGCAGAAGTAAGAAGATGAAATAGCACTGATCATCCATAAATCATCATCTATTTATTAAATATCCATTAAAAACAGGTAGCAAGGGAGTCAGGAAAATGAGGGTGGGCTCAACAGTATTCAGGTTCTCTATTACATGGTTCCTAAATATATAATATATGTGACTTACAAAAATTGCAGTATACTAAATCATATACCTTATATCAGACTGAATTTCCCCCTAGAATCTGAATTCATTACTTCAGGAGGAAAACTCCATCTGGGTAACAGAACATAAGGGCTCCCACTCGCGATCGCAATAAAAAAAAAAATTGCATTCGGTCCAATGTTAATCAATGATTCTGTGCTCATGCGTTTTTCTTTTCAGCTCCAATCGGATCAAGATCGGAATGAAAAAAAAAACGCTGCATGCTGAATTCAGATCGCACGCACCCGTACAAGTCTATGGGTGCGTGTGAAACATTGCACTGCACTCGGATATCACCCGAGTGGCGTGTGATTCCTACATTGGGGGAGATGGAGAAATGACTCCTCTTGCTGTGCTGCAATTCTCTCATGCGAGGGGATCGAAGCACAGAGCACTCACACTCGGCTGCCGCTCGCTCCCGCTCATGTGTCTCCGGCCTAACTCTGTACTAAGCAGTTTGCTACATGCAGAGTCCGATTCCAGTGAAATGGTGCACCATGTCATCAGTGAACTTGCATGTCTGCGCACCAGGCTGAACAAAGTGAATGGTTTATACCATGATAGGATAATTACTTGGAACATCTTTCTAGGCGTTCTATAAGCCTTTAATGTTTAACTAAAATAACTGCATGAATTATTAAATATATCTCTTAGACCTGACGAGACTGGTGTGCTTACTATGGAAAATCCATGTAAGAATGTCTGTACAATCAATAGTGAAAGCTTCCTTTTGTAATATTAATATAAACATTTTATGAGTCAGACTCAAAAATTGCTCATTTTAATTTGAGGATTGTACAGCCATTCCGACGTGGGTTTTCAAAATAAGTATGCCAGTCTCATCAGGTCAAAGAGATCAATATAATGGTGACAGATCTGCCTTAAAAGGGTTGTCCTGTTCAAATCAATAAGTCTGCAGTCACTCTGGGCGTGGGCGCGGCCTTGCTCCATACACATGAATGGAGCGAGGTCGCATCGTCTAGTTGGCCATGACCACTGGGCAGCCGCATCACTAGTCAGGACGTGGCCTCGCTCAATACAAGTGTATAGAAGAGAGGTTGTGTCCACTAGCCGGGCTGTAGCCGGGAGTATGTATAACGCATACATATCCTCCGGTCCCAGATCAGAAACTGGCGAATCCCCGCACAGTGCCTGTGCTGGGGGGATCCTTAAGTCTGCAGTCACACAGAGTGACCGCAGACTTATCGATTTGGACCGGACAGCCCCTTTAAGCAGTAAATGGGGTACAACTTAATTTTGGATGTGCAGATCAGCAAAGACGGGTTGTTAGGATTCTGCTTAGAGGTATATTTCAGTCTCATAACAGTAAATTCTTTAGGCTGTAGTAGAAATTAAACTATTTCAGTAAACTTAGGGTTTTTGTTTCGTCCCGTAAATTAGATTTTTCAACATTAATTTGCACTTAAATGTCTTTGGAGAGAGACTCATCTGTGAATTTGGCTCACATACACGCCAGCGCTGCCCACTTCAGCCCAGTGCACCAAGTTTCCAAATGCCATGAAATAATGTAAATTGAGCGGCGGTTGGTTTCCACCCTCTTTAACATCAAGGGCTGACTCCATGCGGACTGAAACGTACTGCAAAGAATCTGTGAGTTTTTTTTATCTGCTGCTTCCAGTAACCGTCCAGGAAGTCTTGCCAAATTAGACATTTTTGTTTTACGAACGCAATTTTCGGATGCCGTCCATTCCAATACGTGTCCAAGTTTACCAGGTCCGGTTCACATTAGTTTTTCTCTGACTCACTGTAGTTAACAGACAAACCACTTAGTACCCGGATTCATAGGGAATGTCGTGTGTGTGTGTGAGCTGGAATTCCAAACCCTAGGAAAAGGTCAAGTTCAATTCCACGAGGGCCAGATTGAAATGATCACTTTTATGGGCCTCTACACCCATAAGGAACACATTTAAACATAGCATGGAAGAGAAAGGGAAGAAAAATCAGAAGGACAGAACCACTCTGCCACCTAGTGGTCAACAGGGAGAACGCTGGAGCCGTGATGATTTATTATGAGAATCTAAACTCTCTGGTGTGGGCTCGCTGTAAAGAAAAAATATCGTTATTTTCTTCAGTATCAGAGAGATACTCAAGACGCTGCTGGTTCACTTAGAGTGCACGCGGTGTTTGATGTTGAATTGACTAAAGAGAAAGGAGTTTTAACCTCCTGCACACCATCCATATAACCTGCTGAATAATGGAGGCTGAAAATGTGTTATTCACTGCAATGTTTCTGCTTTCTGTCATTTTAATACACCTAATAGGATCATAACTCACAGGGGTCACACGTTGTAAATATACTCCCAGAGCTCGGTTCTTTTTTTGTATCAGCAATTAGTGGAAGTTTTGTTACTTTGTCTCCTATATACAGTATGGTATCGCCGGCTTGTT